>NW_027362763.1:232108874-232739874 GCF_046119375.1 Phyllobates terribilis
TCCGTGTAGCTCCGCGGCTGTCTGCGCCCTCTGGTCTGTCTGGCAGGCACCCCGACAGGAACATCGCCAGGTGTGCCTGCCGCGCTTGTGGTCCCTCCGTTCCCCGCTGCAGGATTGCCGCCCTTTTTTCTTTTGAATAACTGGCGTCTTGAATGCCGCTGGATCTTGGAGCGGGGGGCGTGTCCCTGCGCCCGCCGCTCATTGGCTGTGCGTCCCTTTCATCTGTCTCCGGGGCCGGAAGTGACGTAGTCCCCATTTCTGGTGAGGCCCCGCCCCCCGGATGACGCGTCTGCGGCCCGGGCCTTGCTTCCGGCGCGGCCTGGGCTCTAGTACTGCGGCGCGCCGACGGGGGTGGCCGCACCACGACGGACTGGGGAACTTCAGTCGCGGACCGCGACCCGATGCAGGGGGAGCCCGCAGACCGGCTGGGCGGATTCCTGCCGCGGCGGGCACGCCGGCAGGGGATTCCGCCAGCATGCTCCCCGGACACAGGGTCCCCTGAGGGGCTCCGCAGCCTGCGCCTGCTGCCCGTACCGACCATCTCCAGGGAAAGCCTCTCGGGGGGCCGCGTCCTCCTGGCAATTCTTCCCAAATCCGACGGAGATTCTTCCTCTCCGGCATTCCCCAGAAGTCCGGCCAGCTGGGCCTCAAGCCACCCTCCTTGCCTGGATCTGGCAGTCTCCCTCAGCCTGGCGATAAGGGACTCCACGGACTCCATAATAGCGAGAAGAGTGTCCAAGCAATTAGAAAGGTAAAAATAATTTTTTTTTTTTTTTTTGATCAGTGCTCCAGAACTTCTCTCAATGACTTCTTCCCTGGACTGCCCATTTTCCCGCACTTTTCCCTATTATACCTCCCCCCCCCTTTACCCCACCCCCATCCAAATGCCAGCCCCTCCAAGCCTATACCCAATCCCGACCATTGGGATTTAAAAATTGCACCCTCCTGGCCAATCCCGGTCATGTGGGGCTTCCTTCTAGGTTCCCATGCCTCCAGCCCCCTTCTTGATCAGTGTATGCATGTATGTAGTGGGATTTGGAGCCGTGCCCTCTCCAAGAATGGCAAATGACAACTGTGCATAGCCAGTATCTGCCCACAACTGCAGCAATCAGAACTAGCTGCGCTCGCATATATATAGGAAGGTACAGGGCAGGTTTTAGACAAAGTGGGGCCCCAAATGCTAACATATTGGACCATCACACAGAAACATTTCGGTTGTATTTACATGCTCTGAGTACAGGCTGCTAAACAAGCGTGATCGACAATATTGAAATCATTCGACACTTGTTTGCCTCCTTTTTACACTGGCTGAGGAAGAATGATGGGTACAGAACAATCACTAATAGAACAATCTCTGTACATACAGTATCATGTTATCAGCAGCATATCTGCAGTTTTCACAGGGCAATATGAGGCTGAGAACAATGATTTTTGTTCCAGCATAAACAATCCAATCAATCAATGAATAGGCAGCATTTTTCTTGTTTAGTATAATACACCCCATAGTCCTCCACATAGTATAATGCACCCCCCATAGTCCTTCATATTGTATAATGTGCCCCATAGTCCTCCATTTAGTATAATGTTCCCCATAGTCCTCCATATATCATAATACACTCCCCACAGTCCTCCATATAGTATAGTACATATCCCATAGTCCTCCATACAGTATAATGCACTCCCCATAGTCTTCCATATAGTATAATGCACAGTCCATATCCTCCCTACAGTATAATGCGCAGCCCATAGTCCTACCTATAGTATAATGCACTCTCCATAGTCCTCCATATTGCATAATGCATCCCATATTCCTCCATATTGTATAATTCACCCCCATATCCCTCCATATAGTACAATGAACTCCCACTAGGATAATGTACCCCACATAGTCCTTCATATAGTATAATGCACTCCTCATAGTCGTCGAGTATAATGTAGCCCCCATATAGTGCAATGCAGCCACCCCATAGAGTATAATGCAGCCCGATATAGTGTACTGCAGCCTCATATAGTGTACTGCAGCCTCATAAAGTGTAATGCATCCCTATAGAGTTAAATGAAGCCCCATAGAGTGTAATGAAGCCCCATATTGTGTAATGCAGCCCCATAGAGTGTAATGCAGCCACCCCATATAGTGCAATGCAGCCCCCCATAGAGTGCAATGCAGCCCCCCATAGAGTATAATGCAGCCATCTCATAGAGTATAATTCAGCCACTCCATAGAGTATAGTGCAGCCACTCTATAGAGTGGAAGCACCATATAGTGCAATGCAGCCTCCCATAGAGTATAATGCAGCCCCATAGCGTGTAATGCAGTCACCTAGAGTGTAATGCAACCACCCCATAGAGTGCAATGCAGCCTCCCATAGAGTATAATGCAGCCCCACATAGAGTATAATGCAGCCGCTCATTGAGTGTAATGCAGCCACGCCATAGGGTGTAATGCAGCCACCCCATAGAGTGTAATGCAGCCACTCCATAGAGTGTAATGCAGATCCCCAAAGAGTGTAATGTAGCCCCCTCCTAGAGTATAATGCAGCCCCAATGAACTGTGTAAAAACAAAACTAGAAAAATCATGGCAGAAGTGCAATTTTTTTCCCCACAATTTGGATTTTTTCATTTTTTAGCATGATATGGTAAATGAATTGCATAATTCAAAACTACATCTCGTACTGCAAAAACAGTATATGGCTATATAGATGGCTGTAGGAAGAAGAGGAGGAAAAATGAAAGTGTATAAAAAGCAAAAAATTGGTCCATCCTGAAGTTTTTATTTCACTGCTATCCTCTCCAGCGAGTGATCACAGATCTCTGACAATGAAATTACGCCTAAACAGTTATTGGAGGCAAAATTATAGTCCAATCTAAACATTATGCCATGGTGATAGAAAAACAGAAATTTTTCTCTGACACATAAAATCTCCACTTATCCATAACAATATTTAGATTCATTTTATAATGATTTCACCCTGATCTTTGCTAGATGACCTAATCCTTAGACCCAGTGTCGGATTGGAGTACTTTGGGCGCATCAGAGAAAATAATTCTTGGTGTCCACCATGCTTTACCACAGTAATAGATGCAATGTCTAATCTTACCCTTAAAGGGATTTCCTACAAACAAAAGTTGAGTTTAATCAATAGATCTTGGAATGATAATAAGTTCCACAACTGAATGTATTTAAATAAAATGTCCCTGTGCTGAGATAATCTTATAATGTGCCCCTGCTGTGTATTGTGTAATGGCTGTGTCTGACTGTGCAAGAACATGGACTGATCATACCAGAGCTCCTGGGCAGGGAGAACACAAAAAATTATACATACATTAAAGCATGGTATCACAGCTGATTCTTTCTTTGAAGTCAAATATTGTTTAAAAACAGGCAGTGAAATGTTTTACCTCACAAAAAGAATCAGCTTTGATCCCGTGCTGTAATGTCTGTATACTCTTTTGCTCCCCCCCCTGTCCAGGAGCTGTGATATGATCAGACCGTGTTCGGTACACAGTCAAACACAGCCATTACACAGGGGCACATTTATAAGATTATCCCAGCACGGGAACATTTTATGTAAACACATCCAGTTGGGGAAGTTATTATTATTCCAAGATCTATTGATTAAAATGAACTTTCATTCGTGGGAGAACCCCTTTAAGCCAATTTAGATAGGCTGATAATCATACAGACTCTTCCTGCTGCACTCTGATGCAGACTCTGCCCGCTGCACTCCTGATACAGACTCTTCCTGCTGCACCATCTAGTCTGTCCTACTGGGTCCAGCAGCTGCGCGTCCCTTGGTTTGTCCAGGAGTGGCACCTGGCGTTCATCGGGAGCAAAGTCTAACCTCACCATAAGAGGCTCTAGTGAACAGTCCTGTGCTCGCTTAATCACGCCTTCCAGGCTCTCCGGGGTCCGTGGCACAGTGGTTCCACAAACCACGTTCATGACAGTGCGCCCTCGCAGGCAGGGTCCTCTCTCCTGTTGTACCAGTCGATGACCCCTTTTGACATGTAAAGTGCAAAGGAATAAATGTCGTTGTCACAGTAATAATAATTATAGTACTTGTACTCTGGGTCAATTGATGGCACTTCCCTGGTGTCTACACCTAATTTGATGTATTTTGGCAGCTTTTGTTCCCATTTCTAGGTGTTGTCTATGCATTTTTGGAGAAATTAAGTTATTTGTCTTCTCCACACCTATGCTCCGATTTTCTCATCTGAGAGAATTGCAGCACGGTAAGATGACACTCAGCTCAGACTCTGAGCACTGAGCAGAATATCATTAGCATAATTGGCCTAATTCTTTGGGATGAGAGAATCGACGGCCATGTGGCATCGGCCTTACAATACAAGTCTTTGGAGCAGGAGAACAAGAAACCATAGGCTTATATTGTAAAAGCCACTTATGGCTCACACACAGAGCTGCCACCAGGAACTTCAGGGGCCCATACCGGCAACATTTTTGGGCCCCCCTCGAGACTCCATCCAGGCTCCACCCCAGCTCTGCCTCCACTCTTCAAACCTTCCACAAGTCCCACCGACCACTCTTTGAAAAACTCCACTTCTGGAGTCACACTTAGCAACACTTTTTGATCAAAAATAGTACAAAAGCTATCATGTTGTCTGCCCTTAATCACACACTGAGGTCAACTTTGACACTTGGTAAGGTTTTAAATATTAAACAGAGTAGGACCATCCTGATTGGGGTCACCGTGCCGTGGTGGGATGGCTTTTATACTATTTTAGATCAGGTAACACACTGACTCACCAGTGATGTTTCTAGTTCAAGTCTTTCAGCTTCGCTTTTCTTTTTCATCCAGCAAAGACCGCTATCACTTCTTCCAGCCAGGACTCTTCTCTGCATAAAATAACACACAATTATCTAGAGCACCGCTTCCAGAGCACATTCCCCCCTTTTTCCCTTTCTTCTACACTATGCAGCTGAATATAGACGTTCACCCACCTTTAATATACGAGGGTCAGTCAATAAGTAATGCCTCCTATTTTTTTCTCCTTAAATAAGGTAGTTATGTTAAATATTCGAATTTGGCACAATTCCTCAAACCTTCTTCTCCAATCCACAGCAATTGCAACTTCCTGCACCAACAGGTGGCAGGACTGTATCCGTTTGCAAAATGGCTGACATCGATGTTCGTATTAGACAACGTTCTGCGATTGAATTATTGCATGCAGAAGGTGAAACGCCCATTCGAATTCATGAGAGACTGAAAAATGTGTACGGTGATGCAACAGTGGATGTCAGTACTGTTAAACGATGGGTTCGTCGCTGTAACACCACTGAAGGGCCATCACCATTGGCAGATAAAATGCGGAGTGGCAGGCCAGTAACCGCAGTGACTCCAAGCAACATTCAGCGAGTCGATGACATCATTCGTGGTGACCGCCGGGTGACTGCAGATGAATTGTGCGGCATTATCTGCCTCAGTAAAGGCAGTGTGATGAAAATTATTGGACAACTGGGATACAGAAAAGTTTGTGCACGGTGGGTGCCAAGAATGCTTTTTACCATGCTGGAATACATACCCTTGTTAAACGGTGCACCAAGACTTTGGAAATGGATGGAGATTATATTGAAAAGTGACAAATTAATCGTTAATGTTGTGGTTTTCAACCAATGTAATTGCATTTGAATTTCTTGCCAATTAAAAGGAGAAAAAAAAAAGGAGGCATTACTTATTGACTGACCCTCGTATAATTAGTTATTATGCAACCCACCATTCCAAACACAAAATTGTATTCCACACTGTGTCCCCGCTAACTATAAATAGCCACTTTCCCCACCTAATAAATAAATAAATTAGTTAGCATCTGTACTCTTTCCCCCAATTCAATACCAAACACGGCATCCACAACTCCCCAACTCTGTACCTCCCGCTCCCCCGATTCATTATATTTACCTGCCCCCTCTGCCCCAATTCATTACGTCATGTCTTCTCTCTCCAACTCCCACCCTCTATTCATTATCACCTGCTCTCTCCCAATTAATCATCGTCTGTTGTTCCCCACC
Organism: Phyllobates terribilis; assembly: GCF_046119375.1. Lineage (NCBI taxonomy): Eukaryota > Metazoa > Chordata > Amphibia > Anura > Dendrobatidae > Phyllobates > Phyllobates terribilis. The sequence goes on from NW_027362763.1 coordinate 232,114,901, forward strand.
CTCAATTCATCATCATTTACTGTCCCCCATCCCTCAGTCTGAATACATCATCATTTACTTCCCCCACCCTAAAAATTCAGCATTATTTGCTCTTCCTTAACCCCCCCAATTCTTAATTTTGCTCTCCCCACCACCAACCTTCAATTCAATTGCTGACCCTCACCCTCAATTAATCATTTGCAGTCCCCTGTCCCCGACCCCCAATTCATCATTTACAGGAACGTTCAGTCAAACCGATATTTCCAATGTACGGGGTTGTCAAAAGAGATAGTTTTCCTTCGTCTAGATGTCTTAGGCAGCAAGAGACACTGATATTCATGACTATTATTCATTTGCAGTCTCCTGTCACCCCCTCACTTCATCATGTGCAGTCACAGTCACCCCCCTCAATTCATCATTTGCAGTCCCCATCCACCCCTCACTTCTTCATTTGCATTACCCCATTCCCCCCTGACTTCATCATTTGCCGTCCCTTGTCCCCTCCCTCACTTCATCATTTGCAGTCCCAGTCCCCCTTTCACTTCATCATTTGCAGTGCCCGTCCCCCCTTCACTTCATCATTTGCAGTCCCCATCCCCCTTTACTTCATCATTTGCAGTCCCTGTCCCCCCTTCACTTCATCATTTGCAGTCCCCGTCCCCCCTTCACTTCATCATTTGCAGTCCCCATCCCCCCTTCACTTCATCATTTGCAGTCCCCGTACCCCCTTCACTTCATCATTTGCAGTCCCCGTCCCCCCTTCATTTCATCATTTGCAGTCCCCGTCCCCACTTCACTTCATCATTTGCAGTCCCCATCCCCCCTTCACTTCATCATTTGCAGTCCCCGTCCCCCCTTCACTTCATCATTTGCAGTCCCCGTCCCCCCTTCATTTCATCATTTGCAGTCCCCGTCCCCACTTCACTTCATCATTTGCAGTCCCCGTCCCCCCTTCACTTCATTATTTGCAGTCCCTGTCCCCCCTTCACTTCATCATTTGCAGTCCCCTGTCCCCTCCCTCATTTCATCATTTGCAGTCCCCATCTCCGTTCACTTCATCATTTGCAGTCCCCCGTCCCCCCTTCACTTCATCATTTGCAGTCCCCGTCTCCCCTTCACTTCATCATTTGCAGTCCCCCGTCCCCCCTTCACTGGCAATGGCCAGTGGTGCACGTACATGCCGGTGTGTACGTGATGACGTCATTACATACACGCCGTTACCAGATATCCAGAAGAGGCAGAGGGAGCTGGAGCTGCGCAGCAGTTCAGGTTTGACGGCTGTGGAGCTCCAAGAAAGCACCCAGCGCCGGTGCACAGCACTTTATTACACCCTGAGACTCGGTGGGCAGAAGCACAAGAGAGGGGGCCCGGAATAGGTCCGGGTCTCCCCTCCATACTTCTGCTCACTGGGCCCAATACAGCAGTCCTGATGGCGGCCCTGCTCAGACATTTACCGAAGCGTTATCCGGGTACTCAGTCATGTGTGTGAAAAGAAGACCAGAGCAGCACTGTAAACTAGGGAATATGTCAATCAGTGAGTATATCAATGCCCTTACACTAGATTATATAATTTAGATAAGTTTAGGGAATATAACATTTTGTGGGAGAGCTTCTTCAATGAAATAAGATGAAATATGTGATATTCCCCTTAGTTATTTTACTAAATGCTCCCAGGACTCATCTGATCTGACACAATCTATAGTAATCGTAAATATGAGATTTCTGCCTCCTTGGAGACTTCTTTCTTCTGTGTAGATCATCTACATAACAAGTTGTCAAAGTAAATAAACTTTAACAATTAGCAACTGCAGTCTAGGTAATGTTCTTGTTGTAGAGAAACTGACCGTCTCTACATATTGATTAAGTACATTCTTTTAGCTAGAGGAACATAAGACACTCTGCTGATGTTTATTCTATGAGCCACTCGAGTCTTGTAGAATGTAAGTAACACTATATGGATGCATGCATTTCTGTTTTTTGTTGTATTTGCTTCTCTTATTTTAATAATAACAATAATAATAACAGTAATTTGTTAATAATTTGGTCTATGAATTATAATATTTTATTGCACTGTTTATTTTTAGGACTAGAATCAGAAGATTTTAATCCAAGGAAATCTGAAATTTTGAAAATTGCAAAAAAAATAAAACACATAAATTAGAAATTTTCAGAACTTTTTCACTAATCAATTACTAGGCCATATTTACAGAAATGTTATTTACTTTTTAAAAGGGATTTCCCATCTTTATGCTACACCATCATTTCCTGCTCATGGGGGGTCCGAACTGAAGACTCCACAGCTTTGCTTCAAGCTCAGGTTGGACCCCACAGACATTCTAGCAATATTCTATTACTTTATGAGATGGGTTAATACTTTTAATTCTTGCAGACATTGCTGCATATATTGCTGCACTAATGCTGTAATTTGTTTTTGTTAAGAATTTTCTGTGTGATCAATGTTATTATTTTACAGAACCAACCGAGAATAAGATGCAAAACACAGGTATTATATTTTTTATTATATTATATAACCATACAAACCTTTAAAAGCTTCAAACATCTAGGAAAAAAATCCACAAATTCTAATTCTTTACATACACAGTGGTTCAGAATCCCAAAGGTTGGATAACACTAGTTGTAACTATTTTCAATAATAACGACTCCATGCACTTTTTCAGTACAAATACATACATGATCAGTATATGCATGTATGTAGTGGGGTTGGGAGCTGTGCCCTCTCCAAGAAGGGCAAATGGCAGCTGTGCATAGCCAGTATCTGCCCACAACTGCAGCAATCAGAACTAGCCACGTCCGCATATATATAGCAAGGTCCATGGCCAGTTTTAGACAAAGTGGGGCACCAAATGCTACCATATTATGCCATCACACAAAAATATTTTGGTTGTATTTATATGCGCTGAGTTCAAAACGAGCGTGATCAACAATATTGAAATCATTCAATGCTTGTTTTCCTTCACTTTACACCAGCTGAGGAAGAATGATGGGTACAAAAAAGTGATGATCGAGCACTAAAATGCTCGGGTACTCATTGTTCGAGTCGAGCACATTGGAATGCCCGAGTGCTCAGTCCGAGTAACGAGCCCAATGTAAGTCTATGGGAAACTCGAGCATTTTTCAGAGGGCCTAAAAATTGCCCAAATCGATGGGAACAGTGCTCAAATGGCTTGGGAACAGCTTGGAGAAGACCCCTCAAAGCATTTCTGACTCCCAGGTCACTGCTGTCAACAACATTGTCAGAGGTATTACGCCACTTTTACGGACTCAAAATAAAACATGCAAAAACAAAACCAAAATGGATTTTCCTGGGAAATATGTTAAGGAACATCCTTTCCAGGGTAATGACTTGCATATAAGGCAAAATAAATATACAAAAACAAAAATGCTCCTTCACACCTTGGGCTATGTTCACATGTAGCGTTTTTGATGCGTTTTTGCACTTTTGCATTGCTTTCAACCAAGACAAATGCATTCACCGGGAAATGTCATTTTAACATTTTACAACCTTATCTAGCAATGGGAAACAGCATGGGGAAGACCCCTGGAGCTGGAAGCATCTCTGACTCCTAGGGCACTGCCTAAAACTGTGGTCATCTCATCAGGCGTGATCCTATATTAATGCTTTAATAATACAGACATTTTTGGCAACGTGACAAATCTTAAACTCCATTTAAAATGGGCAAGATGTATGTCAAGGGATGGGGAAGTGGACGTTATGGTGATGGTGATAGTGCATGCAGAGGCTGTGGGCAAGATGAAATTGTACAAGCTGAGGGAGCACAACAAACACCCACGTTATGTAGAACTACCTTCCTGTCCCAATTACTAGGGGGCCGCAGAACACCACTATTGAAGCCAGAGCAGTGTGCAAAGGTTGTTGGTTGGATAGCAGATAAAGCTTCCAGACAGTTTGCCACCACCACCACCCTGTGTTCCATATGGTCCAGTCTCAGTAAATGTGAGTCTGGATCACATTATTATTATTACTTTATCGCAATTTATTCCATGGCACTTTACATGTGAAAAAGGGGTATACGTCGCAAAAACAATAACAATAATCTTGAACAAAAATGTGACAGCTACTGGTACAGGAGAGGACCCCGCCCGCGAGGGCTCAGTCTGCAAGGCATGGGTGAGGATATGGTAGGTGAGAATAGAGCTAGTTTTGCAGCGGTATGGTGGAGCGAGGGTTGCTGCAGGTTGTAAGCATTTCGCAAGAGGTGGGTCTTCAGCTTCCTTTTAAAGGTTTCAACAGTTGGTGAGAGTCAGAAATGATGGGGTAGAGAGCTCCAGAGAAGGGGGATGCACGGGAGAAATCTTGTATGCGATTGTGGGAAGAGGAGATAAGAGGGGAATAGAGAAAGAGATCTTGTGAGGATCAGAGATTGCGTGCAGGTAAGTACCGGGAGACTAGGTCACAAATGTATGGAGGAGACAGGTTGTGGATAGCTTTGCATTCCAAGGTTAGGGTTTAGAACTGGAGTCTGTGGGTAATGGGGAGCCAGTGAAAGGATTGTCAGAGAGGAGAGGCCAGGGAATAGGGAGGGGATAAGTATGATTAGTTGGGCAACAGAGTTTAAGATAGATTGGAGGAATGCAAGAGTGTTAGAACGGGGGCCACAGAGCAGGAGGTTCCACTCGTCGAGAAGGGAGATGATGAGCACGTGCACTAGTGTTTTTGTAGATTTGTGGTTGAGCAATGTGCATATCCGGGAGATTTTTTTTACTTGGAATCGGCATCTTCTTCACCCTGATCCTCCTTCCTCCCACCATTCTGAGTGCCCTGAGGCAACTGATCTCACACTTGGACACTTCGAAAATATGTTTTGTTCATCTTTTCATTTATAGATTCTGGCCTCTCGCTGGGTCCGCTTGGAAGTGGAAAGAGCTTGAATATGTGGTTTGAAGGAGAGAGTAGAGTCCAAGGTTACCCCAAGAGCTGTTCTCTTTTCCATCGATAAATTTGGGCCTCTCAACTGGCCAGCTTCGAGCAGGGCAACAGAAAATCACATGTAGCGATTTGAGGAGCCGTGGTCACCCGAAGGTGACGGTGGGAAAGTGCAAATACTGTCGCAAGAGGTGGATAATGATGAGACACAATGGACAGAAAGTCTGGAGGAGGACCAGGATGCGAAAGTGTAAAACGAAGGGGTGGAGGTTGAAGTCACTAACCCAACCTGGCAAGGGGACATGAAGAGCGAGGACAGCAGCACACAGTGGGAGGGAGGCGTAGCACCACAACAGGCAGGATAAAGCAGTGTGGTGGCCACAGACACAAGGTGAGCAACTGCTCCCCAGAACACCAACACAACAGAAGTTGCCTGGACAACTGTTAGGCTTTCCCGAGTCTGGTTCTTTTTTAAAGACTGTTTAGATAACCCCAAAAAGGCCATTTGCAACATCTGCCAGGCCAGGATCAGCAAGAGCACCAAATCTACCAGCCTGACCACCACCAGCATACTCAGGCACATGACAGCAAAGCACATGACAAGCTGGGCAAAACACCAAGGTCCAGAAACAGTGTCTGTGGGTGAGACCACTGCCTCTTTCACTGTTGTACATGCATGCCAATCCCCTGTCCATGGCGCATGCGAAGATGTCTCCCGCCCTGAATCTGTCATTGCAGACTTGCAACCATCACCGTCCAAGTCATTGTTCCTTTTCAGTGTTCTGTTGTTCCTACCACAGTTCTTGGAATGCAAGCGCAAGTATGCAGCCAGCCACCCACCCACAGGCCACAATACTAAACTGCCACATTTCTGGACTGCTTGCACTTGAAATGTTGCCTTTTAGGCTTGTGGAGGTGGAAGCTTTCCACAACCTCATGCCGGTGGCGACCGGGTGTTCATACTCGGTCCCAGCCGCCACTATTTCTCCCGGTATCGTCTCCACCTTCCACAAGCTCGAGTCCCAGAAAATTACCCATGCCGTCCCCAGTGCACTTACTGGGAAGGACAACCTAACCACAAACACGTGGACAGGTGAATGTGGCCAGGGATGGTACGGGGCCAGTCCACAATAAAAAAAAAAGAACAGCCATAGAGTGTCCGGGAATCTTTCTACACAATTTTCTTAGCCACGGCTGCTTCTCGGCAGTGTTGGACAGGCCCACCAGAGACTCCTCCGGTGGACCCTGACTTCTCCATCTGGAGAGTTCATAGTGCCGAGGTGAGGTCGTGGTGATTATAGAGGTCACCATCTCCTTATCTTGCTGCTGGTACTTTTCTGTGGGAATCAGCTTAGCTCCTACCAGCCTGGAATATTTCCAGAGGTTTGGTATTGGCACCCAGTACCTGAAGCGAAGCCATCCACAATTTTCTTCTCAGGAATTTTATTTGGCAGACTGAGTGGCTGCCCAAATACATTAATTTCTCACAAAAGAGCTGAAGATACTGAGTGGCAGTAGGTGCAAGTTTGTCCAGCGTGTTAGATTTCAGAGGGAGAGCTGAGAGGGCAGCACAGTGGCTCAGTGATTAGCACTGAAGCCTAACAGAGCTGGGGTCAAGGGTTCAAATCCCACCAAGGACAACATCTGCAAGGATTTTGTATGTTCTCCCCGTCTTTGCATGGGTTTCCCCCTCAGTAAAAAAGCAGCCGTAGAGTATCCAGGAACCTTCCCACACACTTTTCTTAGCCAGGGCTGTTTCTCAGCAGGGTTGAAAGGGCAAACCAGAGAACCAGAGAATCCTCCGGTGGGCCCTGGCTTTTCCTTCAGGAGAATTCATAGTGCCGAGGTGAGGTCATGATGATGATAGAAGCCACAATCTGCTTAGTTTTCTGTTACTTGGAATGCAAGCGCAAGTATGCAGCCAGCCACGCACAGGCTGCAATGCTAAACTGCCCCATTTCTGGACAGCTGCTTGCACTTGAAATGTTGCCTTTTAGGCTTGAGGAGGCGGAAGCTATTCACAACCTCATGCCGGTGGAAACTAGGTCTCCTTACTCGGTCGCCGGCCGCCACTATTTCTCTCGGTATCGTCTCCGCCTTCTACAAGCGCGAGTCCCAGAACATTACCCGTGCACTTAAGAGGGAAGGACAGCCTAACCACAAACACGTGGACAAGTGAATGAGGCCAGGGACGGTTCATCTCACTGGCGCATTCCACTGGGTTAATATTGTGGAAGCCGGGACCCAGTGGGACCGTGGGATGGAAAACTCTTGACACAGAGGATTGCGGGACCTGGATCAATCAGGGTTACCCCAACATTCTACAGCTCCTGCGCCACCTCCTCCTCTTCAGCCTCCATCTCCATCACTTGATTCATTTTTTCAGGACATATTCCAGATTATTTACTTAAACTTTGTGTGTGCCAATAACAATAAGCAGGACTGTATTCTTAGGCGACAAACCGCACAGTGTTGTAGAGTTGTTGAAAGCTGTATCAGAGAACCTGGTGTCAGCTCTGAAGCTAGGCAAGCTCGCACATGAACCATGCCTGGCCCATGTGCTCAACTTAGTGGTTCTGCAGTTTCTCAAAATATACACGGATCTGCCAGATCTGCTTGTGAAAGTATGCCACGCGTGTGGCCATTTCAGAATGGAATGATTTTGAGCAGCAGAGAGCAGTTGTTGAGTACCAGCTTCAACACGTTCGTTGGCATTCAGGTCAGCCTCCGCACATAAGAGCTGATGAATGGGCATGGATGTCTGACATCTGTGCCCTCCTCCAAAACTTTGAGGACTCCACCAAGATGGTGAGCGCCGATGATGCCATAATTAGCACCACCATCTCGCTTCTCTGTCTACTGAAATGTTCGCTGCTCACAATTAAAGAGGAGGCATTGCAGGCAGAGCAAGGAACTGTACATGGTCATGATATCCTGCCCAGCCTCATCTCAGCGCGGATTGGGTGATAATGAGGAGGAGGAGGAAGAGAACATAGACAGTAATATTTTTGGTGAGAACAGAAAAGTCTTGGCTGTTGGCAGTCTGGCACACAAGGCCGACTTTATGTTCCCCTGCCTTTACCGTGACCATCGCATTGTATGCATTTTGGACATTACAGAAAACTGGCACTGCACGAGAGAATTCTTGGAGACGGAGGTGTGAGGTTCTGATTAAGGAGGATGTCTGTCTTAGATCAGTTGCCGAATGGAGGGTACAGGAGGGGTGAAACACAGAAATGGGGGAAGAGATATAGGCCGGTGCAGAACTGTGGACAGCTTGGTGGGTGAGAGAGATGAGTTTGTATTGTATTCTGTAGTGATTGTTTAACCTAACCCGTGCAATAACTGACACAAGGTAGAGGCACCTGTGAAGCAGATTGATAGAAATACGGCCCTGGCTGCCGCATTCAGAAGGGATTGGAGAGGAGACAGTTTGTTTAGAGGGATACTGATTAGAAGAGAGTTGCACTAGTGAATAAGAGTGACAGTAAGAGTGTTTGCAGTATCATAGGAGAGAAAAGGTCGACTTCTAAAGAAGTTTTTAATGTGCACGTGAAATGAGCGAGTGAGTGATTTTCCAAGTTGAATAAAGGAAAGTTGTGAGTCAAATATGACTCCAAGATAGCAGGCGTGCCGAGTTGGAGTTATGGTGGCAGCACCTAAAGGAAATTGCAAAGTCAGGTATAGGTAGGTTACCTGAGGGAGAAAACTGAAGGAGTTCATTTTGGGAGATATTAAGATCAAGCTCTTGTTGAAGAATTATAACAAAAAAAAATTCCCATCTGACAACGCTGACGGCAGAGGTCACAGTCAGACAGTTCATTGGACAACCAAGGAGTACAAGCGAGGAAGACACAAACCAGATGCGGCAGAGGCAGGAGAACACTGTCAAAGGTCTAGGACAGTTTTCTCAGACCCTCACAGCGTCCAGGCCCTGATACATGGGGTACTCTGACAAGGAGGTAAAAGTTTTGGAAGATGCAAGCTGTACACGTGGCATGAACTGTTTTTCTACGCCTTGGAGGTCCTGGCCGCTAGCATTTTGTCAGAGATAGTTTTTAGTGCTGCCGGGGGCATTATAACTGATAAAACTGATAGGCGCATCCGCCTGTCAACGGAAAATGATGACAGGCTGACTCTTATAAAAATGAACAAGGGCTGAATTGGGCAAGACTTCTCAACACCACTAGATGATAGCATCAAGCATAAACTCAAATTTAGTGGTTATATTTTTGGGGGTCTATTCCCATGCACCCGTTCACACCCAGACATGGGTATACCCTTCAGGAATTGCTCAATTTTATGTCACCCTCCTCCTTCTCCTCATCCTCCACCACCATATCAACAGGGAGACCGTGATGCCACACCCACATAATTTTTTTAAGGGTGTTTCTATTTAGAGACGAGCAAATACTTCAATATTCGTTTCGGATTACAATAGCCGTTTTTTGCAATATTCGCCAATGTAATTGTCGAATATTCGCTGAACATTGCCAAACGCCATTGGATTCAATGGGTGCCAAAATCAAACATATACACAACACCTTCAAACTGGACCAAAAGCTGCCAAAACACATCAATTTAGAGGCAGTCACCAGGAAAGTGCCATCAATTGACCCAGAGTACAAGTAGTGTAATTATTATTATTCATTATTATAGCACCATTTATTCCATTGCGCTTTACATGTGAAAAGAAGTCACTGACTGGTACAAGAGTAGAGAGGACCCTGCCCGTGAGGGCACAGAAACAGTCTATAAGAGATGGATGAGGATACAGTAGGTGAGGGTACAGCTGGTCATGCAGCGGTATGGTGGAGTGTGGGTTACTGCAGGTTGTAGGCTTGTCGGAAGAGGTGGGTCTTCAACTTCCTTTATAAGGTTTCAATAGTAGGCGAGAGTCTGATATGTTTGGGTACACAGTTCAAGAGTAGAAGGGATGCACAGGAAAAATCTTGTATACGATTGTGGGAAGAGGAGAGAAGACGGGAGTAGAGAAGGAGATCTCGTGAGGATCAGAGGTTGTGTGCTGATATGTACCGGGAGACTAGGTCACAGATATATGGAACAGACAGGTTGTGGATGACATTGCATGTCATAGTTACGGTTTTGAACTGAAGTCTCTGGCCAATGGGGAGCCAGTGATTGCAATGTTATAGATTGCTGGAGCCAGTCCACAGTAAAAAAAGCAGCCATAGAGTGTTCAGGAGCCTTCCCACAGACTTTTCTTAGCCAGGGCTGCTTCTCGTCAGGGTTTTATGGGCCCACCAGAGAATCCTCGGGTGGGCCCTGGCTTCTATATCAGGAGAGTTCATGATAGCGCAATACTGCTATGGGGTTCTTGAGCGGGGGATAAAGATGGGCCCTCAAAATCAAATCCTCTGCTGGGCCAAATGTTTTTCACTGACACTGCTTCTCGGTGAGAGTTGCAATTCACCACAGCCATATTCTTTAGCTCAGTGAAAGGACTGTCATAGAGGGAAACCGTATGTACTCCGGCTGTCATTTCTCCACCACCAGGTTTCACCCATTGTCACACAAAACCATGCTTGGCTGTATATTCAGCAGTGAGAGCCAGAGATCAGGCTGCTGTTTTACAGCTTTCAACAACTCTGCAGCGGTGAGCGGTTTGTCACCTAAGCATTAAGCATATTATCTTCAGCATAGCCTGCTGCCGCTTGGCCAAGGCAGTGCTGCAGTGCTTCCAGCTTGTGACTGATGTGGTCATTTTGGGGATGGAGGCCGAACAGGAGGAGGTGCAGGAGCTGAACAATGTTATTACAGTGAGGTTACATTGGCGAGTCTGTTTTTTATACTAAAGAAAGATCATACTGTGTTTTTATTTATTTGTTTATTTTTTTTTTCGTCTCTTCAAATGTATATTGGAGTGCGTCCTAATTTTTGGCAGCTCTTGAAATTGTTGCGTATACAATAACAGTATAGGAGACACACTCCTTAATAATAGAAAGGACAATTCAAATAGATTTTGTGTTCTAAAATATTAACTGTCTTATCTGAAATTCTTTTACAGGTGAGGTATCGCAGTATGGATAGCGTATTACACCTATCCAGCCAGGTATTATTGCCTTATACTGCGTGCTGCTGCCCAAAATTTTTTAAAATCTATTCTTTTCCCTATCGATAACGCTGTCAGATGCATTTACAATAGGAACAGGTGCTGCTGCTAGGTGGTATTATCACCATCTACACATGAGTGTTCATTCTGGTCACATAAATATCTTCCACAGTCCATAACTTTATTTTTTTTATTTCTTTGGCCTTATGTACAAGTCATTACCCTGGAAAGAATGTTTCTTAACATTTTTTCCATTTTAGCTTGTTTTTTGTATGTTTTTTTTTTGTTAGTCCGCAAAAGTGGCGTACTACTCTGACAACATTGATAACAGGTTTGAACCCTCAACTGCAATACTTTAAATGGAGTGTAATATTTGACACGCTCACAATAATTGCTGGATTATTAGGGCAGTCATATGGGATAACATCTGATGGCCACAGTTTCAGGCAGTTGCCTAATAGTATGGCATTTGTCAGCGACGAAGTGTCAATTTGTTCAACAAAACACAGGTGGCTGATTTTAAAAGGAGTGGAATATTTGGCACGCTCCACAAAATTTCTGCATTATTATGGCAGTCATATGGATAACGTGCATCTGATCATTGAAAAAAGTTCCTCTGCTTCCACAATACAGTAATATGAATAAAACAAAAAAAATCCGGCTGTAATCTGTGAACAAGCAAATGGAGCTGTAAAATGATGTACACTGACACACTGCTACAATCTATAAATGGAGGACAATATTTTCACTACAAATGGCTGGATTTGAACCCCAGTTATATGTGATACGTCTGACAGAGAACAACGGTTTTAAATAACACGCCTGTAATTTACTAATACTATTCTTCACAGACACCTAGTGTGAATAGCTTGACCGACATACTGAAACGGAATAAAAATGGAAGAAATGTCTGATTTTGGAACACTCTTATAGGTGATATGTCTGACAGAGAACCACTGTTTTAAATAGCAGGCCTGTAATTTGCTAGTACTATTCTTCTCAGACACCTAGTGTGAATAGCTTGACCGACACACTGCATCAAAATAAAAAAGGAAGAAATGTCTGATTTTGGAACCCTCTTATAGGTGATATGTCTGACAGAGAACCACGGTTTTAAATAGCAGGCCTGTAATTTACTAATACTATTCTTCACAGACACCTAGTGTGAATAGCTTGACTGACACACTGCAACAGAATGGAAAAGGAAGCCAATATTTTCCACGTTCAGTTTAAATGTCTGGATTTTTATCGCTGAAATGTGGAACAGATCTGGCTTTATTCTGCAGTGAGAACAAGCAAATGGAGCAGAAAAATGGTTTACTCTGGATTGCTTTTTAAGCAATAACCAGGATTAAGATAAAAAAAAAAATTTCCCTGGACCATGACATCTGAGGCTATGTCTACAAATATCTGTAAGAACAGCAGCAGCAGGAACGTTCAATGGACCCTATTGTACTATATGCACTGCAGCCTGCCACATACACTGCCTGCCTGCCTAATTCCTGCTATCACCACTGAATATATGCAGCTGGATTAGTCCTCAGAAGGACTGTTATTTCAGATGGATATATATATATGTTGTGGAATACCTATACTAACAGGACATTCAATGGACCTTCTTGTGCTGTATCGTGCACTGCAGTCCGCCTCATACCCTGCCTGCCTAACTCCTGCTATCACCACTGAATATATGCAGCTCGATTAGTCCTCAGAAGGACTGTTAATTCAGTTGGATATATATATATATATTGTGGAATACCTATACTAACTATAAACAAGCAAATCTCTCCCTGACGCAGCAGCACATCTCCCTACTCTGACTAATTCCGGGGTAGACTGTGACGAGCATAGCAGCGCCGGGTCTTATATAGACCTGATGACGTTGTGCGGCCAGCCAATCACTGTAATGCCACAACCAACATGACTACGGCATTACTGTGCATGGCGCTCTAAAGAGCGCCAAGCATGCAGGGAGGGGACCCGAGTTCCCACCCGAGCATCCCGGAAATACTCGCCGAGCGCTGAGCTTGTCGAGCACAGTGATGCTCGGGCAAGTACCGAGCAGTGGCGAGCACGTTCGCTCATCACTAGTAGTTACCAACTATCAGCCAATAAGTGCTAAACCCCACAAAGAAAATAAAAAATTCCCAGATAATCCCTTTAATATGCAGACTAAGACTAACATAATGTTTCTTTCTTGTACCTTTCATGTTTGTTATATATTCACTGATTCTACTTGTTTTACATCTGTCAAGTGTGAATATCTACCCTTGATATTGTATGATTTGATGTTTGGTATGTACTAATTGTTCATGTGTCTGTTGTAAATGTTCGGTTATCTCAATCACTTGATGTTTTATGCTGCTTTCTGTCCAGCATGGGTGTTTGTTTATCTTGCATAGTATTGCTTGCTCTGGTCTCTAGCTAGTTGATTATTCGTTAAACGAGGCACATTGACCTGTATCAAGATATTCACACATCAAGATATCCACATTGTACCGCGTTATTTATTTTACATATATTTTTACTTCTATGTCCCAGCTGCTGCTTTTTCACATCTATTACCTTTTTACACATTCCATGCATTCTCTCCATATCACTCTCTCCTCTCCTATAAATAGCTTTCAGGCCTTACTCACATTTCTCACATTTCTCAAACACTGATTCCAAACCATTCACTACCACAATACTGTACACAGAATGCTCGCACAAATCACTAAATCACCTGCTCTTTCTCTTTTTTTCTCCCTTTCCTGGTTGCTAATAATTACATCTCCCCTAACATTTGCCCTATTTCCACTAGTAAATATAACTCTCTTCCTGCTGCACATAGAAATCCTGCAAATCTTAACATTCAGTGAATGCCTTCTCCAGTCTCTTTTAATTGTGCTCTCTGGAACTAACGGTCAGTGTGTAGCACACTGCCCTAGAACCAACACTTCTTCCTTTCCAATTCCCTTAACCCTCTTGCTCTCCTTGAAGTCTGGATCCAGCAGTTGGACACCATGACAACTGCTGCTCTCTTGTATGATGGTCTACATTTTCACATAGCCCCAGACCTGAGAGCAGACAAAGTGGAAGTGGTGGTTTGCTCATTTCTTCACAATGTGCTTTCCTGGTTATCCCCACAGTACCCTCCCTTATGTTTTCAGCCATTGAGGTCCATACAGTTAGACTCTTCAAACCCTTGTCCCTGTGAGTGACAGTTGTATGTCTCCCTCCAGGTAAAACCAAAAAGTTCATTAATCACTTTGCCACGTAGCTTCCACGCTTCCAAATCTGTGATATTCCCACTCTCTTCATGCGGGATTTTACCATTCTAAAATCATCTTTAGCTCTGATCTCCTCCCTCTCGTGTCCAGACTTAGTCCATATAGACGGCTTAGGAGTGGTGATCCAACTGACAAATTCCATGTGCAGGTTTTTAAGAGGGTCACTGGTAATGTGCTGGAAGGGAGATATGCTTCACTGAGGTTATTAGCTTCAGTGATATAAACCTGGAGGTTTTGCTCCAACATGTTATGTGGGGTTAATCAGTCATGACAGGCCTAAGCCTATTATGAACAGCTGGAGAGTTGGCCGGGACAGCGGTTCCCCATATTTTCACCTTAGGGAGGGATCCAGGAGGTAAAAAGTGAAGTCTTTGGACCAAATGATTGTTCTGTGTACTCTGGAGGGGAGCTGACCTCCAGATCTGGGCTCTTGGTAAACAGAGCTGAATCCTGTTTCCTGTGACGGCGAACCCCTGCATTTATAAGGACTATAGTGAGAGCTGTTTGGTTTATGTCAAGATGACTGAATTTGTCTAGTTTGTACTGGATTGGTTTATGAAACTTGTTTTAATAAACCAGTTGAAAATTTAAATGAGAAGCATTCCTGTGACTACCTCATTAAGGGGCTGAGAGAGCAGATCTACCACAATAGATAGATACATATAAAATAGTTTTAGTGTACAGTGTGTAGAGCATATATGTGAGTTACCTTGGGGTACTTCTACACTTAAGCTGGGCTGTCGGTATGTGTAACTAGAACATTGCACATGTACACTCACAAATGAGCATACTGCATTGTGGGAGGTAAAGGAATGCAGGGCAAGTACACAGGAGCTGGGAGACTATATGGGAAACATGCCTGCCCTCACCGCCTTCTAGAATAGTTTTTAGAAGAGTACAGGAAAAGAGAAAATAAGTAGTAAAACACATAAAAAATGCTGAATCTTATCTGACATTCAATCTATCTCTCACAACCAACATCAACTTTTTTATTTTTCATGAAATTACATTTACATTTTAAATCTTTCTTGACATAGCTAGAGCAACTATTTTACCTGAGCCTATCTATGTTGATGGATGGCAAAGGAAGTTCTTGAGGTCCTGAATTTGCTGGGATTACCCAGCATTTATGAATAATTTAATAAAAAGTATTATTTAAAAAAGTGCAATCCTAGCAAATAACTATCTTAAAGGCTCACTCACACCACCAAATAAATTAGACAGGTGCTATCCTATTTCTTTAATTAGATAGCACTGGGACCAATATTTTTCAATGGGGCAGTGCTGATGACTGATTATTTTCACTGACAGAATCTGTCTGCATGCTGTGATTTTACTCTGAAATCGGATGAAACTTGCCCATTCAAGTATATGGGTGCAAGAAAAAATCGGAAGCAACTGTATAACATCCGATTTTTACAGAGACATTGGATGACACACAGATGACAAGGGAGAAAAAAATCGTACCACTTTTTTGGATGAAAATCAGAATGATTTTTTATACCGTCGTGTAACCCTAGCCTGAAGACTAGGGAAGGTAGGGGCTTCTCGGTGACCTGGCTTCTACTGTTTGTATTATATGATTGTGATTCATGAGGTTCTGGTACCATAAATGCTGGAGTTTATTGATGGTAAATGTGCACGTGACAAATTGGGATTATGTTATTACCAAACATTTTCTTTTTATCAAATTTATTCAACAGGAAAACAACCTATTTAAAGAATAACTTTTACTAAAGATACAATAAAATTCTAAGATAGTATTTTCCATATTAACTGTATGCCGTCAATATGGAAAATACACCAAAATGAGAAAGTGCCTGTGCACTAAAAATAGAAAAAATGTTTAGATCTCACCCATTTGAGCCAATGGACATTTTTTTGTGGGGTTTAACTACAAAGCCAACTTGGATACTGCCCTTGTCAGGGCGGGAGCAAACACATGGGGTACGACAGGGCAGATAGCAAAACGAGACTGGATCTGTCCTTCCGTGGAGTGCGAGAACTGGAGGCCAATCGGCTCAAATAGGTGAGATCTAAACATTTTTTCTATTTTTAATGCACAGGCACTTTCTCAATTTGGTGTATTTTCCATAGGTTATTGGAGGCATACAGTGCTCTTGAACGATACATGCACAATATGCGTCTAATTTATGTTGTTGGTGGTCAAATATCTTCTTAGAATTGTATTGTACCATTAGTAAAAGTTAAGTTTTAAACAGGCTGTTTTCCTATGCTATTTTCCATATGATTCTGAAAAACTAAACTCTATACGGTTAAACAGAGGTCACAGCTCATTTTATCAAATTTATTCAACAGAACAAAAAAATCTTCATGGAAAAAATGAACCGGTGCAGAGTCAGCCACGGTCTGGTGGAACTGTGTCCCCTTGGACTCCTGCACCAATGCCAAGCTCCTCACAAGGATTGGAATACCTCCGGCAGGTAAGGGTTTCCTAAGGCAATACTGTGTTTAAAGTGGAAGAAGATGGAGACTTAGATTCCAGCTATGCATTACTGAAGTAGCCTGAAAATGTAACATTCCATTTCTCATTTTCCAGTGGGGATAAAGTTTTCCGCACAGCAAACAGTAAAATAAAGCACAATGCTGCAAAAAAATAGTGAGGGGTTTATGTACAGCACTAGATGCGAAACTATAAGGTGCTATTCACCTGTGAACAGCTCTTACCCTAATATAAAAAAAAAATTTTTTACTACTAATAATGTCTGTTTTTTATAACAAATATGACCAGGAATGCTTTAATTTTATCATTACACAATAATCAGTACTTGCCTACTAAAGTGTGCCAGTCTCATCTCATATACAGCATGTCTCTGCCGTAGCCAATGCTGTGAGAAACATCTGTAGCAGCATAGACACAATGATGGGTTACTGGAAGATGTCAGGCTATGTGTCTCATTATAACATACAATTTACAAAAAAATGGGGGGAAAATCCACATGGGGAGAAATGGTGGAAAAATGCATTCCTGGCATTGTTACTTGGGTTTTGTTTTTACTGTGTTCATTTTGCGGTAAAAATTACTTGATAACATTTATTTTTCATGTCAGTATGATTACAGCAATACCAAATGTATTCTTATGTAATTTATTATATTGCATTGATTTAAAAAAAAATATGCTTCATAACTTACAGGACCTTAAAGATCTGCTACTAATATCTTGGTGCCAGACACCACAGGACACTGAAGACATTCCAGGTGTTATCGATGAGAGGCAAATACGGAGACACTGCAGGTCATGGTAGCACGTTTAAGCCACACAGGATGCTCATAGTAGCACAAATAACATGCAGCCTGGCATTGTGTTGTTAAAAACAGGCTCCTGTGACACTTGGAGAAATGGCAGTAGCACAAGTTCCACGATTGATTCATTCAGTACTGCAGCTGAAATTGGATGTCACATACGAAGCCTAAGGCATCAAACAGTGTCTACACAAATCATCAGGAGGCATTTGTACAATAAAGGACTCCTAGCCAAGTGTTCAGCGGCTGGTGTTTCATTGACATCACACCACCGCTCACAAAGGCGATCATGGTGCAGAGCAAGACAGCAATGGAGGCAGGAATTGAGGTCTACCCTTTTCAGCAATGAGTGCAGCTTTTCTCTTGGATGCAGTGATAGCCAATGATTGGTCTGGAGACCAAGTAGGCAAACGCCATGAAAAGGCCTTCACGAGAAAATGTCAAACTAGTCCTACTGCTGGGATTATGGTGTGGGGTGGCATAATGTATGTTATCTGAACCTCTCTAGTCTTCACACCAGGTACAGTAACAGCTTGACGTTACATTGATTTGGTCATAGAACCAGTGGTAAGTCAATTTCTTCATAGTTTCACAGGAGCTGTTTTTAAGCACAGCAATGTCAGGCTGTTGTTGCCACTGTGAGCAGCCAGTGTGGCCTAAGCAAGCTACCATGGCCTGCAGCATCTCCAGACTTCTCTCCCATTGCTCACATCTGGGACATAATTGGTCAGATTTTCAAATGGAGCTGCCGTAGTGGATCTTGATGATTTTCATGAGCAATTACATTCAGTGGCAGAACATTCCTCAGACAACCATTTATAACCTCACTGACAGCAGAAAAGGCGCATAAGTGTGTATATTTACACTTGAGAACAGAAGTCCTAGAAGATTGGAGAAGGGCAAATGTTCTTATCTTCAAAAAAGGAAAAAAGCTAGTGCCAGGAACTTACAGGCAAGTGAGCCTTACTTCTATACCAGGAGAGATTTTTTTAATCAAATTATTATACAGCATGTATTTATTTATTTTACTCACTTGTATAGTGCCATTAATTTTACAGCGCTTTACAGACATTATGTGTACTGTCCCCATTGGGGCTCAAAATCTAAATTCCCTATCAGTATGTCTTTGGAGTGTGGGAGGAAACCAGAGGAAACCCATGCAAACACAGGGAGAGCATACAAACTCCTTGCAGATGTTGTCCTTGATGGGCTTTGGACCTAGAACCCCAGTGCTGCAAGGCTGCAGTGATAACCACTGAGCCACCATGCTGAAAGTACATGGATAAAAATACAGTAATTAACCAGAGCCAGCATGGGTTTGTAACCCATAATCTAATTTCCTTTTACAATGGAATCACAGACTGGGTTGGTCAGGTAAATGCAGTAGATATAGTATAGCTCGACTTCAGCAAGGCATTTGATGAAGTATCTCATACTATCCTATTGAAAAATTAACGGGATCGCTAAATGCAATTAAGTGAAGAGCAAAAACCAAAATGGTAGAATTGCTGTTTTTCTATCACTGCAATTCTGTCATAAAATGCAATAAGAAGCAATCAAAATAGTGAAGCTCGCTATGCAAAAAAACAAAAAAGAAATCCATCACACGTCTCTATCGCCCAAAAAAGAAAGCATTAAAAGTCTCAGAAAATGGCAGCAAACTAATTATTTTTTTGACACATTTTTTTCACCACTTAAAAAATATATACACGTCTGATATCGCCGTAATTGCACTGACTTACACAATTATGTTGTCAGGACATTTTTTTTTACTGTGCAATAAATGCTATAAAATCAAACCACAAAAAACAATTTTGAATTTTTTTTTTTTTTTTGCAGTTTCACTGCACTTGGAATTATTTTCCTGTTTTTCAGTGCATTGAGTGGTTAAATGAATGGTGTCACTCAAACCACAACTTATCCCACATCTAAAAAAAACAATCAAAACCCAACCCTCAAGCTGCCATGTTTATGTAAAAATACAAAGTTATGGCTCTAGGAAAAAGAGGAGATAGAAACAAAACTACAAAAAAACACAAAAAAACAAAACAATCACCCAGGTAAGAAGGGGTTAAGCTTGCCCATTTTTTCCTGATTTCAACAAATCAGCTTCATGAAATGTGTATGTTTATTACCTTGTTGATGTGATATGGATTAAAATTTGAAACATGAAATTTGTTCAATAATCCTGCAATCTTATAATCATTGCATCAACTTTGCTTTACAGGAATCCCAAATGCTGGTTCAACTAATACCTAAATTTATGTTTGGTGAGTCTGGACCTAATTACTTTTCCTTTCAAGACTATTATTATCTTGGCAACTGTTTATTTTAGATTTGTTGCTGGAGGTCATCTGCAAACCTGTGTGTTTTCATAGTAACATCTTACAAACAAAACTGTGTATTTTGATCCTGCAGTCATTTTACCCACCATTGTCCTCTACTTTTTGGTAACTTACACTAATTTACACTTAGAAGGGTCAAATTTCTATAAAGTCACATGAAAATTTGCACATGGAGAAATAAAAAACAAGAGGCCCTTCCTGTGTAACACTGTGGGCAACAGGTGATGATGAGTCGGAGGGTTGATCGCTCACCTCATGGCACAACTACGCAAAGAGTGATGTAGGAGTATAATCCAATCGTGGCTGCTGCTCCTGCAAAAGTAGAGAGGACATAACAAGTAAAGTAGAAAGGAGTGTGGTAGATCCTGGAATCTGCCTCTGTGAAAGATTAATCCAGGGGGAAAGTATAAAAAACTTCCAATTTATTGCAATGCATTTGGGAGTAGAAGCTTCTCCTTCTGATCCTGAGGAAAGAGTAGGTTCTACTTCAAACCACGTTGCAATAAATTGGAAATTTTTATACTCATCAGCTGGATTAACTTTTGGCAGCGGCAGTGTCCCGGATCCACGGAACTCCTGGCTCCTTTACTCAGGAACATTTGCACATATGTTACACACGAAACAGGATAATTGAAGTAGTTAATATAATAAAGTTCAAATATTTAACAAACTCTAATAAACGATATTACAAGAATGTAGTAAAATAGCTTGCAGAGTAGAGTTTGGAACTATGTCAGAGGAACAGAAGAGGATGTTGAAAACACCATCGTGGACAAAGAGAGAAATAACAAAAGGGCTGTGTACTTCCACAGCAATGAAAAAGAAGGATTAGATTTGGTGGTAAATTTGTCTTCTAAAGTGTTTACAAAAAATGAGATTTCTGTGCTTAGTAAAGGCTTTTCCTATAGTATAAGTAGTCATGTTGACTGGTTTAGATTAGAAATGGAATTATTTAGATTCTTTAGATTAATTAAGTTAAAATATTGGTATTCACAAAACCCAGCGGTAGTACCTCCAGCTAGATATGTCTTTAATTTACAACAATTCATGCTCTCCAATAAGAGTGATTTCATGCCAATTGTCACTGTACCGGTAATCGATGCATATGTTGCTGCTGTAAATAAGGATATTAATTTATTGAAGGAAACTTATGATAAAAACCACTTTTGAAGCCCTAAATTGACACGTAATGAAAATACTGCTTTGTGTGAATTGGTCCATGATGACAACATCACCATCAAGCCAGCCGACAAGGGTGGTGCGGTCGCTGTCATGGACACACACAATTATGTGACTGAAATCAAACCTCAGTTATCTGATTCAAATGTTTATGAGACGTCAATCGGAGACCCTAAAGTCTTGATTATTAAAAAAATAAAAGACATACTGGACAAGGCTAAATATTGTGACATTATCGATGAAAATCTATATAAAGTTTTAATAGTGGAGAACACTATCACTTCTGTCATATATACACTACCTAAGATACATAAATCAATGAATAATCCATCTGGACAACCGATAGCCAGCCTGCCTACCCGGAGCACCTGCCAGTTACCTGCCATTCCCGTCTGCTTGCCTACCCGGAGCACCCGTCTGGCTATCTGCCGAACCAGCCTGCTTATCCACCAGGACCACCCATCAGCCTTCCTGCCTGCTCATCCGCTGTACCGGTCAATTCCTGCCATCTGACCCGTGGGAGTCACCTTCTCTCACACAAGGTCGGTCCCAGAGTGGCACCTGGTCCACCTGCCCGGTACCTCCCTGGTTTACGGAGTCGACTTAGCCGCCGTGTGACTGGGTCGGTCCGAGTAGGCACTTAGTTACGCCCCTCTGGTCCCTCCTTGCACCGAAGCACAGAGGTTCCACCATCCAGACCCGTAACAGAGGAGAGTAGTGAAATAATTTGGATAGTTAGACGTCATTGGCCCATGTTGGGCAGATGTCTGCCTGAGATTGATGAATATAAACTAACGCAGCTCATTTCTTATAAATGTGCAAATAATATTAAGGACGGACTTGTCAGTTCAGATATAAAGTAAAAAAAGTCTTCCACACGGACCTTTCTAACAGGCAGATGTAGGGTAGGTTGTTACCCATACCTTGGGTGCGCTAACTGCACTAAAATTATAAAAGGGGATCATTTTCAACATCCAGCCACAAAGAAAGTATTCTTTATTAAACACTATGTAACTTGTTCCACTGATTACGTAATCTATCTGTTGGAATGTCCCTGTAAGCTATGTGTGAAACCACATGGGACAATAGATAAATATTTGAATGCATCTAAACTGTTTTGCGGAACAATTTGTGACTTTTTTTGTCTTTACATTGATAAATGTTTATTCTGAGAAAATACTTAATAATTATAATCGATTATGTTTTTTCTATACATGTATATAATATGTTAACATTTCAATTCAGTCTGTAAAAGAATTGAATATGAGATACAAAACAGCGTGGGTCAACAAGTGTACACCGTCACAGAAGACTATAATTGCCCCTACCAATATTTTTGTCTTGAATATAAATCTTTTACTAGGAAGATTTTTGATAATACAGGAGGTCTTGTTATGGAAGTCTACAAACCCTTTGAAAGCCCAATATTTCCTTATTGTCAGACAACAAAGGTATGTATGATTTTATCTTGGTAGCATGTATATTTGAAATGTGCCTTCCACTTATAAAAACCATGGCCATTTTTTTACAAGATCTGTACTGAAACCTCTAGAAAACAGTATCTAAAATAAAATATTAAGAGATATATTTCATGAGTGAAATAAAAAACACTGTATCTAGATATTGTGATTATATTCTTAATGTGGTGCCATCCGCAGTTCTTTTGATTCCCTGTTAGTTCTTTCACCTGTGTCCAGCACTTTTGAGAAGAAGCTACTGTACTTCTATTGCATTGATTCTTAATGGCTGGTTGGAACAATGGCAGGAATTACATGATGATCCATGTGGAGGGACTTTGCTACTGACAAGTGTTTATGTTCTTGAAGCCTCATTCTTTCAAACTCATCGTCCTTTCACACACTCTGTGCACTCTATCCATATTAGTCCCTCTCTCCTTCCCTCTCTCATGTACAACTCACAAGCTCTTTTCACATTTTTAAACCACACAAACCAATCCACTCCCAGCGTACAACACAAAAAAAGCTTTCATAAATCACTGAACCATCTCCTTACTCTCTCTATTATCCTCCTAGTCTCAAGAGATTTCTTCCCAAACCCGGGGCCTCCTTGTACTACTAAATTTAATTCTGTCTTTGCTGCACACAGAAACTTTGCCAATCTCATTAATATTCAGTGCATGCCTTCTCCTGTTTCCTTTAACTGTGCCCTCTGGAATGCCAAATCTGTGTGTAACAAACTCTCCTACATCCATGACTTTTTACTTTCAAATTGTCTTAACCTTCTAGCTCTTACTGAAACTTTGCTCCAGCAGTCAGACACCACCTCCTTTACTGCCCTCTCATATGGTGGCTTACATTGTTCACAAACCCCTAAACTTGAGAACAGACAAGGAAGTGTTGGTTTGCTTCTTTCATCAAAATTTGCTTTTTAGGTCATCCCCCTGTACCTTCAGTTATCTTCCCTTCTTTTGAGGTCCACACTGTCAGACTTTTCCGGCTCTTTTCCCTGTAAGTGGAGGCTCTCTACCACCCTCTGGGCCAAGCCCACCAGTTCTTGGATCACTGTATGCCACCAGGCTTCCTCACTATCTACCCTGTGCACACTCCTACACTCATCTTGGGGGACTTTGATATCTCCATTGATGATCTGATCTCACCATCTGACGCTCATCTCCTGTCTATAACCTCATCTCCTGTCTATAACCTCATCTCTTGGCCTTTCACAGCTTGCTAACTTGGGAGCTTGGGCGTACACAGGACCTAGTATTCTCCTGGCTCTGCTCAGTGCATGATTTACTAACTCCCTTCTCCCTCTTTCTGACCACAACCTTCTTTCCTTCTCTGTCAATAAATGCCACCCCGCTCAGGAAACCCCTACTTACTGCACTTATATAAATATATATCCCATCAATATCCAGCAACTTATGAACAATCTACAGTCATCATTGGTCCCAATCTTCTCTTACTCAAGTCCCGAATCAACTCTGAAACATTATAATAAAACACTGGAAATTGCCGTTGATGATGCTGCAACCCTTACACACAGAACAGACTGGCACAGATGGCGGTAACCCGGGCATCCACTACAAAATCCTATATAAACTGATCACTTTTACACACAAAGCTCTCCACAGTTGATAGAATGAGAATGGCATGTGAACATAAATGGTATATGAACTTCTGTCTGTTGCAGTGTAGGTGCTGTAAATTATTGCGGCTCAACCCTTGAGTCAGCACCATCCACAGAGATCAGTAAATATAATGGTTTGGCACAGCCAAATCAATGAGAGTGCTGCAGTGGTAGTTGGGAATTCTCATAAACCCCACCCAAATGTAGAATAAATTAACCATGCCACTGCGAGAGAAGCAATCATGAAATCATATGTAGATTTAATGTAGTGTCAGCATGTACAGGGTCGGCCATTTATATGGATACACCTACATTAAATGGGAATGGTTGGTGATATCAACTTCCTGTTTGTGGCACATTACTATATGGGAGGGGGAAAACGTTTCCAGATGGTTGGTGACCATGGCGGCCATTTTGTAGTCGGCCATTTTGGATCCAACTTTATTTTTTTCAATGGGAAGAGGGTCATGTGACACATCAAATTTATTGAGAATTTCATAAGAAAAACAATGGTGTGCTTGGTTTTAACATATCTTGTATCTTCAAAGAGTAAGATCTTGCAATAACTTTGCCCACTGTTTACTTCAATAAATAGAGCTGCCACCGACTGGTGATACCAACTGTAAGCTGAAACAAATGTCAAGGAGAAAAATGGGGAAACAATCAGCACATTCTGATTAAAATTATACTATTTACAAGATAAAAAGGCCAATGCATTGGGGAACACGCGCATAAATACTGATGACTAATCACTAGGGCAGCAGTCTTGTATCTTACCAACCAATTTCTTAAATTCTGACATTATCAGGGAATATTGAAGACAGAGGGTTGCTAATAGTTGATAATTAATATTTAGACTTGTTTTATTTTCTAAAGGTTGAAGTGAGGACAGCATCTGGGGAGCCCATGGCATATATAGTTATAAAACACCCTCTATGTACAACGACAATTAGAATTCTGAATGAGAACAGCGAAGAAGTGCTGGAAATAACTGAAGATTTAATGGTAAATTACAGGAATTTTTCAAACCTTATTTTTCATTGGAATATAAACCATAACACTTACGCCATCTAGCAATGTTAGTACAAAATGAAGGCTGCTGCAGACTAAGTTGTCACTAACCTCTGGGATATATTCTTTAAGTCCATGATGTGTACCCACCAAGTAATCTTGGTTCAGTAACCTCCAATTTGCTCGGATTTGCACATATACCACTGTGAAAACAATACAACCACTAGTCCAAGCAATACCTTCTATGGGTCTTTTTTGTTTTTATCCCAGTTGATTGGATGGATACAATAGCAGAATGACCACATACAAGAAATAAGTAGCCTCACCTGAGTAAATGGTATAAGTGAGGCTACTCAGTCTGACATTGGGTCACGCATGCCTCTTCTATTAGTCCCTTCTAACCAATGTCAACAGCTGAGGCTTCCTAGGATTAGTAAATAGGGATGCTTGGTTTTTGGTTACTATTGGTAAATCCATATTATATGGCGCATATTCCAAGCAGAAACATGGTATCCATGTAGACTTGTCCAAAAAAATCCCCCCCAGGTCTAGAAGTGTGATGTCCTAGGCTAGGTATAAGGCGGTCTCCAGGACAAAAAAAATCCCCCTGTATTGACCCAGCTTTCTTCGCCAGGGCGCAGACTTGTGATGCACGTAGTTGTGCTGTTTTAACAGTGATATAGATGAGCCTATTAAAAGACATTTGAGGTTATTGAACCAAAATTTTGTGGAGCACACTGACTATTGCTTGCACTTCATAGACTAATTTCTAATTAAAGAGGATCTTTCATTTGAATTTTTAATTTAAACAGAATACTTCTTTTAATTATTGCTGCTCCACTGGTTCTGTAACAGTTTTGATTTTTCTTCTGTGCCCCTGTGTTCCAAAGTTATGTCCCCGGTAATAAAAGTATAAAATTGTCTCTTCAACTGATGTGTACACCTTACCTTATTTTTTTTTAATTTTAACATCTCATTCACAGATAACATTTGTTCAGGATAAATCTGAGGTTGGAAGGATTGTGTGGAGCTCTTGGGACGGCATGTGTAAAATTCAAAGAAATTTTCATGCTCATTTTTCTTCGGACCTTGATGTGAAGTTGAAGGCGGCGATTCTAGCAGCCTGCTTACTTTTTGTAAGTTTAATCTTTTAGTTAATCATTAAAATAGCTATGCCAGAGTGTGTCACTTTATGGGTGTACTCTCATTGGTAGGATCAATGAGACAAATATTTGCATTCTTTATATTGAATTACTGTTTTTTTTGTTTGTTTGTTTGTTTGTTTGTTTTAAAAACAGGTTGTCTTCCTGGTAATTACAGGTGAAATACTAGTTTTGTCATTTTCCTGATGGCTGCCAGTACTTGACAGTACAGCCTAAAATAGACTTCGTAAAGCATAAAATTTCAGATTTTGCTACTTCCTTCTAATATTTTGTATTATTATTAAGAATATTCTTTTGCTCTACCATAATTGATGATAAGTAAATGTTTGAAGCCCAAGAGATCGTGGCCCATAGTTCATTAAGAAAGTCCAAACAGTGCCGTACAAGCCAAAACTTCCACTGTTGAACCAATCAAAGCCCGTAAATCAAAGCTGCGAGTGTAATTCCCCAGAATGTTATATGTTCATGAAATATGACATAAATACTTGAATTATTGCACTGTTTTATTGTATAATACCCAGCAGGCAATAAAGGGTTAACCTTACCACTAATGTGACAGACTGTGAAGACATAACAGCAAAATATCAATTTCACCCCTTCCCATAAAAGCCATAAAAATGACAGACACACATCCCCAAAACATCAGCAATCCACCTCCAACACAACTGGCCATAAGGGATATGCCGACACCGATCCTGGTGCGGAATTTCGCACTAAGCCCGGATTTTTATCATTTTGAACGTTGCTGTGACTTGTTACAAATAGAATTCCATAGGAAATGTTAGGAAATAACAAAGAAAACACCATTAACCAACTGATCTGATGTAATGAAACATGAAAATTGGGAGGGAAGGAAATGCTACCAGATCCCAGGTAATGGGGGAAGAGGATGGAGTCTGGATATCAGAAGTCTATAAACCCAGAGGGCAGAACCAAATCTATTGGCAAGGCTTCTGAGCCAATAGAAGAGAAAGGTGGCCATTAAAAGCAGGGATGGGGGTGTAAACTGGGTTTGGGAGGGGGAGAGGTATCACTGTCTGTGGCACTTTCATTAAAACCTTTAGTGCTATACAGATAGGAACAGTAATGCTGACATCATACTCGCACATTTATCGCCATGTGCCCACCATTGCATCAGTGCGTCTGTCACCAGGCAAGGCCACCTCAGATGACACTATGGGTCCGACCCATGCTCGATGTACTGGGTTCTTGAGCACTGCATGAAAGTCGATATTGTCAGAAATGTATCTGCTGATTTGGCTGTGCAATAGAAAGAGTTAAATCCAGTTTTAAATGTAAACAAAAAATAATGGTAGAATAGATCGTACAGGCAAATTGGTAGCGTTTCTCCTTATGGAGAGTGACGCACCAGCTCTGGCACGTCAAGGTAAGGAGGCTTATTCACCATGCAATGCTCCTCTGGGAAATTTAATATGCAAATTGCCTCTTCAGAGAAAAAGAGGACTTGTACTCTATAGCGCCACCTATTGGAAGCAGCAATCCTACAAGTCACAATCAACCCTTTAACGAGTCGTGCAATATGACTTAGGATAAAAGCCAAAACAGAATCTCAATTTGCAGACACGGTGTTTCGGGCAAATTGAAAATCTAAAGATTTTTTTACTCAGCATGATAGTATGGCTTTGAAGAGCAAGATTTGGCTGTATCACACTGTACATTTCACAGATTTTATGGTGTAGAACTCCATATACTGTGTAAACACAGTCCGACACATATTTATTCCCTCTAATATTTGGTATATTTTCTCTCTTTACAGAGTGTATAAATGGCACATCAGTGATGACAGATTTGCAAGACAAAATTGAAGACTGTACTTGTCATTTGATCAAACGATATATTCCTTTTTATATTTCAACTTTGATATTAAAGACACTATTGGGCTGTCTACAAACTGGCACCTTGGTAATCCTTAGCAGTGAGGTGCCAACAGCAGCACCTTACTAACCACTGTGGCCCCTTGCTGCATAACTCATCTAGATTGTGAGCCAGTGGGGACAGTGATAATGAATGATGTCTGTACGGGCACTATATAAAAGATAAAAGTTAAATAAAGAGATAAACTCAGACTTCTACAATCCAATTGATGCAGCACAGCTCACAGACCCACTTTGCTGTCTTCAAATGCGTGTAAATGACATGTGAAAACATAGCAAAAAGCGTTTGAGACTTCAACATATTCCCTTATACCAAAAAATATTAAGACTGGAGGATGATGAACCTACAGATAACTTATTGATGCTATGATCATTGTTAATCTGAATCTGAATGTTTGCACCCAGTTCAAATAAAAACACTAACAGTTGTGCTCAAAAGTTTACATACCCTGGCAGAATTTTTGCTTTTTTGGCCTTGTTTCAGAGAATATGAATTATAACAAAAAAAACTTTTTCTCCACTCATGGTTATTGGTTGCGTGAAGCCATTTATTATCAAACTACTGTGTTTTCTATTTTTAAATCTTAATGACAACCAAAAACATCCAAATGACCCTGATCAAAAGTTGGGTGATTTTGACCTGATAACATGCACAGAATTTGACACAAATGGGTTTGAATGGCTACTAAAGGTAACATCCTCACCAGTGACCTGTTTGCTTGTAATCAGTGTGTGTGCATAAAAGCTAAATGAGTTTCTGGGATCCAGACAGACTCTTGCATCTTTCATCTAGCCACTGACGTTTGTGGATTGTGAGTCATGGGGAAAGCAAAAGAATTGTCAATGGATATACAGGAAAAGGTAGTTGAGCTGCATAACACAGGAAAGGGATACAAAAAGATACCCAAGGTATTGATAATGCCAGTCAGCAGCATTCAAACTGTGATTAACAAATGGAAAATCAGTTGATCTGTAAAAACCAAACCACGGTCAGGTGGACCAACAAAATTTCGGCCACAACTGTCAGGAATATTGTTCGGGATGCAAAGAAAAACACACAGATAACATCAGCTGAAATTCAGGACTCTCTGAAAACTAGCGGTCTGGCTGTTTCAAGATGCACAATAAGGAGGCCTTGAAGAAAAATGGGCTGCATAGTCGAGTTGCCAGAATAAAGCCATTACTGTGCAAATGCCACAAAGTATCTCGCCTACAATATACCAAACAGCACAGAGACAAGCCTCAAAACTTCTGGAACAGTGTAATTTGGAGTGATGAGACCAAAAGGTAACTTTTTGGCCATAATAATAAATGTTACATTTGGAGAGGTCAACAAGGCCTATGATGAAAGGAACACCATTCCTACTGTAAAAATGGAGGTGGATTGCTGATGTTTTGGGGATGTGTGAGCTACAAAGGCACAGGAAAATTGGTAAAAGTTGAAGAAAAGATGAATGCAGCATGTTATCAGCAAATACTGGAGGCAAATTTGCACTCATCAACACTGAAGCTGCGCATGGGATGTACTTGGACGTTCCAACATACAACAATCCAAAACACAAGGCCAAGTCGACCTGTCATTGGCTACAGCAGAACAAAGTGAAGGTTCTGGAGTGGCCACCTCAGTCTCCTGATCTCAATATCATTGAGCCACTCTGGGGAGATTTCATGCGTGCAGTTCATGCTAGACAGCCCAGGAATTTACAGGAACTGGAGGCTTTTTGCTAAGAAGAATGGGCAGCTTTACCATCTGAGAAAATAAAGAACCTCATCCACAACTACCACAAAAGACTTTAAGCTGTCCTTGATGTTAGAGAGTTCAATACACGGTATTAAGAACTGGGGAATGTGAACTTTTGATCTAAGTGATTTTGATGTTTTTGGTTGTCATTAAGATCTAAAAAGAGAAAACACAGTAGTTTGACAATAAATGGCTTCACCCAACCAATAACCTTGAGTGGAGAAAAATTTTTTTTTGTTACCATTCATATTCTCTAAAACAAGGCCAAGAAAGCAAAAATTCTGCGCAACTCAAAAACTTTTGAGCACAACTGAATACTCACCTTCGGTGCCATTCCAGCGGTGTTGGCACTCACGTTCTTGAGGATCACACGAGGTTGTTACATCAGGTAAGCCCTCCACACAATCAGCGCTGGCTTCACTGGCCCGCCTTTGGATGTTTCGAACAGGACTGCGGCTGCTCTCTGACTTCCTCTTGATGTTCGATTTGTCCACAAGTCTCACATAACATAACAATGTGACGTGTGCCCGGGAACAAGAGTAACGACACTGCTGGAACGGCACCAGATGTGAGTTTAAGTATTTTTATTTTACCGGGGCATACGCTCAGATTGAGAAGGGGTTGTCCGAGTAGTGGATAACCCCTTTAAGGATTATAATCAGATTTACAAGCCCCAGTCATACTCGTTAGGGAGTATCTTACTAAGAGCAACTGAAATATGCTTCCTAAACAGACAATGGACTATGAAGAATGCCAGATAAAGCCGGGCACTGCACAGTATCTTGAACCTTAGTCCCCATCTTATAGATGCATTGCTATAGTCTGTCGTATCCTGCGAATTCTAATCAGGGATGCCAAATGTGCAAAAACTCCAGAACAGTCTGTAAAAATAACTTGTCCATACTCCAGGAGTTGTCTGTAAAAAAAATTTAAGGGGTCTATGATTTTTTATGAAGCTGAAGAAACTTCTACAAATTATTTTGAGTTTGGCAGATGTATGTCTCCAAAAGAAAATTATGAATATTGAAGTTTGTATCAATCAGATAGGGATGGGACATACATTTCACCTTCAGGGTGAATCAGGGAAGAAGATTAATATTTTTTTTGTAACTGTAACCTCTGCCTATAACCCACAAATCAATAGTGACCAGATAACTGACAAGAGCCAGGTCATATTTGAGTAATGTTAAAATCCCAATAAAAAATATGGCAGTGATCTTGAACTTCACCAATCATCCAGAGAGAAGTTCTCTCATAAATTGGAATTTTCATAAAATCCTGAAGGGCTGAGGACAGTCCACAACCCAGTTCATGTGAGGTCATCCCAGGCGGGTGTAACTCTGGTGCTCATAAAAGATCAAGGCAAATTATGATCTGTGTTCAATGCTGAGGAATACACATGACAGTGTAGGCTTGATCCCGTTAGCCAGATGTTTTCAACGTCCATACAGTAAGTTGACTCATTTCTGTGAACGGCATAGTAAGTACTTTGGTTAATCCTTTTTCTTTTCTGTAACTGTATATGCTGTATTGTTTTGTCCCCTTTGTAAAATCTTTTGTATATTTTCATAAACACTACCACTTTTTGAAAAAATATAAAATGTTCTTTTTGTTCCGTAAACTGTGCCTCGAAGCCATACGCTACCTACCAGGTCTCCTGTCAGCTTATATAAGCGACTTGTCGTGGCAGCTAATTATCTTTTTTGGGTTGTTGTGGATTCACAGTGATCATATCGGAGGTATATACATACATTCCATGTGTTAGAATCGGAAGTGCATATACCATACACTCGCTGTTAGTTTCCTGATAACTGGCCTAGTAGTGGTGAAAGCCCGTGGCCTCCTCCGTTAACCGTCAGCCAATCGTATAATTGACCAGATGATAGGGGGCAGCAGAAAGCTGTTCGACACAAAAATCACAGTGGGTGGTTCTGCGTGACCTTCCCGAGCTGCGATATCTTGACAAAATATATCAGTTATAATCATAATGATTTATCATGGTTTCACAATAATAAAAATTGTCTGTCTGTGATTATTTTTGCTAAGCCGTCCAAAAAAATTAAAAAGTCAAGACGGCAACCCTGATCGTAATTGACACACCACATACAACAAATATTAGTACTACAACCCCTGGCAAAAATTAAGGAATCACTGAGCTCGGAGGATGTTCATTCAGTTGTTTAATGTTGTTGAAAAAAAGCAGATCACAGACATGGCACAAAACTAAAGTCATTTCAAATGGCAACTTTATGGCTTTAAGAAACACAAAAAAAAATGTGGTACTCAGTATGGGTAATTTTTTTCAGACCAAGCAGAGGGAAAAAATTATGGAATCACTCAATTCTGAGGAAAAAATTATGGAATCACCCTGTAAATTTTCATTTTCAAAACTAACACCTGCATCAAATTAGATCTGCTAGTTAGTCTGCATCTAAAAAAGAGTGATCGCACCTTGGAGAGCTGTTGCACCAAATGGACTGATATGAATCATGGCTCCAACACGAGAGATGTCAATTGATACAAAGGAGAGGATTGTCAAACTCTTAAAAGAAGGTAAATCATCACGCAATGTTGCAAAAGATGTTGGTTGTTCACAGTCAGCTGTGTCTAAAATCTGGACCAAATACAAACAACTTGGGAAGGTTGTTAAAGGCAAACATATTGGTAGACCAAGGAAGACATCAAAGCGTCAAGACCGGAAACTTAAAGCAATATGCCTCCAAAACAGGAAATGCGCAACAAAACAAATGAGGAACAAATGGGAGGAAACTGGAGTCAATGTCTGTGACCGAACTGTAAGAAACCTCCTAAAGGAAATGGGATTTACATACAGAAAAGCTAAACAAAAGCCATCATTAACACTTAAACAGAAGAAAACAAGGTTATAATGGGCTAAGGAAAAGCAATCGTGGACTGTGGATGACTGGATGAAAGTCATATTCAGTGATGAATCGCGAATCTGCATTGGGCAAGGTGATGATGCTTGAACTTTTGTTTGGTGCCGTTCCAATGAGATTTATAAAGATGACTGCATGAAGAGCACATGCAAATTTCCACAGTCATTGATGATATGGGGCTGCATGTGAGGTAAAGGCACTGGGGAGATGGCTGTCATTACATCTTCAATAAATGCCCAAGTTTACATTGATATTTTGGACAGTTTTCTTATTCCATCAATTGAAAGGATGTTTGGGGATGATGACATCATTTTTGAAGATGATAATGCATCCTGCCATAGAGCAAAAATTGTGAAAACATTCCTTGAAAGAAGACACATAAGGTCAATGTCATGGCCTGCAAATAGTCCGGATCTCAATCCAATTGAAAATCTTTGGTGGAAGTTGAAGAAAATGGTCCATGACAAGGCTCCAACCTACAAAGCTGATCTGGCAACAGCAATCAGAGAAAGTTTGAGCCAGTTTGATGAAGAGTACTGTTTGTCACTCATTAAGTCCATGCCTCAGAGACTGCAAGCTGTTATTAAAGCCAGAGGTGGTGCAACAAAATACTAGTGATGTATTGGACTGTTCTTTTGTGTGTTTGTTTTTCATGATTCCATAATTTTTTCCTCAGAATTGAGTGATTCCATATTTTTTCCTCAGCTTGGTCAGAAAAAAATTACCCTTACTGAGTACCACATTTTTTTCTTGATTTCTTTCAGAGTTTTGTGCCATGTCTGTGATCTGCTTTTTTTCAACAACATTAAACAACTGAATGAACATCCTCTGAGTCCGGTGATTCCATAATTTTTGCCAGGGGTTGTATATGAAAGCTATTGGTCTTCCACGAGGGCTGCCACTACTGATTAGAGATGAGCGTTGTTCTACTCGAACTGTTCGCCAATCTCAAATTCGAGCTGTTTTGGGCGGTGTTCGAGCCGTTCGGCGAACACGAACAATTTGAGAAAAATTCGGCTGTTCGAGGTTATGTTCGATAACTGTTCGTGCACCAAAATCATAACTGGATTTTTTCTCAGTAATGATGAAAATTAATGTTAATACGCAGTTTGAGTGTACAGCGGGGTGGGGGGAGGGGCAGGGGATGGATCTCTGCAGGAACAATGAAGATCTCCATTTTTTTTTCTCTTTCCCGCATTTGCAGTGGGGAGGTGCAATCTGTCAGCCTATCAGCAGCGCACACACGGAGCGAAGTGCTTTTTTTCACACAAGCAAGGGCATGTGTCATTGGCAGTGTATGTCACATGTCCTTGCCCTATAAGACCAAGCCATTTTCCCCGTCGCCACCATTTTCTCACTGCTGCAGCTGCGTGTTAGACGGCACCGCTGTTGCTGTGTGCGCTATACCTTGTTAATTTCAAGCCAATTTTCGCACAAATATACAGATAGCTTGGGAGTAGGGAATAGTTGTGATTGCAGTCCTTTTAAGGACTAGGTTACAGCATTTCCTACGACTTTTATCAGGGAGGTCTGTGCTCTTAAATAGATAGGTTGTGGGAGTAAAGACTAATTGTAATTGGAGTCCTTTTCAGGACTAGGTTACATCAGTTCCTATCAGTTTTTGCCAGGCAGGTCTGTGCCAGTGCTGTGCAAGTTTTTTTCACAGCATTTGGCTGAATCTAGCAAAGCTAATCCTTTTTGGCCTATTGCAGAGTGTGTTAGTCAGTGGAGTAGCCTATCTGTGTTGCAAGATATAACACCTGTGTATAGAATACCAATTTTTTTACTGCACCTAGTGAAGTAAAATCTTTTGGGCATAGCATCATTCTATTAGTCCATCTATACTGACCTCCATCAGGTTGCAAACTGAATATAATTTTTTTCTGCATCTAGCTCTGAAAAAATATTTGGGCTTCTAGCAGTGTGTGGGACTTGGTCTATTAGTCCATCTATACTGACCTCCATCAGGTTGCAAATTAAAAATAATTTTTTTCTGCATCTAGCTCTGAAAAAATATTTGGGCTTCTAGCGGTGTGTGGGACTTGGTCTATTAGTCCATCTATACTGACCTCCATCAGGTTGCAAATTAAAAATAATTTTTTTCTGCATCTAGCTCTGAAAAAATATTTGGGCTTCTAGCAGTGTGTGGGACTTGGTCTATTAGTCCATCTATACTGACCTCCATCAGGTTGCAAATTAAAAATAATTTTTTTCTGCATCTAGCTCTGAAAAAATATTTGGGCTTCTAGCGGTGTGTGGGACTTGGTCTATTAGTCCATCTATACTGACCTCCATCAGGTTGCAAATTAAAAATAATTTTTTTCTGCATCTAGCTCTGAAAAAATATTTGGGCTTCTAGCAGTGTGTGGGACTTGGTCTATTAGTCCATCTATACTGACCTCCATCAGGTTGCAAATTAAAAATAATTTTTTTCTGCATCTAGCTCTGAAAAAATATTTGGGCTTCTAGCGGTGTGTGGGACTTGGTCTATTAGTCCATCTATACTGACCTCCATCAGGTTGCAAATTAAAAATAATTTTTTTCTGCATCTAGCTCTGAAAAAATATTTGGGCTTCTAGCAGTGTGTGGGACTTGGTCTATTAGTCCATCTATACTGACCTCCATCAGGTTGCAAATTAAAAATAATTTTTTTCTGCATCTAGCTCTGAAAAAATATTTGGGCTTCTAGCGGTGTGTGGGACTTGGTCTATTAGTCCATCTATACTGACCTCCATCAGGTTGCAAATTAAAAATAATTTTTTTCTGCATCTAGCTCTGAAAAAATATTTGGGCTTCTAGCAGTGTGTGGGACTTGGTCTATTAGTCCATCTATACTGACCTCCATCAGGTTGCAAATTAAAAATAATTTTTTTCTGCATCTAGCTCTGAAAAAATATTTGGGCTTCTAGCGGTGTGTGGGACTTGGTCTATTAGTCCATCTATACTGACCTCCATCAGGTTGCAAATTAAAAATAATTTTTTTCTGCATCTAGCTCTGAAAAAATATTTGGGCTTCTAGCAGTGTGTGGGACTTGGTCTATTAGTCCATCTATACTGACCTCCATCAGGTTGCAAATTAAAAATAATTTTTATCTGCATCTACAGTACCTCTGAAAAAATATTTGGGCTTCTAGCAGTGTGTGGGACTATTTGTATTAGTCCATCTATACTGACCTCCATCAGGTTGCAAATTCAAAATAATTTTTTTCTGCATCTAACCCAGCCAATAGTTTTGGCCTAATACCACAGTTTGGCCACTCAGCTCTGCTCGGTTACCATCCATTGTTTTTTTGTGCAAACAACTCCAGAGTTGTGAATTAGTTAACCACCAAAATGAGTGGAAAAAGGCCTGCTGCTGGTGGAAAGGGGAATAGGCGTGTTGGGAAGGGGAAAAAAGGTTGTGTCCGTGGGGTAGGTGTTAAAGCAACAGTAACATCTGCAGAAGAAAGACCATCTTCCAGCCAAACTAAAATGTCTACTTCTTTTAGCGGACATTGTGATAAGATCCCTTTCTTACGGCCACGCCAATCGCTACAAATTCCAGATGAGGCACAAAAACAGCAGGTGTTTCAACGGATATCAAGTGCTCCTTTAAGTGGGCTCTCCTCCACATCAACTTCAACATCACAAATACTCCAGTCCTCAAAGGTGTCACCCAAATCGCACTTGCTTCCTCACAGCTCCCAAATCTCCAGCTGCCCGTCTGAGTATGAGGTAGAACAGATGGTTGAGTCTGCAGAGCTGTTTACTCATACTATAGCCTGGGAATCAGAGGTCGACTCCAGCGCTTCTGTGAATCCAGACGAGGAAATGATCTGCACTGATGCCCAGAATCTTTATGAGTCGGATCCAGGACCAGACGCAGAAGGTTCTGACCATAATGTAGACCCTCATTCCCAAACTGTAACTCCTGTTGGTGGAGACAATAAGGAAGACGATGATAAGACTCAAATACCTGATTGGAGCGACAACTTTAGTTTTTTGTCAGGGCAGGAACAGGTTGGCTCTGAGGACGACGGGTGTGATAACACACAGGGTGATGATGATGAGGTCGGAGATCCCACTTACTGTCAACCCACAGTCAGCCAAGAGATGAGGTCAGCAGAGGAGGTGGAGGAAGATGCTAGTGACGACGAGGTCAGGTTGCGCCTTCCTGGACAGAGACGTAGTACTGGAAGCACGTCAACAACTGCATCCTCAAACACAACTCTGCCTCTCACCACAAGTCGTGGTGGCTCTTCAGGTCGCATGGGTGCTAAGCCTTGCATAGCCTGGGCATTTTTTCAGATCGATAAAGATGACCCAACTCGTGTTATCTGTAACATTTGTCAGCAAAAGCTAAGTAGAGGCCAAAAAATACATAGTTTGAGTACTTCATGCATGAACCGGCACATGGACATGAAGCATAAGTTGCAGTGGGAAGCTCAGTGTGCTACAATGCGGCCTAGCCGGCCGGGCCAATCACCGTCTGCCATATCTTGTGCATCCGCGGCCTCTTCATCCTCTGTGACTGGGGGGACAGCAGTCACACCTGTTTTGGGGCGCAGACCTGCCACCTCTTTACCCGCAACAGCCAGCGTGATTGGCAGGTCATCATTTTCTTTGGAGGTGGTAACACCAGCTGGTGTTGAGCGCTGTCCGACATCGATAGCACCACCTTTGGATCAAGGCAACCTAACATGTCCGCCTGCATCTTCCTCACAGACCGGCAGTTTGCCGGGGACACCCTTATCAACCCCGTCTAAGCACAATAGCCAGCCCTCGGTCCCTCAGATGTGGACAAGTAAAAGACCATTTCCTCCTAGCCATGAGAAAGCTAAGAGGTTGAATTTCACCATCTGCAAGCTCTTGGCTACAGAAATGCTGCCTTTCCACCTGGTGGACACAGAGGATTTTCGAGACCTTATGTCCGTCGCAGTGCCCCAGTACCAGATGCCCAGTCGGCACTACTTCTCAAAGAAAGGTGTGCCTGCGCTCCACCAGCATGTCGCACACAACATCACCGCTTCTTTGAGAAACTCTGTGTGTGACAGGGTGCATTTCACCACAGACACTTGGACGAGTAGGCATGGACAGGGGCGTTACATGTCGCTGACTGGGCACTGGGTAACTATGGTGACAGCAGGACAAGGGGCTGCTGTCCAAGTCTTGCCGTCCCCACGAGTTGTGCGTCAATCCTCTTTATGTCAAAGTTCCTCCACTGCTTCTGCCTCCTCAACCTGCTCTCGGTCTTCCACCTGCACCCAAAGCCTGTCTGGTCATGCCACAAGCTTTCTAACTGCGCAGAAGGGATCCTGCACACCTCCTTACTATGCTGGCAGTAGGGCTCAACGTCACCAGGCGGTTTTTACATTGAAATGTCTGGGAAATGTGAGTCACACAGCTGAGGAGTTGTGGTCAGCTCTGGAGAACCAATTTCATGAATGGTTGTCTCCACTGGACCTGAAACCAGGGAAGGCCGTGTGCGACAATGCTGCAAACCTGGGTGCGGCCCTTCGCCGGGGCAATGTCATACACGTGCCTTGTATGGCTCACGTGTTGAACCTGGTTGTCCAGCAATTTTTAGCCCACTATCCCAGACTAGATGGCCTTCTGCAGAGGGCACGGTCGCTGTGTGCTCACTTCCGCCGTTCGCATCCCGCAGCTCAGCGACTTACATCTCTACAGAAGTCGTTGGGCCTGCCACTTCACCGGCTAAAATGCGATGTGCCTACCCGGTGGAATTCAACTCTGCACATGTTGCAGCGACTGTGGCAGCACCGACAAGCCCTGGTGCAATACGTTCTGACGTATAGCCTGGGCCAACGAGATTCAGAGGTGGGGCAAATCACGCTGGAGGAGTGGTCTCAGATCAGGGACCTATGCACCCTTCTGCACAGTTTTGAAATGGCGACGAAGATGTTTAGTGCTGACGATGCCATTATCAGCATGACTATTCCGGTGATTTACATGCTGGAGCACATGTTAAACAGAATTCGGAGTCAGGTGGTGGCACAAGAGGAGGTGGAGGAAGTAGAGGAGGAGGAGTTGTATGCGGAAGGGCTAACATCTGCAAGGTCCAGACGGTCGGCAGCACCAAGGCGGCAGGCATGTGAGGGTGGGGGAGATGGTTTTACCAGGGCGCATGGTAGCAGCCAAACTAGTGAGGAAGGTGCAGGAGCCCAGGAAGAAGTGGAGGACGAACTGATGGAAGACTCATCAGATGAGGGAGACCTTGATCACATTTCTGTTGTGCGAGGTTGGGGGGAGAGGACAGAGGAAGGAAGCATGATTGTTACCTCGCCACCAACACAACAGGGACTTGGTGCTCCTGGATGCGCAACACACATGAGTGCCTTCTTGCTGCACTACCTGCAACATGACCCTCGAATTGTGAGAATTAGAAATAATCCTGACTACTGGGTTGCCACACTGTTAGATCCCCGGTACAAAAGTAAATTTGCAGAAATTATTCCTGCCATAGAAAGGGATGCACGCATGCAGGAGTATCAGCAGAGACTGTTGCAGAATCTTACATGTGCTTTTCCACAAAATACCAGTGGTGCACGTAGTGAATCTCACAGTTCCAACTTGCCAACCGTGGGACCGTCAAGTGTTCAGCACTCAAACCGTAACAGAACCACAGTATCTGCTGGTAACATCAATTTTGCGGAATCATTTCACCACTTTTTTAGCCCATCCTTTGCAAGGCCACAGGAGACAAGAAGTCTGACACATAGTCAACGCCTAGAGACGATGGTACAGGAGTATCTCCAAGTAAACATTGAAGCCACGACTGTGTCACTGGACCCTTGCTCTTTTTGGGCTTCCAATCTGGATAAATGGCCGGAGCTAGCCACTTACGCCTTGGAGATCTTGTCATGCCCCGCAGCCAGCGTTCTGTCTGAACGTGTGTTCAGCGCTGCTGGTGGTGTGCTGACAGATAAGCGCACGCGGCTCTCCACTGATAATGTAGACAGACTCACGTTCATAAAGATGAACAAATCATGGATCCGAAACGACTTTTCTACCCCTGTGTCATCCTGGGGAGAGTAAAAGCTTGATGATTGGTTAAAATCACCCTACCAACCGTTTTAAGCTTTCAAATTACTAATCATGTTTATCTGTATCTTGACTGGAAAATAATTTGGGCTTTGTAGCAGTGTGCAGCACTGATCCTATTAGGCCATCTATACTAAAGCTTCAGCAGATTTAAAATTAAAAATAATTTTTAGCTGCATCTAGCCCGGAAAATAATTTTGGGGCTCCGAGATGCGCAAGGCACATAAGTGCCTTCTTGCTGCACTACCTGCAGCATGACCCTCATATTGTCAGAATTCGAAGTAATCATGACTACTGGGTTGCCACACTCTTAGATCCCCCAAACTTTTCGATCAACCTTTTCATTTTAATAAAGACCAAAAAAATGATCATTTTTGAAATTATAAGCATTAGCAGGTTGTTAGAAACTGAAATCAAACAGTTTTCAACTCAAAACTTTATTCTAGGTGATGTTACATTTTCACATAGGACCCATTGTTCGAAATGAGCTTCTGAACTCTCTCGTCCATTGAATTTGTC
The DNA here is from genome assembly GCF_046119375.1 of Phyllobates terribilis. Taxonomy (NCBI): domain Eukaryota; kingdom Metazoa; phylum Chordata; class Amphibia; order Anura; family Dendrobatidae; genus Phyllobates; species Phyllobates terribilis. Next base: position 232,155,277 of record NW_027362763.1, read on the forward strand.
AGGTTTTGGATGGTTTCTGCTTCAATTGTTTTGCATGAGGACAGAATACCCTCCCAGAGCTGTTGCTTAGATGTGAACTGCCTCCCGCCATCATAGACACTCCTTTTAATGATGCTCCAAAGGTTCTGAATGGGGTAGAGGTCAGGGGAGCATGGGGGTTACACCATAAGTTTGTCCCCTTTTATGCCCATATCAGCCAGAGATGCAGATGTTTTATGTGCAGCATGAGATGGTGCATTATCATGCAGAAAAATGATCTTGCTGTGAAATACACGGTTCTTCTTCTTGAACCATGGCAGGAAGTGCTGTTTGAGAAAATCCACATACATTATGGAGTTCATCTTTAGCGCCTTCAGGGATCCTAAAGGGGCCGACAATCTCTCTCCCCATGATTCCAGCCCAAAACATTACTCCACCTCCTCCTTGTTGGCGCTGTAGCCGTGTTTGCGTGGGGTGTCCATCAACCAGCCATCCTCCACTCCATCCATCTGGACCATCGAGCGCTGCACGGCACTCATCCGTGAACAAAACAGTTTTGAAATCAGTCTTCATGTAATGTTTGGCCCACTGGAGCCGTTTCTGCTTGTGTGAAGTGGATAGAGGAGGTCGACAGGATGGCGCATGCACAGCTGCAAACCTCTGAAGGACCCTGCATCTTGTTGTTCGGGGGACGTTGGAGGCACAAGCAGCTTCAAAAACTTGTCTGCTGCTATGACAAGGCTTTTTTGCCGCTGCTCTTTCAACCTGACGTAATTGCCTGTAGGAAAGAGTCCTCAATTTGCCCTTATCAGCACGCACACGTGTGTACTGTGAATCAGCTACATACTTCTTGATTGCCAAGACACTTCATCCTGATCATCGCACAATGTTGATTGTAGTCATGCCTTGACCTAAACACTCCACAATTTGTTGCTTCTCAGCAGCCGACACATCCTTTTTCTTTCCCATTTTGGCAGAAAATATAGGCTGCTTAATAATGTGAGAGAGCCTTCTTAAGTAGTCTTGCCTTTCATTGGACACACCTGCCAAACTAATTAGCACAGGTGTCTGCAATTGCTTACAGTGATATAAAGAGCCCTGACACACATCACCATCAATGAGTTTAACTGACAAACAAACAAATTCTTCCCTTATCACTCCTAAACACTTTTTGTATAATAATTTGGAACGCAGTGTACATGTGCTTTTCCACAAAACACCAGTGGTTCACGTAGTGAATCTTACAGTTCTAACTTGCCAACCGTGGTCTGTATGGAGTTGTTCAATAAAGGGCCCAAAATTAAGATAACATAGATGGGAGAGGTCTCTATGAATAGGAATTCCTAAGTATTTGATACCCTGTGAGGGCCAGGCAAAGGGAAAGTTGGACTGGATGGAATCCTATATGGATTTGGGGAGGGAGACATCGAGGGCCTCAGACTTCGCTGCATTGATTTTAAAATTTTACCATGTAACAAATTGATCTATTTCAGCCATAACAGCATGGATGGATATATGTGATTGAGTGATATATACTAGGACATCATCAGCAAATAGAGAGCACTTGCACTCGGTGCCTCCCACCTCAATCCACCTAATATTGGGGTTATGGCGAATTGATGAGAGCAGGTGCTCCGTCACTAGGATGTATAAGAGAGGGGACAGAGGACATCACTGCCTTGTCCCATTGGTGATTGTGAAAGGTGATGAAAATGTTCTGACGCACCCCCTGGGCCTTGGGACACCCGGAGCCGGACCCTTTTTGGTGGATGCTGGTGGTTGTAGTCTTCGTGGCGGCGACCCAGTTCCGTGGCTCAGGGCGGTCAAACCAGTGGCGGAACTATTTATGTGGTTTTCATGTTTAAATGTCCGACTACGCCACCCGTGGATTGCGGTCAGAGTGAACCGCCGCTACAGGGCAGACCACTGAGGCTGGTGTTGTGGGTGCAGCAGAGCGTAGCATAACTCCCCACGGGAGGAGTATAGCCTCAGGGCAGTGTATGCGGAGGATGGGGGTGATGGTGCAGGGCAGCAGCAGTAACGACACGGAGTCAGTGATGCAGTTCAGGGCCTTTACTCACAGTTCTTATTATCCAGACCACGTCTGCAGGTAACGGCTGCCCACGTCGTACTGTGCTCACCAGGTGAGGGGCTCAGACAACTCCCAGATAACTTTGGAGCACTTCACAGGACCCCCTTTGTGTGTCCTTTGTCTGGCCTTTCTTACCAACACTTCTGTCCGGCTGCCTTGGGCCTCCTCTTGGTAAACTTGGCGCCAGTTTCCCTGACCCTATGTGGTGCCTTCCTAGCGGGTGTAGCGAGGGGCTGCGCCACATAAAATGTCAGAGCCTCCGGTTTCTAGCTGAGGGTCGTTTCCTGCCTCCACTAGTTCGGGGACCGGTCTCCCCCTTTGGCCTGACCCCTCCACGCAGGTGGATTCGGGCGTGCGGTGGCGACTCGCCCGTCCGCACCCCTGGGATCCCTTCATTCCTCGTTCCTGGAGCCTTCTCCGCTCCTCTTCCTTCCTTCTCCCTCTTCCAGGCCTGGGCCTCTGTTACTAGGCCCGCCTCCGGAGCAGAGCTCATGCAGAGCCCCTGCTCCCTGCCACTTCTGCTCAGACTTCTCTGCACTGAACTAAGATGGTGCCCACCTTTTATACTCCCTTCTCAATGCACCCAGGAACTGCTTCCTCCCTGCTCCTGCACTACAGGGTTCCCCTTCCTCAGTGTTCACTCCCCCCACTCCAGCCAGGGACAGGGACTGTCGTGCCCATCTCAGGGGCATATTGGTCGCCCTGCCCCACGGCAATGTGGTGTAATGCATGCAGGTGTCGGGTCCTGATCCACACTCCATCCTTACCTGAGAGTGAGATATCACACCTCTGGGTGAGGTGCAATACGTCTGTAGCAACCGAGCCCTCAGGGTGCTACAGTTCCATTTATCTTCAGCCTAGGTGACGTATTGCGATACAGGGCCGTGATTTTGGCTATAAAAGGGTCCCCTAGACCCCTACCCCAAGCTTTTTAAGAGAATCATATATGGCGTGCCAGGAGACTCTATGGAATGCTTTCTCAGCATCCAACGAGAGTATCTAATTACAAATTTTTAACTGCATCTAGCCCAGGAAATACTTTGTGCCTAGTAGCAGTGTCTGCTAGTGAGCGGATTATCCCGGCTGTTAAGCAAGCTGCACCACCTGTAGTTTAGACACTTAATTTTTTCAAAGGAAATGCTTCGGGACCATGTGATACTTAGTGAAGAGCATCAGGAGGCACCCCAAGGCATAGGGGCTGGGACTGGCAGTAGGATGCCTTGTGGTGGACAGCCGAGCTCGATCCTTATAAAAGCTTTTTAACTGCAGCAGCTTTAGTGGACACTACTGGAGCTGGAATTACCGCGGCTGCTGGCATGAGACTTGCCCTCCAATAGATCCTTGTAAATGGATTTAAAGTGTATTCATTCAAATTAGAGAGACAATTTAAATTAAAAAGCTTAGAGCTGCCTCCACCACAGGGGGGCTCGCTCGACCCACCAGCGGACAGGCACCAGTATTGGGAGAGGGGGGCTGGCCGTCAGGGTTCACCGCGGCTCTGGCACAAACCCGGCGACACGGAGGTGGCACGGGCAGGAGCGGACTGGCCGTGTCGGCTTCTCACTTTTTGGATTTTAGAAGGGCATGACATGCCTATATCTGTGTCTCCCCCTCCTTTTACTCCTCCACCTCTTTTATTTTCGCATGACTATATGTACTTGTCACTTTTCCATGTGTTAGTTATGTCTTCTGAGCAGTTTGTCAGCTTTTGGACACATTTGAAGGTGTTTTCTATGTGTTTCTATGTGTTTTTGTTTGCCTGCCATTGGTTTTAACGGTGTTCGAAGGTGTTCGACGAACAGTTCGACGAACAGTTCGGCGAACACACGGGTGTTCGACGAACCGAACCGAACTCGAACACTACGGGGGTGGCTCAACACTACTACTGATACAACTGGATTCTGTAGTATATACATAAAGAATATACATATATGTATCTCACTCATGGACACGCAGGCTTTCCATTCAGGATACAAAGAAAGATGAGTGAAACAGGGGCGGACCTACCGCCCGTGCAGCCCGTTCATTGAACGGGGGCCCCGAGGGAGAGGGGTTCCCTCCAGACTCCAGCAGGGCCGCCATCAGGGCATGACTGTCCTGACTCCAGTATGGAACCCGGCCGGCCGGGGCCCCCCCGGAGCTCCGTTGGGGCCCCCCTCTTGTGCGTCTGCTCATGGGGCCCCCGCAGAATACAGAATACTGAGTACAGACCAAAAGTTTGGACACACCTTCTCATTTAAAGATTTTTCTGTATTTTCATGACTATGAAAATTGTACATTCACACTGAAGGCATCAAAACTATGAATTAACACATGTGGAATTATATACTTAACAAAAAAGTGTGAAACAACTGAAAATATGTCTTATATTCTAGGTTCTTCTTTTGCTTTGATGACTGCTTTGCACACATTTGGCATTCTCTTGATGAGCTTCAAAAGGTAGTCACCGGAAATGGTTTTCACTTCACAAGTGTGCCCTGTCAGGTTTAATAAGTGGGATTTCTTGCCTTATAAATGGGGTTGGGACCATCAGTTGTGTTGTGCAGAAGTCTGATGGATATACAGCTGATAGTCCTACTGAATAGACTGTTCGAATTTGCATTATGGCAAGAAAAAAGCAGCTAAGTAAAGAAAAACAAGTGGCCATCATTACTTTAAGAAATGAAGGTCAGTCAGTCTGAAAAATTGGGCAAACTTTGAAAGTGTCCCCAAGTGCAGTTGCAAAAACCATCAAGCGCTACAAAGAAACTGGCTTACATGAGGACCGCCCCAGGACAGGAAGACCAAGAGTCACCTCTGCTTCTGAGTATAAGTTTATCCGAGTCACCAGCCTCAGAAATCACAGGTTAACAGCAGCTCAGATTAGAGACCAGGTCAATGCCACACAGAGTTCTATCAGCAGACACATCTCTACAACAACTGTTAAGAGTAGAGATGAGCGTTGTTCTACTCGAACTGTTCGCCAATCTCAAATTCGAGCTGTTTTGGGTGGTGTTCGAGCCGTTCGGCGAACACGAACAATTTGAGAAAAATTCGGCTGTTCGAGGTTATGTTCGATAACTGTTCGTGCACCAAAATCATAACTGGATTTTTTCTCAGTAATGATGAAAATTAATGTTAATACGCAGTTTGAGTGTACAGCGGGGTGGGGGGAGGGGCATGGGATGGATCTCTGCAGGAACAATGAAGATCTCCATTTTTTTTTTCTCTTTCCCGCATTTACAGTGGGGAGGTGCAATCTGTCAGCCTATCAGCAGCGCACACACGGAGCGAAGTGCTTTTTTTCACACAAGCAAGGGCATGTGTCATTGGCAGTGTATGTCACATGTCCTTGCCCTATAAGACCAAGCCATTTTCCCCGTCGCCACCATTTTCTCACTGCTGCAGCTGCGTGTTAGACGGCACCGCTGTTGCTGTGTGCGCTATACCTTGTTAATTTCAAGCCAATTTTCGCACAAATCTGCAGATAGCTTGGGAGTAGGGAATAGTTGTGATTGCAGTCCTTTTAAGGACTAGGTTACAGCATTTTCTACGACTTTTATCAGGCAGGTCTGTGCTCTTAAATAGATAGATTGTGGGAGTAAAGACTAATTGTAATTGGAGTCCTTTTCAGGACTAGGTTACATCAGTTCCTATCAGTTTTTGCCAGGCAGGTCTGTGCCAGTGCTGTGCAAGTTTTTTTCACAGCATTTGGCTGAATCTAGCAAAGCTAATCCTTTTTGGCCTATTGCAGAGTGTGTTAGTCAGTGGAGTAGCCTATCTGTGTTGCAAGATATACCACCTGTGTATAGAATACCAATTTGTTTACTGCACCTAGTGAAGTAAAATCTTTTGGGCATAGCATCATTCTATTAATCCATCTATACTGACCTCCATCAGGTTGCAAATTGAATATAATTTTTTTCTGCATCTAGCTCTGAAAAAATATTGGGCTTCTAGCTGTGTGTGGGACTTGTTGTATTAGTCCATCTATACTGACCTCCATCAGGTTGCAAACTGCATATATTTTTTTCTTCATCTACCTCTGAAAAAATATTGGGCTTCTAGCTGTGTGTGGGACTTGTTGTATTAGTCCATCTATACAGACCTCCATCAGGTTGCAAACTGAATATATTTTTTTCTGCATCTACCTCTGAAAAAATATTGGGCTTCTAGCTGTGTGTGGGACTTGTTGTATTAGTCCATCTATACTGACCTCCATCAGGTTGCAAACTGAATATATTTTTTTCTGAATCTACCTCTGAAAAAATATTGGGCTTCTAGCTGTGTGTGGGACTTGTTCTATTAATCCATCTATACAGACCTCCATCAGGTTGCAAACTGAATATATTTTTTTCTGCATCTACCTCTGAAAAAATATTGGGCTTCTAGCTGTGTGTGGGACTTGTTGTATTAGTCCATCTATACTGACCTCCATCAGGTTGCAAACTGAATATATTTTTTTCTGCATCTACCTCTGAAAAAATATTGGGCTTCTAGCTGTGTGTGGGACTTGTTCTATTAATCCATCTATACAGACCTCCATCAGGTTGCAAACTGAATATATTTTTTTCTGCATCTACCTCTGAAAAAATATTTGGCCTTCTAGCAGTGTGTGGGACTCTCTCTATTAGTCCATCTATACTGACCTCCATCAGGTTGCAAATTAAAAATAATTTTTATCTGCATCTAGCTCTCAAAAAATATTTGGCCTTCTAGCAGTGTGTGGGACTTTCTCTATTAGTCCATCTATACTGACCTCCATCAGGTTGCAAATTAAAAATAATTTTTATCTGCATCTAGCTCTGAAAAAATATTTGGCCTTCTAGCAGTGTGTGGGACTTTCTCTATTAGTCCATCTATACTGACCTCCATCAGGTTGCAAATTGAATATAATTTTTTTCTGCATCTAACCCAGCCAATAGTTTTGGCCTAATACCACAGTTTGGCCACTCAGCTCTGCTCGGTTCCCATCCATTGATTTTTTGTGCAAACAACTCCAGAGTTGTTAATTAGTTAACCACCAAAATGAGTGGAAAAAGGCCTGCTGCTGGTGGAAAGGGGAATAGGCGTGTTGGGAAGGGGAAAAAAGGTTGTGTCCGTGGGGTAGGTGTTAAAGCAACAGTAACATCTGCAGAAGAAAGACCATCTTCCAGCCAAACTAAAATGTCTACTTCTTTTAGCGGACAATGTGATAAGATCCCTTTCTTACGGCCACGCCAATCGCTACAAATTCCAGATGAGTCACAAAAACAGCAGGTGCTTCAACGTATATCAAGTGCTCCTTTAAGTGGGCTCTCCTCCACATCAACTTCAACATCACAAATACTCCAGTCCTCAAAGGTGTCTTCCCAATCGCACTTGCTTCCTCACAGCTCCCAAATCTCCAGCTGCCCGTCTGAGTATGAGGTAGAACAGATGGTTGAGTCTGCAGAGCTGTTTACTCATACTATAGCCTGGGAATCAGAGGTCGACTCCAGCGCTTCTGTGAATCCAGATGAGGAAATGATCTGCACTGATGCCCAGAATCTTTATGAGTCGGATCCAGGACCAGACGCAGAAGGTTCTGACCATAATGTAGACCCTCATTCCCAAACTGTAACTCCTGTTGGTGGAGACAATGAGGAAGACGATGATAAGACTCAAATACCTGATTGGAGCGACAACTTTAGTTTTTTGTCAGGGCAGGAACAGGTTGGCTCTGAGGACGAGGGGTGTGATAACGCACAGGGTGATGATGATGAGGTTGGAGATCCCACTTACTGTCAACCCACAGTCAGCCAAGAGATGAGGTCAGCAGAGGAGGTGGAGGAAGATGCTAGTGACGACGAGGTCAGGTTGCGCCTTCCTGGACAGAGACGTAGTACTGGAAGCACGTCAACAACTGCATCCTCAAACACAACTCTGCCTCTCACCACAAGTCGTGGTGGCTCTTCAGGTCGCATGGGTGCTAAGCCTTGCATATCCTGGGCATTTTTTCAGATCAATAAAGATGACCCAACTCGTGTTATCTGTAACATTTGTCAGCAAAAGCTAAGTAGAGGCCAAAAAATACATAGTTTGAGTACTACATGCATGAACCGGCACATGGACATGAAGCATAAGTTGCAGTGGGAAGCTCAGTGTGCTACAATGCGGCCTAGCCGGCCGGGCCAACCACCGTCTGCCATATCTTGTGCATCCGTGGCCTCTTCATCCTCTGTGACTGGGGGGACAGCAGTCACACCTGTTTTGGGGTGCAGACCTGCCACCTCTTTACCCGCAACAGCCAGTGTGATTGGCAGGTCATCATTTTCTTTGGAGGTGGTAACACCAGCTGGTGTTGAGCGCTGTCCGACATCGATAGCACCACCTTTGGATCAAGGCAACCTAACATGTCCGCCTGCATCTTCCTCACAGACCGGCAGTTTGCCGGGGACACCCTTATCAACCCCGTCTAAGCACAATAGCCAGCCCTCGGTCCCTCAGATGTGGACAAGTAAAAGACCATTTCCTCCTAGCCATGAGAAAGCTAAGAGGTTGAATTTCACCATCTGCAAGTTCTTGGCTACAGAAATGCTGCCTTTCCGCCTGGTGGACACAGAGGATTTTCGAGACCTTATGTCCGTCGCAGTGCCCCTGTACCAGATGCCCAGTCGGCACTACTTCTCAAAGAAAGGTGTGCCTGCGCTCCACCAGCATGTCGCACACAACATCACCGCTTCTTTGAGAAACTCTGTGTGTGACAGGGTGCATTTCACCACAGACACTTGGACGAGTAGGCATGGACAGGGGCGTTGCATGTCGCTGACTGGGCACTGGGTAACTATGGTGACAGCAGGACAAGGGGCTGCTGTCCAAGTCTTGCCGTCCCCACGAGTTGTGCGTCAATCCTCTTTATGTCAAAGTTCCTCCACTGCTTCTGCCTCCTCAACCTCCTCTCGGTCTTCCACCTGCACCCAAAGCCTGTCTGGTCATGCCACAAGCTTTTTAACTGCGCAGAAGGGATCCTGCACACCTCCTTACTATGCTGGCAGTAGGGCTCAACGTCATCAGGCGGTTTTTACATTGAAATGTCTGGGAAATGTGAGTCACACAGCTGAGGAGTTGTGGTCAGCTCTGGAGAACCAATTTCATGAATGGTTGTCTCCACTGGACCTGAAACCAGGGAAGGCCGTGTGCGACAATGCTGCAAACCTGGGTGCGGCCCTTCGCCGGGGCAATGTCACACACGTGCCTTGTATGGCTCACGTGTTGAACCTGTCCAGCAATTTTTAGCCCACTATCCCAGACTAGATGGCCTTCTGCATAGGGCACGGTCGCTGTGTGCTCACTTTCGCCGTTTGCATCCCGCAGCTCAGCGACTTACATCTCTACAGAAGTCGTTGGGCCTGCCACTTCACCGGCTAAAATGCGATGTGCCTACCCGGTGGAATTCAACTCTGCACATGTTGCAGCGACTGTGGCAGCACCGACAAGCCCTGGTGCAATACGTTCTGACGTATAGCCTGGGCCAACGAGATCCAGAGGTGGGGCAAATCACGCTGGAGGAGTGGTCTCAGATCAGGGACCGTATGCACCCTTCTGCACAGTTTTGAAATGGCGACGAAGATGTTTAGTGCTGACGATGCCATTATCAGCATGACTATTCCGGTGATTTACATGCTGGAGCACATGTTAAACAGAATTCGGAGTCAGGTGGTGGCACAAGAGGAGGTGGAGGAAGTAGAGGAGGAGGAGTTGTATGCGGAAGGGCTAACATCTGCAAGGTCCAGACGGTCGGCAGCACCAAGGCGGCAGGCATGTGAGGGTGGGGGAGATGGTTTTACCAGGGTGCATGGTAGCAGCCAAACTAGTGAGGAAGGTGCAGGAGCCCAGGAAGAAGTGGAGGACGAACTGATGGAAGACTCATCAGATGAGGGAGACCTTGATCACATTTCTGTTGTGCGAGGTTGGGGGGAGAGGACAGAGGAAGGAAGCATGATTGTTACCTCGCCACCAACACAACAGGGACTTGGTGCTCCTGGATGCGCAACACACATGAGTGCCTTCTTGCTGCACTACCTGCAACATGACCCTCGAATTGTGAGAATTAGAAATAATCCTGACTACTGGGTTGCCACACTGTTAGATCCCCGGTACAAAAGTAAATTTGCAGAAATTATTCCTGCCATAGAAAGGGATGCTCGCATGCAGGAGTATCAGCAGAGACTGTTGCAGAATCTTACATGTGCTTTTCCACAAAATACCAGTGGTGCACGTAGTGAATCTCACAGTTCCAACTTGCCAACCGTGGGACCGTCAAGTGTTCAGCACTCAAACCGTAACAGAACCACAGTATCTGCTGGTAACATCAATTTAGCGGAATCATTTCACCACTTTTTTAGCCCATCCTTTGCAAGGCCACAGGAGACAAGAAGTCTGACACATAGTCAACGCCTAGAGACGATGGTACAGGAGTATCTCCAAGTAAACATTGAAGCCACGACTGTGTCACTGGACCCTTGCTCTTTTTGGGCTTCCAATCTGGATAAATGGCCGGAGCTAGCCACTTACGCCTTGGAGATCTTGTCATGCCCCGCAGCCAGCGTTCTGTCTGAACGTGTGTTCAGCGCTGCTGGTGGTGTGCTGACAGATAAGCGCACGCGGCTCTCCACTGATAATGTAGACAGACTCACGTTCATAAAGATGAACAAATCATGGATCCGAAATGACTTTTCTACCCCTGTGTCATCCTGGGGAGAGTAAAAGCTTGATGATTGGTTAAAATCACCCTACCAACCGTTTTAAGCTTTCAAATTACTAATCATGTTTATCTGTATCTTGGCTGGAAAATAATTTGGGCTTTGTAGCAGTGTGCAGCACTGATTCTATTAGGCCATCTATAATAAGCTCCACCAGATTTAAAATTACTAATCATGTTTATCTGTATCTTGACTGGAAAATAATTTGGGCTTTGTAGCAGTGTGCAGCACTGATCCTATTAGGCCATCTATACTAAAGCTTCACCAGATTTAAAATTAATAATAATTTTTAGCTGCATCTAGCCCGGAAAATAATTTTGGGGCTCCGAGATGCGAAAGACACATAAGTGCCTTCTTGCTGCACTACCTGCAGCATGACCCTCATATTGTCAGAATTCGAAGTAATCATGACTACTGGGTTGCCACACTCTTAGATCCCCCAAACTTTTCGATCAACCTTTTCATTTTAATAAAGACCAAAAAAATGGTCATTTTTGAAATTATAAGCATTAGCAGGTTGTTAGAAACTGAAATCAAACAGTTTTCAACTCAAAACTTTATTCTAGGTGATGTTACATTTTCACATAGGACCCCTTGTTCGAAAGGAGCTTCTGAACTCTCTCGTCCATTGAATTTGTCAGGTTTTGGATGGTTTCTGCTTCAATTGTTTTGCATGAGGACAGAATACCCTCCCAGAGCTGTTGCTTAGATGTGAACTGCCTCCCGCCATCATAGACACTCCTTTTAATGATGCTCCAAAGGTTCTGAATGGGGTAGAGGTCAGGGGAGCATGGGGGTCACACCATAAGTTTGTCCCCTTTTCTGCCCATATCAGCCAGAGATGCAGATGTTTTATGTCCAGCATGAGATGGTGCATTATCATGCAGAAAAATGATCTTGCTGTGAAATACACGGTTCTTCTTCTTGAACCATGGCAGGAAGTGCTGTTTGAGAAAATCCACATGCATTATGGAGTTCATCTTTAGCGCCTTCAGGGATCCTAAAGGGGCCGACAATCTCTCTCCCCATGATTCCAGCCCAAAACATTACTCCACCTCCTCCTTGTTGGCGCTGTAGCCGTGTTTGCGTGGGATGTCCATCAACCAGCCATCCTCCACTCCATCCATCTGGACCATCGAGCGCTGCACGGCACTCATCCGTGAACAAAACAGTTTTGAAATCAGTCTTCATGTAATGTTTGGCCCACTGGAGCCGTTTCTGCTTGTGTGAAGTGGATAGAGGAGGTCGACAGGATGGCGTATGCACAGCTTCAAACCTCTGAAGGACCCTGCATCTTGTTGTTCGGGGGACGTTGGAGGCACAAGCAGCTTCAAAACTTGTCTGCTGCTATGACAAGGCTTTTTTGCCGCTGCTCTTTCAACCTGACGTAATTGCCTGTAGGAAAGAGTCCTCAATTTGCCCTTATCAGCACGCACACGTGTGTACTGTGAATCAGCTACATACTTCTTGATTGCCAAGACACTTCATCCTGATCATCGCACAATGTTGATTGTAGTCATGCCTTGACCTAAACACTCCACAATTTGTTGCTTCTCAGCAGCTGACACATCCTTTTTCTTTCCCATTTTGGCAGAAAATGTAGGCTGCTTAATAATGTGAGACAGCCTTCTTAAGTAGTCTTGCTTTTCATTGGACACACCTGCCAAACTAATTAGCACAGGTGTCTGCAATTGCTTACAGTGATATAAAGAGCCCTGACACACATCACCATCAATGAGTTTAACTGACAAACAAACAAATTCTTCCCTTATCACTCCTAAACACTTTTTGCATAATAATTTGGAACACAGTGTACATGTGCTTTTCCACAAAACACCAGTGGTTCACGTAGTGAATCTTACAGTTCTAACTTGCCAACCGTGGTCTGTATGGAGTTGTTCAATAAAGGGCCCAAAATTAAGATAACATAGATGGGAGAGGTCTCTATGAATAGGAATTCCTAAGTATTTGATACCCTGTGAGGGCCAGGCAAAGGGAAAGTTGGACTGGATGGAATCCTATATGGATTTGGGGAGGGAGACATCGAGGGCCTCAGACTTCGCTGCATTGATTTTAAAATTTGACCATGTAACAAAGTGATCTATTTCAGCCATAACAGCATGGATGGATATATGTGATTGAGTGATATATACTAGGACATCATCAGCAAATAGAGAGCACTTGTACTCGGTGCCTCCCACCTCAATCCACCTAATATTGGGATTATGGCGAATTGATGAGAGCAGGTGCTCCGTCACTAGGATGTATAAGAGAGGGGACAGAGAACATCCCTGCCTTGTCCCATTGGTGATTGTGAAAGGTGATGAAAATGTTCTGACGCGCCCCCTGGGCCTTGGGACACCCGGAGCCGGACCCTTTTTGGTGGATGCTGGTGGTTGTAGTCTCCGTGGCGGCAACCCGGTTCCGTGGCTCAGGGCGGTCAAACCAGTGGCGGAACTATTTATGTGGTTTTGATGTTTAAATGTCCGACTACGCCACCCGTGGATTGCGGTCAGAGTGAACCGCCGCTCCAGGGCAGACCGCTGAGGCTGGTGTTGTGGGTACAGCAGAGCGTAGCATAACTTCCCACAGGAGGAGTATAGCCTCAGGGCAGTGTATGCGGAGGATGGGGGTGATGGTGCAGGGCAGCAGCAGTAATGACACGGAGTCAGTGATGCAGTCCAGGGCCTTTACTCACAGTTCTTATTATCCAGACCACATCTGCAGGTAACGGCTGCCCACGTCGTACTGTGCTCACCAGGTGAGGGGCTCAGACAACTCCCAGATAACTTTGGAGTGCTTCACAGGACCCCCTTTGTGTGTCCTTTGTCTGGCCTTTCTTACCAACCCTTCTGTCCGCCTGCCTCGGGCCTCCTCTTGGTAAACTTGGCGCCAGTTTCCCTGACCCTATGTGGTGCCTTCCTAGCGGGTGTAGCGAGGGGCTGCGCCACATAAAATGTCACAGCCTCCTGTTTCTAGCTGAGAGTCGTTTCCTGCCTCCACTAGTTTTGGGGACCGGTCTCCCCCTTTGGCCTGACCCCTCCACGCAGGTGGATTCGGGCGTGCGGTGGCGACTCGCCCGTCCGCACCCCTGAGATCCCTTCGTTCCTCGTTCCTGGAGCCTTCTCCGCTCCTCTTCCTTCCTTCTCCCTCTTCCAGGCCTGGGCCTCTGTTACTAGGCCCGCCTCCGGAGCAGAGCTCATGCAGAGCCCCTGCTCCCTGCCACTTCTGCTCAGACTTCTCTGCACTGAACTAAGATGGTGCCCACCTTTTATACTCCCTTCTCAATGCACCCAGGAACTGCTTCCTCCCTGCTCCTGCACTACAGGGTTCCCCTTCCTCAGTGTTCACTCCCCCCACTCCAGCCAGGGACAGGGACTGTCGTGCCCATCTCAGGGGCATATTGGTCGCCCTGCCCCACGGCAATGTGGTGTAATGCATGCAGGTGTCGGGTCCTGATCCACACTACATCCTTACCTGAGAGTGAGATATCACACCTCTGGGTGAGGTGCAATACCTCTGTAGCAACCGAGCCCTCAGGGTGCTACAGTTCCATTTATCTTCAGCCTAGGTGACGTATTGCGATACAGGGCCATGATTTTGGCTATAAAAGGGTCCCCTAGACCCCTACCCCAAGCTTTTTAAGAGAATCATATATGGCGTGCCAGGAGACTCTATGGAATGCTTTCTCAGCATCCAACGAGAGTATCTAATTACAAATTTTTAGCTGCATCTAGCCCAGGAAATACTTTGTGCCTAGTAGCAGGGTCTGCTAGTCAGCGGATTATCCCGGCTGTTAAGCAAGCTACACCACCTGTAGTTTGGACACTTCATTTTTTCAAAGGAAATGCTTCGGGACCACGGGATACTCAGTGAAGAGCATCAGGAGGCACCCCAAGGCATAGGGGCTCGGACTGGCAGTAGGATGCCTTGCGGTGGACAGCCGAGCTCGATCCTTATAAAAGCTTTTTAACTGCAGCAGCTTTAGTGGACGCTACTGGAGCTGGAATTACGCGGCTGCTGGCATGAGACTTGCCCTCCAATAGATCCTTGTAAATGGATTTAAAGTGTATTTATTCAAATTAGAGAGACAATTTAAATTAAAAAGCTTAGAGCTGCCTCCACCACAGGGGGGCTCGCTCGACCCACCAGCGGACAGGCACCAGTATTGGGAGAGGGGGGCTGGCCGTCAGGGTTCACCGCGGCTCTGGCACAAACCCGGCGACACGGAGGTGGCACGGGCAGGAGCGGACTGAACGTGTCGGCTTCTCACTTTTTGGATTTTAGAAGGGCATGACATGCCTATATCTGTGTCTCCCCCTCCTTTTACTCCTCCACCTCTTTTCTTTTCGCATGACTTGTCACTTTTCCATGTGTTAGTTGTGTCTTCTGAGCAGTTTGTCAGCTTTTGGACACCTTTGAAGGTGTTTTCTATGTGTTTCTATGTGTTTTTGTTTGCCTGCCATTGGTTTTAACGGTGTTCGAAGGTGTTCGACGAACAGTTCGACGAACAGTTCGGCGAACACACGGGTGTTCGACGAACCGAACCGAACTCGAACACTACGGGGGTGGCTCAACACTAGTTAAGAGGAGACTTTGTGCAGAAGGCCTTCATGGTAAAATAGCTGCTAGGAAACCACTGCTAAGGACAGGCAGCAAGCAGAAGAGACTTGTTTGGGCTAAAGAACACAAGAAATGGACATTAGACCAGTGGAAATCTGTGCTTTGGTCTGATGAGTCCAAATTTGAGATCTTTGGTTCCAACCACCGTGTCTTGGTGTGACACAGAAAAGGTGAACGGATGGACTCTACATGCCTGGTTCCCACCGTGAAGCATGGAGGAGGAGGTCTGATGGTGTGGGGGTGCTTTGCTGGTGACACTGTTGGGGATTTATTCAAAATTGAAGGCATACTGAACAAGCGTTGCTACCACAGCATCTTGCCCAAACACACCTCCAGGCTGTGTAAGGGCTATTTGACCAAGAAGGAGAGTGATGGGGTGCTACGCCAGATGAAATGGCCTCCACAGTCACCAGACCTGAACCCAATCGAGATGGTTTGGGGTGAGCTGGACCGCAGAGTGAAGGCAAAAGGGCCAACAAGTGCTAAGCATCTCTGGGAACTCCTTCAAGATTGTTGGAAGACCATTTCCAGTGACTACCACTTGAAGCTCATAAAGAGAATGCCAAGAGTGTGCAAAGCAGTCATCAAAGCAAAAGGTGGCTACTTTGAAGAACCTAGAATATAAGACATATTTTCAGTTGTTTCACACTTTTTTGTTAAGTATATAATTCCACATGTGTTAACTCATAGTTTTGATGCCTTCAGTGTGAAAGTACAATTATCATAGTCATGAAAATACAGAAAAATCTTTAAATGAGAAGGTGTGTCCAAACTTTTGGTCTGTACTGTATGGGGGCCAGTATTCTGTATGGAGCATTATATAGGGGCCAGTACCCTGTATGGAGCGTTATATGGGGGCCAGTATTCTGTATGGAGCGTTATATGGGGGCCAGTATCCTCTATGGAGCGTTATAAGGGAGCCAGTATTCTGTATGGAGCGTTATATGGGGGCCAATATCCTGTATGGAGCCTTATATGGGGACCAGTATCCTGTATGGAGCATTTTATGGGGGCCAGTATTCTGTATGGAGCATTTTATGGGGGCCAGTATATTGTGTGGAGCGATTCGCTGGTTTCTGAGCTATTGTGGAATTTACAATAGATATCACTCATGTAATGTAAGAAGTGAAATCTTTGCATTGTATGATATATATATTTCTCTTCGGTATCTGTGCATCATGAATCGTGGTATGTGTTAAAGGAGCCCACTGAGACTCTTTCGCCTGGGGCCCACAAAAACCAGGAGCCGGCCCCCGGCCCCTGGCCCCATGCTGAGGGCTAAGCGCCGGGACATCTCAGTGCAGCTTTCCTCTGTGTAGCAGTGCAGCGCTGCTGTGGCAGCGCCTTCATGATTCCCCTGACTTCCGGTCATGTGACGGCGCCGTCACATGGCCGGAAGTCAGGAGAACCTGGTGGCAGCGATGTGGACGAGCGCTAGGATTCTGCAGGGATCGCATGGGGGTAAGTATAACAAGTTTTATTTTTTTTAAATACAATTAATTAACTAGGAGTGGGGGGAATCAGAGATGCACGGGGGGGATGAGATGCACATGGGGGAGATGAGAGATGCAAGGGGGGGATGAGATGCTCGGGGGGGATGAGATGCACGGGGGGGATGAGATGCACGGGGGGGATGAGATGCACGGAGGGACGAAAGCTGCACATGGGGGTTGAGAGCTGCACATGGGGGGGGATGAGAGATGCACATGGGGGGATGAGAGCTGCACATGGGGGGATGAGAGCTGCACATGGGGGATGAGAGCTGCACATGGTGGGGATGAGAGATGCACGGGGGGGGTGAGATGCACGGGGGAGGATGAGAGATGCACGGGGGGGTGAGAGCTGCACATGGGGGGGATGAGAGCTGCACATGGGGGGGTGAGAGATGCACATGGGGGGTTATGTTTGCATAACTTTGTTGCCCTATGAAGGGCAGGGGGGGGGGCCCAAAAATTTCTTGCACAGGGGCCCACTACAGTCTGTGTCCGCCCCTGGAGTGAAATACCCTTTTCAATCAAATGGTCTGCCATGAACAAATGGACTATATGTTCTTCACATATTTTGTATTTTTGTTACTGTAAATACTTTATGAAGACCATCGAATAAATGGCTATATTTTTTAAAAGCACTATTTTGACATTCTCCTTGTATATCGGTTAGGGTAAGATTATCCCGTAATAAATATACATACCTTACAAACAGTATATATTTACCACTGCACCTTGGTTGAATGCCCTGAGGAGTGTAGTTTCCAAAAGTTATTCACCCCTACCATGTAGCAGTGGCTGGATGTAAAACGTTTACAGAGCAGAATACCATTGCTCCGTCATATCGTTTAGTGGCTGCTCTCATGTTCTGCAGGTTAGCTCTTATCAGTACTGGCTGTTGGACCCCATGGATCTGGTGTTGATGACCTAGCATAAGAATATGTAATCATTATCATAGCATTGGAAAACCTGTTTAAATACACTGACCTTCCCTTTAATTGTTTTGCTAGATATTCCCAGAAGCACATCTAATCCAACACACCATTAATGTTGATAGTGAGTATCCTAGTCTACCACCACAAGTAACAATAATGATACAAAGTAACTTTCTGTCTCATTGCACACTTCCGTCATTCTCCTGGGTAACAAATTATTTGCCTGAATAAACATGAGCAACTGCCAATTTAGTTTATTTTCCGTGTTGTATATAATCATTTACTGTCCCTCCACTTTGATTTACTCCATTCTTTTGGATAGAGGTACAAGTCTATGGTAATGTTTGTTTTCTGAGCCACTCACTAAAATCTTGTAGAAGGTAAGTAAAACTGAAGAGATGCATGTAGTTCTACATTTGTTACTTTTTATTTATTGTTGTATTTACTTACTATGTGAATCTATGAATTAGACAAAACATTCTTAACTATTGGCTCACATAGGAATGTCTAGAATGCATTTGACTGTACTGTTCAGTCGTATGAGAGGGATTAGGTCTAGGATAAGTTTTCAACCTCTACATCACCTTGGCATGCCAGCCTTGACATGTCACTCTCTGCACGGAGAAACGTTATCCCTTGAACCTCTACATCAAAACAAGAACATTTTTATCCAAATTTCGACTTACTCTTAAAAGGTTTTTACCTATCTCATAAGAAGATTATGTATCACTTGGATATGCCATCATTCTATGATCGTTGGGGGTCAGACATTTGGAACTAGCACTGATCCTGAAAATAAAGGGGGTTGGTCTGGAGCTCATTAGTCTTCACCAGGGTTGCCTGCTTTTTATTCACAAGATGTATGAGATTCCCAGAAGTGGGGTCCTCTGATCATAAAGTGAAAGTATATCCCAGTGATATGCCATCATACAGAATTATAATTTGGGGAATTAAAAAAAAAGTTTAAGTATTGTTGAAAGCAGTAATGCTACAATTTGTTTTTCAGTTGTTCTTTGTGGTATTATCAATGTTATTGTTTTGCAGAATCAACTGAAAACAACATGAAAAAGCAAGGTAATATATATTTTATATTGTATTGTTTAACTATGCAAACAAAAACAGCAAACATCTAGGAAGATCAGAGATCTTAGAACGAAGATGGAATTAGGTCTTCTATACAGTTACTAAAGGCAAACACATAGGCATTATAGCAGGGGAATATGAAAAGAAGTTGAAGTTTCTCTCTGACAAATGTTGCAACCTCCATTTATTCATAACAATATTAGGATTCAGTTCATTATGAATTAGCCCCAATCCTCACTTACATCCATAATGTCCTTTGCTCTTCAAGCATATTTTATAGAAACTCTTTAGGTCAGTCGACTGTATATAACCAACTGTGTACACCACCCCCTCTATTTTTATGATTACATATCTTAAAAAGTGTGGTTATTATCCATAAGATAATTGATAAGTTGCTGATCAGGGGATATACAATAACTGGGACACCCACCAATTCTGAGATTGGAGCTATGAAATGACTCATTGAATGTGGGCCTCTACTCCATTCATGTTTTATAGGACTGCTGAAAACAATGCTTGGCTATCGCCGGCATTAAACAGTATAGTCAAACCCCATTGATCCACAAGTTATCACTCATACTTTGGACAGGTAAAAAACTTTCATTCATTAAAACTTAAAGGAACTTCTGAAAAAAATGGCACATGCTGCCTGCGGTTGGGCAGAATGAATTAGATAACAGGTTTCCTTTAATTAAATGTTTCAATCCTTTCAGACCTTTTTAAAAAGTATGTAGCATAATAGATTATGGACAAACTGTTTAGCACACATGTGATTATCTAGACTTAATAATATTGTATCCACTGCACTGATGTGTGAGAAGGAGGAGGTCTATAAAACTAGAATAAGAATAAGGAAATTCTATCATTTGTTTACTCCACAATCATTTAAGGGTTTTTCTTAAATTGTCTCTTGAGCAGCACACAGCTTTCCAGTCCCTTTCACTTCCTGGTTTCTGGCAGGGTGGGCACTCAACTTTCAGTGACAGTTCTGGTGAGAAGCAGAGCTGTAGTATTAGTAGAACTATAAAGTTCAGCATATTTTCTGTTCTCGCACATTCTACTATCAGTGGTTTGTTTTGATTCTACACTTTGATGATTATATTGACATGTAGAGATAATAGGGTATTTGATTAAGCACACAATGCTGGACAGTGTGGTTTAAAAACCTGGGTAAAAATGACAGGTACCAAGCAAAAAGTCTGAAGGGTGAGGCAATAGCATAATGTAGGAATAAGGCTTATTTATGGCTCAACACAAGTTCAAGCTCGAATACAAGTACCATTATGATGCAGAGCCCAAAATAAAAAAAATATCTTAAGCAGCTGATGATATGATGCAGATGGAGTCCATTTTAAATAGCCAGGTAGGGTGATGGCAGCAACAGGTGTAGAAAGGAAATCTGCAGGGAGGGATCTCTGATCCACTGTGGACAGCAAATGTTGCACTGTATGTATTGCATCATAAATCTGTATTTCATAATCACCAGTCATTTTCTTTTCATCAAAATTAACAGAGCAACAAAATGAACCGGTGCAGACTCAGCCACAGCTTACTGGAGCTGTGTCACCATGGACACCTGCACCAGCGCCAAGTTCCTTACAAGGATTGGAATACCTCAGCCAGGTAATTGTGTCTTACACCCTTATCAGGTTCCCTGAGTTAAAAATGGAATAATTTGGGGGCTTGGAAATGCTAATCGGTCCTAACACAATAATCCATCTTTGTAGTCTGATATTTCACTTTTAGAGTCAAAAGTCGTACATTCTGCAAAATGGAGCAAAAATAAACTAGGGGAGAATGGAGTGAACTTGTGCAAAATTTTAAAAGTTTACAATTGATGAATCAGAAACACCTGTAATGCTAGACTCTGCCCACAAAGCGGAAAAACAAAAATAGACAACCAAGCACATCTAAAATAGGCTTAAAAAAAATGCAAATAGAAAAATGAATTGTGTACATGCAAAAAAGGCACAAAGCACATAAAACTAGACAAAAAACAGGTGCAAAAGAAATGATGAATGAGGTCTACATCTAACGTCAGAAGGTAAATGAAACCTAACTGCTATCATGATTGTCAAGAGGTAAAGTAGGAAACACTGCTTCCAGACACTATTGTCACTACTTATCATAAGAAAGAACAAAAAATCCACTGAAAGCCAATGTCTATAAACCATCCTGCTATATATATCGCACATTCTGCTATATGCCCATTATCCTGGGCCCCATCCTTGTTTATATTCCACATCTTGGTATATGTCCCTAGTTCTGCAGCTGTTCTTTAATGTATAGAAGAAAATAAACAATTATACTCACCAGGGGCATACATAGAAGTCATGAGTGTTAGGAATTGTTGTTCTGTGCTCCCACCTGGGAATGGATCAGGTCCGGTGCTACGCTACTCTTGCCACAGGCGCCTCCATTCTCCTGACCCCGGAGGCGGAGTAATACGCGTGCAGGGAAACCATCCCAATCTTATGGAGCATCGAGTTCTGGAGTAGTAGGATGTGTGAGGCCACAGGATGCTGTATCTCCCACTGATTTCACTGCCCGGGGAACATAGAACGCTGTTTTCCCCGGTTTCCAGGCAATGCAAGATGCTGCTGTGCCTAGCACTAGGCAGTATTGGGATTGTGTCCATTCTACTGTGCAAGTTAGCAGGGAGCGGTTGTCTGCAGATGATTGGGAGGTATTCAACACCTGATCATTTCTTTCAGCATTAGGTGGGCTATTTAACCCTGTTCCCTGCTCAGTCCTTTGCTGTTTATTGCAGTTCTGTGGTGGTGAGTGGAGCTAGCATTATTGGTTGTTATCTTTCCAGGGTTTTTCTTTGGACTCTTCTCCTGCTCACTTCATTTTTCCTAGAGGTCTGGCAGAGGTACCCAACTGGTTCTTGACTAGGCACCAGCGGCATCACCAGACGCCAGCTGACTGGTGACAGTGAGCCTAGGAAGGGCATTGCCAAAGTCCCCCTTCCATTACTGGGAGCTGGATGAAAAATATTTCCAGCCCACAAAGGCTCGCCTAGCTGGGCATCATGCGCTAAGTGTGTCAGTGGCTGTGCCTTTGCTGATTTGGTGCCAGTCTTGCTGGGTCCTTCTGCGTTAGTGCATAGCAATGGGGCTCCATACAAGAAGTATAATGAATCCCATTGTCCTCCATATAATGTACTGCACAGCTCATAATCATCTATGTAGTATAATGCACCCCATAGTCATCCATAAAGTATAGTGCACCCCATAGTCATCCATAAAGTATAATGAACCCCCATAGTCATCCATAAAGTCTCATGCTGCACATAACACATCTGCATCTCTGGCTGCTATGGGCATAAAAGGGGACAAACTTATGGTGTGGCACCCATGCTCCCCTGACCTCAACCCCATTGAAAACCTCTGGAGCATCATCAAAAGGAGTGTCTATGATGGCGGGAGGCAGTTCACATCTAAGCAACAGCTCTGGGAGGGTATTCTGTCCTCATGCAAAACAATTAAAGCAGAAACCATCCAAAACCTGACAAATTCAATGGACGAGAGAGTTCAGAAGCTCCTTTCGAACAAGGGGTCCTATGTGCAAATGTAACATCACCTAGAATAAAGTTTTGAGGTGAAAACTGTTTGATTTAAGTTTGTAATAACCTGCTAATGCTTATAATTTCAAAAATGACCATTTTTTTGTTCTTTATTAAAATGAAAAGGTTGAACTCTCTGCTGTGCATAATAATTTGGAACATGCATTTTGAGTGCAGTTTTAGTGTTTTATTTTTTTAAAAATATACTGTTATCATAGGCAGTTTGTACAAAAACCTTTCAATTGTACTCTAATAGTAATTTGACTGGAAAATTACAATGACTGCAATTCATATAGGTAATTTGGGAAAATCTGAGAAAATATTATTTGCATAATAATTTGGAACACAGTGTAGTTCTGATATGTGCTTGGCCTGTTCATCCTGCCAGTCGTGCAACCCTTTCAAAGGCGCATTAAGAGTAGATTGTATTATGGTATGGCAGAGTGGAGCCCCTGCCAGCCTGTGTTGAAGGCCCAGTGTGAGCCGTGGAGGTCTCAGCAAAGGGATGGGGAAATTCCCCCAGTGAACACTGCCAGTAACTTTATGACGTAGCGTCTCCTTACTGACCACAAGGAGTCCCACCACAGGTTGAAAATGGAAGGCAGCATCTGCTCTGGGTGGAAAGACAAGCCACAGAAGAGGTCGAGGCATCGTGACTTCAGGTAGGCTTCAGTTCACGGGGATGGCATGAAACCAGTGGAGCAGGTCCAAAATTAGTCAAATCTCATCTCCCAGGCATATCGAGATCGTGGGAGGCATGCAGGGTGAAGGATCGAGACCGGCTCAAGCCAGATGCCTTAGATTAGGTCTACTGGCACGGAGCTCCCTCATAGGCATCTGGTGCTTCCGACAACCATATTGGATCCCCCTGATCATATCTTCTAATAAATCAAATGAAAATAATTGTTCTGAAAAATGATCCTCCAAACCCTCAAGTTTGTTGTGAAATAGGAAACCATGGGGCAGAACTGAAACAGGTGTCATTGACAGAATATAAGTTTCATTTTGTACAACATTAAAGAGAACATGTCAGCTGAGTAATGCTGCCAAAATAGCCAGATATATTTTTATCTGTAACTCTCTGGAATTTTTGAGAAAATATAGTTAGAAGATTCCCTTACTACTGCAGATGTCACGCAAGTGTGGGAAAGACTAACTGCAACACGAAGGGATGAGGGGAAGGGATCCCAGACACTAGAGAAAGGAGGAGTGGAGACCTCCTAGGCTGATCTGATATCATCCTGTCTCCCCTATTGTCCCTATATTGGTTCCTCACCAATCGCCGCACAGGAACCTAAAACCCTGTATCTCCCTAGAGCTAGGCCCTGGCTAGGGAAGGGGGGATGAGCACTAGTCTGTCCCCACTAACAACTAATGACAGCAAGAGAAGACAAACACAGGGGGTTGTAACTTAGCTTGAGCCGACTTCAGAGAGATTACACCAAAGATCCTCCAAACACCAGAGACGACGTAAGCAAACTGCAATAGCTCCAAGCCTTCACAGGGGAAAATGTGAATATCACCGGCGCCTCCCTATAGCAAACTGAAAGTATTTAAACACCCAGGCCAGGGTGTTAATTAGAGCAGGAGGGAGGTAGCGGCTGGGTCCGTAGAGTGAGACAGATTCTAAGAATGTGTCTGTAATGCCAAATGAAGAGATCTACTGCAGCCAACTGCAGAGCGACTGTCTGTCACATTTGACACACCCGTGACAGCAGATGATTGACAGATCTTTTGATATTGAAGAGACCTGGTTAATCACCTCTAGCAGCACTGAGATGAGCTGGCCCGGGGCATAGCCGGACTATTCTTGTCTTCATTTTTGGTGCCCAGCTAGATTTTCTAACTTTATTTTCAGATTCCTTTTAAGAATTTTCATGGTGGAGAAAAGCAAAACACTGACTCAAGCTGATGATGTAACAAATATTCATTTCCTCCCCATTAATACATCTGGCAGAGGCAAAGGAGGCCAAGTGTTTGATACTACTATTGCTGAGACCAACAGTGCAACAGTGCCACTGATGCTGCTTCCAGCTGATCCAACATTTTTTGCCACTATCAAAACACTGTGGTAATCATATTGCTAGGTCTTTTTTACTATATAGTGTACATGGTAAATAAAAAAATAATTGTGAAATTGCACTTTTTTTGCAATTTCAACGCACTTGGAATTTTTTTTTACCATTTTCCAGATCACTATACGGCTATGTCGATGGAAAAAATAAAAAAGTTATGTCTCATTGAAGAAAGGTAGGAAAAAGCAAAAATGAAAAAATGGAAAATCGCCATGTCATGAAGGGGGTAAATGATGGCAGCTGCGTACTGATTACTATTTAACATGAGCTTAAACATGATTTGCTGAACACAATCACATCCCCAATTATAAGAGGGTGTTTACAATTATGCAACCATATTATTTTAGATTTGTTTTATTTATTTAGATCCCCAACCCTTCAAAATTATTTCAGTTTGTTGCTCAATGGGATCGTACAGATTATGGGAGATTGTGGCAAAGTCACTGGCAAAGTAGTAGACGGGAGATATGTAGCACTGAGATTGATAGCTGCAGCAATTGTACATAGGAAAAAGGTTCCAGCACACGAGTGGGTTAAACAGCCATCCTTGGTGCTGGGATGATTGAACAATTGAACACCAGCAGAGAGGGAGGAACTCAGAGGATAAAATTCACAGCCTTTCTGAGCATTTGGTGTGGGGTGGGTCTAGAGGTGAAAGCTCTGAGCTGTTTGCTTTCACACATGCTGGATGTATGGAGATTGCAGGTCTCCCACTGATTCTGAGACTGTTTTTTCATGACATATTGTACTTCATGATAATGGTAAAATTTCTTCCACATCACCTGCATTTATTTGTGAAAAAAACGGAAATTTGCCGAAAATTTTAAAAATTTCGAAATTTTCAAAATTTGAATTTCCATGCCCTTAAATCAGAGAGCTATGTCACACAAAACAGTTAATATATAACATTTCTATCATGTCTACTTTACATCAGCACAATTTTGGAACAAATTTTTTTTTCTTAGGGAGCTATAAGGGTTAAAAATTGACCAGCGATTTCTAATTTTTACAACAAAATTTACAAAACCATTTTTTTAGGGACCACATCACATTTGAAGTGACTTTGAGGGGCCTCTATGACAGAAAATGGCCAAAAATGACACCATTCTAAAAACAGCACCCCCTCAAGGTGCTCAAAACCACATTCAAGAAGTTTATTAACCCTTTATTTTTTTTCACAAAAATGTTACTTTAGACCCCAATTTTTTTATTTTTGCAAGGGTATCATTAAAAAATGAACCGCAAAATTTGTTTGCAATTCCTCCTGAGCACGCTGATACCCTATATGTGGGGGAAAACCACTGTTTGGGCGCATGGCAGGGTTCCGAAGGTAAGGAGCGCATTTTGACTTTTTGAATGTAAAATTTGCTTGAATAATTAGTGGACACCATGTTGCATTTGGGGAGTCCCTGATGTGCCTAAACAGTGGAAACCCACCCCCAAGTCGAGAGACATGAGTCCCCGCCCCACATATTTCACTGTTATTAGACCCTCAAAAAAACATGCGGGGATGACTTGTGCCTGGCAAGCAATCCCCGCGAGGTTTTTTTGGCTGTATAACAGCTGCAAAACATTTGAGGCGGAGAATCGAGCATGTCACTCGAGCACCCGCTATACTTGGTGCATACCCGAGCAACCGATGCAAACTCAAGTAGCGAGCACTTGCGCTCAACATTAGTCGCCATATCGTCGTCACTTTTTTTATTTACTTCTGAAAAATCCCAACCTCAACACAAGCCTAACCCCAACCCTAACCCAACCCTAACCTTAGCCCAACCTAACCATAGCCCAACCCTAACCCTAGCCCAGCCCTAACCCTAGCCCAACCCTAACCCTAGCCCAACCCTAACCCTAGCCCAACCCTAACCCTAGCACAACCCTAGCCCAACCCTAACTCTAGCCCAACCCTAACCCTAACCCTAACACAACCCTAACCCTAGCCCAACACAAGCCTAACCCCAAACCTAACCCAACCGTAACCTTAGCCCAACCCTGACCCTAGCCCAGCCCTAACCATAGCCCAGCCCTAACCCTAGCCCAACCCTAACCCTAGCCCAACCCTTACCCTAGCCCAACCCTTACCCTAGCCAAACCCTAACCCTAACTCTAATCCTAGCACAACCCTAGCCCAACCCTAGCCCAACCCTAACCCCAACCCTAGCACAACTTTAACACCAACCCTAGCCCAACCCTAACCCTAGTCCAACTCTAACCTTAGCCCAACCCTAACCCTAGCCCAACCCCAACCCTAGCTCAACCCTAACCCTTGCCCAACCCTAACCCTAACCCTAGCCAAACCCTAACCCTAGCCCACCCCTAATCCTAGCACAAACCTAACCTTAATCCTAGCCTAACCCTAACACTAGCGCAACCCTAACCCTAGAACAACCCTAACCCTAACCCTTGCACAACCCTAACCCTAGCACAACCCTCACCCTAACCCTAGCACAACCCTAAGCCTAGAGTTTATTTTTTATGCCGTTCCTCGTGCGGTATAAGTGATTAGATGACTTTATTCTTCGGGTCGGTGCAATTACAGCGATACTAGATTCATATTGGGTTTTTATGATTGACAGCTGTCACACAAAAAAAACCTTTTTTTTGCGAAGACTAGTTTTTGCATTGCCATATTTTGAGAGCTATAATTTTTTCATATTTTGGCCGACAGAGTCATGTGACAGCTTGTTTTTTGCTGGACAAGTTGAAGTTTTTATTGGTACCATTTTCAGGCACATGACATTTTTTAATCGCTTTCTATTCCGATTTTTGGGAGGCTGAATAAACAAAAACCAACAATTCAGGAATTGTTTTTTGGGAGTTTTTTTTATGCCATTCTGCGTGTGGTATAATTGATAAGACAGCTTTATTCTTTGGGTCAGTACGTTTACAGCGGTACCACATTTATATTTTTTTTTATGTTTTGGCGCTTTTACACAATAAAAACTATTTTATAGAAAAAAGAATTGTTTTTGCATCGCTTTATTCTGAAAGCTATAACTTTTTAATTTTTCGGCCGATGGAGCTGTATGGTGGCTTGCTTTTTACGAACAAGATGACATTTTCAGTGATACCATTTTTATTTACATTCGTATTTTTGATCGTGTTATATTCCATCTTTTGTTTGGCAGTATGATGATAAAGCATCGTTTTATGTTTCGTTTTTTATTTTTATTTTTTACTGTGTTCAATTAAGGGGTTAACTAGCGGAACAGTTTTATAGGTCAGGTCGTTCCGGATGCAACAATACCAAATATGTGTACTTTTATTGTTTTTTCAGAAGATTATTAATTTATGGGTACAATATATTTATACAGTATATATATTTTTTGATTATTTTTTTCATTTTTTTTTATATTTTTACAATTTTTTTCTTTTTTTTTCACTTTCTGAAATTTTTAGTACTTTTACACATTGTCCCACTATGGGACTTTCACTTTTTGCAGCCTGATAGGCTGTATAGCACAGGAATGCAGCACCATCCCTGTGCTATGCAGCTTGTCAGCGCTGCATAGGGAGAAGTTACTTTGGTCGCACACTGCGCATGACCAAAGCAGCTTCCTGCCTCCTGGTGACCCGGATGTTGTCATGATGACATCAGGTCACCATGACAACATCCGGGACCGGACTCAGATGCCGTGGGACGCCGGCAGAGAAGGTAAGTATCTCGCTTACCTACTCTTGCCACCGGAATGCTGTGATTGATTTCGATCGCAGCATTTCGGGGGTTAATGTGCAGGGAGCGGTGCAGGACCACTCTCTGCACATAGCACTGGGTGTCAGCTGTGACAATCAGCTGACACCTGGCAGCAATCTCACCCACACCGTTTGTGTGCGGGCGAAATTGCCAAGGCGTACTAGTACATATCAGGCCCATAAAGCCCAGGGCACAGATACGTATTAGTACGCCCTGGGCCAGAAAGGGGTTAAAGGACTCTAAGCCAGGTGGGCTAACCAGCACTATTGTATGGATTTGTAATTTTATGTCTACCCTTCTTCCAGGACAAAGGCTGTATTTACGTTTTCTGGTGTCATGGTGTAGCGCCGGCGTCCCTGCCCTCTGCTAGGCAGGGACGCTGTTCCCCTCACCCCTCTGCTCCGAGCCCGGCGTCCTCCTCCCGCTCTGCTGGCAGCGCGCGCTCCTTCCCGGCCACTGTGCTTAGGGCGCGCGCGCGCTCCCTCCCTCTTAAAGGGGCCGCGCGCGCCGTCCTAAGGAGTCCCCGGCCAATGGCCGGAGGACTTCACCATATATAAGGCACCTCCTCCAAAATGGAGGTGCCCGAGCAATGTTGTTGCACTGTTCACTACTCTGCTTCAGCCCTCAGGTCCCGTTGCCAGTTACCTGCCAGATTCCTGCCAGTTTGCTGTCTGATTCCTGCCTGATATTCCGCTTACCTGCCTGCTAGCCTGAGGTCCGACGGTCTGCCTACCGACTCCTGTCAGTCTGTCTAAGGACCAGCTTGCCCGCTCACCTGGGAGCGCTCTTCTGCTACCTGCCTGCTAGCCTGAGGTCCGACGGTCTGCCCTCCAACTCCTGTCAGTCTGTCTATGGACCAGCTTGCCCGCGCACCTGGGAGCGCACATCTGCTACCTACCTGCTAGCCTACCTGGAGGCTCCGCCATCACGTGCTGTGACCACCTGCCATTCCAGAGACTCCTGCCCGCTCACCTGGGAGCGCACACCTGCTACCTGCCTGCTAGCCTACCTGGAGGCTCCGCCGTCACGTGCTGTGACCACCTGCCATTCCAGAGACTCCTGCCCGCTCACCTGGGAGCGCACACCTGTTACCTGCCTGCTAGCCTACCTGGAGGCTCCGACGTCACGTGCTGTGACCACCTGCCATTCCAGAGACTCTCGCTTGCTCACCTGGGAGCACACATCTACCATCTGCCTGCTAGCCTACCTGGAGGCTCTGCCATCACAGGTCGTACCTACCCTTTACCCAGAGACTGCCCCGGTCACTTGCCGTGACCTCCTGCCCGTTCATCCAGAGACTGCCCCGGTCACTTGCCGTGACCTCCAGCCCGTTCGCTCAGAGACTGTCCCGGTCACCTGCTGTGACTGCCTGCCCGTCTTCCCTGGTCGCCACCCGCTCCCTTACAAGGACCGCCCCCTTGTATAGTAGCTCAGAGGTTCCGCCTCCCAGACCCGTTACACATGGTTTATGAGGACTGCAATAAATTGGCAGCACTTTAAATAGAAACAATTCCGATGTTTGCCTCTTAAAGATTCTGAGTGAGTCAATCTACCACAGTGATTGTTGGAAATTTCCATGTTGGAAATTTTTCTTGGTATGATTTTGTAACACGGGTGTGTAGACGTTTTATATCTAATGTAAGTACACGCACGGCAAGGACGTTGTGGCAACAGCTAGCAGGATTGTTGTTGTGTGTACTTTTATTAAATTTGACTAGCAAAATAGTTGCAAAACCTTAACCTATTTGGCATTTCATTTGCAATATTTTTTTTTAGTTTTTCTTTGTGTAAATTATTTCTGCTCAAAAAAAAATGCAACTTAATCTCAAAGTGATGCACACAAGTACAAGTGAAGACAAGTAGAGGTACATGAGCCAAGAGCATGGAGTATGGTCGTAGGGTGCACAGTTGCTAAGCTGGACTATTAAAACAGGTATTTAAAATTAAAATGTGTCCATTGTTAACAGAGTAAAAAAATAAATAACGCCACCCCTGGGGCTTTACCAAGAAGGAAGCAACAATAAAAATTACGTTATCTGGCTAAAGCAATCTTCAGTAATGTGCAGGCTGAATTTTTTCAGCTAAATCGATTTAGGAGACTAGTCTAATATTCAAATGTCTATATGACTATATTTAAATAGGAAAAAAAAAGATTTGACAGTTTATATTGAACATTTGCTCTATGATCCTAAAAAATCTTAACCCTACATATCATCCTTCCTTACAGGTATCCCAAATGCTGGTGCAATTAAAATCTACAGGTCTACTCCTGCGTGAGTACTTTTTGTTCTGAACTTTATACCTTCAAGTTCTAATGATCTCTGCTACTGTGTTTTACTCTTTTCTGTACAGATGTTCTCCACTCTTACAGCAGACAAATAAAAGTTGTGTAGATTGATCCTGTAAGGACCAAATTTATATAATGTCACAGTGTTCAGTTTGGTGCAGTTTTGATAAAGATAAAAAAATAAGTATCAAAATTTAAAGTAACCGTTGTTTTCATTTTTATTTCATAAATTGACAGGACACATACTATACAAATTAGAAGCTCTGTAATATATCTTATTAGAGAAATCCACTTCTTTCTCCTCTTGGATTGATCTTTCACTCTAAATTCGTGGGTAAATTCTGTAAAATCTGTATTCCCTGAAGACCGATTTTGCTTTTTCTGGAACAGTAGATGACAGTTGCTCATGATTTAGATCTACAGAGAAGGGAGGAGGGAGGATCAAGAGGAGGGAGGCACGCACAAACATTATCATGAAGATTCAATTTAAATGACTGTTACACTTCAAGTAAACTTACAGTAGAATGGGCCTTCAACACTGCCAGCTGTGCATGGGCCATCGCCACTGGCGGCAGCAGAGGATTTAGGAGACAGACAGTGGACAGGCAGATGGTATGACCAATTTATTTGGCATCAGCCATAGGTGAATGAAAGCTTGCTCTGATTCATGCCTGATTTATTTTGACAAACATTAGGTTTTATACACTTGTGGCAGATAACCTTGTCCACTTTGATGTGACAAATCCACCGGCCACACTGAATACCTTCTCTGACACCCATTTCACCATAGTGCACATGGTGTTCCCTACAAACTCTCCTCTCCTTTACTAGGCACAGCAACCAAGTGATAAAGACCTGGGATGGGTCTAAACATCTCCTAATCTGTTGCTTATGTCCCCCTACCTCACTACATTTTTTGTACTTTGTAAGCAAATAAAAATTCTTCATTGAAATAACCTAAGAAATTGGGAGAGTGCAGTTCTTCTCTTCTACCACTTCTTGGGACCATTATTACCCAGTTCAACCAGCACTTCCATATAACATTGAGTGCAAACCTACCCTCTCTGACATGACACTGGAGGCTGGACTCCACAGTACTTCCATATCATACTGGACTATCCCACAAGCTCTGAAGCATGCAACTTTCTATGTTTAGATACAGTTGTGCTCAAAAGTTTACATGCCCCGGCAGAATTTTACCCTTTCTTGGCCTTTTTTCAGAGAATATGAAAGATAGCAAAGAACTTTTTCTCTACTCATGGTTATTGCTTGGGTGTAGCCATTTATTGTCAAATTACTTTGTTTTCTCTTTTTAAATCTTAATGACAACCAAAAACATCCAAATGACCCTGATCAAAAGTTCACATTCCCCAGTTCTTCATGTTTTGTCCCCTCTAACATCAATGACAGCTTGAAGTCTTTTGTGGTAGTTGTGGATGAGGTTCTTTATTTTCTCAGATGGTAAAGCTGCCCATTCTTCTTGGCAAACAGCCTCTTGTTCCTGTAAATTCCTGGGCTGTCTAGCATGAACTGCGCGCTTGAGATCTCCCCAGAGTGGCTCAATGATATTGAGGTCAGGAGACTGAGATAGCCGCTCCAGAACCTTCACTTTATTGTGCTGTAGCCAATGACAGGTTGACTTGGCCTTATGTTGTTATTATTATTATTTATTTATATAGTGCCATTAGAAGAAGGGGTTACATACAAAATACAGATATCACTTAAAGTAAATGAACTATCAATGATAGACTGGTACAGAGGGAAGAGGACCCTGCCATTGTGGGCTTACATTCTACAGGATGCTGAAGGAGACAGTAGGTGGGGGGTTGCAGCAGCTCTGGTGGTGGTGATGCAGCAGCATGGTCATTTCAGGTTGTAAGCTTTCTTGAAGAGATGGGTTTTCAGGTTCCGACTGAAGGAACCGAATGTAGCAGATAATCGGACGTGTTGAGGCACAGAATTCCAGAGGATGGGGGATAATCAGGAGAAGTCTTGGAGGCGATTGGGTGAGGAATGAATAAGTGTGGAGGAGGGGAGGTGGTCTTGGGAGGACCGGACAATACGGGAGGGAATATATCGGGAGATTAGTTCAGAGATGTATGGAGGAGAAAGGTTATGGATGGCTTTGTAGGTCAGTGTTAGTAGTTTGAACTGGATACGCTGGGCAATTGGGAGCCAGTGAAGAGATTTGCAAAGGGGGGTTGCAGAGGAGTAGCGAGGAGAGAGATGAACTAGTCGGGCAGCAGAGTTAAGGACAGACTGGAGAGGTGGAGAGTGTTAGCAGGTAGGCCACAGAGGATGATGTTGCAGTAGTCGAGGCGGGAGATGATGAGGGCATGCACAAGCAGTTTAGTAGATTGGGGGTTGAGGAAAGTACGGATTTTGGAAATATTTTTGAGCTGGAGGAAACAGGAGGTGGCGAGGGCTTGGATGTGTGGTTTGAAGGACAGAGCAGAGTCGAGGGTTACACCCAAGCAGCAGATTTCTGGTACAGGGGAATGGGTGATGTCATTTATTGTGATAGATAGATCAGATTGGGAAGATATGCGAGTTGGAGGAAAGATGATGAGTTCAGATTTGTCCACGTTGAGTTTGAGGAAGCGAGAGGAGAGGGAGGATATGGCTGATAGACATGCTGGGATTCTGGACAGCAGAGAGGTGACGTCTGGGCCAGAGAGGTAGATCTGGGTATCATCAGCATACAGTTGATGCTGGAAACCGTGGGACTTTATGAGCTGTCCCAGGCCAAGGGTGTAGATGGAGAAGAGTAGGGGTCCTAGGACAGAGCCTTGAGGGACTCCAACAGAGAGAGGGTGGGGTGAGGAGGTAGTGTGAGGAGATCCAGGATAGGGCAAACTTTTTGAGACCAAAGGAAGAGAGAGGCAATGGTCAACTGTGTCGAAGGCAGAGGACAGGTCTAGAAGGCGTATGGAGAATTGTTTGTTAGCTTTGGCTGTAAGTAAATCATTAGTAATTTTGGTAAGGGCAGGTTCGGTGGAATGGTAGGGCTGGAAGCCAGATTGTTGGTTGTCGAAGAGAGAGTTACATGAGAAGTGGGAGGAAAGTTCAGCGAGAACATGTTGCTCAAGGAGTTTGGAGGCAAATGGGAGCAGCAATATGGGGCGGTAGCTGGACAAGGCGGTTGGGTTGAGGGATGGCTTTTTGAGGATAGGCGTGATTGTGGCATGTTTGAAAGCAGAGGGGAAGGTACCAGAAATTAGTGATAGGTTGAAGAGATGGGTTAGGGATGGGATGAGTGTGGGGGTGAGGTTGGGGAGGAGGTGGGATGGGGTCAAGTGCACAAGTGGTGAGGTGTGATTTGGAGAGGAGGCGGGTAAGCTCTCCTTCAGTGATGTTGGAGAGGGAGGTTATAAGGGAAGGGCATTGGTCTGGAAAACATAGGGGTTGTGGTGGTCGGACAATGAGGACTTGCCTTGTTTGCCACACACTTCAAAAACAAGATTGACCAAAGTCCTCAGCAGTGATGAGGGAGGTCAGAGGGGTCAGTGGAGGGCAGAGGAGGCAGTTAAAAGTGTTTAATAGTTGTTTGGGGTTGTAGGATAAGGAGGATATGAGGGTTGTGAAGTAGGCCTGTTTAACAGAGGTGAGGGCTGATTTGAATGCGAGTGTTGCTTGTTTGAATGCAGTGAAGTTATCTTGCGAATGTGTTTTCTTCCAACGCCGCTCTTCAACCCTGGACACTTGCCGAAGCTTTTTAGTGAGGTTATTATTGTGCCAGGGTTGTCTATTGATTCATCGCACTCTGCCATGCACAGGAGGGGCGATCAGGTCAACAGCTGATGTGAGAGTGGCATTGTAGAAAGCAGTGGAGCTGTCTGTGTCGTGGAGTGATTATATGAATGTCAGTGGTAGAATAGAGTCAGAGAGTGTGTGAGTGTCTAGATGTGCAAGGTTCCTGCAGGGGTGTGCTAGTTGCTGAACATGGGTGACAGGTGAGGAGGACAAGGATGAGAAAGTGAGTAGATGATGGTCAGATAGGGGGAGGGGGGAGACTGAGAGGTTAGATAGGGAGCAGAATCGGGTGAAGATGAGGTCTAATGTATGTCCATCTGTGTGGGTGGCTGAGGGGGACAACTGAGTGAGTCCAAAAGTTGAAGTGAGTGACAGGAGTTTGGAGGCTGCTGACTGGTGTGTGTCAGTGGGGATGTTGAAATCACACATGATGATGGTGGGAATGTCAGCAGACAGAAAGTGGAGAAGCCAGGTAGTAAATTGGTCTATAAAGAAAGTGACCGGGCCCGGCGGTCTGTATATGACAGCCACTTGGAGGTTGGAGGGAGAGTAGATGTGGACAGAGTGGACTTCAAAAGAAGGAAGGATGAGGGAAGGTAGAGGTGGGATTGGGTTAAAAGTGCAGTTGGCAGAAAGGACAAGACCCACTCCTCCACCATGTCTGTTACCAGGGCAAGGAGTGTGGGTGAAGTGCAAGCCACCGTAACACAGCGCAGCAGGGGACGCAGTGTCGGAGGGTGTCAGCCATGTTTCGGTGATGGCCAGGAAGGATAGATTACGAAAGGTAAAGAGGTCATGTATAACATGTAGCATATTGCAGACAGAGAGGGCATTCCAGAGTGCTCCAGAAAGAGAGAGCAGGGGGGTGGGCATCAAGGGCACAGGTTTAACGTAGGAGAGATTGCGGTAGTTTGTATTTGGTTGGGAGCGATAGGAGGGGGAGTTAGTGGAGGGTGTAAGCTGCGGGGGTCCAGGATTGGGAGATATGTTGCCAACAGTGAGAAGAAGCAGAGAGTGGGAGGCCAGGTGGGAGAAGGAGAGTTGCCGGCTTGTATTATGTTTGAGTTGGACAGATCTGAAGTTGAGGAGCAGGTCAGCAGATGAGGTCAGGTGGAGAGGTAAGAGGGAAGGAGAGATGCTTATTTGGTTTGAGGGTGCTGGGGCTTGGGGATAGCAAAGAAGAGTAAGGATTAGTGAAGCAAAAACTGTTAAGGCATATGTAAGCATGGTGAAAGTGTAAGGGAGACTAGGGAAGCTAAGTACATTTAGTAGGTAGTTACTCGATCTTTCTGGTCACTTCTGGCCCATTTCTGGCATATTTCTGCAGGTTACTCAAGAGACATATTCATGGAGACCACGGTCAGACAGACCTGTATCTCACAATACAGCTTCCAAAGCACATGGAGTAGGCCAGGTGAAAGCAGGAGGAAGAATCTGCAAGGAGAGGATTCACAAACACAGGAGGGGATAATTAGGAGACAGAGTACGTCCCATGCGCAGCATTCGGGCTGATGAGTGCAAATGTGCCTCCAGTATTTGCTGATAACGTGCTGCATTCATCTTTCCTTCAACTTTTACCAAGTTTCCTGTGCCTTTGTAGCTCACACATCCCCAAAACATCAGCGATCCACCTCCATGCTTTACAGTAGGAATGGTGTTCCTTTCATCATAGGCCTTGCTGACCTCTCTCCAAATGTAACGTTTATGGTTGTGACCAAAGAGTTCAATTTTGGTCTCATCACTCCAAATTACCTTGTTCCAGAAGTTTTGAGGCTTGTCTCTGTGCTGTTTGTCTTATTGTAGGCGAGATACTTTGTGGCATTTGCGCAGTAATGGCTTTCTTCTGGCGACTCGACCATGTAGCCCATTTTTCTTCAAGTGCCTCCTTATTGAGCATCTTGTAACAGCCACACCACTAGTTTTCAGAGTCCTGAATTTCAGCTGATGTTATTTGTGGGTTTTTCTTTGCATCCCGAACAATTTTCCTGGCAGTTGTGGCCGAAATTCTTGTTGGTCTACCTGACCGTGGTTTGATTTTTACAGAGCCTCAGATTTTCCATTTGCTAATCACAGTTTGAACGCTGCTGACTGGCATTATCAATTCATTGGATACTTTTTTGTATCCCTTTCCTGTGTTATACAGTTCAACTACCTTTTCCCGTAGATCCATTGACAATTCTTTTGCTTTCCCCATGACTCACAATCCAGAAATGTCAGAGGCTGGATGAAGGATGCAAGAGTCTATCTGGATCCCAGAAACCCACTCAGCTTTTATGCACAAACACTGATTACAAGCAAACAGGTCATAAGTGAGGATATTACCTTTAGTAGCCATTCAAACCCATTTGTGTCAAATTCCGTGCATGTTACCAGGCCAAAATCACCAGGGTATGTAAAGTTTTGATCAGGGTCATTTCGATGTTTTTGGTTGTCATTAAGATTTAAAAAGAGAAAGCACAGTAGTTTGACAATAAATGGCTTCACCCAACCAATAACCATGAGTGGAGAAAAAGTTTTTTTTATTATCATTCATATTCTCAGAAACAAGGCCAAGAAAGGAAAAATTATGCCGGAGTATGTAAACTTTTGAGCACAACTGTATATATGATCCATGAAATATAATAATAATAATAATTTTTTATTTATATAGCGCCAACATATTCCGCAGCACTTTAAAATTAAGTAGGGACATGCACAAACAATATAAACAATACAATGAATCCCATTTCAACAGTTACATGATGAGTGAGGGCCCTGCTCGCAACCTTACAATCTATAGTAATAGAGTTCAAAAGAAAAATAAGGCCATTTAGCAAGAATCTCAAATGCTTATATGGCTAGAGGGAACTCCAAAAGTTTAGCAATGAAATTAGAACACTAGGAATTAATGCTCACATTGAAATTTATTGCAAACTATAAAGTGAGAGGTGATGTTAGTCATTGGGAGTTTGATGGATTTGAAATGGGTTCAGAATAATCAGTGGATTCTGTGGTCTCCCATTCTGGTCCAGCCAGGTTTGATACTGCTCAGCATTGTTGCCATTCCCAACACCTAGCTGGTGCACGAGATAGACAAGTAATCTGGGCTCTTTGTTCCTAGCAACATGAAGCGTAGGTTGCAGAGGGAAACATGGCTACTACAGCCTAAGTCCAGGATTCACTGCACTGAGCATGCCCGTGACATGGCGGACCGTGATTGGTGGTTTGGAAGTCAGCTGATCCGGTGACCTGGCACCGCCTGATTGGTCGCGGGTGATGTCACCAATAGTGCGACGGTGGGCAGGGCTTAATCTTTAAATAGCCCGCCCACAAACATGGCGGCGTTCTCTGATCATTGAGCTGTGATGTTGTTGTTGTGTGGACGCTTGGTCGTTTGGGCTCCACGTGTGCTTTAGCTTCTATTCGGCAGGTTTAGTGGGGGATAGGCAGCCTTAGATGGAGGGAGGCTGGTAGCTTCGTCTGGCAGTCTGGCTCCGACAAAGGGGTCGCCATACACCCCAAGCAGTCTGCAGACGCCGTATTCCCGGCACCACCTGTAAGCCACGTGGAGAGATACTGCTCAGTCCGGTAGCACGCCGGCTGGGAGCATGTACAGTATACGCCGGCGTGTATCACACATGCATCCTAGCGCCTGCTGAGTAATTGACGTGCCCCCTGGGCAGTGGGGGTTACTCGAGTGGTGGGCCCTCTTTTAGGTTGTTGAGGGGATATCACGGCGGCTGGCCCGCGCCCGTGGCCCAGGGTGGTCAATGAAGATGGGGGGAAAATATATGGGAAAGGGAATGTTCGTAACGCCACCTGCCGTGTCTGGTGAGGATTACCAGCGCTGCGATGGTCCTCCGAGGCCGGTGTTCGGGCAGCTTAGTTGGTACGACTCCCCACAGGTGGAGTGGGGGCTCAGGGCAGCTTAGTTAGAGAGAGTAGAGAAATGGCGGGTGAGGTGCCGCGGAGGAAGGAACAGACAGAGGCAGTAGTTGAAGTCATCCAGGTCTTTACTCACTCTGTTGTTTAGTCAGCTCAGAGCTTCTCTCTGCTGTCTCACGGCGAGCTGCGGCCACCAGGGTGGGGTTCAGCACTTCCCAGGTAGATCAGGAGCACCTGCCAGGACCCCGCTCTAGTGTGTTCCTCTCTTGGTCAGCTTCTCCCGCCTTGAGTCCCCCACTGAGTCCCGTACAGGTACTGCAATGTCCCTATGGGTAACGTGTAGTTCCCGGACCGACTGGGTGCCCTTTTTGGTGACTTGTGGTGAGATTGTGGCGTAAGGCCGGGTCCCTCTGGATAAACTCAGATTAGAGCATACAGGTGGCGACTCCGCTCTGTCCATATCCCCCTGGGATCCACATAAGCCTCCGGATTTTTCCGACAGAGACGTGAAGTACAAAGTCAGATAGTCGGGGACCGGTTACCCTCTTGCGGCAGGGTCCCTCTGGCTAGGCCAGAATAAGGTATACAGGTGGCGACTCCGCTCCGTCCGTATCCCCCTGGGATCCTTTCGCCAGTAGAGCCTATCTCCTCTGCTCCCCTCCTGGGCCTTCTTGATTGGACCCTGACCGGGGACAGATCCAGTATTAACTCTGCCCCACTCCTCGTCTCGAGGCCTGAGATCGAGGACAGTGGACCCCCAGCCGGCTGCAGCCTTGTGCTGATTTGCCGTCCAAAGACCCACAACCAAAGACCTTGTTATAAAGATGGCCTCCAGTTATATAGAATTCTAGTAAAGTGCTTAGGTAAGTGCTTCCTCCACCCTCACTCACTACATGGTTCCCCCTCACTTTGGTTCCCCCCAACTCCTCCATTCAGGACCGGGGCGGCACTATGGTGCATTTAGGCCCCCTACAGAACTGCAGCGGTATAGTGTTGAGTGTGTGTTTGGGGTCCTGTGTGGCACTCCATACTTACCTGGAAGAGGAGATACCACACCTCTTTCTGAGATGCAGTACCCTTGTGGCGACTGAACCCTCAGGGGTGCCACATAATCCCTGTGCTGTAAACAGGGCTACAGATACATTATTTTTCGCACATCTCTCGTGCAGTTAAAGGAGATAGTGCAAATTCCTATTCCCATTCCGGTGTGCAGTAACACAGAGGGGATTGTTATTTCAGGTGGTTGTTTTACCTTCTTACCCGGAAGGTGTTCGGCCGCAGTCCTCCAGGCTGCATCGCGGACCCCGGGTTCAGTTGCGTTCCATTATTTAATAAAGTTGTTTGCAACCGTCCCTTTAACAGTATCAGAGTGCCAGGGTCTTGCCGAACATGGCTGACTACCAGCAACTGCAGCGCTATATACAGCAACTTGAGGCAAGACTTAGGACTCTGGAACAAGCTGCCCCGGTGGCTGATATCACTGCAGTAGCTACCCAGGCAGCTTCTCAAGCGGCCAATCTAGTTAACTTGGTTGCGGTGAATGCTGCGGCAGCTGCAATTGCTCCTTTACCCCGTTTTGCTCTCCCGGAAAAAATTTCTAGTGACAGCAAATCCTGCAGAGGTTTTATTAATCTGTGCTCCATTCAGTTGGAGATGATGGAGGCGCGGTTCCCCTCCAAAAGGGCCAAAGTGGGTTTTGTCATCTCGTTACTTTCTCACAGGGCCTTGGAGTGGGCTACACCTCTGTGGGAGCGGAATGACCCGGTAGTGGCTAATGCGGGTCTCTTTCTTAAAGCCCTAAAAAATGTCTTCCTAGGTCCTCAGGTAACGCATGATATGGCTCTTAAGCTTCTTGCTTTGGTCCAGGGTTCGGTCACTGCCAGCCACTATGCCATCCAGTTCAGAACCTTAGCGGCTGAATTGGATTGGTATGAGCGGTCTTTAATTCCGGTGTTCTTGAAGGGTCTGGCTGGGCATATTAAAAATGCTCTATCTACCAGGGAGATTCCAACCTCCCTGGAGGAGTTAATCTCTCTCGCTAACTGAATAGATTTGCGTCATGCAGAACACAAGTTAGAGCTGGAGGTCCCCAGACCTCAGTGTCAGTTGGCACCATCATTCTCTAGACCCATTTCCAAACCCGTGACTCCTGACCTGGAGCCTGAGGCTATGGATATATCCCGGACTGAGTCTAGCCCCTCTCATCCTCGGCCTGCACATCTCTTGGAGTACCCCATTAATAAGGGTTTCAAGCAGTCGGGAAAATGAGTGTGTCTAACCACCGTTGGAGGAGGTGTGTTAGATTCCGGGGCTCCTTCCTCCAAATTATTGTATAAGGTGACATTGTTCTTCGGAACAACCACGGTTACTGCCAAGGCCTGGGTGGATTCTGGCGCCGATGACAATTTTTTGTCATCTACGTTTGCCCAGAAGTACGCCATTCCTATGGAGTTACTGACAAAACCAATGAACATTAGGGTAGTCAACGGTTCACTACTGGACACGCAAATCACCAGTCGATTCCCCTCACCATGTCATTTCCTCAGGGTCACCGGGAGGTTATCTCCTTTCTTATTATTCCCGGTGGATTAGATGAGGTGCTATTTGGTCTTCCATGGTTACATTGTCACACTCCACACATTAACTGGAATACGGGGAGAATTTCTTCCTGGAGTGAGAATTGTGTGTCTCAGTGTATGGTTACAGTCACCCGGAGGGTAGTCTCTGAGCATTCTACCGATTTGGCCCCTGGCACAGATTCTCTGCCTGTCCCCGAGA
Source organism: Phyllobates terribilis (assembly GCF_046119375.1). Taxonomy (NCBI): domain Eukaryota; kingdom Metazoa; phylum Chordata; class Amphibia; order Anura; family Dendrobatidae; genus Phyllobates; species Phyllobates terribilis. The sequence continues at coordinate 232,196,197 of NW_027362763.1, forward strand.
CCCAGGTCTTGTCAGATTATATCAAAAAGAACCCTCGGGAAGACCTTTTGTCCCGGTCCATGGTTACGGCTGAGGACGATGACGAGCACAGGCCCACTCTTCCTCCTGGGAGGACGTTCGTTCCTCCTAGTCTACAAAATGAGGTGCTCTCCTGGGCACATGCCCCTAAGTTCAGAGGTCATTTTGGGGTCAAACGTACCACAAAGTTCCTTCAACGGTCGTATTGGTGGCCCCGGTGGTGCCAGGACATTAAGGAATATGTTCTAGCGTGTGTCTCCTGTGCGAGAGATAAATCGTTTTGTCAAAGTCCGGCTGGTCTTCTCCACCCGTTACCCGTGGCGGATTCCACAGATCTGACTCCGCTTCTTCTGAATAATGGCCAACATCCGTGCGTTCCGGTTCCTATGCCAATCCCCTCTATGGAACCTGGGGTCAGAGATTTGGCTCTGGAAGCGCGGGAGGTTTGGGACCATACCCAGGATGCTTTATTGGCCTCCAAGAATCGAATGAGAGAGTCGGCTGACACTCTTCGTCGTCCTGCTCCCGTATTCTATCCGGGAAACAGAGTGTGGCTCATGGCTCGCAATACTAAAGTACGCGGGGAATCTGCTAAGTTTGCCCCCCGTTTATTGGTCCTTTCAAAATTTTGGCCCAAGTAAACCCAGTAATGTACCGTTTACAGTTACCACGACACCTGAGGAGTCACGACACTTTTCATGTGTCGCTCCTTAAGCCCGTTCGCCTGACAAAACTTGCTGAATCCCAACCTGCTACAGACACCAGGGGTGATAATCTTGAGGTGCAGGCTATCATGGGGTCTAAGATGGTTCGTGGAAAAAAAGGTTACCCTGTACACTGGAAGGACCATGGATCTGAGGATCATCCCTGGGAACTGGTGGACCACATTCATGCTCCCCTGCTTGTTGAGGAATATGAGCATCAAGTGGAGGATTGTGTTAGAAGGAGGGATAATGTTAGGTGTTTGCTGGATTTGAAATGGGTTCAGAACCATCAGTGGATTCTGTGGTCTCCCATTCTGGTCCAGCTGGGGCTGATACTGCTCAGCATTGTCATCAGTTGCAATGCCTAACTGGTGCACGAGATGGACAAGTTGTCTCTTGCCTCTTTGTTCCTAGCAACATGAAGCGTAGGTTGCGGAGGGAAACAGGGCTGCTACAGCCTAAGTCCAGGATTCACTGCACTGAGCATGCCCGTGACATGGCAGACCGTGATTGGTGGTTTGGGAGTCAGCTGATCCGGTGACCTGGCACTGCCTGATTGGTCGCGGGTGACGTCACCAAAAGTGCGACGGTGGACAGGGCTTAATCTTTAAATAGTCCGCCCACAAACATGGCGGCATGCTCTGATCATTGAGCTGTGATGGTGTTGTTGTGTGGACGCTTGGTCGTTTGGGCTCCATGTGTGCTTTAGCGTCTGTTAGGCAAGTTTAGTGGGGGATAGGCAGCCTTAGATGGAGGGAGGCAGTCTGGCTCAGACAAAGGGGTTGCCATACACCTCGATCAGTCTCCAGATGCCGTATTTCCGGCACTGCCTGTAAGAGAGATACTCCTCAGTCCGGTAGCACCCCGGCTGGAAGCACCTATACGCCGGCGTGTATCACACACGCATCCTAGCGCCTGCTGTGTAATCCCTGTGCTGTAAACATGGCTACAGATACATTATTTATCGCACATCTCTCGTGCAGTTAAAGTGCGAATTCCTATTCCCATTCTGGTGTGCAGTAACACAGAGGGGATTGTTATTTCACTTGGTTGTTTTACCTTCGTACCTGGAAGGTGTTCGGCCGCAGTCCTCCAGGCTGCATCGCGGACCCCGGGTTCGATTGCCTTCTATTATTTAATAAAGTTGTTTGCAACCGTCCCCTTAACAAGTGATGTATATAAAAACTCATTATAAAAGGAGAAAACGCAGTACAAAAAGGTGAGCCACATCATTTGACACAGACAAATGTATGTACGTATGTTATGTATATAAAATGTCCTAGACCAAATGATCAATAACATGTATAACCTGTGTTATAAACATTACAGATCATTTGGTCTAGGACAAACCAAGGCTATATATCTTTAAATACTGTAAGTATGTAAAACCGGATCAATTACTTATGTTACAATCTATAGGCTATGTTATACATATTATTGATCATTTGTTCTATGGCAATTTAAGGCTGTGTATATACATACTATACATTTGTCTGTTTGTGTCAATGGATGTGGCCCACCTTTTTGTACTGCGTTTTATCCTGTTAGGCCACAGCCCCACTATCAGTATTTGGTCAGTATTCAGTCAGTATATTTTCTCAGTAGTGGGAGCCAAAACCAGTTGAGGAACAATCAGAGAAAAGGTATAGTAGAAACAAGTCACCAATTCTGTATTTATCACCCACTCCTGGTTTTGGCTCCCACGCCAGAGAAAAAATACTGACCAAATACTGATAGTGGGGCCGTGGCCTTATAATAGGTTCTTGTAAGTGATGCACAAACTTGCTCGGATAATGGGTTAATCGAGGAAGCATGGGTCCTAACCGAGTACCTTCGGTGTGCTCGAATGCTATATTTGAGTCACCACAGCTGCAAGTCAGCCGCAACACATGCAGGGATTGTCTAACAAACAAGCAATACCTGCATGTGAACAGCCGCAATCAATGCAGCCGTGGTGACTCGAACATAGCATTCGAGCACACCAAAGGTACTCAGTTAGGACCCGAGTGTGCTTGGTTAACCCCTTATCCGAGCACGTTTGCGCATCACTGGTTTTTATGTACCGTATATCACTTGGCATTTTATAGTATGCAATAAATTTCAATATGAGCTTTAACTCCTAGTGTTCTCTTTTCGCTGCTAAACTTTCTATATTTGCCAGCATGACCAAGGACTCTATTGGTTCAATTTTATCACCCTGCTGCAAAGGTCGGTTGTCATGGCTAGTGTCTTCGTCATCATTTTCACTCTACAGGCCACTATGCATGATCTGTTCAGGGTCTCCTGACTTGAAATCCCACTATCCTCTTTCCACATTTAATATTCACATACCAGTGCAGCGCTCCACTCAAGATTCAGTGTTACACAGTCACAAGTTTCTCACAGGCCACTGCAGCTGGGAGCAATGAGAAACTGGGTGCAACACTGCATGTGCACCTGATCTGTATCTAAGGGCTCGTGCACATGGCTGTATTTTCAGTACAAGTGCGATCTGACAAAACATCGGATTGCACTCAGACCAATATTATTCTATGGGCCTATGCACAAGTCCGATTTTTTTTCCCTTCGACCAAGCCATCGGACTGCACTCAGATGACATCTGCGTGCAGTCCAATTTCCACGCACTGACAGAATGGGGAAGATGGAGACATTTTTTGCTCCATCTTCTCCTTATTTGAGAGAATGGGATCATACTGTGATCATCACACTCTGATCAAATTCTGATCAGAGTTTGATCAGAGTATGATTTGTATAATTAACCCGATTCTCTTGGGAGAAAGACTACACGGTTGTCTGCACCTAGCCTCTGGATCAGGTCTACATGTCTGTGCAGATCTGGTGCACACTGTGTCCAAGCAGAATGCCATGCTCCCAGCACCACTTGGTTACGTTTGGTTTCTGGCCACTTGCTTTTTCTATATGTGCTTTGTATATTGTATAATATGTCAACATTTCTATTTAGGTTGTACGAGACTCATATTTGACATAAAAAACAGCATGGGTCAACAGGTGTACACCGTCACAGAAGACTTTAATTGCCTCTTACAATACATGTTTATGGGATACAGATCCTTTACTAGGAGGATTTCTGATAATACAGGAGGTCTTGTTATGGAAGTCTACAAACCCTTTGAATGCCCAATTTTTCCTTATTGTCAGACAACCAAGGTATGTATTACTATATACATCTGGGTAGCCTGTATATTTGAAACGTGCCTCCTACTTATAAAATGTCACCATTTTTTTTTTATACAAAGATCTTTCTTGAAATCTCAAAAGGAAACTATCCAACCCCACATATTCCAAAGCTAACCGGCTGTCTCCAGAATAAATATTATGTTATTCTGTTAGATCACACAATTTTTTTTTTTATTGGAATTATTAAAATAAAATACTCCTGTGTCTAGACATTGTGTCTAAATACCTGTTGTGACGTCCCTTAGTGTTCTTTACTTTCCTCCGAGTACACCTGCCTAATGTACTCAGTGCTAGTTGTAACGTACTTACCTGCTCCTGCTCCAGTAACATCTGCATCTGTCGTCAGGAGCTGCTGATCTGACTCTACAGGAGGCACTGGAGGAAGTGGTAATGCAGACACCACTGAAGTTAGTGTATTTAATTGCTGGGTGTTGTGCCACCCAGCCAGATAGTATGTGTTTCTGCTGATCAGTCTATTTTTGGGCTGATCAGCAGGTGAGATCAGTATTTTTCTGTGACCAGTAGGGCAGCACCATGCCCTTTTTAAACTCTCAGCAATCTAGAAGTTTCCTTCTGGTATGCTATTTTGGACTGATACCTGACTCAGTTTGTTATACTTCTATACCTTTGGATATCCTTGGACAAATTACTTGTAGGTAGATACTTAAACATTTCTCTGCCTTTTGATTCTGTGTCTGGCTGTCCTGGTTTGACTGTCTATTCTTTAGTTTGTCTCCTGATTCTAACCCTGGTTCCGTCCCTTCAATCATTGACCCAACTAATTTGACTACTCTTGCATCAACTCCTCTCCTCAAGCTGGCAGATACTTTATGATCACAACCCAGGAGGCCCTTTTCTAAGTCCAGACCCTAGTATAGGTGTTAGGCCAAGGCCCCACTATCAGTATTTGGTCAGTATTTTTTTCTCAGGAGTGGTGCACTTGTTTCTAGTATACCTTTTCTCTGATTGTTCCTCACCTGGTTTTGGCTCCCACCGAATACTGAACATTATCTGATAGTGGGGCCGTGGTCTCAGGTCTCGCTCCCACTTGCGTATAAATACGCCAAGTGCAATGCGATAAAAAAATTCATTGCACTCGCAACAATGTTATTCAATGAGGAAGTGTTCATCTGCAAGCTTTTCCTCAGCTGTAATAGGGCTCAGGAAAAAAATTGCAGAATGCTGCGAGTGGTCGCGTATATTGGACAAAACGCAAGTCAATGGGTGCAAGAAAAAAAATGGACGGCACACGGATTATGCGTATGCCGTCCTTTTATTTATCGCACACATCTCAAAGGAACCACAAAATTTCATCAGCCAAGTACACTACATTCACAGCCAGAACCCTCAGAATAGATAGAGTCCATGGTTATTGGGTCCTTCCCAGCCTAAAAATACCAGCCCGCAGCTGCCTTAGAAGTGGCGCATCACATTAGATGCACAAATTCTGGCACTTTGCTCAGCTCTTCCTGACTGCCCTGGTGCAGTGGCAATTGGGGTAATGGTAGTTGGCTGTGATTTATCAAAAATCACAGTTGGCATCAATGCTTGGGGTTAGTAATGAAGAGGTGTCTATCAGACCCCCATTACTAACCCAGTAATAAAAAAAAACACAGAAAAATACTTTATTTGAAAAAACACTTCCGCACAATTTCCCAGGTTTACCAATTTATATATAAAAAAAGAGATGCAGGTCTACCGTAATCCACAAATGGATACCTCTAAAACATAAAGAGAATGAAATAAAGACAAGACACTGTCCCTCATTCACCAATTTATTAGAAAACAAAAAGCTCCCACACAGCTCCGACGCAGTCTGTGGCTTTCCCGTGATGATCCCAAGGCTTTGGAGCCTCGTTCAGAGAATGAAGCTCCATAGGCAGTAGCAGCAGCCACTCCGGGTCCCACTACACTTTGCGAGACCCGGTGGCTGTGATGAGTGGTGACCTCAGTAACTATACTGCTCATCAGAGTCGACAAGTCATGCTGCCCTCTGTGAGACCTGGTGACCCTGAAGAGTGGTATAGTTACTGTCACCGCTCATCACAGTCGCAGAGTCTTGCAGAGTGCAGCAGAACCTGGAGTGGCTGCTGATACAGCCTATGGAGCTTCCTTCTCTGAATGAGGTTCCATGGCATTTGGACGTCGAATTCGGGGATCGTCTTGGGAATGCCATGGACTACATTGGAGCTGCATGGGAACTTTTTATTTTCTAAAAAATTGGTGAACGAGGGACAGTGTTTTTTCATTATTTCAGTCTTTTATGTTCTTCAGGTATCCATTTGTGGACTACGACACATTCCTTCGACTATGGAGGGCCTGCATGGCTTTTTAAAAAAAAATAAAAATTTTTTTAGCAATAATACATTTCTAAACCAGGAAACGTGTGGGGGTGTTTTTTCAAATAAAGTATTTTTCTGTGTGTGTGTGTGATTTTTTTTTATTAGTGGGTTAGTAATGGGGGTGTCTGACAGACATTTCTCCATTACTAACACCAGGGCTTTTGACAAATCACAGCTGACATCAACCTCAACTACCATTAAGCCGATTGCCATTGCACCAGGGCAATCGGGAAGAGCTGAGCAAAGCGCCAGAATTGGCGCATTTAATGTGATGCGCCATTTCTGGGGAGGCTGTGGGCTGGTATTTTTAGGTTGGGAAGGGCCCAATAACCATGGCTGCACAAGACTTTTTTATGTCAGATGGACAGGGTATAGAGGACTATGAATGGACTAGTCTGGCAGGTTAGTATATATTTTTTAGAATTATTCACTCAGCACCTTGAGTCGATTATTAATAGTTGGGCATGCTACAAGAAACAATTACTGATGATAGTTAGCGGGATAGCAGTTCATTGTTGTCTTAATTGATGTTGTGATTTTGACTTCATCTGGAAAAATTGAAGGAGGGTTTATGAAAATTGGTATTGACTCTGTTCATGCACACATGTTCGTTATGTTTTCTAAAGGCTGAAGTGAAGACAGCATCTGGGGTTCCCATGGCTTACATTGTTAAAGGAAAAAACCCATGGTTCTTGACATTTAAAATTCTGAATGAAAATAGTGAGGAGGTTCTGAAAATAACTGCAACCTCATGTTTCAGCTTTTCAAATATATACCTTAAGGTAATCTTTATTTTACATTAAATATACAATATGTATAACGACAATATAACCCAAGATAGATCCACTTAGTTGCATTGCGCGGTGACCAAGTTAAGATAGCCGCTGTCTCTGACAGCGAACCATCCCGGCATGTCGCTCCAGAGGCTTTAACTCCCCCACCTGCGTCGGTGACTGCTGTGATTGGTGGGTCATGTTATGGATATAGAGAATCCATAACATTTCAGAGAGTGTGTGCCCTTGACTGTCAGACAGCAGTGTGTATTTCGAGGATGCATCACCTCTTTTGTTTGATGAGTGGTGACAATATGTTGTGTGTCTGAGATATGTAGCCTATATTGAGATGTGATTGATATTCAATTTGAAGCCTATAGTGGACAGTGAGTGTAAGAATAAGTGATTGGAGATAGATTAATTCAGACACACCCATTTCAAGTGTGTACGTGATAAGCTACTAATGAAGAGAGTGCACAAGGAGCATTTGGGCCTATCAGATGTAAGTGCATAGATAGTTACATAATAGTACAACATTGGCTGAATTGGCTGAATTCAGTAAAATTTAATGTAATGATTAGTGATGAGCGAATATGTTCGAGATCCGATCTCCAAACTTAAGTTCGACACGAATGTGGCACACTCGGATTCGTGATCGGTTGGCGATCAAAATTTGTTCAATTTGGGAAAATCGGTAACGTTTACCGAATTTCCATGGTTATGTGATTGTGGTGCAGCTACAGCGTTTTTTTTTTACAGTTTTGCTAGCATAGTGCTTGTGTCTGATCGGGGAAAGGTGGCAGGTGAGTTGGGGGGCTTGTGATAGCTTAGAACAGGTCAGATCAGCGGTGTAACTTTTAGTCAGGAAAGCGCGGCTGGCAAATCAGAGCGCAGGAAGCATCCACAGTGTCCCAGACACAAGGGCTTCTGCAATTGGCTGCTGAAATCGTATGTCCTCTCCATATAAAAACCGGCCATATTCTCTCAGCGCCATTTTATGTACATCACTGAAAGAGATAGATGCTGCTGAGTGTGCTCTCCTGTGTAATGAGAGATATTAGCTAGATAGATGGGCACTTCTGTGGAAGTCAGATAGTGTAGATAAGTCCTGTGCTGTGTACCTGTTCAATAGACCTTGCCGCCCTTTTTTTGTGTTTTTGTGCAATTACTGAGAATTCTGACAGAAACAGCAGGGCCTATGGCTCAGAACAGTGTTGTGCATTGGTTGTACTGTGCTCCATGCAGACCTTCAATCTATGTTTGCACTTGCTAAAGTGATAAAGCAAGCAAGCCCTTGTAGGGGTTGAAATTCAGGTATCTGCAGAGCTGGTCAGTGCAGAGCACAGAAAACTTTTTTTTCATTTGCTAATGTGATAGTGTAAGCTGTTAGCCCAATTTGTCATTTTTTTGGTGGGTAAACTTCAGCTGTTTTCGCTAGCCACAGTACAGCAAAGATTTTTTTTGTGTCGCAGATGTGTTACACTCTAATATAAGGCACCTGGTGCTTTTAGTGGCGGTGAAATTCATCTGTTTTTGGAGTAAAAAAATAGATTTTTTTTCTGTTGCTAGCCAGTGCCACAGTCCACTAAAGATTTTTTTTTGTGTGGCAAACGTCATACACTCTAAACCTCAGCTACAACATTAGTGGCGGTGAACTTCAGCTGTTTTCAGAGTAAAAAAATAGATTTTTTTCTGTTGCTAGACAGAGTCCAAAAAATATTTTTTTTCTGTCGCAAACGTGTTACACTGTGCTATAAGCCACCTAGTCCATTTAGTGGCGGTGAAATTCAGCTGTATTCAGAGCTTGTGCAGAGTCAAAAAACTAGCATGCTCCTACTAAAGTATCTGAGCAACTTGAGTGTGAAAAAGAGAGGTCGTGGTGGAAGGGGGAATCGGCTTGGTGTTCAAGGTATACGTGGGGTAGGTGGTAATGTTAGTTAAAGTACTAGTGAACCAACACCGTCATGTCCTATACAAAGACAACTGACAACTTCTGTTACTGGATGGGCTACTCCACTCCCTTGTTTGGTAGCCGACCAGCGATACGCCTTGTTGATAAGGGCCAGAAAGAGCAGGTGCTCCAGTGGATGGCAAGCTCTGCTTAAAGAGGCCTCTCCTCTTCTTCCTCCACCTCAACATCACACACAGTACAGTCCACAGAGGTGGCGCTCCATTTACTCTTGTTTCCCCCCATGTCACAACTGTCTAAGCATCCAAATGACTGTAGCGAACCACAGATGGGCAAGTCTGTAGAGCTGTTCACCCATTCTGTACCATGGACATCAGAAGTGTATTTCAAGCATTCACAGAGTCAAGAAGAGGAGGAAAGCATCTGCACCGATACCCAAAATTATTTTACATTGGATTCAGGGCAGGACGGAGTAGAATCCGAGCAGGTTCCCGACCCTCATCACCAGAAATTAACCACGGGGGAAGGAGGTGATCTTGATAAGACTTAGATACCTGAGGCTCATTCGGAATGTATTGTGCTGTCAGGGCAACCAGAGGAGAAGGGTCAATCTGAGGCCGAGGAATGGGATAACATATTGGATGATGATGAGGTTGAATATCCTACTTAGTGTGAACTCAGAGTCACGCAGCTCATCTGAGAAGGTGAAGGAGGAAGATGAGAGGGTTACCTTCCGCCCTACGGCACAGACATGAAGTGCTGAAAGAGCACTGCATCTTTAGCCACAACTGTGGCTGTGGCCAGCAGTGGTCGCAGGTCTGCAGCTCACAGGGGTGGCAAGGGTTGCCTAGTCTGGGCCTTTTTTTGAGACTGCAAAGGATGAGCCAACTCATGTTATCTCCACACTTTGCAAGAAAAAACTCAGTAGAGGGAAAAAGTGCAATAATTTGACTACTACATGCATAAACCTTCACATGAGCACACAACATGAGTTATGCCGGGAATCTCACTGCGTTAAAATGCAGACCAGCAGACTTCAACAACCATCAGCTGCCCCATCCACCGCATCCGCTGCTTCTTCCTCCTCCTCTGTTACTGTTCCAAGTTTTGGCACGCAGGTCTCCCACCGCAAATCTTCTGGTTCTCTCCCCGCTCCAGTCAGGCTGAGTGAGAGCCCGTCAGCTGTAACGGAAGCGGACATGCCTGCTGTGTTTGTTTCACCGAGGACACCACACGTTTCTCAATACACTGTAACATCTGCGCCTGCAACTCACTCACAGTCCAGCAGTTTGTCAGTTTCACCGTACTCCTCCCTCTCTCAGCACCGCAGCCAGCCCTCGTTCCCGCAGTTGTGGTCACGTAAAAGATTGTTTCATCCTACACATGACAAAGCTAAGAGGTTGATCTCCACTATCTCAAATCTGTTGGCCACGGAAATGCTGTCGTTCCGTCTGGTAGATACAGATGGTTTCTGAAAGCTGATGGCCGTCACAGTCCCTGAGTAACAATTGCCCAGTCGCCATTACTTCTCTAACAAAGCTGTGCCTGCGCTACACCAGCATGTCCCAGACAACATCACCCATTCCTTGACAAAATCTATATCTACCAGGGTGCATTTCACCACAGACACCTGGACGAGTAAGCATGGCCAAGGACATGTTACATCTCGCTGACTGGGCACTGGGTGAGTGGTGGCTGTGGAGACAGGCGGGGCAAGGGGAATCCCCAAGGCTTGCTGAAGAAACCTCTGTATTTCACACTTCATCTACTGCTTCTGCATCCTCCACCTGTGCAATCAACCTCGGCCTTAGCAAGACACGCATTCCAGCAGTGTAGAGCGAATCCACGCCACCTCCGTATTGCACAGCCAGGGCTCACCGCAGTCAGGCAGTCTTCAAATTAATATGCCTTGGAGATCGCAGTCATACAGCTTAAGAGTTGTGGACAGATCTCCAGGCTCAGTATAAGCAATGGCTGTCTCTGCTGAACCTGGACCCAGGGAAGGCCGCGTGCGATAACGGTGCGAACCTGTTGGTGGCCCTACACCAAGGCCAACTCACACACATGCTTTGCATGGCTCACGTCCTCAACCTGGTGGTACAGCGATTTCTCTGCCACTAGCCTGGGTGAGCTGCTTCAGAAACTGTGTGCTCACTTCCGCCGTTCGCATCCCTCATGTCATGGACTTGCATCGATACAGAGGTCTTTGTCCAGGAGAGTTAACAGGTTGATATGCTATGTGCCGAAGCAGTGGAATACCACTCTTCACATGTTACACCGACTGTGGCAGCAGCAATGAGCCCTGACATTGCGTCATGTCATATAGCCTTAGGCAACACAGGACAGACATGGGGCATATAACGTTTACGGAGAGGGAACAGATTAAGGACCTCTGCACCCTTCTGCACAGTTTTGAAATAGCCACTAAACTCGTTAGTGCTGACAATGCCATCATCAGCATCATTACTCTGGTCATCTACATGCTGGAGAAAACTTTGAATAGTGTGTGGCAGGAGGTAGTTGTCCCAGAAGAAGAGGAGAATGCGGAAGGGATAAGAATGTCTCAAAGTTCCAGACTGTCGTCACACAGGCGGATGCCAAGTGACGGTGGCTTCCTGCGATCGAGGGGGTTTGGTGATACCAGACATACTGTTAGTGAAGGTGCAAGAGCCAAGAAGAAAATGGAGGAGGAAGAGGTGATGGGTGAGCAACAGTCAGAAGATGAAGAGGATAATCATGCCCTCTTTGTTGAACGTGGTTGGCAGGAGGGGACAGAGGAAACATGCATCAGTGTTACACAGCCAACAATAGAGTCTAGCTTTGGACTATCTGGAAGAGCCCGACATATGAGTGCCTTCTTGCTGCACTTTCTGCAACATGATTCCCGTATAGTTAGGATTTGAAATAATGCTGACTACTGGGTTGCCACTCTATTAGATCCACGTTATAAGAGTAAATTTTGCCAGTTGCTTCTCGCCCTGGAAAGGGACACGCTAATGTTGGAGTATTGAAACAAGCTTTTAAGCAAGCTTAATAGAGCTTTTCCCCAAGATAGGAGCGAGGCACACAGTGTGCATCGCAGCTGTAGTCTTTCAACCTCGGGCATGTCAGTTCGTCAACGCCAAAACATTAGCTGCAGCAGCAGAGTAAGTGGCAGAAGAAATTTCTGTGAGTCCTTTCACAAATTTTTTAGACCAGCTAGAGCTCCAGCACAACAGAGTACAAGTCTTACACGTGGAGAACAACTGGAGAAGATTGTGGAGGACTATCTAGAGCTCAATATGAATACCATCAGTGAGGATTTTGACCCTTTTATATTTTGGTCTTCAAAAATGGATGAATGGCCTGAGCTCGCCTGTCACGCCTTGGAGGTTTTATCATGCCCGGCAGCCACCGTTCTCTCATAACATGTGTTCAGCGTTGCTTGTGGTGTCCTGATGGATAAGCGCACCCGGCTGTCCCATGAAAGTGTTGACCGCCCATCTCTCCTAGCAACCCGTACCCCGGCTCCCAGAAGCACCAATTAATCCTCTTAGTGCATGCGAGCGCTAGAGAAAACACCCCGGGTTACATCACAGAGACCTGCCATCTCTGGGATACATACCTCCCATCGACTACACGACCATTAGCCACCTTACATACCTCCCCCTTGGGACCTTCTACCACTAGACAGGAGATTCTCGAGATGGCATCAGCATTACCATGCAGCTTCCCTGCTCTATGTTCAACATGGAAGTTGAAATCCTATAGGGCTAAAAACCAGCGGGTGATCCTGGCATTTTTCCCCTCTGTTTCCTTCATTCTTCTGAGTGGGGCATGGTCGGATAGCAACCTAAATTTTCGACCTAGCAGATAGTACCGCAACATTTCCACCGCCCACTTTATGACCGCATAATTTTTCTCACAGGAGGACAGCTTTCTACTCAGGTAGAGGACAGGGTGGTCCTCACCGTGTATCTCCTGGGAAAGGACTGCTCCCAAACCAACATCTGAGGCATCTGTCTGGAGTATAAACTCTTTCTTGAAGTCAGGAGCAACCAGGACTGGTTGCCTACACAGAGCCACTTTCAGAGCCACCTCTGCAGTCCACTTGGCCATGGTTGATTTTGTCCCCTTAAGAAGGTCAGTCAGGGGTGCGTCCATCATGGCAAAGTTTGGGATGAACCTTCTGTAGTATCCCACGATCCCCAGGAAGGCTCTAACCTGTTTTTTTGACAGAGGTCTCGGCCAGGTTTGGTTTGCCTTCACTTTATTGATTTGGGGTTTGATCTTGCCTCTATCAACTACATAACCCAGGTATTTGGCTTCTTCTTTCCCCATGGCTTCTGGTTTATTGAACACCTCACCTTCCTGAGATCATCAAACACCCTCTGGACCTTTTCCAGATGACTCTCCCAGTCCGGGCTGAAGATAATAATATCGTCCAGGTATGCCGCGGCGTATTGCTTATGAGGTGCAAGAATTCAATCCATAGCTCTCCAGAAGGTTGCAGGGGCCCCCTGCAATCCAAACGGCATCCTGACATACTGGAAGCATCCATCCGGCGTAGAAAACGCAGACTTTTCCTTGACACCCTGAGCCATGGGGATTCGCCAATATCCCTTCGTCAAATCCAAGGTAGTAGTGTACCTTGCTGGCCCAAGCCTCTCGATCAGCTCATTGACACGTGGCATGGGATATGCGTCGAATTTGGAGACTTCATTCAACTTCCAATAGTCTCCACTCACCATCGTGCTTTGGGACCAAGACGATCGGGCTCGACTAACCGCTCTTGGATTCTTCAATGACACTGAGTTTCATCATACAAGCCACCTCTTTAGAAATCAACTCTCGTCGGGCCTCAGGTATCCGATAGGGCTTCAAGTTCACCCACACATGTGGCTCCGTCAGAGCCTCGTGTTCTATGACGCTTGTGCAGCCTGGCAATTCCGAGAACAGATCCCGGTTCTTCTGCAGTAACTCCCGACACTGTGGTTTCTGGGCCTTTGTTAGCGTTTCTGCTATTGCGATCCCTCCAACATCACCTTCTGGCTTGCCCAGCAAGCATGGAGCTTCCACAGCCTCCTTGTCTTGCCACGGCTTGAAGAGGTTGACGTGGTATATCTGGTACAGCTTACATAGTCCCGGTTGGTGGACCTTATAATTCATTCCACCACCTCATACGGTCCTTGTCACTTGGCCAAGAACTTGCTTTCCATGGTAGGTATCAGAACGAGGACTCTGTGACCAGGATTGAATTGCCGCATTCTTGCTCAGCAGTTGTAGACCCTGGCCTGCGCCTCTTGTGCCTGGAGGAGTGGTTCTTTTACAATGGACATCACCTTCACTATCCTCTCCTGCATCAGAGCGATGTGCTCGATGACGCTCGTGTGGGGTGTGACTTCGCTTCCCAGGCTTCTTTTGCTATATCCCGGAGACCACGTGGATGTCGGCCATACAGGAGTTCAAATGGCGAGAACCCCGTAGAGGCCTGTGGAACCTCTTGGATAGAGAACAACAGATAAGGCAGGAGACAGTCCCAGTCTCTCCCATCCTTTTCTATGGCCTTCCTCAGCATACTTTTCAGAGTTTTGTTGAACCTCTCTACGAGGTCATCTGTCTGAGGATGGTACACTGATGTTCTTAGTTGGGAGAGTTGCAGGACCTTGCACAATTCCCTCATTACCTTACTCATAAAGGGTATTCCCTGGTCAGTCAGGATCTCCATTGGCAACCCTGTCCGGGAGAGAACATGGATTAACTCACAGGCTATAGTCTTGGCAGAGGAGTTTCTCAGCAGTATCGCTTCAGGATAGCGGGTGGCATAGTCCAAGATAACCAAAATGTATTGATGCCCACTAGCAGATTTAACCAAGGGACCAACCAAGTATATTGCAATTCTCTTGAATGGCACTTCAATAATGGGCAAATGGCACGAAGGGACTTCGAAAGAGAGAGGTGGGGGCTGTCACCTGACTGGTAGGGCAGGACTTTCAATACTTCAATATGCAACACCCGGGCCAATAGAACCTCTGCATGATCTGTTCCTGCATCTTTTCCACCCATAGATGTCCCCTCAAGATATGTGAATGGGCCATGTCCAATACCTTCCATCTATAGGGCCCCGGCACCAACAACTGTTCCACGAGCTGCTCAATTACTTTTGTGACCTGGTATGAATCCCCACTCATCATAAAATAGGGAAACCTTGTGTCAGCACCCGGCTCCTGTGCAACCCCATTTGTGACGGTGACATTATTGAAGGCTTCCTTCAAAGTTAGGTCCCTATGTTGGGCAGACCCAAAATTCTCACTGGTCACCCCTAACTCTGGAATGTCAGATTCAGGGGACACTACCTCCTCATCCCCCACAAGAACACAAAAGGGAAACCCATCTGACTCTGGGAGTGGTGATACCTCTTCAGGGTTACCTGGCTTCTCAACCACGCCAGAGAACCTGACCCCTTCCCCCACAGATCCCAAAATAAACAAAAGTCCCAGCCTATAATGATAGGGTGCAACAAGTTCTGAATGACGCCAACCTCGTGGGACTCGGTACCGTGGGCTGATACAATGTCTACTCTGGCCATCGGATAGTCCTTAGCATCACCATGAATGCACTGTATGCCGACTTTTTTTCCCGGGATCAGTTGGAGAGGAAGGGTGGCCCTCACAAGGGTCACCAGGCTTCCAGAGTCTAGCAGTGCCATTACCTGCCGTCCGTTCACCTTCACAGGACACGCTTGTGGCCCCCACTGGGTGGACAGTTCACACTGTAGGCCGGATATGCATAATATGAACTACGGCATCCTATGCTGTAGTCCATCAGCTCGGAGGTCAGAGGACAATGGACGGCTATATGGCCTGGGCCGTGGCACCTCCAGCAAACAATATCACCCATAGGGACCTTAGGCACCACCTACCCCGCCCCTTTGGACCTTGGACGCCTAACCACCTTTTGTGCCTCCGCCCCATGTTGGGACCCCCAGTATGGAGTGGGCTGCCTTCCCGAAGAACCTTCAGCCCCCTGGTATCTCTTGATCAGTCCGATCAGTTCATCGGCATTCCGGGGGTCACCCTGGGCAACTCAAGTCTGTATGGGCCTTATAGTGAGTGCACAAACCTGTCCACTACCACCCGCTCTACCATCTGCGCAGGCGTAGACTACTCGGACTGCAGCCACTTCTGGACCAGGTGCAACAGGTCAAACGTTTTGGAGCGAGGTGGTTTGTACCGGTGATACACCCAATGGTGAACCCGCTGCACCCTGATAGTCATTGTCACCCCCAAGCATGCGAGGATCTCAGATTTTAACTTGCCATACACTTTGGAGTCCTGCAAAGGTAAGTCATAGTACGCCTTCTGGGGCTCTCCCATCAAGTATGTTGCCAGTACCTCTGCCCACTGCTCTGGTGTAAGTTTCTCCCTCTCGGCAACCCTTTCAAACACGGTCAGGAAGGCCTCAACATCATCCCCCGGGGTCATTTTCTGCAAAGCCTGTCTTACCGCCTTCCAGACGTGGGTATCATCAGCTGGAATTGGGGTTGGGGCACTCGTCCTGCCCTGGTTGGCGGTTGCCAGAAGCTGCATCTGCTGCCGTTGTTGGTGCTGCTGAATTTGCTGTAACAGCAGCTTGTTGGTCTCCTGCTACTGCTGCGACTGGACCAAGTGTTTCAGCAGGTCCTCCATTTTGTTTGGCGATGATTGCTGGCTTGCGACAGACTTGACCCAGGACATGCAGTCCTTCCTGTAGCAGTCACACTTCTCTGCTGGGAACGCTGCCCTCAGGTCTAACACCAATTGCAGGGGTTTTACTCACTTGGGTGCGACTGGAGTAAAACAAGGAGCATGTTACTTTAAGAGTCCATGTCGGTTTATTGCTTCATAAACCAACAAGCAAGAAAAGAAAAAACAAACAGCCTTTAGTTCAGGCAAACGAAGTAAAGTGTCCTCAGCAGGTCTCTGCTCAATCAGCACTGTGGGCACACAGGCTGTGTAATGTTCAGTATCCTGGCTCGGTCTGGAGCTAACCACACACAGGAGGCCTTCGCCCTCCAAACACAGAGACCGTGTGGCAAACAACGGCCTCCATTTTATAGGTTGTTAACCACATCCAGAGGTGAGGTATGTGAGTTGCTGGACCCGCCCATCTCTCGAGCAACCCATACCCGGGCTCCCAGCTGCACCAATTAATCTTCTTAGTGCATGCGTGCACTTGAGAAAACACACCAGGTTACATCACAGAGACCAGCCATTTCTGGGATACATACCTCCCATCGAATACATGACCATTAGCCACCTTACAACCTCAATTGCAGACTGTACAGAAGAGGCAATGTTGTAGTTTTTAGTGTGCTGCATTGATCTTGCAGAATTGCAGTCTGTGATATGGCGTGTGTGCCTGCTCTTCCTGCGGCTCCAGGTTTTAGGTCCTAATTTTTTGAAAAGTGGAGAATACAGATTTGGTCTCTCAATTCATTGGGTTGGCTGTAGTGGAAGAGGTGTCGGTCCCCATTATACTACTTATACTCTAGTGAAATTGATGCCACTTTGATGGTTT
This sequence comes from Phyllobates terribilis, assembly GCF_046119375.1. Lineage (NCBI taxonomy): Eukaryota > Metazoa > Chordata > Amphibia > Anura > Dendrobatidae > Phyllobates > Phyllobates terribilis. The sequence goes on from NW_027362763.1 coordinate 232,213,679, forward strand.
TAAGCCCAAATGTTTTTAACGGTGAACACTCCTGATTGAGTCTTCATCTACTGGGTCGTCTGTAGGGGAAAAAGTGTCGGTCCTAATTGTAAAAATTTCTACTGCACTGAAATTGATGCCACTTTGTTGGAGTCTGCCAGTAATTTTTGGAAATGTGGGGAATCCTGATTGGGTCTCCACCTATTGAGTTGGCTGTAGTGAAAGAGAGAGGTGTCTGTCCCCATTATACTACTTATACTCTAGTGAAATTGATGCCATGTTGGTGGTATTAGGCCTTAATTTAGGGAAATGTGAACACTCCTGATTGGGTCTCTATGTGCTGGGTTGGCTGTAGTGGAAGATGTTTTGGCCTGCTTTACAATAGTTATACTCCAGTGAAAATATTTTTTGGTGCAGATATTGTTCTCCACACAGGGGTACACAGACCTGATAAACTCAAAATGAGTATATAAAGCAGACTGAATCTCAGCTTAAAATTGTTTGGGTCAGATATTCTACTCGACACGGGGAAAAAAAAAAAAAGGTTGGGTCCGAGAAGGTTCCTGACCCTTGACTGTACTGTGCTGTCACGGCAACAAAAAGAGGAGGGTGACTCTGAGGGCGAGGAATGGGATAACACATTGGATGATGATGAGGTTGCACATCCAACTTGGTGTGAACCCAGAGACATGCAGCTGAGTAGCTCATCTGAGGAGGTGGAGAAGGAAGATGAGGAGCAGACACGGAGTGATGCAAGCATGAGGAGCACTGCATCTTTAGCCACAACCGTGGCAGTGACCAGCAGCGGTCGTGCGTCTGCAGCTTGCAGGGGCAGCAAAGGTTGCCTGGGCCTTTTTTTAGACCACAAAGGATGAGCCAGCTCATGTTATATGCAAACTTTGCAATACAAAACTCAGTAGAGGGAAAAAGTGCAATAATTTGACTACTACATGCGTGAACCTTCACATGCGCAATTAACGTGCGTTGCAATGGCAATCTCACTGCGATAAAATGCGGACCAGCAAACCTCAACAACCATCAGCTTCCCCATCAACCGCATCCACTACTTTTTCCTCCTCCTCCTCTGTTACCATGCCAAGTATTGGGATGCAGGTCACCCACCGCAGAACCTCTGCTTCTCTACCTGGTCCAGTCAGGGTGAGTGAGAGCCCGTCAGCTGTAACGGAAGCGGACATGCACCCTGTGTTTGTTTCACTGAGCACACCACATCTTTCTCTATCCACCCTAACATGTCCCCCAGCACCTCACTCACGGATCAGTAGTTTGTCCAGTTCACTGTACCCCCCCCCTCTCTCAGCACTGCAGCCAGCCCTTGGTCCCTCATTTGTGGTCACGTAAAAGATTGTTTCCTCCCACACTTGACAAAGCTAGGAGGTGGAAATCCACCGTCTCAAATCTGTTGGCCATGGGAATAGTGGTGTCAGGGTCTAATTTTTTGAACTGTGAACACTCCTGTATGGCTGCTTTTTTACTGAGGCAGTAACTGGAGAACCTGGAGGAATCACACGGGGAGAACATATAAACTACTTGTTGTCCTCTATCATCATAAAGGAGTTAGCTCATTGTCTAGGAGACCGACCACCGCTGCTATCTTGTGAACATGGTGTTGAAGCTTGCAAGGTGTCACGGGTTTACCATGACAGAGAAGAGCCAGAAGACAGCAGCGTCAAATTCCTCCCACTCATGCAATCATTATAAAGAAGCCTTTTGCCTTCATATTAATCTGCCTAGTTGTGAGCTCCTGGAAGCTTAATGTGATTTAAGCTCTAGACAGATTTGTCCCATGCATCTCCCCTACTGTGATAACGCTGTACCCAAACATATCAGACTGTTGCCTACCGTGGAAACCTTGAAAAGGAAGCTGAAGTCCGACTTCATGTGACAAGCACACACACATTCCGCTGCATGACTAGCTGTACCCTGACCTACTGTATCCTCATCCATCTCTTGTAGATTGTTTGTGCGCCCTCGCGAGCAGGGTCCTCTCACCTCTTGTACCAGTCGGTGACTCCTTTTCACATGTAAAGCGCCACGGAATAAATGTTGCTGTAATAGTAATAATAATTGTAGTACTTGTACTCTGCGTCAATTGATGGCACTTTCCAGGTGTCTACCCCTAATTTGATGTGTTTTGGCAGCTTTTGAGCCTATTTTAAGATGTTGTGTATGTGTTTTTTTTTGTTTGCCCATTGAATCCTATGGCGTTCGGTAACGTTCGACGATTATTCGACAAATAAATCAACGAATATTGCAAATTTGGCAATCGTAATCCGAATTGAATATTGAAACATTCGCTCATCTCTAAAAATTATGTACTAGTGTACTGATTTGGAAAAGAAACTCTTTAGGACTATTATTTCGTTTTTGTGGGCTCCCACAAAAAAAGTTATTTCAAAGCTTAAACAACCCACTAGTTAAAGATTTAACACAAGTTTGGTCTGACGTCTGACTTCATTGCAAAAATGCAGCACAAAACAGGCTCTTTAACCTTAAAGGAAAGCCATTATCAGAAAATTACCTATTGTTTGAATCTGGTTTTTGTGTTAAATGTATTTTTAATGACCAGTCAATTACTGAGAAATCAGCGTTTGAATTGATATGCAAATGAGGCTAAAGAACCATTTGTAGATCTGTCACTCTAGTTCTATTCACCACTCAGAGCCGTCTCCTCTTGCTTGACTTACAACTCTTTTGCCTGAAGCCACACAGCATGGAGGCTGTCAGTCAAACAGGATGAATGGGAATAGAGCTGGAGTGACACTGGCTTTGGATCAACAAGTAGTTCTTCCTGCTCATTTGCTTATCAATTCAAATACTGATTTCTTACTAATGGAGGAATGTATTGGCCATGTAAAGATATTGCTAGACTCTTCTGAAAAAAGTTTAGGGGCTGAAATCCATCTGACAGAACAGATCTTTGTAAGTTCAAAGCTCTGTTGGAAATTGAGCTTTTGTGTCCCTGAGCTTTAAATTACACCACTGATCTTAACTTTATTTGTTCATCTTTAAAAGTTTGAAATTATTTCAATTTTGTGACTTTTGCTGGATAAAACCTGTGACTACTGGTATGTAAATGTTTATTTTTATATTAACGTCTCATTTACAGGTAACGACTATTCAGGAGAATACGGAGGTTGGAATGATAGTTATAGAGAGAAATTTCTCTACACTTAAATTTCATGTTCGTTTTTCTTTGGATCTTGATGTGAAAATGAAGGCGGCTATACTAGCAACCTGCTTACTTTTTGTGAGTTGAAATATTTATTTAATCATTAAAATAGCTCCAAGGCACTGTGTTATTTTACAGGCTTCAGCTCACATATCTGTAGACATTTGTTTTGCATGGCAAAAATGTATGTGCTTTTACAGCAAATTAGTGTGGCTTTTTTATTAGGTGGTTGATTGTTAATTACAGATGCAATACTGAACCTTTGTAAGTCCATAATGCAGACACTGGTGCCTATCATCACAGAAGAATATTTTTTTTCTAATTTATAAGATTTACAAACTTGCTATTTTATTCTTCTATTTTTTTACTACTTTTTATTACAAATATTATTTTTGTACTTTCATATTTGATGTTTAGAAGAAGAGATTGCGACCAATAATGACAAAGTCCTAAAAGTGCAGATGTTTGTGTATAAAGTTCAGTTTAGAAACTTAAAACCTCCTCTGCGGAACCAAGCAGTTCACTTAAAAACAAGCTGTACGTGCACTTATTTTGCCAGATATGTTTTTAAAAATGTGGCCATGTAATGCAGAGTACAATCCACTATGAGAAATGATTGTGCAGGCAATTTGGAAATCTGCCCGATTTCTTTTTCCTCTGCGTGAATATGTATTTGATTGAAAAACACAACTCACTTGCATTGCGCATTACGTGGCTGATGAGTTTGGCTATGTTCACACATCATGGTTTTTTCAGCTTTTTTTGCTGCAGATTTTTATGCTAATTTTCAGCTGCCTTTTGCAGTATCAGGAAAGCCTATGAGAAATCAGAATTTTCTGTCCAGACATCATGGGGTTTTTTTGCTGTGTATTTTGTGCCTTGCAGCCTTTTTTGGAAAATAGAGCATGTCACTTCTTTCAGCGTTTTTTCAGCGTTTTTCACCCATAGGGTGGTGAAAAAAAGCTGAAAAAATGCACCAAAAACGCAGGTAACTTTTTTTCAGCATTTCTTCAGCGTTTTTGGTGCCTTAACCAGAATGAGATTTTTTTTTTGCACTGAACTTTATGTACATGCATAACAGACACAAAAGGACAGTGAACAAAACACTGAAAAAACACACCAAAAAGCGCAGCAAAACCTGAGTTTTTGAAGCAGTTTCTTTCCTGCCAGAGATCAAGTTTTGCTGCAGATTTGTGAAGCCAAAAAACTATGATGTGTGAACATAGCCTTTCAGTGAATAATCTGTCATATAATAATCTGGTCCAACATTTTTTTATCTCTTCAGTATCATCTATATAACCCCTAATATTTGTTATATTTTCTCGTCAATAGGGTGTGTAAATTGGCAAGTCAGAAGATTGATTTGGAAGACAAAATGGAAGACTGCAGCTAATAAAATTAAATATGCATTTTAATACTTCTATCTTTCAAATTTTATACAAATGTCAATATTCAACGTCAGAAGAAAGCATCATTGGGGTCTCTGCAAGCTGGGGCCCTGCAGATCCCTAGAATTAAGGCACCTACATCAATACCCTACTCAACACTCTGGACCCTTGCCTCATAACGCAGACTTATGTTCCCCAAACAATGTAGAAACAGTTCATCATGTCTTCTGATGTGTCTAAACATCAAGTCATAAGACAAACAACTGACATTGAGCAGTGTTGGGCGCGTGTGGCATAGTTCACAATCCTTCACCAAAGCCCAAATAGTTTGATGCCATGTTACTCTCTATGATGCCCTGCAAATCCTAATCAGCATACCACTATGTGATCAGTGGTGGAAACTAACACACACAAGCTCTTACAACTAGTGTTGAGCATTCCGATACTGAAATATCGGGTATCGGCCGATATTCACTGTATCGGAATTCCGATACTTAATTCCGATACTTTTATAATATCGAATACCGGAATCGGAAGTTCCCATAATGCCTGCGCTCTGCAGTGTCTGTGAAGGATGACAAGCTGGATGGCAGCGCTCAGCTGCGATCCAGCTTGTCATCAGAATGCCATCCCAGCGTGGGAGAATTCTCCTGATTGTTTAAAAGCCGGCGGGCGGTAAAAAGCCGCCGGCTTTTAAACAATCACACAGCCCCATACTGCTTCCCCGCAGCCTCCCACCCCGATCCTCCGCTCCCCTCGCCACCTCCAATCCCAATCGTAAATTAGGACCGGGCGGGGAGCGCAGCACCAAGGAGCGAAGGACCCGGGCGGGGAAGCCGGCAGTGAAAAGACTTCACCGCCGGCTTTCCCGTTCTGTGCTGCGCTTTCCCGCCGGTTATTTCAAATGAACAGCTGAGGTATCAGGTGATGCCGATCAGCTGTTCATTTGAAGTAGCCGCGGTGCCCTCAGAGGGTTCATGTGAGTTCATGCTTGACTGCATGAACTCACATCAACTTTCCCACGGCCGCACAGGTCAGCCTCACCTCCCAGACCCGTCATGATTAGTGTGTGCGGGGTGTGTGTGTGCGGGGTGTGTGTGTGTGCGGGGTGTGTGTGTGCGGGGTGTGTGTGTGCGGGGTGTGTGTGTGTGCGGGGTGTGTGTGCGGGGTGTCTGTGCGTGCAGGCAGACATACGCCGATGTGACACTACTACTCCCATCGGCCTATGTCTGTCCCCCGTCCACTCGTGCCAGCAGGATCAGCTCGATGGGAGCAGTAGTTCCCATCAGCCTGATCCTGCTATATAAATTGCCCTACTGTGTCCCCAATAAATGTTAGATACATGTCATTGGTGGCCAGTGGTTACCTAAAAGAAATTAGTTTATACATTACCTGTCCCCGCCGATCGTCACCTAAAATAAAGTAAAAAATAAAAAACTACACCTATACTCACCTAGACACCTAATTCCCCGAAGCCATCGATCTCCTGTAATAAAATATAAAATAATAAACCACAACCTTATCCTTACCCCTCCGTAGCAGTCCACGAGTGTCCCACGAAGATCTCCAGTTCAGAGCAGCCACATAGAATGTGACCGCTCTGAACCGCTGCCGCCGCTAGAATGACGGGGCCGTAAGTTTTCACCAGAGTTAAGGCAGCGCTGCTCCGGTTAGCTGCTTTACGGCACTGCTGTATCGTGAGAAATTCCCACGGTACAGCACTGCCGTAAAGGAGGTCTCCGGAGCTGCGCTGCCTGAATGCACTCCGGTAACCTCAGTCAGTGGCTCCCGCTGCCGGGAGCGGACGTGTTCCCGGCAGCGTGAGCTTACAGCAGCCATGCACAGCTGTCACCATCTCCAGATGTGACAGCTGTGCATGGGAGATCAGCGCAGGAACGTGGACAGGTAACTATTTTTTTTTAGTAAACTAAGAATTAAATAAAATGGTGTTTTATTTCAAATAAATTATTTTTTTCTGGGTGTAGTGTGTTTTTTCTTTTTAACACTTTGTAGGTTAGTAATGGGGGTGTCTTATAGACACCCATCATTACTAACCTGGGCTTCATGGCAGCTGGCGCTGACATGAACCCCACCACTATTACCCCCTGCCACCGCACCAGGGCAGCGTGGAAGAGCGAGGCTAAGTGCCAGAATTGGCGCATCCTATGGATGCGCCATTTCTGGGGCGGCTGACGGCTGGTGTTTCTAGCCTGGGAGGGGGCCAATATTCATGGCACCCTTCCTGAGCTATTAATATCAGCCCCCAGCTGTCTGCCTAGCCTTTGCTAGCTATTAAAATAGGGGGGACCCCACGTCATTTTTTTTGGGGGGGTCCCCCATTTTAATAGCTAGTAAAGGCTAGGTATTCAGCTGGGGGCTGATATTAGTAGCCTGGGAAGCTCCGTGGGTTTTACCCCCTTCCCAGGCTTCAAACATCTGCCCCAGCCGTCTGCTTAACCTCCGCTAGAGACTAAAATTATGGGGGATCCCACGCCATTTTTTTTTAAAATAAATCCTTTATTTTAACACTAAATGACATTTGAGGACTTAATAAAGATGCAGTCCCTAAATTATTATTTATTTTTTAATAAATTTTTCCCAAAACTTTTGACGTGGGCTTCGCCATATTTTTGTATGCCAGCCAGGTACAGCATCCAGCTTCTATGAACGCGCCATTTTCCGGGGCGGCCGCGGACTGCAATTTTCAGCGGGGGGCAGAAAGCTTGGGCCTCCCTGCGCTGCAGATTCCATCCCCCAGCTGCCTAGTTGTACCTGGCTGGACACAAAAATAGGGAGAAGCCCCACGTTTTTTTTTTTTTAATTATTTCATGAAATTCATGGAATAATTAAGAAAAAAAGGGCTTCCCTATATTGTTGTGTCTGGCCAGGTACAAATAGGCAGCTGGTGGTTGGGGGCAGCCCGTTCCTGCCTGCTGTACCTGGCTGGACACAAATATAGTGTGAAGCCCCACGTCAATTTTTTTTTAATTATTTCAGGAAATTCATGAAATAATTAAAAAAAAATTATGTGGGGCTTCGCCCTATATTTGTGTCCAGTCAGGTACAGCAGGCAGGAACGGGCTGCCCCCAACCACCAGCTGCCTATTTGTACCTGGCCGGACACAACAATATAGGAAAGCCCTTTTTTTCTTAATTATTCCATGAATTTCATGAAATAATTAAAAAAAAATTGACGTGGGGCTTCGCACTATATTTGTGTCCAGCCAGGTACAGCAGGCAGGAACGGGCTGCCCCCAACCACCAGCTGCCTATTTGTACCTGGTTGGACACAACAATATAGGGAAGCCCTTTTTTTCTTAATTATTTCATGAATTTCATGAAATAATTAAAAAAAAAAAATACGTGAAGCTTCTCCCTATTTTTGTGTCCAGCCAGGTACAACTAGGCAGCTGGGGGATGGAATCTGCAGCGCAGGGAGGCCCAAGCTTTCTCCCCCCACCCCCCCCGCTGAAAATTGCAGTCCGCAGCCACCCCGGAAAATGGCGCGTTCATAGAAGCTGGATGCTGTACCTGGCTGGCATACAAAAATATGGCGAAGCCCACGTCAAAAGTTTTGGGAAAAATTAATTAAAAAATAAATAATAATTTAGGGACTGCATCTTTATTAACTCCTCAAATGTCATTTAGTGTTAAAATAAAGGATTTATTTAAAAAAAAATTGACGTGGGGCTTCGCCCTATATTTGTGTCCAGCCAGGTACAGCAGGCAGGAATGGGCTGCCCCCAACCACCAGCTGCCTATTTGTACCTGGTTGGACACAACAATATAGGGAAGCCCTTTTTTTCTTAATTATTCCATGAATTTCATGAAATAATTAAAAAAAAAAATGCTTGGGGCTTCGCCCTATTTTTGTGTCCAGCCAGATACAACTATGCAGCTGGGGGCTGGAATCCGCAGCGCAGGGAGACCCAAGCTTTCTGGGCCACCCCCGCTGCAAATTGCAGTCCGCAGCCGCCCCAGAAAATGGCGCGTTCATTGAAGCGCCATCTTCTGGCGCTGTACCCAACTCATCCAGGGCCCTGGTGCGGTGGCTCACTGGGTAATAAAGGGGTTAAGGCCAGCTTGGTATTATCAGCTGGCCCTAAGCCCAAAATTCATGGGGTCACGCCAATATTAGACATGACCACCATGAATTTCTAGTAAAGTATTTAAAAAAACACAACACCCAGAAAAAAGTCCTTTAATTGAAATAAACACACAATTCTTTATTGTTCTAAATTAAACCATACTTACCATCACGCCCATTCCAGCTGAAGCCAACGATCTCCTGCAATAAAAGTAAAATAATAAAGCAACCTCATCCTTACCTTTCCATGGCTCCCACAACAGCTTCAGCTCTGCTACATCGAGATGACAGGCTGGACCGCAGCAGAACGCTGCCATCCATCCTGTCATCCCGCAGACACTGAGAAGCACAGGCATGCTTGTGCTCCTCAATGTCTCGCTGTGACGGCATAAAGATGAGCCGAGGTCATGTCCAATGAACTCAGCTCACCTCATGTACGTCACTGACAGCGTGGGAAAATTCTCCTGCACTCAGCACTTCAGCGTGAGAATTTTCCCACACTGTCAGTGACGTGCATGAGGTGAGCTGAGTTCATTGGACATGAACTCGGCTCATCTGGATGACGTCACAGAGAGACACTGAGGAGCGCAAGCATGCCTGCGCTTCTCAGTGTCCGCGGGATGACAGGCTGGATGGCAGCTTTCTGCTGCGGTCCATCCTGTCATCTCGATGTAGCAGAGCTGGAGCTGTCCTGGGAACCATCGAAAGGTAAGGATGAGGTTGCTTTATTATTTTTCTTTTATTGCAGGAGATCGTTGGCTTCAGCTGGAATGGGCGTGATGGTAAGTATGGTTTAATTTAGAACAATAAAGAATTGTGTCTTTATTTCAATTAAAGGACTTTATTCTGGGTGTTTGTGTTTTCTTTTAACTTTGACTATGGGGTTAGTAATGGGGGTGTCTTATAGACGCCTCTCCATTACTAACCTGGGCTTGATGTCAGCTGGCATTATAAGCTGACATCAACCCCAACCCTATTACCCCCTGCCACCGCACCAGGGCAGCGTGGAAGAGCGAGGCTAAGTGCCAGAATTGGCGCATCCTATGGATGCGCCATTTCTGGGGCGGCTGACGGCTGGTGTTTCTAGCCTGGGAGGGGGCCAATATTCATGGCACCCTTCCTGGGCTATTAATATCAGCCCCCAGCTGCCTGCCTAGCCTGTGCTAGCTATTAAATTAGGGGGGACCCCACGTTATTTTTTTGGGGGGGTTCCCCCATTTTAATAGCTAGTAAAGGCTAGGTATTCAGCTGGGGGCTGGTATTAGTAGCCTGGGAAGCTCCGTGGGTATTACCCCCTTCCCAGGCTTCAAACATTTGCCCCAGCTGTCTGCTTAACCTCCGCTAGAGCCTAAAATTAAGGGGAACCCCACGCCAATTTTTTTTTAAATAAATCCTTTATTTTAACACTAAATGACAAGTACAGTAATCAACACTGTCACTGTACTTCATATATATGTGACTGACATGTTTCTATCTATCTAATCTATGTGTGATTCTCTATTCCTTCTATTCTAAATTGTCGGGTACAGATGCTGAATTGCCGGCCGGCTTTCTTAAAGAGACGGTGCATGAAAACACTATTATTTTTTTAAATAAATCCTTTACACTAAATGACAAGTACAGTAAGCAACACTGTCACTGTACTTCATATATATGTGACTGACATGTTTCTATCTATCTAATCTATGTGTGAAGCTCTATTCTTTCTGTTATAAATTGTCGGGTACCGCTGCTGAATTGCCGGCCGGCTTTTTTAAAGAGACGGTGCACGAAAACACTAATATTTTTTTTAATAAATCCTTTACACTAAATGACAAGTACAGTAAGCAACACTGTCACTGTACTTCATATATATGTGACTGACATGTTTCTATCTATCTAATATATGTGTGATGCTCTATTCTTTCTGTTGTAAATTGTCGGGTACCGGTGTATGCCGCTGATGAATTGCCGGCTTTTCATGTCATTCTACATTATTCTTAGTTGTTTTACTTCATGTAGAATTAACCTACAAGGAAAGAAAGGGTTTATTTTCATTCCGATATTTGTGTCCCATTGACTTGCATTGGTTTCCGGTATCGGAATCGGCGATATCCGATACTTTTTGGGTATCGGCCCGATCCAATCCGATACGATATTTCCTGATATCGGAAGGTATCGCTCAACACTACTTACAACTAAATATTTAACTGATCTAGTTAATCAACCCATAAATTAAATTTATTTTAATTATATATCCATATATTAATGTATTAAGACACATTTAAGCATCTACTAAAACTGAGAATATCTTGTGGATTATTTGTATAAAAAAATACTATAATGTTATATTATACCATGGAGATAAGGTGTATGATTGTTAGTATTTTTTATAAGACAGTTTATGCCAATTAATCCAGGCTATCCAGAGAAATTGCAAGTGAGCCGATGAGTGAACAGTTTACACCAATGTGGGTTCTACAGCCTATTGTGTTCAACTATACACGGAAAAATATTTATTTATCTGTTGTTTAAATACCTAAATACCTGTTCCCAATGGAAATTGGCTGCACTCCCAAATGTTATGGCAGCTAAGCAATGTCCAATAGTCTGGACCATTAAATTGCAGAAATACATAATACAATGTGTCAGATCTGATTTTAAATTAGATCTCTGAATCCTCATGTTGCTCTCATAAAGTTAAAGGGCTATTCTAATTTCCAAAATAATAAAGTTAACCTCTATTTGCTGGGACCCTCTGAGGGGCTTGGGAACTTTGGAACCGCAGCGCTCGACTTCCACTATTAGTCTCATGGAGAATGAATGGAGTGGAGATCGAGAATATACATCTCTGTTCTATTCATGATGTAGAGCCCAGTCTCTGGGTTCACCAGCCTCTATGTTTGGATCAAATGAAGTTCCAGCAGTAGTACCTCTAAGGATCATTGAGTAAGTTATCCCCTGTCTTATGGTTATGGTATAACTTGATATTTTGGGAAGAACTATCGAAAATGAATCTGTCACTTGGTTTCTGACACTTCATCTGAAAGCAGCATGATTTACAGGCAAAGACTCTGATTCCAGCGATGTGTCACTTACTCGGCTGCTTGCTAATTATTTGATAAAACCACTAAATTTATTAGCATGACATTATCACTAAAGTAAACCTACTGTCATGTCATCCTCCATATTTATGAGCTCGTCTGGACCTCGGATTGGCAGCTTTCTGCCTATTCACAGTGTACACAGAAAGCTGCCAATCAGTGGTGGGGATGGGGGTTATACAGAACTCAGCATTCAGAGAATTGGACGATCTGCAGCAGGTAAAACAGTCTAGTGAGTGACATTGTTGGAATCAGGATCTCTTTCCCTACATCATGCTACTCTCAAATGGGGTAGAAAAATCCTGGTGAAATTTTCCTTTTAAATAATAAAATTCATAATTCTTTCAGCCATGACAAGGGGGAGATCACTCTCACTACAAAAGCGTTTATATGGATTGTGTTATATGCATATTTATTCAGCCGCGTAAATCCATTTTTAGTACTCTCCAATGCAGGAAATTTTGTAGTACGGCACATGAAATACTGTTGAAATTTTTTTTCAGCAGTCGTGCTCCCTTTTTATAAGCCACATTCCTTGTGGTAATGGCAAAGAGAAACATAGAGGAGCTTTAATTTTGGTGGTTTCTGAAAGATTATTCAGCACCAAGAGATTTAATAATTTTAGAAGATGTCATATTTTTTAGATTTTCTGAAACCTTCAAAAAGGAAAGTTGCAGAGTATGTACTGGGCCATTTTTGACAATGAAGTCCATGGTTACAACATTCCCCCCTACTGATCTTTTGCATAGAGGTGTAACTTTTTGTTGGCAATATTAATATTGCAGCAAGCTACTATATGAGACATAACATAAATTTTGGTTCAGCAACCTAGACTGCCTCTGATGAGGCAAAGATCCTCTGACTGGGAGGATAAATCATAGTCGGAGGAGATATCTTTATGGATTTTCTTTTTCCCCTTTAGTAAGCCTTTCAGGGAATCCTGAACCTCTGAATGGATTACGGACCTCAAATTAGAAGCGAAATCCGGGGTGCTCTCCGCTATGGTTTGGTTAATACAATTTGCACAAAGCTGTTTCTGCCAATCTATGGAAAGGGCGGCCTGGCATACCTTGGCGCTACTCTTCTTAGGTTCCTAAGGAATGAAGCACATAATAACTTTCCATTACTATTAAGTGACTTTCACGAAGATCACTCACTCCTGAAGTCACAAAAGGGTACCGGATTTGGAAGCTGTGGTGGGACATAAGACCTTCTGGATGGCCCTGAAGCATCCGACACCTTACTTCTCCTGCTGCCGCTGCGGTTGCTGGAGCGGCCGTCCATGTGCGAGGTGTCCGACTGCTTCTTCCGCTGGTGTTGATGAGATGGAGGGGTCAGCTGCTACTGCTCCTGGCTGTCCTGGTCTGCCATAGCTGCTACACCACAAGAGTATAGGCAGCATTTGACCAGGATAACCCCCCCACCTTAAGTAGGGCACATCCGGACCTCCTCCGGTTCTTGTGTCCTCCCCCCTCCTGGCACGCACCGGCCGATGTTTGAAAAAAGCCGGCCGGCAAGCGCTTACAGGGCGCCGCCATCTTGGATCCAGGTGCCGCCCCCGACATCATCGGGCACGCCTCTCCCAGCGTGCACCCCGCCGTGACGTCAGGCACGTCACACCCAGAAGACGCTGCTCCCAGCGTGCGACCAGCCTGGAGCCTGCGGCAGGGAAAGGACAGCGCAGCGGTCTGCAGGGAGCCGGAGCCCTCCTCACCGCCTGCGCCCGCTCGGACACGGCTCTAGGGAACCGCGGACGGCACTTCTGGAACCCGGAACCCGATGCACAGGCTGGTGCCCGCTCTTCCACACCGGAACAGGCCCAGGTAAGTAGGACACCTTTCTTCAGACAGGTTCCCATTAAGGACAGGAAACCAACTGAAGCGAGGGAGAGGTACCGCCCTTTTATTTCAGACGGTTTCTTGTCCTTGGTGAGGCGGATCCCTCTCTCAAGGTGTGCTGTCTTGGGTGAGGATCTTTTAGTGTGTGACAGCGGTCAATCATAAAAACCCGATATAAATCTGGTATCGCTGTAATCGCACCGACCCGAAGAATAAAGTCGTCTAATCACTTATACCACACGAGGAATTCTGGGAACCAGCATTTTATACATTCTCTGAGCCAGCTTTCAGTCTGACAGCTGCTTGAAAAATGGCCTAATCCCCCTATTGGCTGTGCCCAGGAAAAATTACCTGTCTGACCCACCTTGATGTGCCCCCACTTTTTGCTGATTTGGAGGTATGCTTATGGTCTTTGTCATGCTGAAAGGTGAAATCTCTTTTCATCTCAAGGTTTTTAACAAAGTCCTGAAGGTGTTGATGCAAGATTGACTGATGTTTAGAACTGTTCATTTTTCCTTCCATACTGACAAAAGCCCCAATTCCATATATCCGAAAACAGGCTGAAAGCATAATGCTGCACTATGCTTCACTTTCAGCATAGAGTTCTTTTGGTGATACACAGTGTTGTCTTTGCACCAAATACATACAGTGGTGGCCAAAAGTATTGGCACCCCTGCAATTCTGTCAGATAATACTCAGTTTCTTCCTGAAAATGATTGCAATCACAAATTCTTTGGTATTATTATCTTCATTTAATTTGTCTTCAATGAAAAAACACAAAAAGAATTTTCCTAAAGCCAAATTGGATATAATTCCACACCAAACCTGAAAAAGTGGATGGACAAAAGTATTGGCACTGCTTGAAAAATCATGTGATGCTTCTCTAATTCGTGTAATTAATAGCACCTGTAACTTACCTGTGGCACCTAACAGGTGTTGGCAATAACTAAATCACACTTGCTGCCAGTTAACATGGATTAAAGTTGACTCAACCTCTGTCCTGTGTCCTTGTGTGTACCACATTGAGCATGGAGAAAAGAAAGAAGACCAAAGAACTGTCTGAGGACTTGAGAAACCAAATTGTGAGGAAGCATGAGCAATCTCATGGCTACAAGTCCACCTCCAAAGACCTGAATGTTCCTGTGTCTTCCGTGTGCAGTGTCATCAAGAAGTTTAAAGCCCATGGCTCTGTGGCTAACCTCCCTAGATGTGGACGGAAAAGAAAAATTGACGAGAGATTCAACGTAAGATTGTGCGGATGGTGGATAAAGAACCTCGACTAACATCCAAACAAGTTCAAGCTGCCCTGCAGTCCAAGGGTACAACAGTGTCAACCCGTACTATCCGTCGGCATCTGAATGAAAAGAGACTGTATGGTAGGATACCCAGGAAGACCCCACTTCTTACCCCGAGACATAAAAAAGCCAGGCTGGAGTTTGCCAAAACTTATCTGAGAAAGCCTAAAACGTTTTGGAAGAATGTTCTCTGGTCAGATGAGACAAAAGTAGAACTTTTTGGGAAAAAGCATCAACATAGAGTGTACAGGAAAAAAAAAGAGGCATTCAAAGAAAAGAACACTGTCCCTACAGTCAAACATGGCGGAGGTTCCCTGATGTTTTGGGGTTGCTTTGCTGGCTCTGAAACTGGACTGCTTGACCGTGTGCATGGAATTATGAAGTCTGAAGACTACCAACAAATTTTGCAGCATAATGTGGGGCCCAGTGTGAGAAAGCTGGGTCTCCCTCAGAGGTCATGGATCTTCCAGCAGGACAATGACCCAAAACACACTTCCAAAAGCACTATAAAATGGTTTGAGAGAAAGCACTGGAGACTTCTAAGGTGGCCAGCAATGAGTCCAGACCTGAATCCTATAGAACACCTGTGGAGAGATCTCAAAATGGCAGTTTGGAGAAGGCACCCTTCAAATATCAGGGACCTGGAGCAGTTTGCCAAAGAAGAATGGTCTACAATTCCAGGAGAGCATTGTAAGAAAGTCATTGATGGTTACCGGAAGCAGTTGTTCGCAGTTATTTTGGCTAAAGGTTGTGCAACCAAGTATTAGGCTGAGGGTGCCAATACTTTTGTCTGGCCCATTTTTGGAGTTTTGTGTGAAATGATCAATGATTTGATTTTTGCTTCATTCTCTTTTGTGTTTTTTCCTTGCAAGCAAATTAAATGAAGATAATAATACCAAAGAATTTGTGATTGCAATCATTTTCAGGAAGAAACTGAGTATTATCTGACAGAATTGCAGGGGTGCCAATACTTTTGGCCACCACTGTAGCTCCCAACCATCCCAGATGCAGAGGGACTGTCCCGATTTGAGGTAGCGATCTCACTATCCTAGGAAGTCTTCTCTCCTGCTCTGTAGCTCCTTCTCCTCATGAGGTGGGGCTGGCATCTCTCTACTCTCTAGCAAAATTTGTGAGCCACAGCTTGCACTTACAAAAATTGGGAGACTTTTCTCTACCTGAATGTGTATTGCATTCTCCTAAATCA
This sequence comes from Phyllobates terribilis, assembly GCF_046119375.1. Taxonomy (NCBI): domain Eukaryota; kingdom Metazoa; phylum Chordata; class Amphibia; order Anura; family Dendrobatidae; genus Phyllobates; species Phyllobates terribilis. Next base: position 232,229,743 of record NW_027362763.1, read on the forward strand.
CAGGCACATAGTTCTGACACATAGAGGTATATATCTATATACCATTGCATTTCTGTATACCAGTAATCTGGGGGAAAAATAAAAGTCTGATTTTTTTTTATTCCTCTGAAATGACAAAAAAAATAATGAAAATCAATTTCAATAATGACATTTTTATTGCACTTTATAAAAAATAAACATTACAAATCAGCAAATAACAGACATATGTAATATCCCTGAAATTGTAACAACCCATACAGTACAGTGAGCAGTATATTTATAATGATTGGTAAATGGCATGATTGATTTTTTTCTCCATTAAACCTATAAAAAAATGTAACAAAAATGTATCACGGAGGCCACTTTTACATGTAGTGTAAATGCTATGTTTTTTTCTGCTACTTTTTATCTGTACATTTTCTGCAGCTGTCCGCACCAAACTACTCAATAACAATTTAACACCTAAAAAAGAGGGTAATAGCATAAGTACTACACTAGTAAAGTCAGCTAGAAATATAAAGAACCATAATATTTATAGAAAACAAAGTGGACAAGACATATTAATTTAAACCATAGACGACAAGACAGACAAGATAAAATAAATTAATGTGGAGGAATACAGTGCAAAAGCTATGATGTAAATGTATAATGTAAGGAGTGACCCAGAGATTAGGACAAAATAATTAATCAAACTAAAAATCGTACAGACCTTGTAAATGTTCAATAAATGTGTGAGAGTGTGAAATGTGATAACAGCAGGAGAGCACTAGGACCCTGTGACTTTTGCCTGGCTGAGCTCAGAGGAGGGGCAGTGCAAGAAACTCTGTGTGTTCTAAGAGTTCTAAGGAAGTCTGTGAGAACAGAGCTGCAAGAAGACACTGTCTTTACACGCTTCCCTGTGGAGTTTGTTTACCCCTTTCTCTGTTTAAGAACAAGTGCTGAGCCTGGGAAAGCTGTGTGGCTCTGTGGAGTTTTGTGGAAGTCCATGCTGAGAGGATTAGAGACTTTGTGCTGAAGGAGTCACGTGTCCAGTGATAAAGGAAGGGACTGAAGAATCCATTTCTGTGACGGAGCACATGGTTGGTGTACTGGATGAGAGTGAGAGACTTCGGGAGGAAAGAAGGTTTCTGGTGCCATTTCTACTGAGAGGATCTTGACAAACCTTTGTGAAGAGATCTTTCCAGACCTTAATCTGAGGCTACAGGACTAAAGTCCCCGGCGTGTGGGCTCGGCATCGGCCGACAAGACAAGGAATTTTTGCTGTTTTTGTGAACTTTGTTTTTGTTTTGGCGCCAAAGTTTTCCAGGACTAGCTGCAGCCACCGCGATTCACAGGCCTGTGATAGACTGCATCTGAGGTTAACGGTACCATAACTTTAAGATACCCAGGTATCCTGATAATAAGGGTATAAGAGCAATTGATATAGTTTCATGCATTATTATTGTTAATAGTGGTAGGATTGTATTCAGTGTGCCATCTCAGGGGGTCCCCATATACCGCCCTCACTAGACTGACTTTGTGTTTAGGTAAAATTGTTCCAGATCACTAGAATAATTCACATAAGCTGGAAACCTTGAGATTGGCACATTGATTTCACTTTTTGCTGATTGCGTGTATTTAATAGAGACAGTATCCCAGGCAGAACCTGAGACTGATTCATTCAATACTGAATTTTAGTCTAATCCCTGTTTTAGTAAAGAAAGTGTTGTTTATTTCTGTCTCTGTCTCAGTTTGTGACTCACTGGATCTCTCTCGGACCCCCGGTCATTACATTTTTGGCGTAGTCGGCAGGATCCAGTGCTTGTCATGGACGGAGACGAGGGAAGAAATGACTCTTCCGCACTATCAGCCCCCCCCAGCGGAACCCCTGGCAGCCGCGACGACTATGGGAGGATATGTGCCGGTAGGAGCTTTACTCCAGCACATGCCGAAATACGACGGGAATAACATGCCGTTGCAGGATTGGGCTGAGAGGGTCTGGAGTGTTTTGTGGATGTGCAATCTGGCTCCCGCATTACGAGCAGAGTTGGCATTAAATGCTCTAGAGGGCGATGCTAGGCGGATGGTGATGGTACGTCCAGAGTCAGAGAGGAGCACGTTAGAGAAAATCTTGGAGCTGTTAGAGAGAAGTTCAGGAGGCCGGGCTCACGTGGCCCAGCTTCGGTCCTTGTTTTTCAATCGGCCCCAAAGGGAATGTGAGACTTTGATGCAGTACTCAAACACTTTACAGGAGACGTTGAATGAGGTGTAGCGTCTAGACCCAGGGGCCATGGGGGCATTCCGAGAGGTAGACCGCTTGCTCCGGGACCAATTCATAACGGGGTTAGCCAATAGACTCCTTCGAGACAAACTGATGGAGATGTCCCGAGCTACCCTGGAATTATCCTTTTGGCAGATTTATCGGGCTGCGGTGGAAAGGGAGGAGGAGTCTACTCTGGTGGCCGAGGGGGCAGTTGCCAGTGCACAGCTGGAGGGAGGTCCGGCGCCAGTTTCAGGAGGGGGGGTACTGGTAAACGTTGTACAGGCTCTACGTGCCGAACTGAAGGAGTTAAAGCTGGAGGTGTCTAAACTCAGAGCTGGGCCGGTCCCTACTCCTACGGAAGGGCCACCCGCCCCGTCCTCTGGAAGGGTGGTTCCACAGTCTGCCCGATCACTCTCCTCGAATGATCCAAGTTCTCATCCACGAGGAGCGGTCACCTGCTGAAGATTTGGGCGTCGGGGACTGCCAGATGTCTTCAGCCCCGGAGCCTCCTTCGCCGGCGTTAAACTCCCAGCCACTGCCATGAGAGGGCGAGCAGCAGCGGCCCACCCCCCACAAAGCCCTCGACGGGAAGAACAAGATTTGTTCGCATGCAGTCCAGCGCTGGAAGTAGAGTTTGAAGGGCAGAAGATGAGATGTTTGGTTGACACAGGATCCGAATGTACCATAATGCCATTAGAGGTGTACGAAAGGTACTTCAGTCAACTCGTGGTTCCCGAGGACGGCCGAGTGATAAGGCTTACAGCCGCTAACAATGGCCAACTGATGGTGAAGGGGATCGTGTGGATGCAACTGAAAATGCTGGGTCAGAAAAGGATAGTGCTGGTGGACCACCCTCCTAGAAGAGGGATGGAGGTGATGCTCGGAATGAACGTTCTGCGAGATTTAAATCAGATGTATTCCAGTGAGGGACCCTGATACTGGGTGCGTGCTACCCACCATCGACCCACCCAGAGAATGTTACACCGTTGTTATGCCAAGTTTTTAGCAATAAGGTTCAGATACGGCTTTAAAGAAGGCAACCCTTTGCGATATAACGCAATTTTATTTATAATAGTTGATTTAAAAGGTAAAATACATAATTAAAGGAATAGTATGATATGATGATATTGCATGCAATTTTGTATATGTTATAATACAAAGGTTAAGTACATATATATGTGTATATATATATATATATATATATATATATATATATATATATATACTCACTTCGTCACCAAGGAGCTTTTAAACATCATCCGTCTGGAACATCAGAGAAGCAATTTCACCAAGACAGAGAGACCCCTGGAAGTCTTCACAACACTGCATGGGCAGGTACATACAACACTACACATCAGTGCAGGTATAACTTATAGCTTCTCCATCTAGGAGCTTATGAGCATCATCTGTCTAATTGACAGAGAACCCCTGAGAAGTCTACACAAGAAAGCTTCTGTCTGTATCATGATTTCAGTGACTTTTATAAGGCTTAGATAATGGAAGCATAAAACTGGTTAATGTTTATAAGTATGAGTTGTCGATAACACAGAATTGGCCAGGTTCTGTAATCTCGAGAAGTCTACTTATAAACATTGTTTTAGACAATAGATCTGTGTATTTCTCGTGGAACATAATGGTAAGTGTACACACATTATTTGAATCAGTATTTTGGTTACAATAACACTATTTGTCAAAGCAAATATCACAGTGATCACTTGTGTACAAATCAGGATAATGAATCTTTGAAACACACAACTTCATAGACCATAGAACAATTAACATTGTCTTACTGCATTGACACCTAGCAAACACTTTGTGGATAGCATGCATCAAGGACAGTTCATGTGAAAGAACTACTTTATCAGTATCAGAGTATATCAATGATTTTACACTACAGTATATTGCAATATATTCCACACTTGGTCTAATGACCACACTTTATCAAAGCATATAAACAATATGTTACAATATGTAGGCTATAAGATATCCATATTTTTATTAGCACTACAACCGTCTAGTGCTGAGTTGCGATCTCCTGAAGAATGCGGTCCCTGGGGGTCGGGTGGGCCTGGTCCGAGTGCCATCGTGGTCCACGATCTCGCTAGCGCCCCATCATGAAGAACTCTTCATGCTACCAGTGGGGGCTACGCAGAGACTGAATGGACTTGAAGTACTCATCGAGCCAGCCCCAGAGAAGTCCTCGTTCGCCAAGGTGCATGTGGCCCAGTCTCTGGCGATTGTGAAGAATGGACGGGTGCCAGTCAGATGTATCAACGTTTTAGATGAGGCTGTTACAATTCCTGCTGGGACCATTCTGGCTGAACTGTTCGTGCCTGCAGAAAAGGTGCCTGACAAGACAGTGTTCGAACTTCGCCCAGATGAACAGTCTTCCTGGACATTCGCAGTCGAAGTAGGCCAGACCGAATCTCCTACCGAAGAATGGAATGGTCGCGTGATCATGGACCACATGGGAGTGGATCGGGACCAACTGACCCCCGTGCAACTGGAGCAGCTGGAGAAGGTCTTGTGGGAACATCAAGAGACCTTTTTGCGACATGCGGAGGATTTCAGTTGTTCCCGGACGATTGAGCATGAGATTCCCACAGGGGATATTCCTCCTATTAGGGAATGTTATCGTCAAATTCCCCAAATGCTCTATCAAGAGGTGAAGCGCATGGTGGCCAGTATGCTTGACAACCAAGTGATCCGAGAAAGCCAGAGCCCCTGGGTGGCCCCTGTGGTCTTGATGCGGAAGAAGGATGGGACCCTTCGGTTTTGTGTGGACTATCGCAAATTGAATGCTCACATGGTGAGGGACGCATATCCATTATCTCGCATAGAAGAGTCTCTGTCGGCATTGGGTCGGGCCAAATATTTCTCGACGTTGGATTTAGCAAGTGGCTATTGGCAGGTACCAATGGCCGAAAAAGATTGAGCCAAGACGGTGTTTGTCCTACCAATGGGGCTCTTTGAATTCAACCTGATGCCCTTCAGGCTCACTAACTCCCCGGGAACTTTTCAACGCCGGATGGAACATTGCTTAGGCGATCTGAATTTTGAATCAGTCCTGATATACCTAGATGACATTGTGGTGTTCGGGACCTCATTTGAAGACCATCTTGAGAAGTTACGTCAAGTTCTCCGGCGGCTCAGTTGTTATGGCTTAAAAATTAAACCAAAGAAGTGCCAACTGTTACAGAGTCAGATTGAGTATTTAGGTCACATGGTGACTCCGGACGGGGTTCTTCCCGCGACCAGTAAGGTCATGGTTATGCAGGAGTGGCCACCCCCTCCGTACTCTGCGAGAGGTTCGGGTCTTCTTAGGTTTAGCGGGGTACTATCGGCGATTTGTACCTAAGTTTTCACAAGTAGTGAGTCCCCTGAATGAGCTCTTTAGAGGGACGGCACAAGGCCCCCAAAATCGCCCCATCCCATGGGGACCCCAGCAGCAAAAGGCATTTGAGGAGGTGAAGGCTGCCCTAACGAGTGCTCCGTTGTTAGCGTATGCCCGGTTCGATTCCCCTTTCCTATTGTACACCGATGGCAGTCTGCATGGGCTGGGGGCGGTACTAGCAAAAGTGCAGGATGGTCAGGAGCGAGTAATCGCCTATGGCAGCAGGTCTTTAAGAGACACAGAACGCAACCCAGCTAACTACAGTTCGTTTCGCCTAGAGCTACTGGCCCTGCTGTGGGCGATGACGGAACGCTTTGCCGAGTATTTAACGAAACAGAGGTGCTGGTCATGACTGATAATAACCCTCTGGCTCACCTAGAAAACGCAAAGCTGGGAGCGTTGGTGCAGCGGTGTGTCGCTCGCCTTGCTAAGTTTAACAATCGAATTAAGTTTCAATCTGGGCAGGAAAACGGAAATGCGGATGCACTCTCAAGGATGCCCCTTGGGTCCTCGGGGGAAAATGTTGATGACCAGCTTGAGGACACTGAAATCCCTGACTTGGGGCAGGTACCTATCTTCCGAAGTGTGGTACACTCAAGTGGGGTGGCGTCAGGGATGCCGTGTGTTTTGGGAAAAACACCCTCGGATTGGGTGAAGGACCAGAACGATTGCCTTGACATTGCACTAGTGCGCAATTGTGTTCAAAAAGGGGTCTGGCCGCGGGCAGAGGAAAAGGCCCAGCTGTCCATGGAAGGAGTGAAACTTCTGCGACAGTGGGATAAGTTGTGCGTGGAACAGGGCCTCTTGTCCCGTAAGGTGTACCTGCCAGCTGAGCTGCAGCACCGGTTCCAGCTAGTAATCCCTATGGGGATGGGTCCGGTGGTCGCTCGCGAGGCGCATGAGAAGGGGGCCCACTTTGGGAGTGAAAAGACACTCCAGTGGCTGCAGCGAGTCCTCTGTTGTCCTGAATTGGGGGAGATGGTGACAGAGGCTTGTCGGCAGTGTCGGGTCTGTGGGCTCAGTAAGAGCCCTGAGCAGCGGGCGCCCACGCAATCTATTAAGACTTCCGCTCCTTTAGAGCTGCTCATGATTGACTTTGTCCTGATAGGATACTCAACGTCTGGGTATTCCTATTGCTTGGTAATGACAGACCACTTCACCAAGTATGCTGTAGCAGTGCCGACAAGAGATCAGACGGCGGAGTCGGCGGCTGAAGCCGTGTGTCGATATTTCATCTAGGTGTTTTGGTGTCCGCAAAGAATACACTCGGATCAAGGGGCATGTTTTCAGGGGGCATTGATGAAGGAGCTGTACCAGCTGTATGGTGTCGCACAGTCGAGAACGACACTTTACCATCCCCAAGGTAACGGAGCTTGTGAGCGCTTTAATCGGACTCTGTTGCAGATGTTGAGGACATTGGAGGGTAAACTACAAGTATGCTGGCCTGAGTATCATCCCGAATTGATGTGGGCCTACAATAATAGAGTGCACAGCACTACTTGCTACTCCCCACACATGTTGATGTTCGGGAGGCCAGGGCAGGACATTGAGGATTTGAGCATGCCAGATTCCTCCTCCAATCCCCCTCGGACCGCATCAGAATGGGTTCGGGAACACCGGCGGCGATTGAGGGTGGTGTATCAGGTGGTGGGTGATCGACTCAGTCAGGTGACCCATAGGGACACACGCCCCATGCAAACCGAGCCTTTCTCCCCGGGGGATAGAGTGTTGGTGAGAATCAAACAACACTTCGGAAAGCTGAGTGAACGGTGGGAGGCGACTCCGTACCTGGTCAAAAAAATGGCTGAGCCCTGAGATTCCAGTCTATGAGGTCGAACCGGTGGGCACAGGGGGACCATCCCGTAATCTTCACCGTAACATGCTACAACGGTGGTTGGTTTAAAGATGCCATCCCCGTTTCCCCGGAACCACAGGCCATGTCCCGAGAGGTGGGCATCCCTAATGCTCTTGAATTTGATGGTGTGTCTGCCTCCGCCCCTGCTTACTTGCCCCCTGTGATCGATCTGTCCCCGTGTGGAGAGAGTATTGAGAATGTGGTATGTCCTTCAGAGAACGGGGAATCAGGTCAGTTACCTGATCCGTATTATGTGGCACAGGGCGCCACACCTCAGGAGGGAGCAGCCTCATTGGCTCCCGTTGAAGAGACTTCTGCTCCCTCGGGAGCTGAGCCTCTAGGGGTGGGTCTCAGGAGAACTACTCGAGCTACGGCGGGTATACCTCCACAGCGCTATGCACAAGACGACTTTGAGTGGGGAGGTGTGTCGAGGACGATAACCTCTAGTGGGGTGGCATGTGAGAGTGTGAAATGTGATAACAGCAGGCGAGCACTAGGACCCTGTGACTTTTGCCTGGCTGAGCTCAGAGGAGGGGCAGTGCAAGAAACTCTGTGTGTTCTAAGAGTGTCTGAGTTGTGAGAGGCTAGACAGGAAGTCTGTGAGAACGGAGCTGCAAGAAGACGCTGTCTTTACACGCTTCCCTGTGGAGTTTGTTTACCCCTTTCTCTGTTTAAGAACAAGTGCTGAGCCTGGGAAAGCTGTGTGGCTCTGTGGAGTTTTGTGGAAGTCCATGCTGAGAGGATTAGAGACTTTGTGCTGAAGGAGTCACATGTCGAGTGATAAAGGAAGGGACTGAAGAATCCATTTCAGTGACGGAGCACGTGGTTGGTGTACTGGATAAGAGTGAGAGACTTCGGGAGGAAAGAAGGTTTCTGGTGCCATTTCTACTGAGAGGATATTGACAAGACTTTGTGAAGAGATCTTTCCAGACCTTAATCTGAGTCTACAGGACTAAAGTCCCCAGCATGTGGGCTCAGCATCGGCCGACAAGACAAGGAATTTTTGCTCTTTTTGTGAACTTTGTTTTTGTTTTGGCGCCAAAGTTTTCCAGGACTAGCTGCAGCCACCGCGATTCACAGGCCTGTGATAGACTGTATCTGAGGTTAACGGTACCATAACTTTAAGATACCCGGGTATCCTGATAATAAGGGTTTAAGAGCAATTTATATAGTTTCATGCATTATTATTGTTAATAGTGGTAGGATTGTATTCAGTGTGCCATCTCAGGGGGTCCCCATATACCGCCCTCACTAGATTGACTTTGTGTTTAGGTAAAATTGTTCCAGATTACTAGAATAATTCACATAAGCTGGAAACCTTGAGATTGGCACATTGATTTAAGCTTTTGCTGATTGCGTGTATTTAGTAGAGACAGTGTCCCAGGCAGAACCTGAGACTGATTCATTCAATACTGAATTTTAGTCTAATCCCTGTTTTAGTAAAGAAAGTGTTGTTTATTTCTGTCTCTGTCTCAGTTTGTGACTCACTGGATCTCTCTCGGACCCCCGGTCATTACAAGTGCTTGGTTCTTGATATCCCTACCTATGAATATAATAGTAAAAAAGGTGCAGAGTGCAAAAATATGAATATGTAACTATGTACTAAATAAAGTGCCAGTACACAATAAAAAAATGCAGCTCTTAATTCATAATAGAATAAATAATATAGAGTTCAATTCAAAGTGAATAATGGATGACAAAGGATAAACAACCTAAAAGTATTAGAATGTAAGAATAAATAAAGGACTACAAACCCATAGTATCTAAGTGCACTGTCCGACCTCCACCTCACACTCCAATGCATGTTTTATAATGCTTCCTCAGGGAATGGTAGCAATCTTCTCTGATTATAGTGTTTTTGTTACATTTCTTTATTTGATGTGTTTTTGGTGCTGATTTGAAGCAGCGTTTTCAATTTTTTTTTATAGTACAGAATAGCTTTGACACTGCTCTTAAAATGTTCACACTTATGAAACCACATTCTTTAAGTTTTGTTATATAAATTTTCCCACTCAAAATGATTTGTTTTTCAATTGATTTGTACAGATTATGGGTGACATTAAAGGTGAAAAAAGTTCTGAAGTAATTATTCTTGGTATGATTGTTTTACATGACAAAAAACTGCCATTTTAACAGGGGTGTGTAAGACTTTTTAGGTAGGGAGGGACAACATGCCTCCACTAAAAGAAGGCAAGTGGGAAGTGAGGTTTCGGGTTTGAGTTGCAAAAAGTGGGGTAGGGGATACAGCTTCTGGGTAAGAGAAAATGGGAATAAAACAAAAAAAAAAGGTAGGTTAAGGGGCCCTAATATGTGCAGAACAGAAAGGAACATCCCTGTAGGGGAACTAAACCAAGTAAAAGAAGAGTGGGGAAGGAGGGAGTGCCAACTATTATAAGCCCAAAACACCCATTACCTAATTTGTACCCAGCTAACTTTAAGACAGTAATATCAGTTAATAATTTGGTGTCATAGGTTTCTCTTTAGAGCACTGTACACATTGTCCAGCAGGTGGCAACGTTTTCCATATTATAGATAACACAAAAGGCAACAAGTAGTCAAAAAAATCTCAATGATATATTACTGTTAGTGATTCATTTTCAGGAATATAAGATCATTAGGTCAATAGTTGAAATATCTCATCTTTACAGTTTGGTCTAATATCTAACCCAAGAATAACAACCTCCTGGGACCCTGTGCAGATTAAAATTGTCTTTTTCTCAGTAACATAAAGAATGCATTCGAATCATTGTGAACACTGATGCATTTTTCATATGTAATGCAGTATTCTTTTTAAAAAAAGTTCTTTTACACTTTTACATCTTTAACTGGGATGCATGTCTTTGCCATTGCTTTGCTCCTACTAATATAAATATACACACAGTGTTCAGCATAAATGAGTACACACCCTTTGAAAAGTAATATTTTAATACTTCACTGAAAACAAAAAAATCCAAAATTTTAACAAGACTGAGTTTCATAGAACATTATTTTAACCCATAATATGAAAGTGAGATTAATAATATAATTTTCATTGCAAAATCTTCAGTTTTACGCAAATTAGTTGATGCAAAAATGAATGCACCCCACATCAAAAATAACTACATGTAGTATTTTGTATGACCTCCATGATTTTTAAGGACAGTGCCAAGTCTTCTAGACATAGAATGAACATAACAACAACATAGTTACAGCATATTGTAACATCTATCTTTTTCCATTCTTTAAGAATGACCTATTTTAGAGCCTTGGATGCTGGTTAATGATGCCCAACATTGTCTCTTCAGAATTCCACATAGGTGTGTGATTGGGTTCCATATCAGGAGCCATAATTGGCCACTGAATCACTTTCACCCTGTTCTCCTTCAGAAATGCAACAGATTTGTGTTTTGGTTCATTGCATGTTGGAAAAGTGCACGTCTACCTAGGGCACAGAGTCATGGTAGCATCTTCTCTTTCAACATAAATCAGAACATCTGTGATTTCATTATACCATCAATGAAATTTAACTCCCCGACACCAGCAGTATTAATGCAGCCACACATAAGGACACTGCCACCACCATGTTTTACTGTAGACACCATTCATTTTTTTTTGTGCTCCTCACCTTTCTGATGACATGCAGTTTTGAAACCATCAGTTTCAAAACATTTATCTTGGTCTCATCACTCCAGAGTATAAAGTCTCAGTAGTTTTGTTTTTCAGCATGGCCCCTGCTAAATTACAAGCATGTTTTTGTGTTCATGGGTTTAGGAGAGGTTTGCTTTGTGGATTACATGCATACATGCCATTCTTCTGCAGTGTACGCCATATTGTGTCATGAGAAACACTCACCCCGCTTTGGCTTTCTACTTCATTAGGTATTTACAGTAAACGAGAACCACCGAATGATAGGTCCAATAAGGCAAAAGATACATAAATAACTTTTATTATCGTAAAGGCAACACGTGGCACTACATGCAAAAGGAAAAACTGCATTGCAGTGTCCAAACACAAACATAAATCATACAGTAGAAGTTACATCATGAGCTGCATTGAAACATACAGATAGTAGTATAACAGGTGTACATGTCAGACTGAGTGCTGAAGCTTTATATAACATATGGTGAATATCACCTAGAAGTCCAGGAACGAAAACAAATGTCAGGCCAACTCATAAATATAAAGGTACTCTGTGCACCATCATTGTGACCATACCCATATCAAATGCATCTGGACAGTCAATGTTACATAAACAAGTGACAGCGTATAGTCAATCAGAATGTAAATAATATACCTGTGTTTACAGCAGCTTATGTGAATGGCACCATGCGGCAAACCCCGACGCGCGTTTCGGACAAGTCCTTCGTCAGGGGGTACCGTCCAACTGAACCACCGCGTATATAAAGATAAATGTGACCAAAAGGGATGGACAGAAAAAGAGTGAGAGTGGAAATGGACAAGGAAAGGGTGAGGGGGAAAGGAAACCAAATGTAAAGAGAGAAGGAACAAAATAAATAGATAAATCACCAAAATGCCTAATCTGATCCTGCAGCGAAGTAACGTGCTATTGTAGGATAAAAGTATACTACTATCTGTATGTTTCAATGCAGCTCATGATGTAACTTCTACTGTATGATTTATGTTTGTGTTTGGACACTGCAATGCGGTTTTTCCTTTTGCATGTAGTGCCACGTGTTGCCTTTACTATAATAAAAGTTATTTATGTATCTTTTGCCTTATTGGACCTATCATTCGGTGGTTCTCGTTTACTGTATGTTTGTTACCGAATGGTCTGCCATTCCCTATTGGTCCATATATTTTAGCACTCGATATAGGTTAGACCAGGCCAATCTACGGGTGATAGTATGGTCTGTGTCTTGTGCTTCATAGTTCAGTGTTTTTTGCCTTCATTAGGTATTTGCAGTGAACTTGCATGCAATTTTCTTCAACCCTTCTTATCAGTCCATCTTGAACTGTTCTCCCACCTCTCCTCCTGCTTCCTCTTCGACCGCTTACAATCAGGCTTCCGACCGCACCATTCTACTGAAACTGCCCTGACTAAAGTCACCAACGACCTACTAACTGTCAAATACAAATGCCACTACTCTGTCCTCCTACTCCTGGACCTGTCATCTGCCTTCGACACAGTGGACCATTCCCTCTTACTACAGACTCTCTCTTCTCTTGGCATCACAGACTTGGCCCTATCTTGGATCTCTTCATACCTAACAGACCAGACATTCAAGGTCTCCCACTCACACACCACCTCCTCATCTCGCCCCCTGTCGGTGTCCCCCAAGGTTCAGTCCTAGGGCCCCTGCTCCTTTCTATCTACACCTTTGACCTGGGACAGCTCATAGAGTCTCATGGCTTTCAGTATCACCTCTATGCTAATGACACACAGATCTACCTCTCTGGACCCAATATCTCCTCCTTATTAACCAGAATCCCACAATGTCTTTCCACTATTTCATCCTTCTTCTCTGCAGATTTCTAAAGCATAATATGGATAAAACTGAATTCATCATCTTTCCCCACCTCACTCAACCCCCCCAATCTGACCTATCCATCACAGTTAATGACTGCCCACTCTCCCCAGCAACACAAGCTCACTGCAACGATGTAACCCTGGACTCTGATTTCTCCTTCAAACCACATATTCAAGCCCTCTCCACTTCCTGCTGACTCCAACTCAGAAATATCTCCCGGATCCGCACATTCCTCAGCAAAGACTCTGCAAAAACACTAGTGCATGCCCTCATCATCTTCCGCCTCAACTACTACAACCTACTGCTCTGTGGCCTCCCTTATATCACTCTCGCACCCCTCCAACCCATCCTAAACTCTGCTGCCCGACTAATCCACCTGTCCCCCCGCTACTCCCCAGCGTCCCCCCCTCTTGGCATACCCTAACCTTGGCATACAAAGCAATCCACAACCTGTCTCCTCCATACATCTGTGACCTAGTCTCCCGGTACTTACCTGCACACAACCTCCGATCCTCACAAGATCTCCTTCCCTACTCCCCTCTTATCTCCTCCCACAATTGCATACAAGATTTCTCCCATTCATTCGCCCTACTCTGGAACTCTCTACCCCAACATATATCAGATTCTCGTCTACAGAGGAAACCTTCAAAAGGAACCTGAAGACCCACCTCTTCCAACAAGCATACAACCTGCAGTAACCACCGCTCCACCATACCGCTGCCCGACCAGCTGTACCACCATCTACTGTATCCTCACCCCTCCCTTGTAGATTGTGAGCCCTCGCGGGCAGAGTCCTTTCTCCTCCTGTACCAGTTGCTGACTCATTTTGTTCAAGATTATTGTAAGTGTACTTGCTATGTATATCCCTTTTTTACATGTCTATTTGTCTGAATTGTAAAGTGCTGTGGAATATGTTGGAGCTATATAAATAAAAAGATAATTATTATTATTATTATGTAAAGGGCCTGTAGCATCAGCGTCTCTGCCTCCTGCTGGGCAGAGACGCCGTTCCCCTCACCGCCGGAGTACAGGTCCGGCGCCCTCTCGCTCCCCTGATGCTGTGGCGCGCACTGCGCGCAGCTTCTTGGGCTCTGTGCTTAGGGCGCGCGCGCTCCCTCCCTCTTAATGGGGCCGCGCGCGCCGTCCTATAGAGTCCCCGGCCAATGGCCGGAGGACTGCCCCTATATAAGGCACCTCCTCCAAAATGGAAGTGCCTGTGCAAGGTTGTTGTTCTGTGTGCTAACACTTGCTTCAGCCCTCAGGTCCCGCTGCCTGTCAGTCCTGCTCGTCAGTCTGTCTACAGTCCAGTCCGCCAGTGAGTCTATAGTTCTGCCAGCCTGATTACCTGGAAGCACCTGCCAGTTACCTACCGTGCCCGCCAGCCTGCTTACCTGTAAGCACCTGTCTGTTACCTGTAGTGCATGCGAGCCTGCCTACCTGGAGCACCTGCCAGTTACCTGTCGTGCACCCTTCTGGCTATCTGCCGAACCAGCCTGCTTATCTATTCGGACCACCCGTCTTCCTTCCTGCCGTGCTCATCCGCTCTACCGGTCAGTTCCTGCCATCTGACCCGTGGGAGTCACCTGCTCTCACACAAGGTCGGTCCCAGAGTGGCACCTGGTCCCCCTGCTCGGTCCCTCCCTGGTTCACGGAGTCGATTGAGCTGCCTTGCGACCTTGGTCAGGCCGAGTAGGCACTTAGTAACGCCCCACTGGTCCCTCCTTGCACCGAAGCACAGAGGTTCCACCACCCGGACTCGTAACAGCGCCATGGAATAAATGGAGCTATAATAATAATTAGAAGACTCTCCTCTTTAGGGCTCATACTCACTTGCGAGTAAAACGGACGAGTGCAATCCGATAAAACATCGTATTGCACTCGGACAAATGTTAATCAATGACATCTCATTGCTGCGATTTGCGACATAACTTAGACAAGATTCGCCAATGCAAGTCAATGGGTGCGCACGCACTCGTTTCCTTCAAAAAGCTGTCAATTCATCAGCCACATACAGTTACAATACAGTGGTACCTGAAAATTTAGAATAGAAAGAATAGAACAAAACACATAGAATAAATAGAAAGAAAGATGTCAGTCACATACATAATTAGTACAGTAACCCTGCTGGTTACTGTACTTGTCATTTATTGTTAAAATAAAGAATTTATAAAAAAAAAAATTGGCGTGGGGTCCCCCGTAATTTTACACTCTAGCAGAGGTTAAGCAGATGGCTGGGGCAGATGTTTGAAGCCTGGGAAGGGGGTAATACCCATGGAGCTTCCCAGGCTACTAATATCAGCCCCCAGCTGAATACTTAGCCTTTACTGGCTATTAAAATGGGGGACCCCCAAAAAATGACGTGGGGTCCCCCCTATTTTAATAGCTAGCAAAGGCTATGCAGACATCTGGTGGCTGACATTAATAGCCTAGGAAGGGGCCATGAATATTGGCCCCCTCTGAGGCTAGAAAAAGCAGCCCTCACCATAGGATGCACCAATTCTGGCACTTAGCCTCGCTCTGCCCATTGCCCTGTTGTGGTGGCAGTTGGCCCCCTCTGAGGCTAGAAACAGCAGCCCTCACAATAGGATGCACCAATTCTGGCACTTAGCCTCGCTCTGCCCATTGCCCTGTTGTGGTGGCAGTGGGGTTATAGGGTTGGGGTTGATGTCAGCTTATAATGCCCGCTGACATCAAGCCCAGGTTAGTAATGGAGAGGCATCTATAAGACGCCCCCATTACTAACCCCATAGTGCAAGTGATATGTGAAGGAAAAACAACCTTGCTATGAATAAAGTAATTTCTTTGAAATAAAGACAGACACACTTTAATAATCTAAATGAAACTCTACTTACCTTCATGCCCATTCCAGCTGAAGCCATTGTCTCCTGCAATAAAAGTAAAATAATAAAGCAACCTCATCCTTACCTTTCCGACATGAAGAACAGACTCCATGTGTACCGTGGCGGCTCCAGCTCTGCTACATCTAGATGGCAGGCTGGACAGTAGCGGGATGCGACCATCCAGCCGGCCATCCCGCAGAGACACTGAGGACTGCACGCATGCGTGCATTCCTCAGTGTCTTACTGTGACGGCATCGAGATGAGCTGAGTTCATGTCAAATGCACTCAGTTCACCTCATTGACATCACTGCGAGATTGGGAGAATTCTCACTGCGCATGCGGTGACGTCATTTGCCGGCACTGCGAGCGTGAGAATTCTCCCATGTTCGCAGTGACGTCAATGAAGTGAAATAAGTACATCTGACATGAACTCAGCTCATCTTGATGCCGTCACAGTGAGACACTGAGGAGTTGAGCATTTGTTGGTTTATTTACCTTAATTCCATGGTAAATACATCCCTAATTTTCTCAATTGGGTAAAGGTAAGGTGATTGTGGAGGCCATGTCATCTCACATGGCTTTAGTTCGGCTTTAGTTTTATGCTGTAAATCGGTTAATGTAAATGGAATGTTAGGTCATGATGACGGTCAGACATATGCACCGAAGCTATCACTCCATTCAGACAGGCCACCAAAGAGCAAAATTCATCAGTTCGGTATGAGTCCAAGGTGTTAGACCTCCATCGCCCCTAAAATCAGTAAATTATCACCTGTTCTGGGGAGAGGGGATTGCTGGATAATAGATCCACTCTCTGTACATCCAGCACCTGGCTCGGACTGGCCTGCAGGAGAACAGGTCTATCCACCAGTGGGTCCACCTGCAGGAGTGGACACCAATCCATCTATAAGAGCGGTAACTGGCATAGTATTGTACTGTTGATTCACTTTGTACAGACAAAGCCAACATCTCATCACTTATTGACTTTAGTAAACTACCAAGGTTATTACATAGAAGCATTTGTAAATTTGTGACTGAGGGTAAAGTAATATTTGCAGTTAGCTGAATAATGGGCCCCCAGAGTCAGAGTCAATGTTCCTTTGGGGCCTTTCGCATCCCAGTCCGATAATGTACTGTATGTACAATAGCTATACGGGAGTAAAGCCAGTAGCAGAGTATTGGATATAAGCTGTACAGCTACATATAGTGGACTTACAATCATATGACTAGTGTGCAACACAGAGATGAATGTCTAAAACTCCTAAGCATCTGCTTGGCATAGCTGGGGTTTTATTCACATGACAGGCCAAACTTTCAAACTTTCCATCCTTAGGCTACCATTCATAAGAAAACCTTCCAAAGTGTACTGGAAGTAATACGTATAAGTAAAACAGCTGTAGAGCCCCTATTATTTTTGTGTATATTATCCTTTAGTTTTCCATAGTTCTGTCCAGTACATTAAGCTATGCATCACAGAGACCAAAAGAAATATAACAATCTGGCATATACATGAACAACGAGAAATCTCATCATTCCTCTTCCTTATAGCTGAACACGGTGCAGCGTGAACATGGACATATTCTTTCTTGATTTATTTTACTACGAACTAATGAGGATTTCCAGCACTTGCCAATTTGTAATATTATTTTTACACATGTCTTATTCCTATATCCATCTTCATCCTATAAGATGGAATATACTGGGAGTTATGTTTTGCTAAGTCCAGATGGTCTTTCTCACTTTAATGATCCATTCCAGAAACTTCCCTGAACTTGTGTGGACGAAGGGATACAACACATCACTGTGCACAATTTTGGCAGCTCTCCTAGTGTCATGACTACTACTATGATTTCCCTATGGTATATTAGTGCTGCGGTGTCTGCAGGGAGACTTGGGTGCACAATGGAAGCCTTGTATCCTAGTAACACTCCTATTCATAGATCACCAGAGCGCACATTGTTCACCTCTCTACCAAATTCCTCACGTACACAGAAACGGTCATGGAGGTCAGCCTGTGTTCTTAAGACCTTCCCAAAAGACCTTAAGTGAGCAAACAGCAGAGGGGGTTTTAATTTGTTGATGATTAACACCCTTATAACAACAATGTAGACACACACGTGTGAGGAAGAGAGAGTAAAATACATAAAACACACATATAGGCATAAAATGTTGTAAAAAAATAATACTAAATTAAACCATCACATAAAATCTGAATAAAATAACATTTATTAATATTTCAGTTCATTTTATTATTTATTGACTATACTAGTATATGTATATTGTAATTACTTGGGCAATATTTACTTATCTTGTACTTATTATGTCAGTTCCCCTTCTGCTGCAAAAATAGCTCAGATGAGTCCAGATATGAACTCCATGAGATCTTTGTGCTTGATAACACAGGACTCCTTCAAATGCATTAGCATAGTTTATGCTGACATCTCTTCAAGTAACAGACACACATCCATAAGGTATACCAAAGAGGTATAAGTCAGCAGTCCAGGCCTCCTTTCATTATTCATGCACCAGCTCTGATGGTCACATCCCCATATTCCGCACAGAATTGCCAACTTGATTTATTAATTTTTCTAGACATCTTAACGAAAAATCATAGACAGGCCATATTTTTTTACAGACAAATAGGAAAACCATAATAAATCATTATGATGTGAAATATAAGTGATACCTGTCTACAGCCCATACTTCTGACATGAAGACATTACCTGCATTCAGTGTCAACTTTAAAATGATAATTAAAGTAAAAATAATCTGCATAAGTTTCTTCAGCATCAAAAAAAATCACGGACGCTTTAATTTTTTTTGCAGACAGGATAAAAAAGTGCCCTATTTTTACAGACTGCCCTGGAATTTCAGCATGGTTGGCAACCCTGACTCCGCAGGACTTCACAGACATGGTCACTACTGTGCCCTATAGGGCTCACAATTTGAATTACCTACTATGAAACCCAAGAAAACATGGGGTGAATATGTAAAGGGGGAATTTGGCCGATATCTAATTCTGTTCCCCTAAACAACTTACAAAGTGGTCCCTGGGTGTGTGCCTGCGGTTGTGTTTCTGTTGCGGGCACCTTCAGCATACATTCTGGCACTATTTGTGCTGGAACCTGACTCCTTTAACATCACGAAGAAGAAATCAGACAGTTTTACAAAAATAAAGTCTTGTTTACTGAGGTTAGAAAATACATGCAAGGGGTAACAGGAGCAATGCTTGGCTTTTTCTTCTCCATTACATGGCTGAGGTTTGTGAATAACAGTTTCGGACGGCATCACATCACTTGTGAGGAACATTACATATGTATAACAGGTTTTGCTGGGGACCTCCATCTTTCCGGTACAGGGACACACAGGTCAATATGTTACACTGTGCCACTGTACCATAGTTGTACTCTTCTGAACAGTGTAAGGGAGCTTTTTACTACATATCACCTTACGGACGTGCCCCTGCCTGCCTAATTCCATATTCCTTTACTGGGAACATCCAGGTCTGTATAACACTGAAACTTGCTTTAACTCTTGCTGCTTAGGTGCCCCAACTAGCCTGCTATGAGGAATACTGCAGCAACTGTGGATTGCTTGTTGAATGACTTGCTCTCTTGCTGGTCTGTTACTTCCACACATATCCAGTGATAACAGAACTCTCTGAGCATGTCCTTTTTTCCTCACTCTCTCTCTCTCCCTCTCTCTCTCTAAATCAGTGATTTCCAAACAACACATCAGGTCTTCAGGATTTCCTTAGTATCACGCAGGTGATGCAAGATTTATTAAGGCATCAGAAACTGCCACAGGTTCTCTCACCTGTGCAATACTAAAGATATCCTGAAAACATGACGTGTTGGGGCGTCATGAGGATGGGGTTTGGTAAACACTGCTCTAGACTCTGAACTCCCTCCTAAAAGTAATTCAAACACTAGTCCCCATTACCCCCCCAATTTTGGGCCAGCCCTACAGTTAACCATGTCACCCATGACTAACAGGAACTGCAGCCTTCAGAAGGATAAAACATGCAATAAAATACAATTTACACACCATAAAACAAAAAGGGTCTTCAGAGGGGTTGTTACGCTATCTTCTCCATCTTTGCAAATATACAAATTCCTTGCAGATTTTATCTTTGGAGGGATTTTAACCTAGCACCCCACCACTGCAGAGCAATAGTACTAACCACTGAGCCTCTTTTTTCTTTTTCTACAAAATCTAAATACAAGTAAGGAGATTTACAAAAGTAAATGAATCAGATTTCTGGCACATTTTTTATCTAAAAACTGACGTACATGCCTTGTACCAAATTTATTGTGTGTTTCAGACACTTTCCAACAATGAAAACTGGTACACAGTCCTATTTTTATCAACCTACTTTATGTAAAACTTCAACACAGCTGCGGTAAACTAACAATGCAAATGCAAACTCCATCACCACTGTAGTCATAGGGAAGTAATTCCATGAAATTTCAGCCACTGCAGAGACGCTACATTAGCATTCTCCATCTGCACTAGAATAAATTGCAATTTGCTCGGGGTACCTCCCATTTCTGGTGCCTGGCAGTTTTTTTTAAGATTAAAAATAACATCCTTAGTATTGCACAGGTGGTGAAAGTATCATCAAGGCATCAGGAATTCTCTCACCTGTGCAATACTATGAAAATCCTGAAAACATGTCCTGTGGGGTCGGTGAGGACTGGAGTTTGGGAAACACTGATCTATACTAACCACCACATACCAGGAGCATTGCATATTACCTATTTTGAAGATGGTCTGATCCAGAAATCTAACTTAAGTTTTCCCGTATTTCTGTCTTCCACAAAATCAGCTTCAAGAAGTGATGGATCACTTGTTGCATAATATATCCTGCATCTTGAACGGTGCTACTCATTTCTACTATGCATGATTCAAATAATGAGAAACCATGAAAATAAAAAATGTGGAAAAAGGGTTGTTGCTCATTCACACCCTTACCCCACAAAAGAAAACCATAAAGGCTTGAATAAATAAAACTTTGTAAAAATTAAAACTATGAAGGTCTTAATTAATTTAATATGATGCATTTTTATGGTTTCTTTTCTTGATAAGTGCCAATAAATTAAAAGAAAAGGACATCCATTACGTTTATAAGAAGAAAGAAACCACTGAAACCACTTCACAGATGATAATAAATAATGTTTTATTATTTTGGCTGAAGCTCATACTGAATATACCATCATCTAAGAACTTACCAAATGATTTAAGATCTGCATAAACTGGGTCAGAATTTGCTTTGTTAATGCATTACATAAACCCCTTCATGACCAGTTGATTTTCGTTTTTTCCATGTTCGTTATTTTTCTCTCTCTTTTCTAAGAGGCATAGGCCCTGATTTATCAAAATGTTTTCACCAGAAAACTGTCGTAAAACACTTTGATAAGTTGCAAAATTTTTCAAGGTTGCGTAATAATTTTGTGACCTTTGGTGTTTTCCCGCCAGTTTCCACCAGCTCCACCAAAATGGGCTGTGGTGGGGCATAACAGGGATGGAACAGTGGTGTGACACCACAGCTTGACTAATTCATGATGAGCTATGGCGTACTTTACCCCAGAAATCTTACTCCTGTCTCTGATTGGAGTAAGACTTGTGGTAAAGGCACAAAGAGTCACAAAACACTTTCAGATGCATCTAAGGACTAGTTGCAGTTTTGAATGGCACCATTTTACCATAAAATTTAATGAAAAACAGGGGAAAAAAAAAAATTACACCTTTGTTTTTTCAGCATTAATTGTGCAGCAATAATGACTCAGTATCATAATTCTTCATACCAGTATGATATCATGACTGCAAGTCTCATGACCTAACCATACATTACATGACCGTATATGTCTCATGACCTAACCTTACATCATTAAATGACCGCGTCTCATGACCTTATTAGTGTTGAGCCACCCCCGTAGTGTTCGGGTTCGGTTCAGTTCGTCGAACACCGGAATGTTCGTGGAACTGTTTGTCGAACACCTTAGAACACCGTCGAACACCGCCGAACACCGTTAAAACCAATGGCAGGCAAACAAAACCACATAGAAAACACCTTCAAAGGTGTCCAAAAGCTTACAAACTGCTCAGAAGACACTCTTTAAAAAAGCCGGCCGGCAATTCAGCAGCGGCATACACCGGTACCCGACAATTTAGACAAGAAGGAATAGAGCATCACACATAGATTAGATAGATAGAAACATGTCAGTCACATATATAAGAAGTACAGTGACAGTGTTGCTTACTGTACTTGTCATTTAGTGTTAAAGGATTTATTAAAAAAAATATTAGTGTTTTCATGCACCGTCTCTTTAAAAAAGCCGGCCGGCAATTCAGCATCGGTACCCGACAATTTATAACAGAAAGAATAGAGCATCACACATAGATTAGATAGATAGAAACATGTCAGTCACATATATAAGAAGTACAGTGATATTGTTGATTACTGTACTTGTCATTTAGTGTTAAAATAAAGGATTTATTAAAAAAAAAATTGGCGTGGGGTTCCCCGTAATTTTAGTCTCTAGCGGAGGTTAAGCAGATGGCTGGGGCAGATGTTTGAAGCCTGGGAAGGGGGTAATACCCACGGAGCTTCCCAGGCTATTAATATCAGCCCCCAGCTGAATACCTAGCCTTTACTAGCTATTAAAATGGGGGACCCCCAAAAAAATGACGTGGGGTCCCCCCTATTTTAATAGCTAGCAAAGGCTAGGCAGACAGCTGGGGGCTGATATTAATAGCCCAGGAAGGGTGCCATGAAAATTGGCCCCCTCCCAGGCTAGAAACACCAGCCGTCAGCCGCCCCAGAAATGGCGCATCCATAGGATGCGCCAATTCTGGCACTTAGCCTCGCTCTTCCCACTGCCCTGTAGCGGTGGCAGTGGGGTAATAGGGCTGGGGTTGATGTCAGCTTATAATGCCAGCTGACATCAAGCCCAGGTTAGTAATGGAGAGGCGTCTATAAGACACCCCCATTACTAACCCCATAGTCAAAGTTAAAAAAACACAAACACCAAGAATAAAGTCCTTTAATTGAAATAAACACACAATTCTTTATTGTTCTAAATGAAACCATACTTACCATCACGCCCATTCCAGCTGAAGCCAAAGATCTCCTGCAATAAAAGTAAAATAATAAAGCAACATCATCCTTACCTTTCCATGGTTCCCACGACGGCTTCAGCTCTGCTACATTCACATGACAGGCTGGATCGCAGCAGAACACTGCCATCCAGCTTGCCATGCCACACACACTGAGAAGCGCAGGCATGCTTGCGCTCCTCAGTGTCTCGCTGTGACGGCATAAAGATGAGCCGAGGTCATGTCCAATGAACTCGGCTCACCTCAGGCACGTCATTGACAGCGTGGGAAAATTCTCCTGCACTCAGCGCTTCAGCGTGAGAATTCTCCCATGCTGTCAGTATGGTTTAATTTAGAACAATAAAGAAATGTGTGTTTATTTCAATTAAAGGACTTTATTCTGGGTGTTTGTGTTTTTTTTAACTTTGACTATGGGGTTAGTAATGGGGGTGTCTTATAGACGCCTCTCCAATACTAACCTGGGCTTGATGTCAGCTGGCATTATAAGCTGACATCAACCCCAACCCTATTACCCCACTGCCACCGCTACAGGGCAGTGGGAAGAGCGAGGCTAAGTGCCAGAATTTCTGGGACGGCTGACGGCTGGTGTTTCTAGCCTGGGAGGGGGCCAATATTCCTGGGCTATTAATATCAGCCCCCAGCTGTCTGCCTAGCCTTTGCTAGCTATTAAAATAGGGGGGACCCCACGTCATTTTTTGGGGGGGGGTCCCCCATTTTAATAGCTAGTAAAGGCTAGGTATTCAGCTGGGGGCTGATATTAGTAGCCTGGGAAGCTCCATGGGTATTACCCCCTTCCCAGGCTTCAAACATCTGCCCCAGCCATCTGCTTAACCTCCGCTAGAGCCTAAAATTACGGGGAACCCCACGCCAATTTTTTTTTTTAATAAATCCTTTATTTTAACACTAAATGACAAGTACAGTAACCAACATTGTACTTCTTATATATGTGACTGACATGTTTCTATCTATCTAATCTATGTGTGATGCTCTATCTTTCTGTTCTAAATTGTCGGGTACCGCTGCTGAATTGCCGGCCGGCTTTTTTAAAGAGACGGTGCATGAAAACACTAATATTTTTTTAAATAAATCCTTTACACTAAATGACAAGTGCAGTAAGCAACACTGTCACTGTACTTATTATATATGTGACTGACATGTTTCTATCTATCTTATCTATGTGTGAAGCTCTATTCTTTCTGTTCTAAATTGTCGGGTACCGCTGCTGAATTGCCGGCCGGCTTTTTTAAAGAGACGGTGCATGAAAACACTAATATTTTTTTTAATAAATCCTTTACACTAAATGACAAGTACAGTAACCAACACTGTCACTGTACTTCTTATATATGTGACTGACATGTTTCTATCTATCTAATATATGTGTGATACTCTATTCCTTCTTGTCTAAATTGTCGGGTATCGATGTATGCCGCTGCTGAATTGCCGGCCGTCTTTTTTAAAGAGAGCGTCTTCTGAGCAGTTTGTCAGCTTTTGGACACCTTTGAAGGTGTTTTCTATGTGTTTCTATGTGTTTTTGTTTGCCTGCCATTGGTTTTAACGGTGTTCGACGGTGTTCTAAGGTGTTCGACGAACAGTTCCTCGAATATCCCGGTGTTCAACGAACCGAACCGAACCCGAACACTACGGGGGTGGCTCAACACTAGTCATGGACCGGGCCAGCCACCGTGATATTCCCCCAGCAACCAGAGGCCCGGCTGCCGAGTACCCCACGGCCCAGGGGGTGCGTCAGCCTTGGCGTCACAAACAGGATTTCGTGCTCGTTGCCACCGGGTACTGTGCACCTTTATTGAACTGAACTGTGTGTTAAACTGTGGTGAGGATCGCCGCCATTATCGTGCTGCAGCGCGGGAAGAAGAGGGGCGTAACCGCGGGAACCTGGGAGGTGTAATTGCTAAAGCGCGTGAAGCCCAGGACACGCCCCGCCCCTGACGTCAAACCAGGAGGCATCAGGTCCTGGAAGGAGCCAGAGGATGCTCTGACGTCAGACGCGAGCGACGCAAGGTCCTGGAAGAAGACCGTCGCCTGCGGAGCTGCAGCCTACCTGGTAAAGAAATAGAAGAAGGTAGGCTCCGGTTCACTAGGGGGGCACAACAATGGCCGACGACCAGCAAGCCGCCGGAGCACCGGTTAACGCTCCTGATGCCCAACCTGCGCCTGGCGCTGCACAGGCCAAAGTGGCCTCTCCGCCAGCAGGGGTGGTGACCCCGTTATTACCTATGGCCCTGCCGAATATCCCTGGAGCAAAGTGGCTCCCCCAGTACAACGGCAAACCGGACACCCTGTCCGGATTCAAGAGAAGATTATGCGGTGTGCTAGATATGTATTCTTTGACTGGCAAACAGAGAGCTGCTGTCGTGTTGGGACAATTGACTGGTGCTGCGGGAAGTTGAAACCTGGCCAGCCGCAGACCAGGAATCGGTATCCATCATCTTTAAGAGACTGCAAACTGTGTTTGAAAATTGCACTGAGACAGATCTCCGGATGAGGTTCTACCACTGTGTCCAGAAACCTGAGGACAATGTCCAGGACTATGCCTGTTGCTTACAGGAAGCCCTGCGGGCCCTGAAACATGTTAGTCCAGCCAGCATACAGGATGAAAATAAAATGCTGACGGAACAGTTCATCCGGGGGTTGAGGTCCCAAGAAAAGAGCAGAACTGTACAGTAGTGGGCCCTAGATCATCCAGATGCCACCTTTGACACCCTTAAGGACATGGCTATAAAGGGTCTGCAACCCCTGGAAACATCAGATACTGCTATCCAGCGTTACCAGGGTGGGGGCCACCCCAGTGCCTGCAGCACCCACTGCTCCTTCGTTAATGGCTGAAACAAAGATGCAAACAGTGCCTCCTAGTGAGCTGGACAGCCTACTCTCTGAAGTGCGCCAATTAAGTAAAACCCTGGCTACTGTCCTGAGCACCCTGCAGCTACAGGAGGAGCCCGAGCCGGAAGGAAGGATACTACTCGTTGACATCCCTGAGGATGTCCCCTGGATAAGAAGATGAAGGAGGACAACGCCACCCCGTAGGAGGACAACGCCACCCCGGAGGAGGACAATGCCACCCCGTGGGAGGACCAACCAACAATGTAACCCTCCAGGAGAATTCATCTGCTACCGCTGCCAGAAGGGAGGCCACACAGTGCGGAACTGTCCTTTAAACGAGCAAACCCTGGGGCCGAGGGCCAACACCCAGGAGTGAATCAAGCAGGCCCATCAAACTGGTACCATCGGTTTGTGGGAAGAAGACCTTTCCTGTCCATTGTCTGGACGGCATGGCAACACCTGCCCTGCTGGACACTGGATCTCAGGTAACCATCATGCCAAATGTCCTCTACAAAATGTTCTGGTCCATAGACGAACTTCACCTGCCAGCTCCAAACCTTTCCGTGTATGCCTCCAATGGCCTTCCCCTTAACTTAGTCGGGGTTAAGGATGTGGCAGTAAAGGTGGGAAGAATGGAACTGAAGGACCAGGGACTAATTTTAGTAGAGACTAATCCTGATGATACAGACTTGTATATGGTACTTGGCACAAATATTGTCGGTAACTGTTTGGGAGAAGTGTTGTTTTTGCTCCAATAGATGGCCGACACTGCCAAACCAGGGCAGAGGAGGGTGCTCCAGAAAGAGTTCCGAGCCCTCATGTACCAGCAACAGGTAAAGCTAACAGGTGGTGAAATTGGTAATGTATGGGTGACAGACCTGATACCCATTGTGATTCCCCCGATGAGTGAGATGCTGATTTGTTGTAGAGCAGCAATAGGTCTCAAAGGACGGAGCTACCAGGTGGTAGTAGAGCCCCTTAGCTTGGAGCATAGACCTACACTCTTGACTGCCAGAGGGGTAGTGGATGTACGCAATGGGAGGGTGCACCTCCTAAACTATGGGGAGGACTAGGTTAGATTACCATGCTACGCCACTGTTGCCAAACTGTACACAGTAAATAACAACTCCATTCACAGGGCGGAGTCCTTAACCTCACCAGACGAATTAGAGGATAATGACCCGGGAACCCAGGTGGAGGATTGGTTTCAACAGCTCCATGTTGGGACAGACACCACTCCTGCCCATCAGAAACAGGGTGTACACCGGGTGGTTCAGGAATACGTGCAGGTATTCAGTAAACACCCACTTGACTTTGGGAGGATTAAAGGGGTACAACACCATATACCCACAGGTGACCATCCACCCATCAAAGAACATTACAGGCCCATACCACCAGCACACTACCAGAAACCGAAGGAGATGTTGCATGACATGAGGAAGGTAGGGGTAATAAGAGATAGCTGTAGCCCCTCAGCAGCTCCCCTGGTCCTAGTCAGGAAAACGGATGGAAGGATGAGAATGTGTGTAGATTACAGACAGGTAAATCGCATAACACACAAAGATGCATACCCTTTGAACCGTATAGAGGAATCCCTGGCTGCATTAAAGTCGGAAAATTACTTCTCCACCCTTGACCTCACTAGTGGGTACTAGCAAGTAGCTGTTGCTGAGGAGGATTGGGAGAAGACGGCCTTTACTACCCCGATGGGACTCTGCGAGTTCAACAGTATGCCGTTTGGACTCTGCAACGCCCCCGGAACATTCCAGAGATTAATGGAGTGCTGCCTGGGACACCGCAACTTCGAGACTGTACTGCTATACCTGAATGATGTGATAGGGTACTCCAAAACGTA
The DNA here is from genome assembly GCF_046119375.1 of Phyllobates terribilis. Lineage (NCBI taxonomy): Eukaryota > Metazoa > Chordata > Amphibia > Anura > Dendrobatidae > Phyllobates > Phyllobates terribilis. The sequence continues at coordinate 232,257,333 of NW_027362763.1, forward strand.
TGAGGACCATTTGAAACACCTGGCAGAGGTACTTGAGTCGCTGTCCCGGTATGGGATGAAGCTTAAGCCCTCCAAGTGCCACCTGCTCAAGCGAAAGGTACAGTACCTGGGGCACATCGTCAGTCCAGAAGGAGTAGCACCGGAACCGGAGAAGGTCACTGCCATTCAGAAATGGCCGGAGCCGAAGAGCCTCAAGGAGGTACGTCAGTTCCTGGGACTAGTCGGGTATTACCGGAGGTTTGTGAAGGACTATACCAAGAAAGCGGCGCCTTTGCAAGATCTCCTGGTAGGACAGTCCGGGAGAGGCAGAAACTACCCGTTCCAGTGGGGTAAGGAGCAAGCTGAATCCTTTGAGGTGATGAAGGAGATCCTGACTGGTGAAGAGATCCTAGCCTACCCTGACTACAGCCAACCGTTCCTGCTGTACACTGATGCCAGCAACGAGGGATTAGGAGCTGTGTTAAGTCAGAAGCAGAATGGCCAAGAGAAGGTGATCACCTACGCAAGCAGGAAGCTCCACCCGACCGAGAGGACCCCAGAGAACTATAGCAGCTTCAAGTTGGAGTTCCTGGCCCTGGTCTGGGCCATCACCGAGCGGTTCAAGCACTACCTAGCCTCCAGCAAGTTCACTGCCTACACTGATAATAACCCCTTGACTCATCTGGAAACAGCCAAGTTAGGAGCCATGGAACAATGATGGATGGCTCGGCTGTCAAACTACCAGTTCACCATTAAGTACCGGGCAGGCCGCAAGAATGCCAACGCCGATGCCCTGTCCAGGAACCTCACCAGTCGGACACTGAAGAAGAAGTGGATGACCTGGAGGAGATTGAGCTACCTGCCTTCCACCGTAATGGAATGGTCCACGAGCAACGAGCCTGCAGGAGGCCTTGCGGTAAGACGTTAAACCCTTTGCCTCACCACAGCTGGAAGGAGACCCAGGTAAGCGACCCTGTTGTCAGCCATATTAAAGAAGTAATAACCCAGGAAGGTTCCTCCCTGGAAACGGACGCATCTCCACAAGCCAAGCAGCTGTGGAATGAGAGGAGCCGGCTGTTCATCTATAGGGAGAAGCTGTGCCGAAGATACGTTAACCCCAGGACTCATGAGACGGTATGGCAGATCGTAGGACGGACGGACATCCAGATGGTGTTGGAGGCCTACCACGATCAAGCGGGGCACTTTGGCTGGAAGAAGCTGGAAACCGTGCTGAAAGGTCGGTTTTATTGGGTTGGAATGCACAGTTCCATAGAGAGATGGTGCCGGGATTGTGGACCCTGTAGCCTCAGAAGAAAAGACTACAGCAGCCAGAAGGCACCCCTGCAACCCATCAAGACAACTCGACCCTTGGAGATCGTGGCCCTGGATCATGTCAAGCTGTCACCCAGCAGGTCAGGATATTCCTATGCCCTGACCATGGTGGATCACTACTCCCGGTTCCTGGTGGTCGCCCCCGTCAAGGACCTGACGGCAGAAACTGCGGCAAAGACGTTTCAGGCACACTTCTGCAGGCCCCATGGATACCTGGAGCAGGTGCTGACAGATCAAGGCACTGCCTTCGAAGCCAAATTGTTCAAGGAGTTTTGCCATCTGTACGGGTTTAAGAAGATCCGGACTACACCGTACCACCCCCAAACCAATGGGTTATGTGAAAAGATGAATAACATCGTCATCGACCTGTTTAAGACCTTACCGCTAGAAGAAAGAAACCAGTGGCCAGACAAGCTACCTGACCTGGTAGATCTGTACAACCACATACCTGTGAGTTCCACCAATTGTACTCCAGCATATCTCATGCGAGCAAGACCCCGAAAGTTGCCCTGGACCTGGAGCTTGGTGTAGTAGAACCCGAAGCAGATATGTCCACTGAAGACTGGGACACGACGCGACAGGAACAGTACAGGAGAGTACAAGCCTGTGTCGAAGACAGTCTGAATAGGGTAAGAGACAAGCAGGAAGCACAGAACAACAGGAGTGCACCAGCTGAACCCTTGACACCTGGAGAAGTTGTGCTGAAACGAAAGAGAAGAAGCCACAAGCTTGATGACCAGTGGGAAAGGGAACCTTACACTGTGTTGAATTCCAGGTTCAACAATAGGAAAACTTGTCTAATCAGCAAAGATGGAGGAAGAACAACTGCAATGGTATCAAGAGACCATCTGAAGTTGTGCGCAAGTCCGCTGAAGCCCCAGGAGGAAGTGCCTCTCACTGTTCCGGAGGAGCCTAAAGAAGCAGTTATACATACTGAATTAGGAGATTTCCCGGCAGATTGGCCCCAACTAGGAGGAGCAGTGATAATACCTGTGCTACACTTCTACCAACAGCCGGAAGACCCTCGACAGCAAGTAGAACCTGTAGGTTGCCCCAGAAGAGCCTGCTCAGGAAGAATCCCCGGAAGAAGGATCCCCTGTTGGAGCAGAGCAAGAAGGCCCAGCCAATGGTACACTTGCCAGTCCCGTAGAGAGGTTAAGGCAGTCTTGCAGTCCCTCCACACCTAGAACTGACAGAATGGGAGGTAGTACAAACACCAGTACCCCACGCATCCCAGTACTACGTAGGTCAACACGTAGCACGCAGGGTCAGACCCCTGTCAGATACAGAGAGTAGGAAGAGAAACTCTGAAAGTATAAATAGTTGCCCCTTGGAGTATGATTGTTCTTGTGTAATTTTCATGTATGTATTGACGTATTTTTGCCTTACAATGGACAATTTAGGTGACAAGGACACTTTTCTTGTTGCATTTAATTACCCGTAAGGGTACAAGGACTCAGTGGCTGAGAACTGTGAGCAGCCCAAAAACTGTCATGTATATAGTTGCACTCCCTGGAGTGCCTTTTAAGTGACCACAGAACAAAAACCCGTTTGGCGTGGCGGAAGACGTGGTCCAGCACCTGGATCACCTATGCCCTGTAGCCACGCCCAGGGCCTACGTTGGGGGTTTTCAGGCGGGTCCCACATGTTCCTTCCACCGGTGAAATGGACACTAAGTTACGGAACTTGCTGTAACTTTATTGTTATTTATAGTTGTAATTATTGTATTATAATGTTACCTGTAACGTTTAAGAAAAGTGCCTCCCATAAAGGGAAGAATTGTTATTGTTAACCTGTTTTGAAAAAAATGCTTCAGTCCAGCAGTACTGAGCTTTACTAGGGGGGAATGTGGCGCCCTGCTGTGCATTGGTGCCACAGAACCCAGAAGGGTGCATGGATGAACTTCTCCACAAGAGGCCCTCACACATTCACACACCTCCACTCTACCACGTCAGACCAGCAGAGCGGGCCCGTTAGGGATATATAAAGGGAGGGTGGAGCTAGGCAGCTGAGTTAGAGTGTTCAGAGACAGAGAGGAACACAGCTCAAAGTTGAGCAGAGAGCGTGCTGACGCTCAGAGAGCAGTGAAGAGGCAGCGAGCTGGCTGCTGTGCTTAGGCGAGCCAAGGCCTACAGCACGTGAGAAAGCCTAGTGAGGGCCTTGAGTGGGCCAAAGGCGAGAGGGGAAGGAAGAAGTAGCGAGGGGGCAGAGGAGCATACCAGGCTCATCCCGATATATATACCGGACACCGGGTCCGCACCTATAGGGGCATTTATACTCAGTAGAAACCACTGGAACCCCTGGAGGACTACAGGTCACAGGTTCACCAAACGCTAGCTATAGTACCAGGGCTAGGAGTCACCGTGGTCCCAGCCTCCAGGGACAGTGATCTCCAAAGAGAAGGCCCTACCACCAGGTCAGCAGGTGCTAAGAGAGACAGTAACCAAGCTAGGCCTAGCTCCAGGCAGGACAGAAGCTAAGAGAAGAAAGCAACGGATCAGGAGACCCTATACCAGCTGAAGCTTACCCTCGTGTGAGTGTCCGTCTTTCCTCCGGGACCGTCCTGCTGTCTCTCCCCTGCACCACCATCCATTACACCCCACGCTGCCCTGGAGCTAGCTCTACCTGTGGAGAGCTACACCATCCCTGCTGCCGCAACACAAGCTCCAGAGGACTGCTCCGCAGCGGCGGCTCCCCTTAGCCGCATTCCACAGGTGGCGTCACGAACTGTCCAAATCCCCCATACCTATCCCCCATTTCACTGACCGCCCTGGGTCACGGACCGGGCCAGCCACCTTGATATTCCCCCAGCAACCAGAGGCCCGGCTGCCGAGTACCCCATGGCCCAGGGGGCGCGTCAACTGCCACGTGTGAACAACACTCCAGGAAGGCCCGAGCTGCCTGCAATACGGGTGAGCACAAAGACATTTTACTCAGGGAAGAGGGCCACAGCACAGCTATAAGCAGCAGGGCCAAAGCGATTAACGCAAAGGGAAGGCCTACAACTTCACTTGGCAAGGTGGATTCCCAACTTGCTTCCAGGAAGCCCGGACCTCTACTACCAGCTAGTTCCCGTGCCCCAGTCTGCCTAACCACCGCAAGTAAAGATAAGAGGAAACCACCATTAAGTTGTGGACTGGTCATTATCTGCGCCATCCCCTGCATTACACTGCACAGCAACATCTATAATATCACCATTTCCTGCCCGGAGCTAAGCTCTGCCTGTGGAGAGCTGAACCAACTCTGCTGCGTCATCATCAGCTCCAGAGGATCTGCACCGCAGCGGCAGCCCCATAGAGCCGCATACCACAGGTGGCGTCACGAACATTATATGAAAACTATATTCCCTTTTCTTTATTCCCCTTTTATTGACTGGGTCACGGACTGGGTCACCGCCACTGTGACATCCCCCAGCATCGACCGGCCCGGCTACCGAGTACCCCACGGCCCAGGGGGCGCATCATAATCACCTTACAGCTAATCCCCGAAGCCCATGATCACCTGTAATAAAGGTAAATTAATAAAGCAACCTCATCCTCACCTGTCCGCTGCAGTCCAAACAGTGAGGGTCCCACGATGATCCCATGAACAGAATGGCCACATTGTAAAATGTGACCGCTCTGTTCATTTGCTGGCAGTATTTTCCCACGCTTGCGTCGGGATTTCGGGACTTCGGGGATTATCTGTAAGGTGAGTATATGGTGTTTTTTTATTTTTTATTTTTTGCAGTGGTGGAGAACATCGTGGACAAGGTGTAGGTGAGTATAATGTGTTTTATTTTTATTTTAAGATTTTTTCATTAATTAAAAAATTTTTTTTTTTTACTTTCAGCACAGCACAGGCGCTGGCATATGAGAGACTACTGCTCCCATCCAGCGGTGCCTGTGTTCGCTGTTTCCTATGGCAGTAGGCACCGGCTGATGGTGGTAGTAGTACCATCAGCCGGCGCCTATGACCCGCGGTAAGCTTTTTATCGTGGGTCACTGCCACAGAGTCTGTTTCTCGTGCTGTCAAGCAAGTGACAGGGCAGCAAACACCCGAACCTGAACATTAACACAGACTTCCTGAGGAAGTCCATGTTCGGGGTCCGTGACCGAACAGTAGGTGTTGGGTACGGATCCCGAACTTTAGTATTCAGGTTCACCCATCACTACCCATGACCTAACCATACATCATTACGTGACCGCTTGTCTTATGACCTTACCTTACATCATTACATGACCGCATGCCTCATGACCTAACCTTACATCATAACATAACCGCGTGTCTCGTGACCTAACCTTACATCATGACATGACCTTGTGCCTCATGACCTAACCTTACACCATTATGTGACCTCGTGTCTCATGACTTAACCTTGCATCATTACATGACCACGTCTCATGACCTAACCATACATCACTACATGAGCACATGTCTCATGACTAGAGATGAGCGGTGTTCGACTCGAACTGTTCGCCAATCTCAAATCATACTATAGCCTGGGAATCAGAGGTTGGCTCCAGAGCTTCTGTGAATCCAGACGAGGAAATGATCTGCACTGATGCCTAGAATCTTTATGAGTCGGATCCAGGACCAGACGCAGAAGGTTCTGACCATAATGTAGACCCTCGTTCCCAAACTGTAACTCCTGTTGGTGGAGACAATGAGGAAGACGATGATGAGAATCAAATACCTGATTGGAGCGACAACTTTAGTTTTTTGTCAGGGCAGGAAGAGGTTGGCTCTTAGGACGACCGGTGTGATAACACACAGGGTGATGATGACGAGGTTGGAGATCCCACTTACTGTCAACCCACAGTCAGCCAAGAGATGAGGTCAGTAGAGGAGGTGGAGGAAGATGCTAGTGACGACGAGGTCAGGTTGCGCCTTCCTGGACAGAGACATAGTACTGGAAGCACATCAACAACTGCATCCTCAAACACAACTCTGCCTCTGACCACAAGTCGTGGTGGCTCTTCAGGTCGCATGGGTGCTAAGCCTTGCATAGCCTGGGCATTTTTTCAGATCGATAAAGATGACCCAACTCGTGTTATCTGTAACATTTGTCAGCAAAAGCTAAGTAGAGGCCAAAAAATACATAGTTTGAGTACTTCATGCATGAACCGGCACATGGTATGAAGCATAAGTTGCAGTGGGAAGCTCACTGTGCTACAATGCGGCCTAGCCGGCCGGGCCAACCACCGTCTGCCACATCTTGTGCATCCGCGGCCTCTTCATCCTCTGTGACTGGGGGGACAGCAGTCACACCTGTTTTGGGACGGAGACCTGCCACCTCTTTACCCGGAACAGCCAGCGTGATTGGCAGGTCATCATTTTCTTTGAAGGTGGAAACACCAGCTGGTGTTCAGCGCTGTCCGACATCGATAGCACCACCTTTGGATCAAGGCAACCTAACATGTCCGCCTGCATCTTCCTCACAGACCGGCAGTTTGCCGGGGACACCCTTCTCAACCCCGTCTAAGCACAACAGCCAGCCCTCGGTCCCTCAGATGTGGACAAGTAAAAGACCATTTCCTTCTAGCCATGAGAAAGCTAAGAGGTTGAATTTCACCATCTGCAAGCTCTTGGCTACAGAAATGCTTCCTTTCCACCTGGTGGACACAGAGGATTTTTGAGACCTTATGTCCGTCGCAGTGCCCCAGTACCAGATGCCCAGTCGGCACTACTTCTCAAAGAATGGTGTGCCTGCGCTCCACCAGCATGTCGCACACAACATCACCGCTTCTTTGAGAAACTCTGTGTGTGACAGGGTGCATTTTACCACAGACACTTGGACGAGTAGGCATGGACAGGGGCGTTACATGTCGCTGACTGGGCAATGGGTAACTATGGTGACAGCAGGACAAGGGGCTGCTGTCCAAGTCTTGCCGTCCCCACGAGTTGTGCGTCAATCCTCTTTATCTCAAAGTTCCTCCACTGCTTCTGCCTCCTCAACCTCCTCTTGGTCCTCCACCTGCACCCAAAGCCTGTCTGGTCATGCCACAAGCTTTCTAACTGCGCAGAAGGGATCCTGCACACCTCCTTACTATGCTGGCAGCAGGGCTCAACGTCATCAGACGGTTTTTACTTTGAAATGTCTGGGAAATGTGAGTCACACAGCTGAGGAGTTGTGGTCAGCTCTGGAGAACCAGTTTCATGAATGGTTGTCTCCACTGGACCTGAAACCACGGAAGGCCGTGTGCGACAATGCTGCAAACCTCGGTGCTGCCCTTCGCCGGGGCAATGTCACACACGTGCCTTGTATGGCTCACGTGTTGAACCTGGTTGTCCAGCAATTTTTAGCCCACTATCCCAGACTAGATGGCCTTCTGCAGAGGGAACGGTCGCTGTGTGCTCACTTCCGCCGTTCGCATCCCGCAGCTCAGTGACTTACATCTCTACAGAAGTCGTTGGGCCTGCCACTTCACCGGCTAAAATGCGATGTGCCTACCCGGTGGAATTCAACTCTGCACATGTTGCAGCGACTGTGGCAGCACCGACAAGCCCTGGTGCAATACGTTGTGACGTATTGCCTGGGCCAACGAGATCCAGAGGTGGGGCAAATCACGTTGGAGGAGTGGTCTCAGATCAGGGACCCTATGCACCCTTCTGCACAGTTTTGAAATGGCGACGAAGATGTTTAGTGCTGATGATGCCATTATCAGCATGACTATTCCGCTGATTTACATGCTGGAGCACATGTTAAACAGAATTCAGATTCAGGTGGTGGCACAAGAGGAGGTGGAGGAAGCAGAGGAGGAGGAGTTGTATGCGGAAGGGCTAACATCTTCAAGGTCCAGACGGTCGGCAGCAGCAAGGCGGCAGGCATGTGAGGGTGGGGGAGATGGTTTTACAAGGGCGCATGGTAGCAGCCAAACTAGTGAGGAAGGTGCAGGAGCCCAGGAAGAAGTGGAGTACGAACTGATGGAAGACTCATCAGATGAGGGAGACCTTGATCACATTTCTGTTGTGCAAGGTTGGGGGGAGAGGGCAGAGGAAGGAAGAATGATTGTTACCTCACCACCAACACAACAGGGACTTGGTGCTCCTGGATGCGCAAGACACATGAGTGCCTTCTTGCTGCACTACCTGCAACATGACCCTCGAATTGTGAGAATTAGAAATAATCCTGACTACTGTGTTGCCACACTGTTAGATCCCCGGTACAAAAGTAAATTTGCCTTCGAAGCCAAATTGTTCAAGGAGTTTTGCCATCTGTACGGGTTTAAGAAGATCCGGACTACACCGTACCACCCCCAAACCAATGGGTTATGTGAAAAGATGAATAACATCGTCATCGACCTGTTTAAGACCTTACCGCTAGAAGAAAGAAACCAGTGGCCAGACAAGCTACCTGACCTGGTAGATCTGTACAACCACATACCTGTGAGTTCCACCAATTGTACTCCAGCATATCTCATGCGAGCAAGACCCCGAAAGTTGCCCTGGACCTGGAGCTTGGTGTAGTAGAACCCGAAGCAGATATGTCCACTGAAGACTGGGACACGACGCGACAGGAACAGTACAGGAGAGTACAAGCCTGTGTCGAAGACAGTCTGAATAGGGTAAGAGACAAGCAGGAAGCACAGAACAACAGGAGTGCACCAGCTGAACCCTTGACACCTGGAGAAGTTGTGCTGAAACGAAAGAGAAGAAGCCACAAGCTTGACGACCAGTGGGAAAGGGAACCTTACACTGTGTTGAATTCCAGGTTCAACAATAGGAAAACTTGTCTAATCAGCAAAGATGGAGGAAGAACAACTGCAATGGTATCAAGAGACCATCTGAAGTTGTGCGCAAGTCCGCTGAAGCCCCAGGAGGAAGTGCCTCTCACTGTTCCGGAGGAGCCTAAAGAAGCAGTTATACATACTGAATTAGGAGATTTCCCGGCAGATTGGCCCCAACTAGGAGGAGCAGTGATAATACCTGTGCTACACTTCTACCAACAGCCGGAAGACCCTCGACAGCAAGTAGAACCTGTAGGTTGCCCCAGAAGAGCCTGCTCAGGAAGAATCCCCGGAAGAAAGATCCCCTGTTGGAGCAGAGCAAGAAGGCCCAGCCAATGGTACACTTGCCAGTCCCGTAGAGAGGTTAAGGCAGTCTTGCAGTCCCTCCACACCTAGAACTGACAGAATGGGAGGTAGTACAAACACCAGTACCCCACGCATCCCAGTACTACGTAGGTCAACACGTAGCACGCAGGGTCAGACCCCTGTCAGATACAGAGAGTAGGAAGAGAAACTCTGAAAGTATAAATAGTTGCCCCTTGGAGTATGATTGTTCTTGTGTAATTTTCATGTATGTATTGACGTATTTTTGCCTTACAATGGACAATTTAGGTGACAAGGACACTTTTCTTGTCGCATTTAATTACCCGTAAGGGTACAAGGACTCAGTGGCTGAGAACTGTGAGCAGCCCAAAAACTGTCATGTATATAGTTTCACTCCCTGGAGTGCCTTTTAAGTGACCACAGAACAAAAACCCGTTTGGCGTGGCGGAAGACGTGGTCCAGCACCTGGATCACCTATGCCCTGTAGCCACGCCCAGGGCCTACGTTGGGGGTTTTCAGGCGGGTCCCACATGTTCCTTCCACCGGTGAAATGGACACTAAGTTACGGAACTTGCTGTAACTTTATTGTTATTTATAGTTGTAATTATTGTATTATAATGTTACCTGTAACGTTTAAGAAAAGTGCCTCCCATAAAGGGAAGAATTGTTATTGTTAACCTGTTTTGAAAAAAATGCTTCAGTCCAGCAGTACTGAGCTTTACTAGGGGGGAATGTGGCGCCCTGCTGTGCATTGGTGCCACAGAACCCAGAAGGGTGCATGGATGAACTTCTCCACAAGAGGCCCTCACACATTCACACACCTCCACCCTACCACGTCAGACCAGCAGAGCGGGCCCGTTAGGGATATATAAAGGGAGGGTGGAGCTAGGCAGCTGAGTTAGAGTGTTCAGAGACAGAGAGGAACACAGCTCAAAGTTGAGCAGAGAGCGTGCTGACGCTCAGAGAGCAGTGAAGAGGCAGCGAGCTGGCTGCTGTGCTTAGGCGAGCCAAGGCCTACAGCACGTGAGAAAGCCTAGTGAGGGCCTTGAGTGGGCCAAAGGCGAGAGGGGAAGGAAGAAGTAGCGAGGGGGCAGAGGAGCATACCAGGCTCATCCCGATATATATACCGGACACCGGGTCCGCACCTATAGGGGCATTTATACTCAGTAGAAACCACTGGAACCCCTGGAGGACTACAGGTCACAGGTTCACCAAACGCTAGCTATAGTACCAGGGCTAGGAGTCACCGTGGTCCCAGCCTCCAGGGACAGTGATCTCCAAAGAGAAGGCCCTACCACCAGGTCAGCAGGTGCTAAGAGAGACAGTAACCAAGCTAGGCCTAGCTCCAGGCAGGACAGAAGCTAAGAGAAGAAAGCAACGGATCAGGAGACCCTATACCAGCTGAAGCTTACCCTCGTGTGAGTGTCCGTCTTTCCTCCGGGACCGTCCTGCTGTCTCTCCCCTGCACCACCATCCATTACACCCCACGCTGCCCTGGAGCTAGCTCTACCTGTGGAGAGCTACACCATCCCTGCTGCCGCAACACAAGCTCCAGAGGACTGCTCCGCAGCGGCGGCTCCCCTTAGCCGCATTCCACAGGTGGCGTCACGAACTGTCCAAATCCCCCATACCTATCCCCCATTTCACTGACCGCCCTGGGTCACGGACCGGGCCAGCCACCTTGATATTCCCCCAGCAACCAGAGGCCTGGCAGCCGAGTACCCCATGGCCTAGGGGGCGCGTCAACTGCCACGTGGGAACAACACTCCAGGAAGGCCCGAGCTGCCTGCAATACGGGTGAGCACAAAGACATTTTACTCAGGGAAGAGGGCCACAGCACAGCTATAAGCAGCAGGGCCAAAGCGATTAACGCAAAGGGAAGGCCTACAACTTCACTTGGCAAGGTGGATTCCCAACTTGCTTCCAGGAAGCCCGGACCTCTACTACCAGCTAGTTCCCGTGCCCCGGTCTGCCTAACCACCACAAGTAAAGATAAGAGGAAACCACCATGAAGTTGTGGACTGGTCATTATCTGCGCCATCCCCTGCATTACACTGCACAGCAAAATCTATAACATCACCATTTCCTGCCCGGAGCTAAGCTCTGCCTGTGGAGAGCTGAACCAACTCTGCTGCGTCATCATCAGCTCCAGAGGATCTGCACCGCAGCGGCAGCCCCATAGAGCCGCATACCACAGGTGGCGTCACGAACATTATATGAAAACTATATTCCCTTTTCTTTATTCCCCTTTTATTGACTGGGTCACGGACTGGGTCACCGCCACTGTGACATCCCCCAGCATCGACCGGCCCGGCTACCGAGTACCCCACGGCCCAGGGGGCGCATCATAATCACCTTACAGCTAATCCCCGAAGCCCATGATCACCTGTAATAAAGGTAAATTAATAAAGCAACCTCATCCTCACCTGTCCGCTGCAGTCCAAACAGTGAGGGTCCCACGATGATCCCATGAACAGAATGGCCACATTGTAAAATGTGACCGCTCTGTTCATTTGCTGGCAGTATTTTCCCACGCTTGCGTCGGGATTTCGGGACTTCGGGGATTATCTGTAAGGTGAGTATATGGTGTTTTTTTATTTTTTATTTTTTGCAGTGGTGGAGAACATCGTGGACAAGGTGTAGGTGAGTATAATGTGTTTTATTTTTATTTTAAGATTTTTTCATTAATTAAAAAATTTTTTTTTTTTACTTTCAGCACAGCACAGGCGCTGGCATATGAGAGACTACTGCTCCCATCCAGCGGTGCCTGTGTTCGCTGTTTCCTATGGCAGTAGGCACCGGCTGATGGTGGTAGTAGTACCATCAGCTGGCGCCTATGACCCGCGGTAAGCTTTTTATCGTGGGTCACTGCCACAGAGTCTGTTTCTCGTGCTGTCAAGCAAGTGACAGGGCAGCAAACACCCGAACCTGAACATTAACACAGACTTCCTGAGGAAGTCCATGTTCGGGGTCCGTGACCGAACAGTAGGTGTTGGGTACGGATCCCGAACTTTAGTATTCAGGTTCACCCATCACTACCCATGACCTAACCATACATCATTACGTGACCGCTTGTCTTATGACCTTACCTTACATCATTACATGACCGCATGCCTCATGACCTAACCTTACATCATAACATAACCGCGTGTCTCGTGACCTAACCTTACATCATGACATGACCTTGTGCCTCATGACCTAACCTTACACCATTATGTGACCTCGTGTCTCATGACTTAACCTTGCATCATTACATGACCACGTCTCATGACCTAACCATACATCACTACATGAGCACGTGTCTCATGACTAGAGATGAGCGGTGTTCGACTCGAACTGTTCGCCAATCTCAAATCATACTATAGCCTGGGAATCAGAGGTTGGCTCCAGAGCTTCTGTGAATCCAGACGAGGAAATGATCTGCACTGATGCCTAGAATCTTTATGAGTCGGATCCAGGACCAGACGCAGAAGGTTCTGACCATAATGTAGACCCTCGTTCCCAAACTGTAACTCCTGTTGGTGGAGACAATGAGGAAGACGATGATGAGAATCAAATACCTGATTGGAGCGACAACTTTAGTTTTTTGTCAGGGCAGGAAGAGGTTGGCTCTGAGGACGACCGGTGTGATAACACACAGGGTGATGATGACGAGGTTGGAGATCCCACTTACTGTCAACCCACAGTCAGCCAAGAGATGAGGTCAGTAGAGGAGGTGGAGGAAGATGCTAGTGACGACGAGGTCAGGTTGCGCCTTCCTGGACAGAGACATAGTACTGGAAGCACATCAACAACTGCATCCTCAAACACAACTCTGCCTCTGACCACAAGTCGTGGTGGCTCTTCAGGTCGCATGGGTGCTAAGCCTTGCATAGCCTGGGCATTTTTTCAGATCGATAAAGATGACCCAACTCGTGTTATCTGTAACATTTGTCAGCAAAAGCTAAGTAGAGGCCAAAAAATACATAGTTTGAGTACTTCATGCATGAACCGGCACATGGTATGAAGCATAAGTTGCAGTGGGAAGCTCACTGTGCTACAATGCGGCCTAGCCGGCCGGGCCAACCACCGTCTGCCACATCTTGTGCATCCGCGGCCTCTTCATCCTCTGTGACTGGGGGGACAGCAGTCACACCTGTTTTGGGACGGAGACCTGCCACCTCTTTACCCGGAACAGCCAGCGTGATTGGCAGGTCATCATTTTCTTTGAAGGTGGAAACACCAGCTGGTGTTCAGCGCTGTCCGACATCGATAGCACCACCTTTGGATCAAGGCAACCTAACATGTCCGCCTGCATCTTCCTCACAGACCGGCAGTTTGCCGGGGACACCCTTCTCAACCCCGTCTAAGCACAACAGCCAGCCCTCGGTCCCTCAGATGTGGACAAGTAAAAGACCATTTCCTCCTAGCCATGAGAAAGCTAAGAGGTTGAATTTCACCATCTGCAAGCTCTTGGCTACAGAAATGCTTCCTTTCCACCTGGTGGACACAGAGGATTTTTGAGACCTTATGTCCGTCGCAGTGCCCCAGTACCAGATGCCCAGTCGGCACTACTTCTCAAAGAATGGTATGCCTGCGCTCCACCAGCATGTCGCACACAACATCACTGCTTCTTTGAGAAACTCTGTGTGTGACAGGGTGCATTTTACCACAGACACTTGGACGAGTAGGCATGGACAGGGGCGTTACATGTCGCTGACTGGGCAATGGGTAACTATGGTGACAGCAGGACAAGGGGCTGCTGTCCAAGTCTTGCCGTCCCCACGAGTTGTGCGTCAATCCTCTTTATCTCAAAGTTCCTCCACTGCTTCTGCCTCCTCAACCTCCTCTTGGTCCTCCACCTGCACCCAAAGCCTGTCTGGTCATGCCACAAGCTTTCTAACTGCGCAGAAGGGATCCTGCACACCTCCTTACTATGCTGGCAGCAGGGCTCAACGTCATCAGGCGGTTTTTACTTTGAAATGTCTGGGAAATGTGAGTCACACAGCTGAGGAGTTGTGGTCAGCTCTGGAGAACCAGTTTCATGAATGGTTGTCTCCACTGGACCTGAAACCACGGAAGGCCGTGTGCGACAATGCTGCAAACCTCGGTGCTGCCCTTCGCCGGGGCAATGTCACACACGTGCCTTGTATGGCTCACGTGTTGAACCTGGTTGTCCAGCAGTTTTTAGCCCACTATCCCAGACTAGATGGCCTTCTGCAGAGGGAACGGTCGCTGTGTGCTCACTTCCGCCGTTCGCATCCCGCAGCTCAGTGACTTACATCTCTACAGAAGTCGTTGGGCCTGCCACTTCACCGGCTAAAATGCGATGTGCCTACCCGGTGGAATTCAACTCTGCACATGTTGCAGCGACTGTGGCAGCACCGACAAGCCCTGGTGCAATACGTTGTGACGTATTGCCTGGGCCAACGAGATCCAGAGGTGGGGCAAATCACGTTGGAGGAGTGGTCTCAGATCAGGGACCCTATGCACCCTTCTGCACAGTTTTGAAATGGCGACGAAGATGTTTAGTGCTGACGATGCCATTATCAGCATGACTATTCCGCTGATTTACATGCTGGAGCACATGTTAAACAGAATTCAGAGTCAGGTGGTGGCACAAGAGGAGGTGGAGGAAGTAGAGGAGGAGGAGTTGTATGCGGAAGGGCTAACATCTTCAAGGTCCAGACGGTCGGCAGCAGCAAGGCGGCAGGCATGTGAGGGTGGGGGAGATGGTTTTACAAGGGCGCATGGTAGCAGCCAAACTAGTGAGGAAGGTGCAGGAGCCCAGGAAGAAGTGGAGTACGAACTGATGGAAGACTCATCAGATGAGGGAGACCTTGATCACATTTCTGTTGTGCAAGGTTGGGGGGAGAGGGCAGAGGAAGGAAGAATGATTGTTACCTCACCACCAACACAACAGGGACTTGGTGCTCCTGGATGCGCAAGACACATGAGTGCCTTCTTGCTGCACTACCTGCAACATGACCCTCGAATTGTGAGAATTAGAAATAATCCTGACTACTGTGTTGCCACACTGTTAGATCCCCGGTACAAAAGTAAATTTGCAGAAATTATTCCTGCCATAGAAAGAGATGCACGCATGCAGGAGTATCAGCAGAGACTGTTGCAGAATCTTACATGTGCTTTTCCACAAAACACTAGTGGTGCACGTAGTGAATCTCACAGTTCCAACTTGCCAACCGTGGGACCGTCGAGTGTTCAGCACTCAAAACGTAACAGAAACACAGTATCTGCTGGTAACATCAATTTTGCGGAATCATTTCACCACTTTTTTAGCCCATCCTTTGCAAGGCCACAGGAGACAAGAAGTCTGACACATAGTCAACGCCTAGAGACGATGGTACAGGAGTATCTCCAAGTAAACATTGAAGCCATGACTGTGTCACTGGACCCTTGCTCTTTTTGGGCTTCCAATCTGGATAAATGGCCGGAGCTCGCCACTTACGCCTTGGAGATCTTGTCATGCCCCGCAGCCAGAGTTCTGTCTGAACGTGTATTCAGCGCTGCTGATGGTGTGCTTACAGATAAGCGCACGCGGCTCTCCACTGATAATGTAGACAGACTCACGTTCATAAAGATGAACAAATCATGGATCCGAAACGACTTTTCTACCCCTGTGTCATCCTGGGGGGAGTAAAAGCTTGATGATTTTTTAAAATCACCTCATCAACCGTTTTAAGCTTTCAAATTACTAATCATGTTTATCTGTATCTTTGTTGTAAAATAATTTGGGCCTTGTAGCAGTGTGCAGTACTGATTCTATTAGGCCATCTATACTAAACTCCACCAGATTTAAAATTACTAATCATGTTTATCTGTATCTTGGCTGGAAAATAATTTGGGCTTTGTAGCAGTTTGCAGTACTGATTCTATTAGGCCATCTATACTAAGCTCCACCAGCTTTCAAATTAATAATAATTTTTAGCTGCATCTTGCCCAGAAAATAATTTTGGGGCTCCTAGATGCGCAAGACACATGAGTGCCTTCTTGCTGCACTACCTGCAACATGACCCTCAGATTGCCAGAATTCGAAATAATCCTGACTACTGGGTTGCCACACTCTTAGATCCCCCACACTCTTCGATCAACCTTTTCATTTTAATAAAGAACAAAAAAATGGTCATGTTTTAAATTCTAAGCATTAGCAGATTATTAGAAACTGAAATCAAACAGTTTTCAACTCAAAACTTTATTCTAGGTGATGTTACATTTGCACATAGGACCCCTTGTTCGAAAGAAGCTTCTGAACTCTCTCATCCATTGAATTTGTCAGGTTTTGGATGGTTTCTGCTTCAATTGTTTTGCATGAGGACAGAATACCCTCCCAGAGCTGTTGCTTAGATGTGAACTGCCTCCCGCCATCATAGACACTCCTTTTGATGATGCTCCAAAGGTTCTGAATGGGGTTGAGGTCAGGGGAGCATGGGGGTAACACCATAAGTTTGTCCCCTTTTATGCCCATATCAGCCAGAGATGCATATGTGTTATGTGCAGCATGAGACGGTGCATTATCATGCATGAAAATGATCTTGCTGCGGAATACACGGTTCTTCTTCTTGAACCATGGCAGGAAGTGCTGTTTGAGAAACTCCACATACATTATGGAATTCATCTTTACCCCTTCAGGGATCCTAAAGGGGCCGACAATCTCTCTCCCCATGATTCCAGCCCAAAACATTAGTCCACCTCCTCCTTGTTGGCGCCGTAGCCGTGTTTGCATGGGGTGTCCATCAACCAACCATCCTCCACTCCATCCATCTGGACCATCGAGCGCTGCACGGCACTCATCGGTGAACAAAACAGTTTTGAAGTCAGTCTTCATGTATTGTTTGGCCCACTGGAGCCGTTTCTGCTTGTGTGCAGTGGATAGAGGAGGTCGACAGGATGGCTTACGCACAGCTGCAAACCTCTGAAGGACTCTGCATCTTGTTGTTTGGGGGACGTTGGAGGCACCAGCAGCTTCAAAAACTTGTCTGCTGCTATGACAAGGCTTTTTTGCCGCTGCTCTTTTAACCTGACGTAATTACCTGTAGGAAAGAGTCCTCAATTTTCCCTTATCAGCACGCACACGTGTGTACTGTGAATGAGCTACATACTTCTTGATTGTGCGATGATCAGGATGAAGTGTCTTGGCAATGTTGATTGTAGTCATACCTTGACCTAAACACTCCACAATTTGTTGCTTCTCAGCAGCCGACACATCCTTTTTCTTTCCCATTTTGGCAGAAAATGTAGGCTGCTTAATAATGTGGGACAGCCTTCTTAAGTAGTCTTGCCTTTCATTGGACACACCTGCCAAACTAATTAGCACAGGTGTCTGCAATTGCTTACAGTGATATAAAGAGCCCTGACACACATCACCATCAATGAGTTTAACTGACAAACAAAAAAATTCTTACCTTATCACTCCTAAACACTTTTTGCATAATAATTTGGAACACAGTGTACATGCGCTTTTCCACAAAACACCAGTGGTTCACGTAGTGAATCTTATAGTTCTAACTTGCCAACCGTGGTCTGTATGGAGTTGTTCAATAAAGGGCCCAAAATTAAGATAACATAGACGGGAGAGGTCTCTATGAATACGAATTCCTAAGTATTTGATACCCTGTGAGGGCCAGGCAAAGGGAAAGTTGGACTGGATGGAATCCTGTATGGATTTGGGGAGGGAGACATCGAGGGCCTCAGACTTCGCTGCATTGATTTTAAAATTTGACCATGTAACAAAGTGATCTATTTCAGCCATAACAGCAGGGATGGATATATGTGATTGAGTGATATATACTAGGACATCATCAGCAAATGCAGAGCACTTGTACTCGGTGCCTCCCATCTCAATCCACCTAATATTGGGGTTATGGCGAATTGATGAGAGCAGGTGCTCCATCACTAGGATGTATAAGAGAGGGGACAGAGGACATCCCTGCCTTGTCCCATTGGTGATTATGAAAAGTGATGAAAATGTTCCATTTATCTTCAGCCTAGGTGACGTATTGCGATACAGGGCCGTGATTTTGCCTATAAAAGGGTCCCCTAGACCCCTAACCCAAGATTTTTAAGAGAATAATATATGGCGTGCCAGGAGACTCTATGGAATGCTTTCTCAGCATCCAACGAGAGTATCTAATTACAAATTTTTAACTGCATCTAGCCCAGGAAATATTTTGTGCCTAGTAGCAGTGTCTGCTAGTCAGCGGATTATCCCAGCTGTTAAGCAAGCTACACCACCTGTAGTTTGGACACTTAATTTTTTGAAAGGAAATGGTTCGGGCCCCCGGGACACACAGTGAAGAGCATCGGGGAGGCACCCCAAGGCATAGGGGCTGGGACTGGCGGTAGGATGCCTTGCGGTGGACCGCCGAGCTCGATCCTTATAAAAGCTTTTTAACTGCAGCAGCTTTAGTAGACGCTACTGGAGCTGTAATTACGTGGCTGCTGGCATGAGACTTGCCCTCCAATAGATCCTTGTAAAAGGATTTAAAGTGTACTCATTCAAATTAGAGAGACAATTTAAATTAAAAAGATTAGACCTGCCTCCACTGCAGAGGGGCTCGCTCGACCCACCAGCGGACAGGCACCAGTATTATGGGAGAGGGGGGCTGGCCGTCAGGGTCCACCGCGGCTCTGGCACAAACCCGGTGACACGGAGGTCGCACGGGCAGGAACGGACTAGCCGTGTCGGCTTCGCACTTTTTTGGTTTTAGAATGGCATGACATGCCTATATCTGTGTCTCCCCCTCCTTTTACTCCTCCACCTCTTTTCTTTTCGCATGACTATATGTACTTGTCACTTTTCCATGTGTTAGTTGTGTCTTCTGAGCAGTTTGTCAGCTTTTGGACACCTTTGAAGGTGTTTTCTATGTGTTTCTATGTGTTTTTGTTTGCCTGCCATTGGTTTTAACGGTGTTCGAAGGTGTTCGACGAACAGTTCGACGAACAGTTCGGCGAACATACGGGTGTTCGACGAACCGAACTGAACTCGAACACTACGGGGGTGGTTCAACACTACTCATGACCTAACCATATGTGGCACCCCAGGGGTCTGGTTGCCACAGTAATAGAAATATTATGTCTGAGAGCAAGAGGGAGGTTTCTCTGGTCAGGAGCCCTAAGCATGCAATACTGCCCGCCCAGACCTGGGAGGGGAGGAATCTGCCCTTATAAACTGGGTCTGGGGCGGGATTAGGTCAGACCGAGTCTGAGAGTCAGAGCCTGGAAAGGGAGAGTTACAACAGGAGCTCTGTAGGAGCAGGAGCGAGTGCCAGAGGCTAGAAGCTAGAAAGCTCGCCTTGGCTGAAGACACTAAACCCGGACACAGAGTCCGAGGCTGTGGGAACATCCAGGTCCAGCAGCAGAATACAACCGGCAGGGGAATCCATGTCCTCTGGCCATAGAAGCCTGGAGGCACGGTCACAAGCAAGGGACCAGCACCACCATCGTGAAGCGGAGGCTAACGGAAGGCCCCAAGTCACCGGCCATACGGGTGAGCACCACACGGTATACTCAGGGACGTGGGCTACTTCTACCCGCATAGAGCAAGGTAGCCAGGAAAGAGTGCAGAAAGTCGGGGAGGCCTACAACTCCACCTGGCCAGGGGAGATCCTACTTGCTTACAGACTGACCAGGCCCCTACTGCTAACCAGTACTCCCGGGAGGGTCTGCGTTATTCCATCAGTAAAGACCCTGAACTGCACCACACATCTCTGTGTTTCATCGCCGCACCAGCACCATCAGTACTGGGACGCTCACACCATCACTCCCATCATCCACACTAGCTGCCCTGAGGCAATACTTCTCCCGTGGGGAGTTATCCCATACTTGGCTGCGCATACAACATCAGCCTCAGCGGTCTGCAGCGCAGCGGCGGTCCCCACTGACCGCAATCCACGGGTGGCGTAGTTGGACATTTGTTATCACACTCAGACTGCCACTGGTTTGACCGCCCTGGGCACGGACAGGGTCACCGCCACGGAGGACTACAACCCCCAGCGATCCGGCTCCGGGTATCCCCCTGCACAGCACAGGCCCAGGGGGCGCGTCACATACATCATTACATGACCGTATGTCTCATGACCTAACCTTACATCACTACATGACCACGTGCCTCATGACCTAACCTTACATCATTATGTGACCGTGTATCTCATGATCTAACCTTACATCATTACATGACCACGTGCCTCATAACCTAACATTACATCATTATGTGACCGTGTATCTCATGATCTAACCTTACATCATTACATGACCACGTGCCTCATGACCTAACCTTACATCATTATGTGACCATGCATCCCATGACCTAACCTTACATCATTACATGACCACGTGTCTCATGACCTAACCTTACATCATTACTGCTTCTGGCAGCTGTGAGTTTTCTACAGCGCATCTGTCTGAGCTAGCAACTTACAACTATACAGCTGTTATGAAACTACAATTCCCAGCATGCCCTGCTGGGACTTAAATGTCAGAAACACACAAGTATGTGGAGAGTTGTAGTTTCACAACAGCTGGAGTGTTAGGCCACGTTCATACGTCAAGTATTTGGTCAGTATTTTACCTCAGTTGTTGTAAGCCAAAACCATGAGTGGGTGAAAAATGCAGAAGTGGTGACGTGTTTCTATTATACTTTTCCTCTGATTGAAAGTCAAAACAAGGAGTGGAACAAAAACTGATGTATGCAAAATGTCTCTTCAGAGAGGAAGATAACTAGAACTCTATTGCCACCTATAGGAAGTAGCAATCCTAAAAGTCAATATGGACCCTCTAACAATCCTTGTCACATGACATTGCATAAAAGCCAAAAACAAAATCTCAATTTGCAGTCACTGTGTTTCGGGGGAACTGCCCCTCGTCAGCACAAAGTGTGAGATCTAGTTTGGCTGGACGAGAGGCATCTGACCGGTATCCAAGGGGTAACGTTTCTCATTGGGGAGAGTGACATTGACGTGCCCCCTGGGCCGTGGGGTACTCGGCAGCCGGGCCTCTTATGGATGCCGGTATGGGGGAATATCACGATGGCTGGCCCGGTCCGTGACCCAGGGCGGTCAGTAAAAAGGGGAATTTAAAGGGGATTTGGAAAGTTTGTGACGCCACCTGTGGATCGCGGCTAGAGGGAGCCGCCGCTGCGGAGCAGTCCTCTGGAGCTGGTGTTACAGCAGCAGGGGTGGTGTGGCTCTCCATAGGTAGAGCTAGGTCCAGGGCAGCGTGGGGTGTATTGGATGGTGGTGCAGGGGAGAGATGGCAGGACGGTCCCGGAGGAAAGACGGACACTCACACGGGGGTAAGCTTCAGTACCTTTACTGGTGGTGTTGCTGGCACGGTCCAGGGTACTCCAGGCGAAGGGCACACTTTTGGAATCTCCCCAGTGAGCGGGTATAGGGCCTCCTGATCCGTTGCTTTATTCTCTAAGCTTCTGACCTGCCTGGAGCTAGGCCTAGCTTGGTTACTGTCTCTCTTAGCACCTGCTGACCTGGTGGTAGGGCCTTCTCTTTGGAGATCACTGTCCCTGGACTCTGGGACCTCCGTGACTCCTAGCTCTGGTACTGTAATCAGCGTTTGGTGAACCTGGGACCTGTAGTCCTCCAGGGGTTCCGGTGTTTCCTACTGGGTGTAAAGGGTCCCTGTAGGCGCGGACTCGGTGTCCGGTATATATATCGGGATTAGGCTGGTATGCTCCTCTGCACACTCGCTTCTTCTTCCTTCTCCTCTCGCCTTCGGCCCACTCAAGGCCCTCACTAGGCTTTCACACATGCTGTAGGCCTCGGCTCGCCTAAGCACAGCAGCCAGCGTGCTGCTCTCTTCGCTGCTCTCTGAGCATCAGCACGCTCGCTGCTCAACTCTGAGCTGTGTTCCTCTCTGTCTCTGAACACTGACTGCGAACTCACTGAGCTGCCTAGGTCCATCCTCCCTATATATGTCCCTAACGGGCTCCCTCTGGTGGTCTGAGGTGGTAGGGTGGAGGTGTGTGAATGTGTGAGGGCCTCTTGTGGAGAAGTCCATCCATGCACCCTTCTGGGTTCTGTGGCACCAATGTGCAGCAGGGTGCCACAACATGTTAAGCAGGTCAAGTTGAGGAGACTTTTAAGCCACAACGCTCCTCTGGGAAATATGCAAATTGTCGCTCCAGAGAGGGAGAGAACTAGAACTCTAGTGCCACCTATAGCCTGCTTTTGGCTACTATCCTAACTCATGTGACAAGGCTCGTTAGAGAATTGATATTGACTTTTAGGATTGCTACTCCCTATAGGTGGCACTAGAGTTCTAGTTCTCTTCCTCTGTGAAGAGACAATTTGAATATTTCCCAGAGGAGCACTGCGACTTAAAAGTCTCCTCACCTTGACATGCTTAACATGTCACTCTCCACAAGGAGAAATGTTACCCCTTAAATACTGATGTAAAATACCAAAATACTCAACATGTGCATGTGGTCTAACATACTACTGACTCCTGTTGTAGGTCATTTTTTGTGGGCTAAAAGAGGATCTGTCACCAGATTTTACAGTACAAACTGCATACATTAAACTATAAATGTCTTAGTCCTAATTAGGCCGTTGTTCTTTCTATGAAAATCCATAACTAATCCTGATATCAAAATAGGCACTGCAGATATCAGATACAGCTAGACCAATAAAATGCTCATTTCAATATCTGGGAGGGGAGGCTGCTTCTTTCAAAAGCATTATACAGCCTTTCTGACATAGTTTTTCAAAATATGACCATCAGCCTCATCAGGTCTAAGGCATCTATTTAAGTATATAATTTATATATTGAAACTTGGCACTTTGGGACGCATAGAGATGTTATGAATGTCACAAGGTACGGCAGTTAAGGACTGCTTTATAGATTTACATAGGGGCTCGGGGGTTTCAAGCTACACCTCCGGAAACACACTACTGTCCTGGTACAAATTGTGTATATATGAATAATCAGCATAGATCTCAGCCTGTTTATATCACTGATTTTTGCTTAACCTTGGTACATAGCATCAAACCCTTCGACATGGGAAGTAATGACAGGTTTTCAGCAGAAGTGAATTAGTAAATTTGAGAAACGAGTAAACTGAAAGTAACAAACGTAATAAGGACTAGTAAAAAGGACATTATACTTTTATATACAAGGATTAAGGTACATTTCCTGACATAAATGTGTCTAGCCGCGCTACTGTCTATAATTGACGGGCGGCTGGAATATTGCATTAGGGTGGCTCATCAGACCATTTCAGGAATGACGTCGCGAGTATTCACTAATGTCATTTCCATATACACTTTGATGGTGGATATGTTGAATATCATTTTTGTCTTTTACTTTTACTCGCTCTGGACTGAGTTTCCTTGGCAAATGGAAACTAATACTATGGCTAAATGTAATGTGCTCATCTGGAAAAAGGAATAGATAAATGTCTGTTTCCAGACCGCAGAGAATCTGTGACGGGACTTTCCCACATTATGCATGTATTAAAGCTTGGATTGTAATATATGAAGTGGGATGAGTCATATACCTGGTACAGTCTGAAAGCTAGAGAGAAACCTCTCAAAAACCCTAGTTCCACAAGTTTAAAACATTTATTCCTCAAACATCCCTTCAAATATATCAATTTAGTCATTCTCCTAAGACCATTTTTCTTGTAAAAGAAAAGTTGCAATTTTGGCAAATGTTATCCTGTAGTTGCAGAATAACTTGTGGCTTTTCCACCACTCCAGCCTTTTTATTCCCAAGTTCTTCTGGGACTTATGATTCGATGAGGCCGTGTACATGTCCATTTTTTTCCACGGACAGAAAAATTCGGTGACATTTAAGATTTTGATCCAAGTGTCGGATCAAAATCGGCAATGCAAGTCTATGGATCCATAAAAAAAAAAATTACATCAGGCTTAGAGTGCAGTCTGGTTTACTATGGACTGACAGGAGAAGGTGGAGAACCTTTTTTTTTCTCTCCATATCTGAGAAAAACTGATGCCACTCTGATCAAACTCTGATCAGAATAATCAGATCATCATTCTCAGATGTAGAGAAAACGGTTGTGTGACCCTACCCTAATTAAGAGGCATTAGGACATCTTAGGACTCATTTTTGTCTATGAGTGCTATCTGTGATTTTCTCGGATAGCACTCGCACCTAGTATAGTCTGTGGGGACATTCACATGTCCAATTTTTTGCTCGGTCCAAGTGGTCAGCCGTAAGTGTCGAAGACATGTCTGATTTTGATCCAAGAGTTGGATCAAAATCGACAATGCAAGTCAATGGGTCCATGAAAAAAATTGAACTGAACTCAGACCACACTTTGATCAAACGCTGAACAAACTCTGATCAGTCTAATCAGAATAATCCATCCGACTTTCTCGTACGCAAAAAAAAATCGGACGTCAGAATGAGGCTCTAGGCTATGTTCCCACGATGAGTATTTGGTTAACTTTTGATGTTGCAGATTTTCTGCAGCATTTCTGCACCTATTAGATAAATTAGGTTACATGCGTTTTTTAGCACGTTTTTACATGTGTTTTTATTGTGTTTTTGACGCTGCATTTTTTGGTCTCTTTTTGGCATGTCATGTTTTTAATTATGCTGCTTTGTTTGTTATCCTTTCTGGCATTTGGCATTGATAAAACTTAATTGATAAAGTCTTTTAGTAATTTTGTGTGTGTGCTATTAGTGTGTTTCCTCATAAATCGGACCAGACTTGCAAATGCTGCAATTTTTTATACTCAGACCTGAGGTCTCTGTGGAAAACAGCCTGTGTGCTAGTGCACATGGGCTTACAGCATTGGGCTGCTTGTCAAAATTAAACTCACCAGCTGAAATAAATGGGTCAGTGAAAACAACAAAGAGCACACAGATGCCATATATACCATATCAGAGTACTGTTCAAATTTACTGGCTTGAAGTTTTTGGAGGTTTTTTGAATAAGAGAAAATAGTTGCACAACGATGGGGAAAATGGACAGGTAAGGCAAAAATGCATGAAAATGTTCCACCACATTAATGAAAAATTGTCAGTTTTCTCTTTTTTTGCAATGAAAATGGTACAAACATCCCAAACAATGTCTGAATGAGTTTTGAATTAAGATAGTGGCTCTGGTAAGTAAATCTATTGGGCCTGCTGCAAGTAAGACAACTACCACAAGTAATCAGAATAAGTAAACCTTGAAAAGAATGAATATTGAACATTTACTTTGGCAGGTGGGAAGACTCCATCATTTACCCTGATGGGGCCCTGCGTGCAAACCTGGACCTCTGGCAAAGTTTTATAGATGACATTTTATTTATTGGGTCTGGGGACCAAATGTGACTCAATGAGTTTTAGTTGACAACAATAAAAATGATTTTTAATTAGATTTTGCCTAAACCACCAGTACCCAGCAAATTAACTTTTTAGATCTTAACATTTTCATTGATGAAGGCCAGGTGTGCACTCGCTCTTTTACAAAACCCATAGACTCTAATAGTTACATCTCCATTGACAGTTGTCACCTTCCTAGTTGGCTCTTGAATATACCTCGTAGCTAATTCATGAGGTTACATCCTAATTGCACAAATCCTCATGATTTTGAAGAGGAATCTGACATACTAAGAAATACATTTGTAGACAAAGCCTATGATGAGCAATTTCTTAAGGCTGCAAAGGATAGTGTCAAAAAGATACCAAGAAAAAAACTCCTGGACAGTAACAACAAAAAGATCCAAGAATTAAACGAGACCAGTATAGACGTTCCCATCATTACGCTATTTAACTCTAAAACACATATCCTCAGGAAAATAGTCAACAGACACTGGGATATTCTAAAAGATGATAAAATTATAAGCGACAAAATAAGACAACATCTCAGGTTCATTTTTAAAAAGGCATGCAATTTGGGCAACATTATTGCCCCTTCAGCACAGAATCCCCCCAGACAGATTGCTTCCCTCTTCCCTTTTTTCGATAACTCGGTAGGGTTTTTCCCCTGTAAGAAATGTATGGTCTGCAAAAACCTACATACCAAAAAACAAAGAGTGATCAAAAAAGGAGAGATCGAATGTGTAATTTCAGATTTTATATCTTGTTCCACTAAAGGGGTCATTTATGGCCTAAGGTGCCCTTGCAAGAAATTCTATATAGGACGCACTAAACGCCCCATGAACAAAAGAATAAGCGAACACCTTCCCAATATTAAAAATAAATTTGCTGGTCATCCCCTTTCTAAACACTTTTTAGAGAAGCACGAGGGTCTGACCCATGGTATACAGATGATGGGCATCCAAATTGTTCACAAACACTGGCGCCAAGGACATTAATGAAATGTCCTGCGCTGAAAGTAGCTGGATCTTCAAACTGGACACATTGAGACCAAAAGGTCTAAATAGTGAAATCGAGCTGTTTGTCTTTAATGACTGATTTTTTGATGACACCAATGAGGTATAAAAAGGACCACATGCCACCCCAGGACCAACCCTGATGAGGGAAACCAAATAGATTCCGAAACGCATTGGCTTTTTGATCCTCACAGGCATCCGCACCGTTATCTATCACATGACATCACATGCTCTGATGTCACGCTGGTCTTGCATGGACCATTGCAAGTGCGCCAATAACTGAGAGCACCACGAGGATTGTGAGTCACCGGCCGGGACTCCGCTTCTTACCTTCACCTCCTCTGCAACCATTGTGGGTTTTCCTATCAACGGACTACCCAATTGCAAGTAGCACCTTACAGGCTCTATTGCCACAGCTTGATCTTAGCTGACCTGGACTCCGCTACTTAACTCCACATTTGTCACAAGTATTGCGGGCATCTCCCCCACTGATCCCCCAATTGCAAGCAGAATCCTACAGGCTTCATTGCCACGGCTTGATTCTAGCTGACTTGGGACTTCACTTTTTCCTTACCTCTGCCTCCGCCGCAACCACTGTAGACTTCCCTGTAACGGATCACCCAACTGTAAGTAGAACCTTAAAGACTTAATTTCCAGGCCTTAACCCTAACTGACCTGGTAATGCACAGCCATGGCACACAAGCTAACCATGGACAATTCATCTCTAAGCATCAACCTGTCGGTCCCTTTATAATCACCTTCACACAGCCTTTTAGGCAGCTGCAGAGGTGGGACAACAGTAACTATACCCACCATTACCAGGTAACTATCAAACTTGGGTATCCTAGAGTGGATATTAGCTTGCACATGTGGCGCCCCTGTGGGTCCAGTTGCCACAGAGGTACTGCATCTCAGCCAGAGGTGTGGTACCCCACTCTCAGGTAAGGAGGGAGCACTACCCGGGACCCAACCACTCACATACAACACTACACCACCTCATAAGGGAAGGTCCAGATAGATCCTAAGGGAGAGCACAGGCTGGGTCCCTGTCAGGGGGGTGGAACTAAGTAGAGGAAATGGGTGGAGGAAGTGGTTTAGGGGAGCACTGAGAGAAGAGTATAAAAGAAGGGTACAAACATCTAGAAGGGTCCATTTTCCTGGTTCCAGTCCTTGGATCAGGAGTTCAGTGAGTGAGGACCATGTGTAGTACGGTCCTGACAGCGAAGGGGCCCAGTCAAATGGGCCCAGGAGGAGAGCGAGGAGAGTGAGGAGAGAAGACAGGAGCAGTGGGAAAGGCTCCAGAGATAGAAGGGATCCTACGGGCACGGCAAATGCGTGATGCCACCCGTGCGCCCGAGTTCAAGCTGATCGTGGAGGGATCAAGGCCTCAGGAGGGGATCGGCCCTAAACTAATGGAGTACTTTAAGGCTCAGCTAGCAAACCAGAGGGTGTAGTATCTTCATGTGCTGTAGCCACACACCACACATCATCACTAAAAAGGTGGCCTTATAGGACCAAGGGGACAGACCGGACATCGCCCGACAAGGCCCGCAGCCACTGGCTCGGGACACTGTGTGTGAGGCGCAGGGCAGGAGGAAGAGAGCCAGCACAGTGAGATGACCTGGAGAGGTACACAGAAAGGGGTCCCGTTCAAGTGCTTTTAAGTTATCTGAGCGTTGGCTGGATCACTTCCCCGGAGGACACAGGACAACGTGGGCGGTTATAATCCGTTGGTTGTAACCTGAAGCAGCTTGACAACTGTGAGTAAATACTTAAAGACTGCACCCCAGCATGTCCTTGACTAATTGCTGCACTACCTGCCTTGCACTACACTAACAACTTGTACCTCAAGTCATCTATACTGCCCTGGAGCTTAGCTCTGCCCGTGGAGAGCTGCACTATCTCTGCTGCATCACCATCAGCTCCAGTGGATCTGCACCGCAGGGTGGCCCCCTATAGCCGCATACCATGGGTGGCATCACAAACTTTATCCCCAAACATTTTATTCCCCCAATTGACTTTCCCTTTTCTTTATTTGACCGCCCTGGGCCATGGACCGGGTCACTGCCACCGTGACTACCCAAATAGTCGGCGATACATTGCTATCCCCTCCTCTTGAACCCACAAGGTACCCTTTGAAAGTTTATGGTATCCTGAGCTTTTTCCCCCTTCCACTATTAAATACACGCTCTCTCTTTCAGGGGATGACCATATATAAGACCTAGTACCGAGATCCCCTATGTCAGCATCTACCTCAACACATTGGATCATAGCTAATACCAAGGACACCCATCCTCTCCTCATTTTTTCTGTATCTTAAATTTGAATAAATTATTTTAACATTTATCTTCTTCATTTTATTCCTTACCCTCGTCTATTAGCCCAGCGCAAATATTTAATATTCATTAGTGTTTGAATGAGGCCTAAGTCCTACTGGTTGTATACTTTTGAAATGTCAATAACAGAGCAAAGTCCGAAAATTACAGGAACACCGAATATTCCCAAATACAATAAGTTACTGTTGCTCAACACAACATGGGAATGTTGGATAAGAATGTGGAAAATCCAAATCAGTGGTTTATAAATAACAATTCTGTGAGACATAAAGGGGTTTTCCCATGAACAAAAGTTAATTTTAATCAATGACTGTGTCTGACCGTGTATGGAATATGATCTAATCATACTACAGATCCTGGGCAGGGAAGGAATGAAAAGAGTATACAGACATTACAGCATGGAGTCGCAAATGATTCTTTCTTTGTTTAAAAATAGGCAGTGAAATTTTTTACCTCACAAAAAAAGAAATCAGCTGCGATCCCGTGCTGTAATGTCTGCATTGACTTTTGCATCGTCCTCCACGCCTAGAAGATGTAGTATGATCAGACCATGTTCTGTACACAGTGAGACACAGCCATTACACAAGGGAACATTTATAAGATTATCTCAGGACAGGAACATTTTATTTAAACGCATCCAATTGCGGAACTTATTATTATCTTGATTAAAATCAACTTTCGTTCGTGGAAAAACCCCTTTAAACCAATTTTACAGATAGAAACACCTACATATTTTACTAGTTTTGTATAGAGCTGAAAATGGTTTTCTTACAGAGTTTCAAAAATCATCTTTAATACAGTGAGGCCTATGTGTATCATAGAAAAATAATGCAACTATATCAATGGTGCTAAAATTGCACTTTATTTATATACATATCACAACGTTCTTCACATTAGTTGCCTCTAAGGTTTCAATTTTTGTTCTAAGAAAGGAATGCGAGAAAGGATTAACAAAAAAAGAATGGTGTCATTACAGAGCTATTTCTACCTGGAAGGGTTGTTAAAACTGGACATGTCATACTATGTGCCACAATTAGTTATGTAGACTGTCAAGCAGAGGCCACCTTCTTGGAGCTCACCTCTTTCAACAGCTGTGACCTGCAGCAAAGAGTTCCTCTTTGGCTAGGTTCACGAGAGCATATTTTCGGTTCAAGTACTATCTGAGAAAAAACTAACAGCACTTGGATCATTGTTATTCATTGAGGCTGTTCAGATGGCCATTTTTCCATATGAACCAAATGTCTGTATGAAAAGAATTGCAGTATGCACTAGCCTCTCCGCCTATTTAAGTCTATGGATGTGCAAAACAAAAATTGAATTGGACACCATATAGATCAACTGCAGAGAATCCGATTTTATCGATACATTGCAATTCTTTACACATAAAAAAAACGCTATTAATCTGCAGATGTAGGGTTAATCTGCAGGTTAATAGTGTTCTGAACCTGCCCAGCACGCACACTGGAAGCCTCACTGCCAGGAGGAAAATAACTTTTTTCCTCCCAGCAGTGTTTGGCGTTCAGTCACAGCGGTGCTGTTGGCACGGGTTCTGTCACTGCTCTGTGTATAGAGAGCCACTTCTGTAACCATGCTCCTGGCACTGACTGACAGCAGGATCAACATTGGAGCCGGCTCTCTGTCAGTGTAGCGGAGGGAAGAGCTGGAGCTCTCCTCTTTGCTTCCAGTTTTGAGTGTTTTGGTAGTAACACTATCTGTGTACCAAATGGATCGGATTCAGGAATTACTGGTGAGCTTGTTCAAGATTATTGTAATTGTTTTTGCTTTGTATACCCCTTTCACATATAAAGCGCCATGGAATAAATGGCGCTATAATAATAAATAATAATAATAATAGCTGGACTTTGTTTCTTAACATAAAAATGGATGCCATAAGGATGACAATACAGATGAAAAATCGTCCATTTTTTTCTGGATGAAAACAGATGCATTTTTTGTATGCTCATGTGAGCTTAGCCTTTAGAAAACTTTCTCAAATTTATTTCCATCCACTTTACAAAAGTCTAACTACCAAGGCAACTTGTTTTTGTGAAAAAGGGTGTACCACTGGGAAAACCCATTTAAAATGACCACTCCCAGCCTGACAGCTGATTTGATGCTGCTGATTGAAATGATCAAAAGGAGTAATATATAGATTACGGTCGGCACTACTCCTTCTAGCATTCATCTTTAACTAGGACTGCCGCCGTTTAGCAGGTATATTAGATTGCAAAATACCATTACAATTTGGTAAATAGCAACTTTACTGTTTCTGGTATAGGATGACCTATCTATATAGCAGTTTCTGTGTCCTCTTATTGGCACAATATGTAACTTTATATACACTTCTTAACATTGAAATTGCAGCACCAAGCATCAAGGCTCAAGAGACATGTTAATGATATACAAATTCTGAAAAGCGAAAGAATTGAAAATATCTCAATTTATTCCATATCAAGAATGAGCACCATGTGCAGAAATACATGCACTCACACACCTTGGCAACAGTGAAATTGCATCTTAATGATATGCGAATGATAAAAAAAAGAAAAAATTTTTTTCAAAACATCAATTTATTCAGTGTCGAGTATGATTGCCAGGCTCAGATATATTCACACACTTACGCTTTGGCTGCTATTAACAAGGTTATTAATGGTTGTCTGAGAAACGTTCTGCCAAACTGAGTGCACTTGGGCAGGTATATCATCAAGACCCACTGCTGGCTGCTGCCTTTGCAATTGCTGACCAATGACACCTCCGACATACTTGATGGGAGACCGGAGAGACGCAAACCATGGTAGCACATTTAGGCCACATAGGCAGCTCAAAATAACACAAACAACATGTGGCCTGGCATTGTCGTGTTGAAAAATGACTCTCAGGACACTGGTTCCACAATTGATCAATTCTGTACTAGAAGTGTAAATTAGACATTACAAACCAAGAATAAGGTGTCAGTGTCTACATAAACCATTAGAAGGTGTTTGAACAACATTGGGTTACGAGTCAGACGTCCCAATACAGATGATCCATTGACCTCATGCCACTGCTCTCAAAGGCTATCATTGTGGCAAGCAAGACAGCAATGAAGGCTGGAATGAAGGGCTATCCTCTTCAGTGATGAGTCCTACTTTTGTCATAGATGCAATAATAGCTGGACATCGGCATTACATTGATTTGGTTATGTAACCTGTATTACGGCTATTTTTCCAAGTGTCCCAGGAGATGTTTTACAACACAACAATTCTAGACAACTGGTAACATGCTGCCATGGGCTGTAGTGTTTTCACTTGTCTCCCATCAAGCACATATGGGAAGTCATTGGTCAGCAATTGCATAGGGGGCAGCCTGCACTCGACATGACAGAACAGTCCATGACTTTCTGTTCTTGATATAGCAATTTCAACTTTGAGGAGTGTAATTATAAAAATACAACCTGTGAGATTAGGACACGTCCACAGGAAAAGTTTTCAAGAAGGGTACCATTCTTTTTGTTTGATCTTTTAAAGATACTGTGTTTAAGTCTAGTTATACACAATTTTTATAATTGAAAAGTGAAGTCTTTTAAAAGAGCAAAAACCTAAATATAGTACCAATTATCCTAATTACAGATCTGAATACTAAGCTACAACTGCATATTAGGGTAATGATAATGCCACGGTTAGATGATGTTGGATAAAAGTACCATTGCTTTAGCTTTTCTGGAATGGTAAAAGCAATATACAGTATATATTTGATAGAGCAACACAATTAAAATACTGATAAAACTCCCACTGTATAGAAATGTCGGTGTTTTTTTAAAGAGTGTGTATGTTTAAACTGAATTACTTGACTTCTTGGTAATACTTCAGGCTTTCATCACACCAGGGATGTTGCTAGCAGTGTCAGACTGGGGAACATTGGGCCAACCAGAGAATTTGAATCTGAGGGCCCACCTTTCATGTATACAATATGAATGCAGTATTTTTTTCAGACCAGGGTTAATTTTTGTCAGGGACTACATCTTATGGTATCATTAAAACATACACCTTAGGATTCTGCTCTGCTTGACAGGTGGATTGATCATCGTGTGATCGCTCCCATCTCTTTTGCACACTTGTGGTCGATTGCCAACAAGTTAATCATCCTGCATCTCTGATGTTAAAGCATTGAGAGAAGGAGAGAAGTTAGATGGAATATGACCACAAATATGTAAGTCGCATATGTGTAATCACATGACAACTAATCCTAACAGTAAGTATGGTACACAATATTAGGATTCGGCATGATACAGTGCCTGAGGACGATTAGCCCTGACAATGAAAACCCCTTTAATGATAATACAAACTGACATACCGGATAGAGCTGTGCACTATATCTCCATAAATATTTACATCCAGCCATTTCCAGCCTATAGTGGGATAACAGTGTCAGAAATAGTCTAGTAGACATCCTGATGACAGTAAGAAGTTAGTGACAATGAATGATAAAAACAAACTATTAGTGATGAGCGAGCATGCTCGCCACTATTCACAGTGCTCGAGATGCTCGTTACTCGGCAAGTATTTTTTGAATGTTCGGGCAGGAGCTCGAGTCCCCACCCTGCATGTTTGGCGCATATTAGGCAGTGAATTACAATGAAGGGATTTCGTCACAGTCACTGTAATGCCGTAGCCATGTTGGTTGTGGTATTACAGTGATTGCCTGGCCACATAGCGTCATCATGTCTATGTAAGACCCGGGACCCTATGCTCGTCACATTCTACCGGTCAAAGAGGCAGAGTAGTGAGAGCTGCAGCTGAGCGAGGCAGAGAATTGGCGGTTATTTTAAACAGATATTCCACACCACTATTATTAATCAACTCCAACAGTCCTTGTAAGCGCTCATTTGGAAGAATATTAATCCTGCTGATAGCACTAGTTAGGCAGAGCTTGTGGAGACCTAGTATAGTACAGAATAGGGTCCATTGTACATTCTTTCTGTTGCTGGAACTCCTATCAATAGCCCTAGATATCAGGGCTAATAATATTCTTTTTGCTCTTAATCCTGCTAATTTTGGTGAAAAGCAATATAATACACCATTTTACTGCTCCATTTGCTTGTTAGCAGCATACAGCCAGACTTGGTTGATTTGAATAGCATTGCTGTATTGTGGAAGCAGAGAAACTTGTCTATCATCTCAGGTGGTGAAATATTACTGCAGTATTAGTCCTGATTTTTTTTGGAAGCTGCAAAATTTTATACTCCATTTAAAGTCTGCTACTTCTGTGTTCAAAATATATCCACACTTCTTCGCTGACCAATAGCATCGCTATCCTGGCACTGGCCAAAAGAATTGGTCATCAGACGTGATGAAATATTGTGGTCTTAATCCCGACATTTTTTGCAAGCTGCAAAATATTATATAGTATAAAAAGCCTGCACCACCTAAGTAATGCAGTGAGTCAGATCCACCTGCAGTTTAGACACGCTACCAATTGAACAGGAAAAATGTGGTGCTCAGCTTTAAATAAGCAATTCCAAATAGTACATAATAGGAAAAAGATAAGCTGCACTCACCATTCCTTGTAAAACTTGTATTCTTTATTGCATCATTTAAATAAAAAGTGGGGCAAGCAGGGAGAGAGGACGGACAACAGCCATTTCGCACTTTGGACTAGCGCCTCTGCGGGTAGAGGTGCTATATACTATACTCCATTTAAAGTCTGCTGCTTGTGTGTCCAGAATATATCCACACTTGTTCGCTGACCAATAGCATCGGTATACCGGTACTGGCCAAAAGAATTGGTCATCAGATGTGATCAAATATTGCGGTATTAATCCTGACATTTTTTTGAAAGCTGCGAAATATTAAACTCCATTTAAAATGGGCAAGGCACGTGGTAAGCGATGGGGAAGTGGACGTGATGCTGATGGTGCATGCAGAGGCCAAGGCCATGGGCAAGATGAAACTGTGCTTGCTGAGGGAGCACAAGAAGCACCCACATCATGTCGACCTAGCTACCTGTCCAACTTTCTAGGGGACCGCAGCACACCACCAATGAACCCAGAGCAGTGTGAAAAGGTTGTTGGTTGGATAGCATATAATGGTTCCAGTCAGTTTGCCACCACCACCACCATCTTGTCTTCCACATGGTCCAGTCTCAGCAGCCGTGAGTCTGGACCACATATTCCTCACCCTGATCCTCCTTCCTACCACCATACCGAGTGCCAGGAGACAAGTGATCCCACACTTGGACACTCAGAAGAGCTATTCACAATTCCATTTACAGATTATGGTCTCTCGCTCGGTCTGCTTTAAGTGGGGCAAGAAGAGATCGCATGTAGCGATGCCCAAATATTTGAGCAGCCACGATCACAGGAAGGCGACGGTGAGAAAGTGCAATTACTGTTGCAAGAGGTGGATGATAAGAATGAGACACAATTGCCAGCAAGTCAGGAGGATGCCCAGGGTGCGTACGTGGAAGGTGAGGTGGTGGGCGATGAAGTCACTGATCCAACCTGGCAAGGTGAAATGCATACCAAGAACAGCAGTGCAGAGAGGGAGAAAGGCGTATCACCACAACAGGCAGGAACAAGCAGTGGGGTGGCCACAGAAACAAGGAGGGCAACTGTTCCCCAAAACAC
This sequence comes from Phyllobates terribilis, assembly GCF_046119375.1. Lineage (NCBI taxonomy): Eukaryota > Metazoa > Chordata > Amphibia > Anura > Dendrobatidae > Phyllobates > Phyllobates terribilis. The sequence goes on from NW_027362763.1 coordinate 232,292,914, forward strand.
CAATACAAGGGAAGTTGCCAGTCCAACTGCTAGGTCTTCCTGAGTCTGGCTCTTTTTTAAAGACTGTCCAGTTAACCTAAAAAGACCATTTGCAAATCTGCCATGCCAGCATCAGCAGGGGCCGCAAAAGTACCAGCCTGACCACCACCAGCATGCTCAGGCACATGACAGCAAAGCACCCGACTAGTTGAGCTGAAAGGCAGGGTCCAGAAACAGTGTTTGCAGGTGATACCACTGCCTCTTCCGCTGTTGTACGTGCACGCCAAGCCTCTGCCTAAGATGCAGGTAAAGATGCTTCCCACCCTGCACCTGTCAGTGCACACTTTCAACCATCACATTCAGCGTCCACGTCCTTGTCCCAGCACAGGGTTCAGTTGTCCCTACCCCAGTCCTTGGAATGCAAGTGCAAATACGCAGCTACCCACTCACATGCCAGAATACTAAACTGCCACATTTCTTGACTTCTTGCACTGGAAATGTTGCCTTTTAGGCTCGTGGAGATGAGAGCTTTCCGAAACCCTATGGTGGCTGCTGTCCCTTGGTACTCGGTCCCCAGCCGCCATTATTTCTCCCGGTATTTCATCCCCGCCTTACACAAGCACATGTCCAAGAACATTACCCATGCCCTCACCAACGCAATTACTGGGAAGATTCACCTAACCATGGACACATGGACAAGTGCTTGTGGCCAGGTATGGGACATTTCACTGACGGCACACTGGGGTAATACTGTGGAAGCTGGGACCCAGTCGAAACCTGGGATGGAACACGTCCTGCCGACGCCTAGGATTGCGGGCCCTGGGTCCATCAGGTTTGCCCCCATATTTTACAGCTCCTGTACCTCCTACTCTTCAGCCTCCATCTCCGAAATTAGTCGCAAGCTGGAAGCAGGGCAGCACTGTCTCAACCAAGTGGCAACAGGCTCTGCTGAAGCTTATCTGCTTAGGCAACAAACCGCACACTGCTGTAGAGTTGTTAAAATCTGTAACAGAGCAGGCAGATCTGAGGCTCTCACCGCTGAACCTACAGCCAGGCATGATTGTGTGTGACAATGGCCAGAACCTGGTGGCAGCTCTGAAGCTTGGCAACCTTGCACACGTACCATGCCTGGCCCATGTGCTCAACTTAGTGGTTCAGCGGTTTCTCAAAACCTACCCAGATCTGCCTGAGCTGCTTGTGAAAGTACGCTGCGTGTGTGTTCATTTCATAAAGTCAGCTACAGCTTCCGCCGCCCTGACAGTGCTTCAGCAGTGTTTGCAGCTTCCAGCTCACTGACTTGTGTGCGATGTCACTACGCGTTGGAACTCAACGTTGCATATGTTGGGAAAGATTTGTGAGCAGCAGAGGGCAGTTGTTGAGTACAAGCTTCAACACGCCCGTTGGTATTCAGGTTAGCCTTCACACATAAGAGCTGATGAGTGGGCATGGATGTTGGAAATCTGTGCCGTCCTCCAAAACTTTGAGGACTCAACCAAGATGTTGAGCGACGATGACGCCATAATTAGCATCACCATCCTACTTCTCTGTCTACTAAAATGCTCGCTGCTCACAATTAAAGAGGAGGCATTGTAGGCGGAGCATGATGAGATGGAGCAAGGCACTATATAGGGTGATGCTACACAGCCCAGCCTCATCTCATCTCAATGTGGATTGGGTGATAATGAGGAGGAGGAGTAGGAGGAACAGGAGCTGGTTTCCTACCCACACCACATTCATACCGTCTGTTCAGCATGGATGGCCTGAAGAGGGGGAGGATAATGTGGAGAACATGGCAGTTGTCCTCTTGGTGGGGACAGGGAAGTCTTGACTGTTGGCAGTCTGGCAGACATCACTTAGTTTATCTTCTGCTGCCTTTCCTCTGACCCTCGCATTGTGCGTATTTTGGGCAACAGTAATTACTGGTTGGTCACACTTCTAGACCTGAGCTACAAGGAGAACTTGCTATCTCTCCTTCCCGTGGCGTACAGGTCTAATAAAATGTTGCAGTACCAGAAGGTCCTTGTTGAAGAATAATTCAAAAAATTCCCAGCTGACAACACTGGCAGTAGAGGTCACAATTCCTTGGACAACCAAGGAGTACAGGCGAGGGAGACACAAACCAGATGCAGCAGATGCAGGGGAACATTGTCAAAGGTCTGGGACAATTTTATCAGACCCTCCCAGTGCCCAGGCCTTGATGCATGGGGTACTCTGAAAATGAAGGAAACATTTTGGAAGATGCTGAAGGAGTACCTTGCTAACCGTACCAGCGTCCTCCGTGATTCCTCTGTTCCTTGCAACTATTGGGTATCCAAGCTGGACACATAGAATGAACTGTCTCTCTACACCTTGGAGGTCCTGGCCTGCCCTGCCCTGCCGCTAGCGTTTTGTCAGAGCAGATTTTTTGTGCCACCGGGGGTATTATAACTGATAGGCACATCCACCTGTCAAAAGAAAATGCTGACAGGCTGACTCTTATCAAAATGAACAAGGGCTGGATTGGGCCAGACTTCTCGACACCACCAGATGACAGTAGTGGAACATGAACTCAAATACAGTGGTTGATTTTAGAGGATCTATTCCCATGCACCCCTTTACACCCAGACATGGCTACATGCTTCAGGATTTCATCCATTTCATGTCATTCTCCTCCTTATTCTTTTCCTCATCCTCCACCACCATATCACCAGTGTGTCCATCATGCAACACCCACAACATTTTATGCAATATATATGCATACCCCCAAGAGGTAAATGTTTATCAGCCCATGCACTTAGTGCAAGGGCATTACCAGTCTAGGAGACCCACTCCTTAATAATGGAAAGTAAATTTTTTACTGAGGCCCTCCACTATGTCTCTTCAAATTTGTATTGGAGCGTGTCCTAATTATTGGCAGCCCTTGATCTTGCTGCATACGCAATAGCAGTATAGGAGACCCACTCCTTAATATTTTTAAAATAAAATTTTCTGAGGCCCTTCACTATGTCTCTTCAAATTGGTATTGAAGTGTGTCCTAATTTTTGGCAGCCCTTGCACTTACCGCATATGCAATAACAGTATAGGAGACTCACTCCTAAATAATGGGAAGGCCAATTAAAATGTATTCTATATTCTACAATGTTAACTCTTATCTGAAATTTGTGTATGGGTGAGCTATCGCACTATGGATAGTGTATTAAGTGCATCCAGACAGGGATTATTGCCTTATACCCTGCAGAATGTAAGCCCGCAAGGGCAGGGTCCTCTTCCTTCTGTACCAGTCTATCATTGTTTATTTGTTACTGTAAGTGATATCTGTATCTTGTATGTAAACCCTTCTCATGTCCAGCACCATGGAATCAATGGTGCTATATAAATAAAGAATAATAATAATAATAATAGTCTCGCTGCTGAAAGCAAACAAAAAAATCTATTCCCTATTGATACCACTGTTATTCTATTTTTTATTGTACTATATTACCTCTCTTATCTGAGATTCGTGTACAGGTGACCTATAGCAGTTGGGATAGCATCTTACAGGCATATAGTCATGGAGCATTTTATACTCCAGTGGCTCAGTGGTTAGCACTGTTGCTTTGCAGCGCTTGTGGTCCTGGGTTCGAATTCCACTAAGGACAACATCTTCAAGGAGTTTGTATGTTCTCCCTGTGTTTGCATGGGTTTCCTCCGGGGACTCCGGTTTCCCGGTTTCTTCCCACATTCCAAAGACATACTGATAGGGAATTTAGATTGTGAGCCCCATAATATCTGTAAAGCACTGTGAAATTAATGGCGCTATATAAGTGACTAAAATAAATAAATAAGTAAATAATTACTCAGTGCTGAAAAAAAATTTGATTTCCTATTGATAACACTGTTAGTTGCTTTTAAAATAGGGACTGGTGCTAGATGGTACTATCAGCTGGAAAGAAGTGTTCATTCTGGTCGCATACATCCCTAGAACAATCCAGAACTTGAATTCTTACCATGCACTCGTTGACTGATTCATCATTTTTAATGGTGATTAGTGTTGAGCGATACCTTCCGATATCGGGAAATATCGGATCGGATTGGATCGGACCGATACCGAAAAAGTATCGGATATCGCCGATTCCGATACCGGAAACCAATGCAAGTCAATGGGACATAAATATCGGAATTAAAATAAACCCTTTCTTTCCTTGTAGGTTATTTCTACATGAAGGAAAACAACTAAGAATAATGTAGAATGTATTGGGGGAGGTGGGGGAGACAATAAAGGCATAGAGGTTTAGCCCAGTCAAATGGAATAGCAGGAATTACTATTTTTTTATTATGTTCTGAGTTACGGAAATATTAACTATGTTAAGTATTTTTATATTTTGTCAGATATTTATGTTTCACTACTTCCATGCTCTTCACCTTCTTTTTTACTTCTCCCACACTTTCTCCTTCATCATCCTCAGCATATTTTTCATCCACTTCTTCTTCACCTTCTTCTTCTTCACCTTCTTCGTATTATTCTTTTTTTTACATTCTTCATATTCTACTTCTTCATCTTCTTCATATTCTTCTTCTTCATCATATTCTTATTTGTGACAGGCATTCCTGTAGTTGTTATCTATAAAAGGTTGGACATTACACCTTTCGTTCTGCCCGTCACAAAAGATTTACAACAGGATTTGTCCGCGTTCAGTTTGGCCTGCAGCAGCAGGTCTTTTCCAGGGGCAACACGAGGAGGAACGGACTCACCCCCATACACTGCTTAGTTATCTTCTGCTTATAATTTAGATATTATCTTTTGCTCTGATTTTTAGTCTTATGCTTAATGTTCTTCCGCTTTTTGTTCTGCAGCTTCTTGTATTTCTGCTTCTTGGTTTTCTGTCTCTTGTTCTTCTGTATCTTGGTGCTTGTCTTCTCTTCTTTGTCTTCTTGGTCAACTTCTTCAGGGTCATCTTCTTGGTCTTCTTCGGGGTGGTCTTCAGGGTCGTCGTCTTCGGGGGTCCTCGTCTTCGGGGTCCTCGTCTTCTTCGGGTTGGTCTTCTGGGTCCTCGTCTTCGGGGTCCTCGTCTTCTTCGGGGTGGTCTTCAGGGTCCTCGTCTTCTTCGGGGTGGTCTTCAGGGTCCTCGTCTTCTTCGGGGTGGTCTTCAGGGTCCTCGTCTTCAGGGTCATTGTCTTCGGGGTCCTCGTCTTCTTAGGGTTGGTCTTCAGGGTCCTCGTCTTCAGGGTCCTCGTCAGGGAGATCCAGAGTGATTACCAAGGACCATTTCAAAAAGCTTGAACTTGGAAATGTAGCAGAAGGTACAAGAAAGCTGAGGAACTACCGAGGACCAGCTGACGGTACTGGAACCCGGATGGGTAGCAGAAGGTACAAGAGCCAATGGAACTACCGAGGACCAGCTGATGTTACTGGAACTCGGTTACTAAGCAGGAGGTACCTGTGCCAGAAAGCACTACCAAGGACCAGCAGACGTTGGTGGAACTTGGATACCGAGAAGGAGGCACCTAATCCAAAGGCACTGCCGTGAACCAGCTGATGGTACTGGAACCCAGATGGGTAGCAGAAGGTACCCATGTAAAAAAAAGTTCAAGGCCGCGAGCCGGCCGCAGTTACCAAAACCCACAGTCCTACAGGGGGTGCTTGTCCTATTGGCACTATGGAACCAGCCTTCATTGCCAGATCTCGCAGCCCACATAGGAGTCACCTAAACTGCAGGCACCATAGAGTCGGCTAACCCGACCGCAACACGACAGGACAACGCATTGGAGGCAAAGTGACGTTGACACTACCCGGAAACAGCTGGCGTGCTGGAACCAGGCTGGGCAGGAGGGAGTACCCGTGCCAAAGACACTGCCGAGAACCAGCTGACGGTACTGGAACCCGGATGGGTAGCAGAAGATACAAGAGCAAATGGAACTACCGAGGACCAGCTGACGGTACTGGAACCCGGATGGGTAGCAGAAGGTACAAGAGCCAATGGAACTACCGAGGACCAGCTGATGTTACTGGAACTCGGTTACTAAGCAGGAGGTACCTGTGCCAGAAAGCACTACCAAGGACCAGCAGACGTTGGTGGAACTTGGATACAGAGAAGGAGGCACCTAATCCAAAGGCACTGCCGAGAACCAGCTGACGGTACTGGAACCCGGATGGGTAGCAGAAGGTACCCATGTAAAAAAAAGTTCAAGGCCGCGAGCCGGCCGCAGTTACCAAAACCCACAGTCCTACAGGGGGTGCTTGTCCTATTGGCACTATGGAACCAGCCATCATTGCCAGATCCCGCAGCCCACATAGGAGTCACCTAAACTGCAGGCACCATAGAGTCGGCTAACCCGACCGCAACACGACAGGACAACGCATTGGAGGCAAAGTGACGTTGACACTACCCGGAAACAGCTGGCGTGCTGGAACCAGGCTGGGCAGGAGGGAGTACCCGTGCCAAAGACACTGCCGAGAACCAGCTGACGGTACTGGAACCCGGATGGGTAGCAGAAGATACAAGAGCAAATGGAACTACCGAGGACCAGCTGACGGTACTGGAACCCGGATGGGTAGCAGAAGGTACAAGAGCCAATGGAACTACCGAGGACCAGCTGATGTTACTGGAACTCGGTTACTAAGCAGGAGGTACCTGTGCCAGAAAGCACTACCAAGGACCAGCAGACGTTGGTGGAACTTGGATACCGAGAAGGAGGCACCTAATCCAAAGGCACTGCCGAGAACCAGCTGATGGTACTGGAACCCGGATGGGTAGCAGAAGGTACCCATGTAAAAAAAAGTTCAAGGCCGCGAGCCGGCCGCAGTTACCAAAACCCACAGTCCTACAGGGGGTGCTTGTCCTATTGGCACTATGGAACCAGCCTTCATTGCCAGATCCCGCAGCCCACATAGGAGTCACCTAAACTGCAGGCACCATAGAGTCGGCTAACCCGACCGCAACACGACAGGACAACGCATTGGAGGCAAAGTGACGTTGACACTACCCGGAAACAGCTGGCGTGCTGGAACCAGGCTGGGCAGGAGGGAGTACCCGTGCCAAAGACACTGCCGAGAACCAGCTGACGGTACTGGAACCCGGATGGGTAGCAGAAGATACAAGAGCAAATGGAACTACCGAGGACCAGCTGACGGTACTGGAACCCGGATGGGTAGCAGAAGGTACAAGAGCCAATGGAACTACCGAGGACCAGCTGATGTTACTGGAACTCGGTTACTAAGCAGGAGGTACCTGTGCCAGAAAGCACTACCAAGGACCAGCAGACGTTGGTGGAACTTGGATACCGAGAAGGAGGCACCTAATCCAAAGGCACTGCCGAGAACCAGCTGACGGTACTGGAACCCGGATGGGTAGCAGAAGGTACCCATGTAAAAAAAAGTTCAAGGCCGCGAGCCGGCCGCAGTTACCAAAACCCACAGTCCTACAGGGGGTGCTTGTCCTATTGGCACTATGGAACCAGCCTTCATTGCCAGATCCCGCAGCCCACATAGGAGTCACCTAAACTGCAGGCACCATAGAGTCGGCTAACCCGACCGCAACACGACAGGACAACGCATTGGAGGCAAATTGACGTTGACACTACCCGGAAACAGCTGGCGTGCTGGAACCAGGCTGGGCAGGAGGGAGTACCCGTGCCAAAGACACTGCCGAGAACCAGCTGACGGTACTGGAACCCGGATGGGTAGCAGAAGATACAAGAGCAAATGGAACTACCGAGGACCAGCTGACGGTACTGGAACCCGGATGGGTAGCAGAAGGTACAAGAGCCAATGGAACTACCGAGGACCAGCTGATGTTACTGGAACTCGGTTACTAAGCAGGAGGTACCTGTGCCAGAAAGCACTACCAAGGACCAGCAGACGTTGGTGGAACTTGGATACCGAGAAGGAGGCACCTAATCCAAAGGCACTGCCGAGAACCAGCTGACGGTACTGGAACCCGGATGGGTAGCAGAAGGTACCCATGTAAAAAAAAGTTCAAGGCCGCGAGCCGGCCGCAGTTACCAAAACCCACAGTCCTACAGGGGGTGCTTGTCCTATTGGCACTATGGAACCAGCCTTCATTGCCAGATCCCGCAGCCCACATAGGAGTCACCTAAACTGCAGGCACCATAGAGTCGGCTAACCCGACCGCAACACGACAGGACAACGCATTGGAGGCAAAGTGACGTTGACACTACCCGGAAACAGCTGGCGTGCTGGAACCAGGCTGGGCAGGAGGGAGTACCCGTGCCAAAGACACTGCCGAGAACCAGCTGACGGTACTGGAACCCGGATGGGTAGCAGAAGATACAAGAGCAAATGGAACTACCGAGGACCAGCTGACGGTACTGGAACCCGGATGGGTAGCAGAAGGTACAAGAGCCAATGGAACTGCCGAGAACCAGCTGGCGGTGCTGGAGCCCAGGGTAAATACTAAAAACAGAGGAGCCAGAGGTGTATTTGGAGGAGGTTTTAAATCCGTAGTACAGTGGATGTGGACAAAGCAGGAGAATTTGCCGGACACACAGCTGGGGATCAGCTGACGTTACTGAACCCCAATAACACTGGAGCAAGCGTTGACTGTGCAGACGGCACTTCTGAGCAGCAACTAGCGGTATTGGAGCCCAGGGTAAATACTAAAAACGGAGGAGCCAGAGGTGTAATTGGAGCAAGTTTTAAATAAGTAGCACAGTGAATATGGACAGAGCAGGAGAAATTGCCGTGAACACAGCAGGGGAACAGCTGACGTTACCGAACCCCAATAACACCGCAGCAAGTGTTGACTGTGCAGACGGCACTTCCGAGCGCCAACTGGCGGTGTTGGAGCCCAGGGATAAGAATGAAAACAGAGGAGCCAGAGGTGTAATTGGAGCAACTTTAAAATGTGTAGTACAGTGGATGTGGACAAAGCAGGAGAAATTGCCGTCCGCACAGCAGGGGAACAGCTGACGTTACTGAACCCCAATAACACGGCAGCAAGTGTTGACTGTGCAGATGGCTCTTCCGTGCGCCAACTGGCGGTGTTGGAGCTCAGGGATAATACTGAAAACAGAGGAGCCAGAGGTGTAATTGGAGCAACTTTAAAATCTGTAGTAGTGAGAATGTGGACAGAGCAGGAGAAATTGCCGTCTGCACAGCAGGGGAACAGCTGACGTTACTGAACCCCAATAACATGGTAGCAAGTGTTGACTGTGCAGACGGCACTTCCGAGCGCCAACTGGCGGTGTTGGAGCTCAGGGATAATACTGAAAACAGAGGAGCCAGAGGTGTATTTGGAGGAGGTTTTAAATCAGTAGTACAGTGGATGTGGACAGAGCAGGAGAAATTGCCGTCCGCACAGCAGGGGAACAGCTGACGTTACTGAACCCCAATAACACGGCAGCAAGTGTTGACTGTGCAGACGGCACTTCCGAGCGCCAACTGGCGGTGTTGGAGCTCAGGGATTACAGTTCAGGTGGTAGAAACATGAACAGAACAGGAGACCTGGATACTGTTGCCAACCAATTATTTATTCTGGAAGAGGACTGGCAAATTCATGAGAGATCCAGGCCTTTTTCATTTTGAGAAAAGTAAGCCGGTCAACGTTATCGGAGGATAGTCGCATGCGACGGTCTGTTAGTACACCACCTGCGGCACTAAAGACGCGTTCCGATAATACACTAGCAGCAGGGCAAGCTAGCACCTCCAGTGCATACTGACTAAGCTCTGGCCATGTATCCAGCTTACAGACCCAAAACTTGAAGGGAGAAGAGCCGTCTGGGAGTACACTAAGAGGGCAAGACATGTAGTCTGTCACCATCTGACGGAAACGTTGCCTCCTGCTGACTGGAGCCGTCTGTGATGGTGTAGACATTTGTGGCGGCGGGGACACAAAACTTTGCCACATTTCGGCCATACTGGTCTTGCCTTGTGCTGAGGCGCTGCTTCTGCTCCCTCTTTGTGCAGAGCTTCCTCCACTGCCTCGACGCACTGAGCTGCTTTGTAAAGCACTAGCAGCACTGCTCTCGGTTGGAATGGAGAACATGATGGAATGCACCAGTGCGTCTTGGTACTCCCGCATTTTACGCTCCCGGTTCAACGGTGTTATGAGGCTTTGTAAGTTGTCCCGGTAGCGAGGATCTAGGAGGGTGGACACCCAATAATCAGCCGTGTTGAGAATGTGGGCGATGCGGCAGTCGTTTCTCAGGCACTGCAGCATGAAATCAACCATGTGCTGCAGACTGCCAACTGGCCAAGAAACGCTGTCCCCTGCTTGAGGCGTGATCTCTGCCTGCTCTGCATCACCCCACCCTCGCTCTAGATACTGACTACTAGAGCATTGTGTACCTCCCTCCTCTGGACAGATGTCTTCCTCATCCATTGACTCCTCCTCATCCTCCTCACAAAGTGTCCCCTGCCTAGGCCTTTGTGAGGAACCACGTTGCGCAGACTGTAGAGAAGCAGATGGCATTTGTGACTCCTCATCCTCCACCTCTTCCAAAACCTCGTCCCTTAGTGCTTGCAGTGTTTTTTCAAGCAGGCAGATAAGGGGGATAGTCATGCTGACTAGTGCATCATCTGCACTCGCCATCCGCGTGGAATAATCGAAGGCACGCAAAACGTGGCAAATGTCCTTCATTGAGGCCCACTCAGTGGTGGTGAAGTGTGAACGGCGCGCACTGCGACTTGTTTGCGCCTGCTGCAGCTGGTACTCCATTACTGCTGCCTGCTGCTCACACAACCTCTCCAACATATGTAACGTTGAATTCCACCTGGTGGGTAGGTCACATATGATGCGATGTTCCGGAAGACATAATCGGCGCTGCAGAGCTGCAATGCGTGATCTTGCATTGCTGGAACGCCGCAAGTGAGCGCACTCTATGCGGACCTTGTGAAGCAGTGCATCAAGATCCGGATAGTCCCTCAAAAAACTCTGCACGACCAAGTTGAGCACATGTGCCAGACATGGGATGTGAGTGAGGTTGCCTAGGCCCAGAGCTGCCACCAGATTTCGGCCATTGTCACACACTACCATGCCTGGCTGGAGATTCGCTGGCACAAACCACACGTCACTCTGCTGCTTGATGGCATTCCAGAGCTCCTGCGCTGTGTGGCTTCGATTCCCCAAAGAAATTAATTTTAATACGGCCTGTTGACGTTTGGCCACGGCTGTGCTCATATCGGTCATCATAACAGGTAACCGTTCACGGGTCGATGTGGAGGCAGACCGTGACGGCTCCTGCAGCGCTGATTCAGAGGAACTGGAGTATGAGGAGGAGTCAATGTGTACAGACTGGATTCCTGCAATCCTTGGAGTTGGCAGAACACGTACAGCGCCACTCTCAAGATCTGTACCCGGCTCCACAACATTTACCCAATGGGCAGTGAGGGAAAGGTATCGTCCCTGTCCATGCTTACTGGTCCACGCATCAGTGGTCAGGTGGACCTTGCTACTGACGGCGTTTTGTAGCGCATGTTTAATTTTTCCCTCCACATGATGTTGCAGGGCAGGGACGGCTTGCCTGCTGAAATAAAAGCGGCTGGGCACGTTGTATTGTGGGACTGCCAATGCCATAAAGTTACGGAATGTGTCAGTCTCCACCAGCCTGAATGATAGCATTTCAAGGGCCAGTAGTTTAGCAATGCCAGCATTCAGAGCCTGTGCTCGGGGGTGGTTTGCCGAGTATGGGCGCCTTTTCTCCCATGCCTGTGCTAACGATGGCTGTAGACTGGCCTGGGAGTGTGAGGATGACTGGGAAAGTGGTGCTGTGGGTGGAATTACACTGTGTCTCTGTACAACAGTGCCAGAGATTCTTCCATGGCGATCCTGTGAGGAAGCCGAACCAGCTGTGTGTGAGCTGGAGGAAGAGGCTACAACACGAGCTGAAGAGGTGGTAGGTGGCGCTGTAGGTTGGCCTAGGTCTTCAGTGTGTTTGTGTAACTCCACCACGTGCTTGGTCCGCACATGTTTCCACATATTTGTGGTATTGAGGTTGCTGACACTTTTCCCTCTTTTCACCTTCTGATTACACAGCTTGCATTTGACAAAGCAAATGTCATCTGCAACTGTGTCAAAAAAGGACCAGGCACTGCAAGTCTTGGGAGCGCCCGCTTTGGATTTTGGAAGAGCCATGCTCCTAATGGGTGCCGAAGTGGAGGCTACAGGCAACCAAGTCTGCCCCCTCCCTCTCCCTCCTTTTTGGGCCGTTCGGGGAATCTCTTCCTCAGAGCTGCTCCCACCACCTTCCTGTCCCTCACGCCATGATGGGTCAAGGACCTCATCATCTACACCACCCTCTTCAAACAACTGTTTCTCCTGGGTAGTCTCGACAGCACAGTACGCACCAGAAAGTGGCACCTGAGTCTCATCATCAGATGCGTACTGAGGTGTGCTGCTGACCATAGGCACTGGCCCACCCGCCTCTTCAGATTCAGAGAGACAAAATGGTTGCGCATCACTGCATACCACCTCTTCTTCAAATTCTCGAATTCTGCTTGGCTGGCCCCCTCTTTCCAAGCCAAGAGATTCAGAGAACAGAAGTAGAGATGGCTCCTGTCCAGGGCTCTCTGACTGCCTGGGCAATTTGGCAGGTGGTGAAGAGACAGATGGGTGCTCTTCAGTGCTCAGGACCTGAGAGGATCTGGAACTAATTGAAGTCGATGCGTTAGCTGCCATCCATCCGACAACGGCTTCAATTTGGTCCTCGCGCAGCAGTGGGGTACGGCTAGCTCCTACAAAGCTGCGCAAAAAGGACTGTTCCCTGGTAAAACTGGGGGATGCTGAGTCACTGGTGCCCGCAGCAGGCACAGAATCCCCACGTCCTCTCCCTGCAGGCACAGAATCCTCACGTCCTCTCCCTGCAGAAACTCCACGCCCACGCCCACGCCCACGCCCACGACCACATGCCTTACTCCCTGCCTTCTTCATCTTGGTAGACTGATAAAGATAGGCAGAAAAGTACTAAGGGCTTAGTGTGCTTATTCCTGAACAGCTGCTAACAGGTATAAGAAACACTAATTTTATAAAGTGTGGACTAGACTTTAATATGAGCTAATGTGGCCTACACAACTGTAAAGTGGAGTGTTTGGTGAACTTTATTTAGGGTTTTTTTTGTCACAAAAAGACACTGGATGTGCCTAAAGATGTAATAACGATAGTATCACAAACTTTTTGTAGCTATTACAATGTAGGAAGGTAACCTACAATGCAATAGATGAGGCTGCAAGAAATAGGCTAATACTAATCTGGCTGGGGCTGCAGGGCCCAAGGCTGCAGAAAGGCTCCTCTATCTACTCCTATATAGTGTGTTTGGAATCAATTTAGCTGAATACGGATGGAACCACCACACTAATAGGAGATATCAGGAAAAATTATGAATTGGCAATAAAGGACAATGTATGAGGCAGTGACACACACTGAGTGCACTACAACCAGATGGGGTTGAAGCACACACTACAGGGTGAGCTGCACTCACACACCAGACCTTGCAGACAGCGGTGAACAGTACAGATGCAGAGCACTGTGCACTAGCGCTGCAAGACCAAAAAAATTTCTCTATCTACTCCTATATAGTGTGTTTGGAACCAATTTAGCTGAATACGGATGGAACCACCACACTAATAGGAGATATCAGGAAAAATTATGAATTGGCAAAAGAGGACAATGTATGAGGCAGTGACACACACTGAGTGCACTACAACCAGACGGGGTTGAAGCACACACTACAGGGTGAGCTGCACTCACACACCAGACCTTGCAGACAGCGGTGAACAGTACAGATGCAGAGCACTGTGCACTAGCGCTGCAAGACGGAAAAAAATTTCTCTATCTACTCCTATATAGTGTGTTTGGAACCAATTTAGCTGAATACAGATGGAACCACCACACTAATAGGAGATATCAGGAAAAATTATGAATTGGCAAAAAACGACAATGTATGAGGCAGTGACACACACTGAGTGCACTACAACCAGACGGGGTTGAAGCACACACTACAGGGTGAGCTGCACTCACACACCAGACCTTGCAGACAGCGGTGAACAGTACAGATGCAGAGCACTGTGCACTAGCGCTGCAAGACCAAAAAAATTTCTCTATCTACTCCTATATAGTGTGTTTGGAACCAATTTAGCTGAATACGGATGGAACCACCACACTAATAGGAGATATCAGGAAAAATTATGAATTGGCAAAAAAGGACAATGTATGAGGCAGTGACACACACTGAGTGCACTACAACCAGACGGGGTTGAAGCACACACTACAGGGTGAGCTGCACTCACACACCAGACCTTGCAGACAGCGGTGAACAGTACAGATGCAGAGCACTGTGCACTAGTGCTGCAAGACGGAAAAAAATGTCTCTATCTACTCCTATATAGTGTGTTTGGAACCAATTTAGCTGAATACAGATGGAACCACCACACTAATAGGAGATATCAGGAAAAATTATGAATTGGCAAAAAAGGACAATGTATGAGGCAGTGACACACAGTGAGTGCACTACAACCAGACTTGGCTGAAGCACACACTACAGGGTGAGCTGCACTCACACACACAGACCTTGCAGACAGCGGTGAACAGCACAGGGAACTGTGCACTAGCACTGCAAGGCACAGTGATTTAGAAAGTAGCTTGGGTAAAGCAGTATAGAGCAAATAGGTAGCTAAAACTGTCCCTCAGAACAACAGCATCCTATCCCTAACTGAATTCACAGCAGAGTGAGCTCAAAATGGCGGCGGTGGCTTTTATAGTGCATCATGACATCGTTTCAGCAGCCAATCACAGCCATGCCATTAGTTAAGATGCCTACATGCCTAACAGGATGTGCCCACACTTCTTAGGATCCTCATTGGCTGAATAAAATGAAAATGTCTCATTGCATTATGGGAACTTCCGATTCCGGTATACGATATTGCAAAAGTATCGGAATTAAGTATCGGAATTCCGATACCGCGAATATCGGCCGATACCCGATATTTCAGTATCGGAATGCTCAACACTAATGGTGATCTGTTATTAGAAATTGGTGAAAGCAGAAAGGGTTGCTTGCTTTCCTTCACAGTTGGTGAAACATACCAAAAAAAACTCCTTGTAGCTGTTTAAATTCTATTTTTTATTGTAATATATTACTTCTCTTATCTGAGATTCGTGTATGGGTGACTTAAAGCAGTTGGGATAGCGTCTTACAGAAGAACACAGCAAGGGTATATTAGACTCTAAAACATAACTTTTAATAAAGAAATTAAAATCTGGATATAAATTTAAAATCTGACAAAGGGGACAGTAGTAATCAGTTCCCCAAGCTGTAATGGTGGCTGTTTCAGGAGAGCAACCAAAGTCTCCTATTGATAGCAACGGGCAGTGGTCAAATGGAATATAAGTAATACCCTGATGACCCAGTGTCTGTGTGCAGCTCAATAAATTTTGCATGGACAAAATTGAATGTTTCTCAGATAACAAAATGTATGCAACACCGGTTTTATGAATCATGTCACCAACCAGAGAAAATGTTCACAATAGATGTAAGTACATAAAACACAACATATAGCACTGAGATATACAATAAGAGTAATGGAACGTCCTCACCCGTTAGTTGTGGAGTCGTACACATCACAGCGGAGTGGGAGAGGAAAATTCTTCCTGAAGAGAAGGCACGTAGACAGGCATAAGACCGAAGGGGAGACGTACAGATCTGCCCCTGGTATCACCCTACACAATCTGCACTGACCTGTCACCCTTTACTCCTGCCCTGACAAGGGCAATCCACATCTAAGACTGCTCTGATAGCCCTGTGCTTGCCCTATCGTCCCGACACATTGCTTCCTTCTGGAGTCATCAGGGGACCCTAAACTATAGCACAATCAAGGCTAGGATGTCTCAGCAGTAAAAGAACATAACGGTCTCCACAAATCTTCTGTAAAAGAGATCAGTCTCCACTAATCTCAGAGTAGGGTGATATCAGGGAGCCGCAGGAAAAATGCTCGGGTTTCCCATTGATTTACATTGGGCTCGTTACTCGGGTCGATCACCCGAGCATTACAATTAACTCGACACAAGCACCCTAGTATTTTATTGCTCGCTCATCACTACAAATTATGTAGGCTACTAACTGAATCAAATGTAGATTTTCTGAATGAAAAATGCATCTTTTACCAAATCAATACAGCGCATTAGGTTAAAACACCCCTCGTGTGTTTTGTTTCATTACAATGCTGGAGTAGCTCTAGTGCCACTGCATACCATCATTCTGTATTCCCGGCATGACCGGAGTGCACTGTGGTGGTATGGACATTTGGGAATAGGTGGGTGGTCCCCTTTGCTTGATATGTGTATTTGGGGGGAGTGATCTTTTTTGGAAGGGGATTTTCCTTTTATGATATTTCCAGGGTTATTTTAAATCCTGATTAGTGAGACTCGCCTGGTATGGAGCAACCTACTGGTCTTAAGTGATTGGTGGGTGGGCTCCATGGTGATAGGGTAACTCTATTTTCATTGGTGTATTACACTTTTTTAATATGTGGATATAATGTACTTATTGAATATGATGAATAC
Source organism: Phyllobates terribilis (assembly GCF_046119375.1). Classification (NCBI taxonomy): domain Eukaryota; kingdom Metazoa; phylum Chordata; class Amphibia; order Anura; family Dendrobatidae; genus Phyllobates; species Phyllobates terribilis. The sequence continues at coordinate 232,309,365 of NW_027362763.1, forward strand.
TATATTGAATTATACAATGTCTATATATTTGAAATTATGGTGATCAATAGTATATGTATAAATATGAAAATTTATCATATATTGGATTTGTTTATATGGGAGCGTGTTGTGGGTGTGGATTGGAGCATGGGCCCAGACCACACTACATAACCTGTCCATTTGTAGATGTGGGTATACTTGATAAAGACCAGGGAATGGTCAAAACAGTGTATGTTTTTTGATGGTGAAATAAATTTAAGTATTTGATTCAACACCCTGGATTGGACGCTGTTCTCTTTTCTGTAGGTTGGCAGATCGGGTACGGAGCGCTGCCAAGAACAGCTGAAGACAGTGGCTGGTAAGAATATAACATGGCAGTAGCCATGGGTGAGGTACCCGTCTCCAATGCCCCGACACGTTACATGAAAGTTGGGGTCCAGAGTGGGTGTGTGGACTTGTACTGTGAGGGTGCTATGGCCGTGCAGGCTATATGTAACCTATGTTCCTGGTTTGCCAGCACCAGATGTTTTACAGTTCAATGAGGGAGACCACCATTTGAAAATAAATTTTGTAGGGAATATACACAAGAGATAGTGGGTACACAGTCTTATGGATGTTTTCTTTACAATTTGAAGCATGTTCCATACACAGATCTTTTCTTCTCTTCTCTATTGTTCTTGTTTCTTTATTTTCTCTACTTGTCCTATATCTTCACTGTTTCTCACTAGTTCAACACAACTTTATGTTTTCAAGAGTCCTTTACTTCCCCGTGGTTCCACGTCTTCATTCCCCTTAGGGGGCCAGTTTGGCCCGACTTAGCTTCAAACTCTCTGGTGCCCTGGAACTCCCACTCGGGACTTTATACTTGTCTCATGTACTCAGTCCAGTCTAGGTCCATTACCTTCAAGAGTAATAAACTCTGCGCCTTTCTGCCAGGCATCCTCTCCCAGGACCCATCTCCAGTAGATCACTCTGTCTCTTAGTTACATATGTTTTTGATCTCACTATCTTTTTCCTTCAGTCTCCTCTCACTTTAGCAACACCCCAGAATGTGGCAATGCTCACCATGAACCTTAGGTCCTCTTTTTATGCACTTCAGGCCCTATCTGACTCGCTGACAGGAAATTGTCACTTTCCCTTCAACTTATCTCTTCCCGCTCTGGACTATTCCCAAACATTAATTATATCTCACTATCCCTATCGCCAAACTACACACATTATCAAAATCTCTAACACCTTTAACGCACATCACAATTCACATTACACCACATAACATTTAAACTTGTTTCTTCAATAGGGAAACGTGGGCAGGGAACTTACAGTACAGACCAAAAGTTTGGAAACACCTTCTCATTTAAAGATTTTTCTGTATTTTCATGACTATGAAAATTGTACATTCACACTGAAGGCATCAAAACTATGAATTAACACATGTGGAATTATATACTTAACAAAAAAGTGTGAAACAACTGAAAATATGTCTTATATTCTTGGTTCTTCAAAGTAGCCGCCTTTTGCTTTGATGACTGATTTGCACACTCTTGGCATTCTCTTGATGAGCTTCAAGAGGTAGTCACTGGAAATGGTCTTCCAACAATCTTGAAGGAGTTCCCAGAGATGCTTAGCACTTGTTGGCAGTTTTGCCTTCACTTTGCGGTCCATCTCACCCCAAACCATCTCGATTGGGTTCAGGTCTGGTGACTGTGGAGGCCAGGTCATCTGGCGTAGCACCCCATCACTCTCCTTCTTGGTCAAATAGCCCTTACACAGCCTGGAGGTGTGTTTGGCGTCATTGTCCTGTTGAAAAATAAATGATGGTCCAACTAAACGCAAACCGGATGGAATAGCATGCTGCTGCAAGATGCTGTGGTAGCCATGCTGGTTCAGTATGCCTTCAATTTTGAATAAATCCCCAACAGTGTCACCAGCAAAATACCTCCACACCATCACACCTCCTCCTCCATGTTTCACGGTGGGAACCAGGCATATAGAATCCATCCGTTCACCTTTTCTGCGTCGCACAAAGACATGGTGGTTGGAAACAAAGATTTCAAATTTGGACTCATCAGACCAAAGCACAGATTTCCACTGGTCTAATGTCCATTCCTTGTGTTCTTTAGCCCAAACGAGTCTCTTCTGCTTGCTGCCTGTCCTTAGCAGTGGTTTCCTAGCAGCTATTTTACCATGAAGGCCTGCTGCACAAAGTCTCCTCTTAACAGTTGTTGAAGAGATGTGTCTGCTGCTAGAAGTAAGGATGGCCACTCGTTTTTCTTTACTTAGCTGCTTTTTTCTTGCCATAATACAAATTCTAACAGTCATAGGACTATCAGCTGTGTATCCACCAGACTTCTGCACAATACAACTGATGGTCCCAACCCCTGTTTATAAGGCAAGAAATCCCACTTATTAAACCTGACAGGGCACACCTGTGAAGTGAAAACCATTCCGGTGACTACCTCTTGAAGCTCATCAAGAGAATGGCAAGAGTGTGCAAAGCAGCCTTCAAATCAAAATGTGGCTACTTTGAAGAACCTAGAATATAAGACATATTTTCAGTTGTTTCACACTTTTTTGTTAAGTATATAATTCCACATGTGTTAATTGATAGTTTTGATGCCGTCAGTGTGAATGTACAATTTTCATAGTCATGAAAATACAAATACATCATTAAATGAGAAGGTGTGTCCAAACTTTTGGTCTGTACTGTACATTAGTGTCAACATTACAGCACTGAAATGAAAAAGAAAAAATACTGGAGTAGTGCTTTAATGTTTTACACTAAAAGAAAAGGAACTGATCTCTTTAAGACTGAGTATAGAGTATGCAATATGGTGATCTTAGCAATAAATCATTGGGTATAAGGATGCACGTCTCTCCTTGTGGAGAGTGCCAAGCTGGTGTAAGCAGCCTTATAGGCCATGCAATGCTCCTATGGCAAATTAAAGGGAATCTGTCACCACTTTGGAGTTATCAGACCTCTACTATGGCCATACAGGGTATAGAAAAGTAAATCTATACTTACCTGTATGGCCCATAGTAGAGGTTTGATTGCAGAAAAAAGCACTTTAATCAATTCTATTTTGTACAGGTTTGGCGTCCGGGGGACGCCAAGCAATCCCCGCCTATGTGCTTATTATTCCCCCAAATCCCCGCCTATATGCTTAATTATCATATTCTCCCCCTCCCCTGCAAGTCATGAGATGGGCTGGGATGAAGCAAAGCGTGCTCTATGTGAGCGGCGCTTTATGCATGCCCGGGAAGTCAGGAAGCACAGTGCACGTCACAGGGCCTGTCAGAGGGTCCTGTGACGTGAAGGGGAGGGGGGAATATGATAATAAGCACATAGGCGGGGATTTGGGGGAATAATAAGCACATAGGCGGGGATTGCTTGGCACCAAGCCTGTATAAAATAGAACTGATTAAAGAGTTTTTCTCTGCAATCAAATCTCTACTATGGGCCATAGAGGTAAGTATAGATTTACTTTTCTATAACCTGTATGCCCATAGTAGAGGTCTGATAACTCCAAAGTGGTGACAGATTCTATTTAAATATTCAACTATCCTTTTTATAGAAGAAGAGGACTAGAACTCTTGTGCAATCTATTGGGGGTAGCAATCCTAAAACTCAACATTGGCCTTTTAATGAGTCATACCATATGATTTAGGATAAAAAGCAAAGCCAGATACTATATTACCATTCCAAGTCATGTGGCAAGGCTCATTAAAAGGATCAAGATTGACTTTTAGAATTGCTACACCCAATAGGTGGCAATAGAATTCTAGTCCTTTTCACCTCTGAGAATGTTATTTGCACATTAAATCATGCCTCTCAGTTTTCTGAAAGCCTGGTATGTCTCTGAACATTTTTTTTTTGCCGATGCAGTTTATGAGAAGATATGACTCGTAAAGTTTTCTTGCCAATATTTTGCAAGAACAAGCTTCCGGACTCAGTATTTTTCTAGAAACATTACTTATATTGGTAGACAGATGAATAATCATCCGAGATAGTACAGATGGAAATTCCAGATGCTTTTTACATTAATCTTCAACTTCATGTTAAGCCTTCTTTTGGGGAAAGAGTTTATCTGAAAGGTGCAATACAGTATCAGAAAGAAAAACACAGTTGACTTTTCCAGAAAATGTCTTTATTGTCCATGCGCTGCATTTGTATGTCCTGTTTCTTGACTAGAGCTAAACTGCAAATCCAAACACATCCCAACCCCTTTAATTGTAACCAGAAAAGATACCTTTGACAAATATATCCAAAGGATGATTATGGGGTTATAAAGCCTGTATAAAGCTACACTTAACAAATTAATCACATGGGTTAGCAATAAAATTTTTCTGCTTACTAAAGACCAAGGTATCTTCCATTCTTCACCCTTAACCTCTACCCCCTTCAAAGTCATACACCGGTCACAGTCCTCAGGATATTTCTCCGACAGCTGGAACAGGTGGGCTGAATACATAGTCAGTAAGTTCTGAGTCATCAATAGGCATGCAAATGGAGGGTCCAAGATTATTAACGGAAGACAAGGTCAGGAGGGAGAGCCAGGGGGCAATACATGGCATGTCTCGTCATGCAATACCAGAGAAGCTGGGTCAAAAACAGGGAATGAGAAATTAGAGAAATACAAACAAGAATAAATGCTATTTAAAAAGACAATGATCTCACACATCCAGCCAGCTTCAAATATTGCAGGGGAATACGCAAAGCAAAGAGGGTCAGGGAAAAAAAAAGTAAAAGCAATCTTGCCCCATCATCATAGTAATTCCACTGCTTCGGACTAGCCGCTATACAGACTGTCATGTCACCCTCCAGTTTAAATCCACCTGATATATTTTAAACTGAGACAGTTGTTAATCAGAGTTGCAATCAGCCAGCTGCTTATTTATATATGTTTGTCTCAGATGGTAGCACTCACATGGATATGTGAATGCAGCCTTTTGTGACATCAGTGGGCACATTATCAATGTACTGTAACATCAGGAGCACATTATCTGTGTGCACCACTCCTGTACTGTGACATCTCTGTACTTATTGCCTTTGGGCCTGTGCCCACGATCAGGAAATGCTGCACGTTTGAAGCTGCGTGTTCATGCAGTGTCAAACCCACAGTGTCCAGATGTTACAGCATAGTGGATGTGTGGCGCCCCTGAGGGTTCAGTCGCCACAGGGGTACTGCACCTTAGTCCGAGGTGTGGTATCTCCTCTTCTGAGGTAAGGATGGAGCACTTCTCAGGACCCTACTTCACCATCCAACACTACACCTCTCCCACCTGAGGGGGGCTTATATGCACCAGGGTGCTGCCCCAGCCGGGATAAGAGGAGATGGGGGGGAACCAAAGATAGGGGGAACCATGTAGTGGGAGAAGGTGGAGGACGCACTTAGAGGTTACACCACAAAATTCATATTTAATAAACAGCCATCTTGGGCTTATGGTTTTTGATTGTGTTCTTCATCACTGAATGTGGCTTTCTGTGTGAACCTGCAGCTGATTGAGGATACACGGTCCTCGTCCTCTGGCCTTGAGGCGAGGAGCGGGCTAGAGTTAACGGTTGTCTCTACCCGGTCAAGGTCCCTGCCTAAGAAGGCCTGGAGGGGAGCAGAGGAGACAAGCTCCGCAGGCAAAAGGAAGGATCCCAGGGGGATGCAGATGGAGTGGCATACGCCTCCTGTCCCCACTTTTCTGGCCTGGTCAGAGGGATTCCTGCTGCAAAAGGGGTACCGGCCCCCGATATCTGACTCTGTCACTTCAAGTCTCAGTCAGAAAAGCCGGGAAGGCTTAGCGGATCCCAGGAGGGATACGGACGGAGCGGCATACGCCACGTGTAACTCTATACCTGCGCTTTATCCAGAGGGACCCGGCCTTACACCTAGTTCTAACCACACAAACAGTCAAGTGAAGACTTAGTGGGAGAACATACCTAGGAGAGGAACACACACCAGAGGGGTCTCGACAGGTGCTCCTGATCAATCTGGAAAGTGCTGAACCCCCTTCCTGGTGGCCGCAGCACCCCGCGAGGAGCTGAGGGAAGCTTTGCGGCTAAAGTTCATCTGAATGTGAGTAAAAACCCTGGATGACTTCACACCCCACTTCAGCCTGTTATTTACTGTGCGGCACTACACCCACCATCAAACCTCCTCATCCTGCCCTGAGGCCCGCTCCACCTGCGGGGAGCCGTCCCATCTTAGCTGTCCGTAACACCGGCCTCAGTGGACTGAAACAGCGCCGGTGTCCGTCACCGGGAACCATAGGTGGCGTAGTCGGAAAACTACCACTCAACCCTGAAAGCCCATTACATCTTTTAGTGTGACCGCCCTGGGCACGGACCGAGTCCAGGCCACGACTGCAACCCCCAACATTTGACCTGGCTCCGAGTAACCCCACTTCCCAGGGTGAGGGCTGTGAGCGTCACAGATGTGATTTCTAGAAATCCCTTGTGCACTATGCGTGCATCTGAGGCTGCGGATCACCCACGGAAACTGACATGCAGCGCGTCTTTCAGGACCGCAGCATGTCAATTTTTCTTGCGGGTCTGCATGTGGACTTTCCCTATAGACTTGCATCAATGAGGAAAGTCCGCATATGAAAAAAAATAAATTGCGAACACTCATTTGCATAATGAGGGCGGAAGTGGTGCGGCTCTTCATCAGCGTCGGGGCTGCAGCGGCTCCTGAGAGTGGGCACATACTCTTAATATCGTGATATCACAGTGGGCGTTATCCCTGTAATATCACTATGAGCAATATACCTGTAAGGTGACATCACAGCGTGCATTACGTCTGAGCAGTTGGGATGCTAAATTAATCATACACTTTTTATATTTGGAGCTTTTGTTTTCTTTCGACTCAGCTTAACTATAACTCTAGTTAGGTGCTATCAATGTCTTTGATGAGATAATGAGACAATGTCTTTGATGAGCTTAGATGCAGTGGATATGACCTGAGCCCAAGAAGGTATACTGTGCATTTGTGAGTAACCCTGAGACCGCATAGGTGAAGTAGGGTTGAAGAGGCAACATCTAGTATGGACCTGGAAGTCTTAGGCTACTTTGCCACGTTGAGGTTTTGGTGCATTTTCGACATTGTGTATTTATGCTGCATCAATAACGCAGTGTCTTGCAGTTGCAGCAAAGTGGATTTACAGAAATCTCTGCCCACTATGTTTCTTTTTAGCACAGCTTAAATTGACCCGCAGTGCGTGTTTCACATCCGCAACATGTCAATTTTTCATGCGAGTATGCTGAGTTTTCTCAACGGAATTTCCCCCTTGACTTGCATTACATGCAGAAAATCCGCAGGTAAGAAGAGCACATACTGTATGTTGTGAGTATTTCCAAGGCGGAAATGCATAAAAAGCGCATTTAATCCACACCTAAGTTTGTCAATAAATTTTTATCAAAGACAAATACCAGGAAGTATAAAAAATGAAGCAGTTTATTTAAAGCATGACAGACCAAGAAGAGTCAAAAACGCGATAAAAACATGTTAAAAAAAACGCACACAGAAACGCAATAAAAAAAACAAAAGTAACCTAATTTGAAAAATAGGTGCAGAAATGGTGCAGAAATTCTATAACATCAAAAATGTACAAAAAGCTCAGGGAACATAGCCTTATTAAAGAAATACTGGACTGTCAGACTGGGACACGGATACTGCATGAGAGTGGTCAGTGGTCAGTGAAGGACACATAGAAAGAATTTATAGTATGTAAGTCAGGCATGCTGTATGGCTGTATTGTTTAAACATTATTTACAAGTGATGTGCTGCCACATGAAACAGATGTGTCTGCACTTTTGTGTAAAACAGAAGATGATGTAAAAAAACGAACCTAGCACCTGCTGCCTATTGTACATTTGTTACACCAGGTCCTACAGTAAAGTTCACTTTATTTTAACATAATGAATTATTTTTTGCTAATGCATTACATTTGAGTTTCCTGAGTCATCTGAGGGTCTACAGCAGGGGTCCTCAAACTTTTTAAACAGGGGGCCAGTTCACGGTCCCTCAGACCATTGGAGGGCCGGAATATAGTTTTTTAAAAAAACTATGAACAAATTCCTATGCACACTGCACATATCTTATTTTGTAGTAAAAAAAACAATACAGGAACAAATACAATATTTAAAATGAAGAACAAGTAAAGTTAAATCAACCGGTATTTCAATAGGTAGGTAACTGTACCCAATAGGCAGCATAGGTCCTCAATAGGCAGGTAAATGTCGCCAATAGGCAGCATAGGTCCTCAATAGGCAAGTAAATGTCCCCAATAGGCAGGTAAATATCCCCAATAGGCAGCATAGGTCCCCAATAGGCAGGTAAATGTACCCAATAGGCAGCATAGGTCCCCAATAGGCAGGTAAATGTCCCCAATAGGCAGGTAAATGTCCCCAATAGGCAGCATAGGTCCTCAATGGGCAGGTAAATGTTCCCAATAGGCAGGCTGTTTCCCCCTTATAATGCCATATGCAGGCTGTTCCACCCCTTATAATGCCCCATGCAGGATGTCACTCCCCTGTCTTTATAATGCCCCATGCAGCATGTCACCCCCCCATATAATGCCCCATGCAGCATGTCACCCCCCCATATAATGCCCCATGCAGCATGTCACCCCCCATATAATGCCCCATGCAACATGTCACCCCCCCATATAATGCCCCATGCAGCATGTCACCCCCCCATATAATGCCCCATGCAGCATGTCACTCCCCATATAATCCCCCATGCAGCATGTCACCCCCCCATATAATGCCACATGCAGCATGTCACCCCCCCATATAATGCCCCATGCAGGATGTCACCCCCCATATCATGCCCCATGCAGGATGTCACCCCCCCATATTATACCCCTTGCAGGATGTCACCCCCCCATATAATGACCTATGCCTCCATACATTAAAAAAAAAAAATCCAATACTCACCTCACTTCTCACTTGCTGCCGCTGCTCTACTCTGGTCTCGACTCCACCGTCGCGGCGGCCTCCTCCCGCTCTGCGCTGCCTGTGACGTCACTCGGGAGGGCGCGGTGTAAAGACGTCACCGCACCCTCTGACATGAGACGTCACAGGAAGCGCAGAACAGGAAGACAGCGGATCTGCAGAGGCTCAAGGAGAGGTAAGTATCCGCCTGCCGGGGCCCTGAGCAAGCGGGTGAGAAGGGCGGGCACTGACACCGCTCCCCTCTCCTCCGCCCATAGCCCGGCGGGCCGGATAAAAGTCCTCCGCGGGCCGCATAGTTTGAGGACCCCTGGTCTACAGCCTGAGCAGGAAACATCTATAGAAAATGTCATCACAAACACACATAGGAAACCATGTCAGTGGTATCTGGGGTCACAAGAGAACAAATTTGGTTCGAGAGGCCCTTAGAAGTATACAAAGACTTGTTCGACAATTGCATTCTTACTGTTTTATGCCAGTCTGGATAATAGTATAAAGGCATGGTTTGACAAGTTTATAGGTGTTGTCCAGTACAAATGGATAAGTCTGCAGTGCCCGTGTGTGACTTCAGACTTGTGAACCCCCCAACACATGCACTGTGCACTGCGGGGATTTGCCGGGTTTCTTACGTGGGACCGGAGGGTATGAATGAGTTATACATACTCCCAGCCAGAGCCTGGCTAGTGGGCATGGCCTCGCTCCTTATACTTGTATTGAGCGTGGCAGCGCCCCATCTAGTGAAGCAGCCATCCAGAGGGCGTGGCTGACTAGAGGGTGAGGCTTCACTCCATACAAGTGTATGGAAGCAAGGCCTCACCCACTGGCCGGGAGTATGTATAACGCAGACATACCCTCAGGTCCCGGCACAGTCCATGCGATGGGGGGATTCATAAGTTGGCAGTCACACAGAGTGACTGCAAACATCGATTTGGACTGGATAACCCCTTTAACGTGGAGAAACTCAAGTGCCCTGACCTAAACCCTATCAATCGCACTTAAAGCATTGATTGCAAATCATAGCTTTTCATCAAACATCAGTACTTGACCTCACGAATGTTTGTGGAAGCCTTTTCAGAAGATTGAATGGTGTTACTAGAGATGAGCGTTGTTCTACTCGAACTGTTCGCCAATCTCAAATTCGAGCTGTTTTGGGCGGTGTTCGAGCCGGTCGGCGAACACGAACAATTTGAGAAAAATTCGGCTGTTCGAGGTTATGTTCGATAACTGTTCGTGCACCAAAATCATAACTGGATTTTTTCTCAGTAATGATGAAAATTAATGTTAATACGCAGTTTGAGTGTACAGCGGGGCGGGGGGAGGGGCAGGGGATGGATCTCTGCAGGAACAATGAAGATCTCCATTTTTTTTTCTCTTTCCCGCATTTGCAGTGGGGAGGTGCAATCTGTCAGCCTATCAGCAGCGCACACACGGAGCGAAGTGCTTTTTTTCACACAAGCAAGGGCATGTGTGATTGGCAGTGTATGTCACATGTCCTTGCCCTATAAGACCAAGCCATTTTCCCCGTCGCCACCATTTTCTCACTGCTGCAGCTGCGTGTTAGACGGCACCGCTGTTGCTGTGTGCGCTATACCTTGTTAATTTCAAGCCAATTTTCGCACAAATATACAGATAGCTTGGGAGTAGGGAATAGTTGTGATTGCAGTCCTTTTAAGGACTAGGTTACAGCATTTCCTACGACTTTTATCAGGCAGGTCTGTGCTCTTAAATAGATAGATTGTGGGAGTAAAGACTAATTGTAATTGGAGTCCTTTTCAGGACTAGGTTACATCAGTTCCTATCAGTTTTTGCCAGGCAGGTCTGTGCCAGTGCTGTGCAAGTTTTTTTCACAGCATTTGGCTGAATCTAGCAAAGCTAATCCTTTTTGGCCTATTGCAGAGTGTGTTAGTCAGTGGAGTAGCCTATCTGTGTTGCAAGATATACCACCTGTGTATAGAATACCAATTTTTTTACTGCACCTAGTGAAGTAAAATCTTTTGGGCATAGCATCATTCTATTAGTCCATCTATACTGACCTCCATCAGGTTGCAAACTGAATATAATTTTTTTCTGCATCTAGCTCTGAAAAAATATTTGGGCTTCTAGCAGTGTGTGGGACTTGGTCTATTAGTCCATCTATACTGACCTCCATCAGGTTGCAAATTAAAAATAATTTTTTTCTTCATTTATCTCTGAAAAAATATTTGGGCTTCTAGCAGCGTGTGGGACTTGTTCTATTAGTCCATCTATACTGACCTCCATCAGGTTGCAAATTAAAAATTATTTTTTTCTGCATCTAGCTCTGAAAAAATATTTGGGCTTCTAGCAGTGTGTGGGACTTGGTCTATTAGTCCATCTATACTGACCTCCATCAGGTTGCAAATTAAAAATAATTTTTTTCTGCATCTAGCTCTGAAAAAATATTTGGGCTTCTAGCAGTGTGTGGGACTTGGTCTATTAGTCCATCTATACTGACCTCCATCAGGTTGCAAATTGAATAAAAAAATTTTCTGCATCTAGCTCTGAAAAAATATTTGGGCTTCTAGCGGTGTGTGGGACTTGGTCTATTAGTCCATCTATACTGACCTCCATCAGGTTGCAAATTAAAAATAATTTTTTTCTGCATCTAGCTCTGAAAAAATATTTGGGCTTCTAGCACTGTGTGGGACTTGGTCTATTAGTCCATCTATACTGACCTCCATCAGGTTGCAAATTAAAAATAATTTTTTTCTTCATTTAGCTCTGAAAAAATATTTGGGCTTCTAGCAGTGTGTGGGACTTGTTCTATTAGTCCTTCTATACTGACGTCCAGCAGGTTGCAAATTGAATATAATTTTTTTCTGCATCTAGCTCTGAAAAAATATTTGGGCTTCTAGCGGTGTGTGGGACTTGGTCTATTAGTCCATCTATACTGACCTCCATCAGGTTGAAATTAAAAATAATTTTTTTCTGCATCTAGCTCTGAAAAAATATTTGGGCTTCTAGCAGTGTGTGGGACTTGGTCTATTAGTCCATCTATACTGACCTCCATCAGGTTGCAAATTAAAAATAATTTTTTTCTGCATCTAACCCAGCCAATAGTTTTGGCCTAATACCACAGTTTGGCCACTCAGCTCTGCTCGGTTACCATCCATTGTTTTTTTGTGCAAACAACTCCAGAGTTGTGAATTAGTTAACCACCAAAATGAGTGGAAAAAGGCCTGCTGCTGGTGGAAAGGGGAATAGGCGTGTTGGGAAGGGGAAAAAAGGTTGTGTCCGTGGGGTAGGTGCAGAAGAAAGACCATCTTCCAGCCAAACTAAAATGTCTACTTCTTTTAGCGGACAATGTGATAAGATCCCTTTCTTACGGCCACGCCAATCGCTACAAATTCCAGATGAGGCACAAAAACAGCAGGTGCTTCAACGGATATCAAGTGCTCCTTTAAGTGGGCTCTCCTCCACATCAACTTCAACATCACAAATACTCCAGTCCTCAAAGGTGTCACCCAAATCGCACTTGCTTCCTCACAGCTCCCAAATCTCCAGCTGCCCGTCTGAGTATGAGGTAGAACAGATGGTTGAGTCTGCAGAGCTGTTTACTCATACTATAGCCTGGGAATCAGAGGTCGACTCCAGCGCTTCTGTGAATCCAGACGAGGAAATGATCTGCACTGATGCCCAGAATCTTTATGAGTCGGATCCAGGACCAGACGCAGAAGGTTCTGACCATAATGTAGACCCTCATTCCCAAACTGTAACTCCTGTTGGTGGAGACAATGAGGAAGACGATGATAAGACTCAAATACCTGATTGGAGCGACAACTTTAGTTTTTTGTCAGGGCAGGAACAGGTTGGCTCTGAGGACGACGGGTGTGATAACGCACAGGGTGATGATGATGAGGTCGGAGATCCCACTTACTGTCAACCCACAGTCAGCCAAGAGATGAGGTCAGCAGAGGAGGTGGAGGAAGATGCTAGTGACGACGAGGTCAGGTTGCGCCTTCCTGGACAGAGACGTAGTACTGGAAGCACGTCAACAACTGCATCCTCAAACACAACTCTGCCTCTCACCACAAGTCGTGGTGGCTCTTTAGGTCGCATGGGTGCTAAGCCTTGCATAGCCTGGGCATTTTTTCAGATCGATAAAGATGACCCAACTCGTGTTATCCGTAACATTTGTCAGCAAAAGCTAAGTAGAGGCCAAAAAATACATAGTTTGAGTACTTCATGCATGAACCGGCACATGGACATGAAGCATAAGTTGCAGTGGGAAGCTCAGTGTGCTACAATGCGGTCTAGCCGGCCGGGCCAACCACCGTCTGCCATATCTTGTGCATCCACGGCCTCTTCATCCTCTGTGACTGGGGGGACAGCAGTCACACCTGTTTTGGGGCGCAGACCTGCCACCTCTTTACCCGCAACAGCCAGCGTGATTGGCAGGTCATCATTTTCTTTGGAGGTGGTAACACCAGCTGGTCTTGAGCGCTGTCCGACATCGATAGCACCACCTTTGGATCAAGGCAACCTAACATGTCCGCCTGCATCTTCCTCACAGACCGGCAGTTTGCCGGGGACACCCTTAACAACCCCGTCTAAGCACAATAGCCAGCCCTCGGTCCCTCAGATGTGGACAAGTAAAAGACCATTTCCTCCTAGCCATGAGAAAGCTAAGAGGTTGAATTTCACCATCTGCAAGCTCTTGGCTACAGAAATGCTGCCTTTCCGCCTGGTGGACACAGAGGATTTTCGAGACCTTATGTCCGTCGCAGTGCCCCAGTACCAGATGCCCAGTCGGCACTACTTCTCAAAGAAAAGTGTGCCTGCGCTCCACCAGCATGTCGCACACAACATCACCGCTTCTTTGAGAAACTCTGTGTGTGACAGGGTGCATTTCACCACAGACACTTGGACGAGTAGGCATGGACAGGGGCGTTACATGTCGCTGACTGGGCACTGGGTAACTATGGTGACAGCAGGACAAGGGGCTGCTGTCCAAGTCTTGCCGTCCCCACGAGTTGTGCGTCAATCCTCTTTATGTCAAAGTTCCTCCACTGCTTCTGCCTCCTCAACCTCCTCTCGGTCTTCCACCTGCACCCAAAGCCTGTCTGGTCATGCCACAAGCTTTCTAACTGCGCAGAAGGGATCCTGCACACCTCCTTACTATGCTGGCAGTAGGGCTCAACGTCATCAGGCGGTTTTTACATTGAAATGTCTGGGAAATGTGAGTCACACAGCTGAGGAGTTGTGGTCAGCTCTGGAGAACCAATTTCATGAATGGTTGTCTCCACTGGACCTGAAACCAGGGAAGGCCGTGTGCGACAATGCTGCAAACCTGGGTGCGGCCCTTCGCCGGGGCAATGTCACACACGTGCCTTGTATGGCTCACGTGTTGAACCTGGTTGTCCAGCAATTTTTAGCCCACTATCCCAGACTAGATGGCCTTCTGCAGAGGGCACGGTCGCTGTGTGCTCACTTCCGCCGTTCGCATCCCGCAGCTCAGCGACTTACATCTCTACAGAAGTCGTTGGGCCTGCCACTTCACCGGCTAAAATGCGATGTGCCTACCCAGTGGAATTCAACTCTGCACATGTTGCAGCGACTGTGGCAGCACCGACAAGCCCTGGTGCAATACGTTCTGACGTATAGCCTGGGCCAACGAGATTCAGAGGTGGGGCAAATCACGCTGGAGGAGTGGTCTCAGATCAGGGACCTATGCACCCTTCTGCACAGTTTTGAAATGGTGACGAAGATGTTTAGTGCTGACGATGCCATTATCAGCATGACTATTCTGGTGATTTACATGCTGGAGCACATGTTAAACAGAATTCGGAGTCAGGTGGTGGCACAAGAGGAGGTGGAGGAAGTAGAGGAGGAGGAGTTGTATGCGGAAGGGCTAACATCTGCAAGGTCCAGACGGTCGGCAGCACCAAGGCGGCAGGCATGTGAGGGTGGGGGAGATGATTTTACCAGGGCGCATGGTAGCAGCCAAACTAGTGAGGAAGGTGCAGGAGCCCAGGAAGAAGTGGAGGACGAACTGATGGAAGACTCATCAGATGAGGGAGACCTTGATCACATTTCTGTTGTGCGAGGTTGGGGGGAGAGGACAGAGGAAGGAAGCATGATTGTTACCTCGCCACCAACACAACAGGGACTTGGTGCTCCTGGATGCGCAACACACATGAGTGCCTTCTTGCTGCACTACCTGCAACATGACCCTCGAATTGTGAGAATTAGAAATAATCCTGACTACTGGGTTGCCACACTGTTAGATCCCCGGTACAAAAGTAAATTTGCAGAAATTATTCCTGCCATAGAAAGGGATGCACGCATGCAGGAGTATCAGCAGAGACTGTTGCAGAATCTTACATGTGCTTTTCCACAAAATACCAGTGGTGCACGTAGTGAATCTCACAGTTCCAACTTGCCAACCGTGGGACCGTCAAGTGTTCAGCACTCAAACCGTAACAGAACCACAGTATCTGCTGGTAACATCAATTTTGCGGAATCATTTCACCACTTTTTTAGCCCATCCTTTGCAAGGCCACAGGAGACAAGAAGTCTGACACATAGTCAACGCCTAGAGACGATGGTACAGGAGTATCTCCAAGTAAACATTGAAGCCACGACTGTGTCACTGGACCCTTGCTCTTTTTGGGCTTCCAATCTGGATAAATGGCCGGAGCTAGCCACTTACGCCTTGGAGATCTTGTCATGCCCCGCAGCCAGCGTTCTGTCTGAACGTGTGTTCAGCGCTGCTGGTGGTGTGCTGACAGATAAGCGCACGCGGCTCTCCACTGATAATGTAGACAGACTCACGTTCATAAAGATGAACAAATCATGGATCCGAAACGACTTTTCTACCCCTGTGTCATCCTGGGGAGAGTAAAAGCTTGATGATTGGTTAAAATCACCCTACCAACTGTTTTAAGCTTTCAAATTACTAATCATGTTTATATGTATCTTGACTGGAAAATAATTTGGGCTTCGTAGCAGTGTGCAGCACTGATCCTATTAGGCCATCTATAATAAGCTTCACCAGATTTAAAATTAAAAATAATTTTTAGCTGCATCTAGCCCGGAAAATAATTTTGGGGCTCCGAGATGCGCAAGACACATAAGTGCCTTCTTGCTGCACTACCTGCAGCATGACCCTCATATTGTCAGAATTCGAAGTAATCATGACTACTGGGATGCCACACTCTTAGATCCCCCAAACTTTTCGATCAACCTTTTCATTTTAATAAAGACCAAAAAAATGGTCATTTTTGAAATTATAAGCATTAGCAGGTTGTTAGAAACTGAAATCAAACAGTTTTCAAATCAAAACTTTATTCTAGGTGATGTTACATTTTCACATAGGACCCCTTGTTCGAAAGGAGCTTCTGAACTCTCTCGTCCATTGAATTTGTCAGGTTTTGGATGGTTTCTGCTTCAATTGTTTTGCATGAGGACAGAATACCCTCCCAGAGCTGTTGCTTAGATGTGAACTGCCTCCCGCCATCATAGACACTCCTTTTAATGATGCTCCAAAGGTTCTGAATGGGGTAGAGGTCAGGGGAGCATGGGGGTCACACCATAAGTTTGTCCCCTTTTATGCCCATATCAGCCAGAGATGCAGATGTTTTATGTGCAGCATGAGATGGTGCATTATCATGCAGAAAAATGATCTTGCTGTGAAATACACGGTTCTTCTTCTTGAACCATGGCAGGAAGTGCTGTTTGAGAAAATCCACATACATTATGGAGTTCATCTTTAGCGCCTTCAGGAATCCTAAAGGGGCCGACAATCTCTCTCCCCATGATTCCAGCCCAAAACATTACTCCACCTCCTCCTTGTTGGCGCTGTAGCCGTGTTTGCGTGGGGTGTCCATCAACCAGCCATCCTCCACTCCATTCATCTGGACCATCGAGCGCTGCACGGCACTCATCCGTGAACAAAACAGTTTTGAAATCAGTCTTCATGTAATGTTTGGCCCACTGGAGCCGTTTCTGCTTGTGTGAAGTGGATAGAGGAGGTCGACAGGATGGCGTATGCACAGCTGCAAACCTCTGAAGGACCCTGCATCTTGTTGTTCGGGGGACGTTGGAGGCACAAGCAGCTTCAAAAACTTGTCTGCTGCTATGACAAGGCTTTTTTGCCGCTGCTCTTTCAACCTGACGTAATTGCCTGTAGGAAAGAGTCCTCAATTTGCCCTTATCAGCACGCACACGTGTGTACTGTGAATCAGCTACATACTTCTTGATTGCCAAGACACTTCATCCTGATCATCGCACAATGTTGATTGTAGTCATGCCTTGACCTAAACACTCCACAATTTGTTGCTTCTCAGCAGCCGACACATCCTTTTTCTTTCCCATTTTGGCAGAAAATGTAGGCTGCTTAATAATGTGAGAGAGCCTTCTTAAGTAGTCTTGCCTTTCATTGGACACACCTGCCAAACTAATTAGCACAGGTGTCTGCAATTGCTTACAGTGATATAAAGAGCCCTGACACACATCACCATCAATGAGTTTAACTGACAAACAAACAAATTCTTCCCTTATCACTCCTAAACACTTTTTGCATAATAATTTGGAACGCGGTGTACATGTGCTTTTCCACAAAACACCAGTGGTTCACGTAGTGAATCTTACAGTTCTAACTTGCCAACCGTGGTCTGTATGGAATTGTTCAATAAAGGGCCCAAAATTAAAATAACATAGATGGGAGAGGTCTCTATGAATAGGAATTCCTAAGTATTTGATACCCTGTGAGGGCCAGGCAAAGGGAAAGTTGGACTGGATGGAATCCTATATGGATTTAGGGAGGGAGACATCGAGGGCCTCAGACTTCGCTGCATTGATTTTAAAATTTTACCATGTAACAAAGTGATCTATTTCAGCCATAACAGCAGGGATGGATATATGTGATTGAGTGATATATACTAGGACATCATCAGCAAATAGAGAGCACTTGTACTCGGTGCCTCCCACCTCAATCCACCTAATATTGGGGTTATGGCGAATTGATGAGAGCAGGTGCTCCGTCACTAGGATGTATAAGAGAGGGGACAGAGGACATCCCTGCCTTGTCCCATTGGTGATTGTGAAAGGTGATGAAAATGTTCTGACGCACCCCCTGGGCCTTGGGACACCCGGAGCCGGACCCTTTTTGGTGGATGCTGGTGGTTGTAGTCTTCGTGGCGGCGATCCGGTTCCGTGGCTCAGGGCGGTCAAACCAGTGGCGGAACTATTTATGTGGTTTTGATGTTTAAATGTCCGACTACGCCACCCGTGGATTGCGGTCAGAGTGAACCGCCGCTACAGGGCAGACCGCTAAGGCTGGTGTTGTGGGTGCAGCAGAGCGTAGCATAACTCCCCACGGGAGGAGTATAGCCTCAGGGCAGTGTATGCGGAGGATGGGGGTGATGGTGCAGGGCAGCAGCAGTAACGACACGGAGTCAGTGATGCAGTTCAGGGCCTTTACTCACAGTTCTTATTATCCAGACCACGTCTGCAGGTAACGGCTGCCCACGTCGTACTGTGCTCACCAGGTGAGGGGCTCAGACAACTCCCAGATAACTTTGGAGCGCTTCACAGGACCCCCTTTGTGTGTCCTTTGTCTGGCCTTTCTTACCAACACTTCTGTCCGGCTGCCTCGGGCCTCCTCTTGGTAAACTTGGCGCCAGTTTCCCTGACCCTATGTGGTGCCTTCCTAGCGGGTGGAGCAAGGGGCTGCGCCACATAAAATGTCAGAGCCTCCGGTTTCTAGCTGAGGGTCGTTTCCTGCCTCCACTAGTTCGGGGACCGGTCTCCCCCTTTGGCCTGACCCCTCCACGCAGGTGGATTCGGGCGTGCGGTGGCGACTCGCCCGTCCGCACCCCTGGGATCCCTTCATTCCTCGTGCCTGGAGCCTTCTCCGCTCCTCTTCCTTCCTTCTCCCTCTTGCAGGCCTGGGCCTCTGTTACTAGGCCCGCCTCCGGAGCAGAGCTCATGCAGAGCCCCTGCTCCCTGCCACTTCTGCTCAGACTTCTCTGCACTGAACTAAGATGGTGCCCACCTTTTATACTCCCTTCTCAATGCACCCAGGAACTGCTTCCTCCCTGCTCCTGCACTGCAGGGTTCCCCTTCCTCAGTGTTCCCTCCCCCCACTCCAGCCAGGGACAGGGACTGTCGTGCCCATCTCAGGGGCATATTGGTCGCCCTGCCCCACGGCAATGTGGTGTAATGCATGCAGGTGTCGGGTCCTGATCCACACTCCATCCTTATCTGAGAGTGAGATATCACACCTCTGGGTGAGGTGCAATACGTCTGTAGCAACCGAGCCCTCGGTGCTACAGTTCCATTTATCTTCAGCCTAGGTGACGTATTGTGATACAGGGCCGTGATTTTGGCTATAAAAGGGTCCCCTAGACCCCTACCCCAAGCTTTTTAAGAGAATCATATATGGCGTGCCAGGAGACTCTATGGAATGCTTTCTCAGCATCCAACGAGAGTATCTACTTACAAATTTTTAACTGCATCTAGCCCAGGAAATACTTTGTGCCTAGTAGCAGTGTCTGCTAGTCAGCGGATTATCCCGGCTGTTAAGCAAGCTACACCACCTGTAGTTTGGAAACTTAATTTTTTCAAAGGAAATGCTTCGGGACCACGGGATACTTAGTGAAGAGCATCAGGAGGCACCCCAAGGCATAGGGGCTGGGACTGGCACTAGGATGCCTTGCGGTGGACAGCCGAGCTCGATCCTTATAAAAGCTTTTTAACTGCAGCAGCTTTAGTGGACGCTACTGGAGCTGGAATTACGCGGCTGCTGGCATGAGACTTGCCCTCCAATAGATCCTTGTAAATGGATTTAAAGTGTATTCATTCAAATTAGAGTGACAATTTAAATTAAAAAGCTTAGAGCTGCCTCCACCACAGGGGGGCTCTCTCGACCCACCAGCGGACAGGCACCAGTATTGGGAGAGGGGGGCTGGCCGTCAGGGTTCACCGCGGCTCTGGCACAAACCCGGCGACACGGAGGTGGCACAGGCAGGAGCGGACTGGCCGTCTCGGCTTCTCACTTTTTGGATTTTAGAAGGGCATGACATGCCTATATCTGTGTCTCCCCCTCCTTTTACTCCTCCACCTCTTTTCTTTTCGCATGACTATATGTACTTGTCACTTTTCCATGTGTTAGTTGTGTCTTCTGAGCAGTTTGTCAGCTTTTGGACACCTTTGAAGGTGTTTTCTATGTGTTTCTATGTGTTTTTGTTTGCCTGCCATTGGTTTTAACGGTGTTCGAAGGTGTTCGACGAACAGTTCGACGAACAGTTCGGCGAACACACGGGTGTTCGACGAACCGAACCGAACTCGAACACTACGGGGGTGGCTCAACACTAGTTGTTACTCCCCAAAAAGGGCCCAATTCCAAATAGTGATGTTCTGGTGTCCACAAATGGCCAAATATTGTATGTCATAATTACAAATGATGTATAATACACATTCCAGCAGCCTCAAAACCTTTTTTCAAGCTTCCTACAGCAGCTGTGCAGTGCAAACTCAGTGGAAATTAGACTTCTTTATAAATAGTAGTGTTCATAAACAAGCAGCCGATTCCATGGAAGAGATCAGAAGAATAAATCACAAGAATAATGATACATTCAAATACAATAAAATATTATTATGCAATGTCAATTACAGTACAGCTGGGTTATTAACCTGTAATCTTCAATACATCATTCTGTAACAGGACAGTTTTGTGATATTTTTACCTAGGTTCCCATACAATTATGGAGCAAAAAAAAAAAATGGACATTTACAATAGTAACTACTTGGTTATGTCTTTGAAGATTAAACTTCAGTAATACTGAAAAAGAAAGTATAAAATTACTTTAAAAATGCACAAACCTCTCATACGACATTGTCAATCATACCACCACTAAAATAGTGCAATATATTTATTTATTTTATATCATAGATTTTCCTTATAGAATTAATTGCAATAAATTCTGTCTAAAACATCTGTACATGGCAGGCCCGGGGGCCATTGTTAGACCTCCAGCTGCAATGGCTAACCACTCGGACCTTACTAATGAATTATAGAGTGAAGGGGTGGTTGCAGGAGCCTCCTTCCTTTGAAAAGCCACTTATTCTAGATGCCATAGTCAGCCTTGACCATGACTGCTAATGAGTTAAGGATTGACGTTAACTCGGATCCTAGTTATTAAACCTGGCAACTAGATAGTGTTGTAGGCAATACATCTGTGCCAGCACCCTCACTGCGCTGTAAAATATATTGCACAACTGTATGTCACTAGGTGTGAAAGAATTAAAGTATGTCAATCCGTGTGTTTCCCCCTTTTAAAATAACAATGCTTACAAACCTCCAATGCCGGCACCGTTCCAGAGGTTTCGGCACTGTCTGCACCTAACAGTGTGACGTCACGTGAACCCTGAGGCCAATCAGCGGGCGCTTCACTCTCCCCGCCTTCAGACAAATCACTTATTTCCAGAAGAAGTGAGATCTGCTGCTTTCTCTTCCTCCAGATGTATGTGATACATTTGAAGGCAGAGAGAGTGAAGCGGCAGCAGAAACTCAGTGCTGCACCTAGGGATGACTAAAGAAAAAATTTTTGCTTTAAATTAAATTCAACTGGGTAATGAGTTTTCTGAAACAGGAAAACCCCTATAAAGAAGCACAATTCCCATCAAAATGTTTATCCTCTTAATATATTGCAGTCATCATATTATATAGAACTGTGTACTTACAATTGCTCATTTTGCCTTTCAAACCAGTTAATTCTTCTCTTTTCCATTAGGCCTTTGACATCATGTGATTAAAAACTTACTGGCTGAATCCTTCTAAGCACTATGTAGGAACAGGAGGTCAATTTTCCCTTTTCTATAAGTCACTGCAAAAGTCAATGGCAGGGGGAGGCAGAACAGCTGGGTCAGGAGTTGAAGAGGGGAATGATTTCTGCAGGGAAAAGAGACTTCCTGTTTCTACACAGAGAAGAAAAGAGAAGAATTAGCTGCTACAAAGGCAAAATGAGCAATTATAAGTACACAGTGCTGTATAATATGATGATCGCAATATATTAAGAGGATAAAAACTTTAAGGCCTCGGCCCCACTATCAGTTTTTGGTCAGTATTTGCATACTGCCCAACATTTTTGGGAAGGAAAGAGGGACAAAGTATGCAGCGCGCGAAGTTCGTTGCAGCACATTTTAGGCCACGCCCCTCAATATCCACACCCCCTAACCACACCCCATATGCACGCCCCCACCACACCCACCATTAAACCGTAATCAAAAAACAGAAAAAATAAATATTTATTTCCAAGAAGTAATGAATTAGAGTACAAATGCAAACTTGGTAGTGTTACTTTTACATAAGAATATTTTAAAGTACAAAATTCTATTTTAAAAGTTGCACATTATAATCATTAGATACACGACTCACTAGTAGGTATCACACAGGAGAGGATTAGATACACGACTCAGCAGTCAGTATCACACAAGAGGGGATTAGGTACACGCCTCAGCAGATGATATCACACAGGAGAGGATTAGATACACGGCTCAGCAGCCAGTATCACACAGGAGAGGATTAGGTACACAGCTCAGCAGACAGTATCACACAAGAGGGGATTAGGAACAAACCCCAATGTGCCTTCTCATCAGGATCCCCCCAGAAGCAGCTCAGCCTCCTGTGTGCTCATAGTGGCTGCTTTCTTCAGTGCCACTATGGCTGCTGCAAGCGCACAGACACAGGGATTCAGAATGCACATGCTTCTGGAGATCCCGCACCGGTCCCTGCACATTAACCCCCGCAATGCTGCGATCGAAGTCGATCGCAGCATTGTGGTGGCAAGGGGGGAGGTGATCGTTATACTCAACTCTCCTGCCAGCATCCAGCAATGTCTGCGGTGGCTTCTGGATGTTGCCATGACATCCTGATGTCGACATGACAACATCCGGGTCACCAGGAGGCAGGACGTTACTTTGGTCATGCGTAGTGCATGACCAAAGTAATGTATCCCTGTGTGCAGCGCTGACAGGCTGCATGGCATCCACACCACAGATCTAGATAAGTTCCCTGAGGGGTCTAGTTTCTAAAATGGTGTCACCTGTGGGGGTTTTCCACTGTTTAGGCACATCAGGGGCTCTCCAAACGCAACATGGCGTCCGCTAATTATTCAAGCAAATTTTACATTCAAAAAGTCAAATGGCGTTCCTTCCTTTCCGAACCATGCCGTACGCCCAAGCAGTGGTTTTTCCCCAGATATGGGGTATCGGCTTACTCAGAAGAGATTGCACAACAAGTTGCATGGTGCAATTTCTCCTGTTACTCTTATGAAAATGCAAAACTGGGGGTTGAAAAACATTTTTGTAGGAAAAATGTGAAAATTTTATTTTCAAGGCTCCATGTTATAAATTTCTGTGAAGCACCTGGGGGTTCAAAATGCTCACCACACATGTAGATAAGTTCCCTGAGGGGTCTAGTTTCCAAAATGGTATCACTTATGGGGGGTTTCCACTGGTTAGGCACATCAGGGACTCTCTAAACGCAACATGGCGTCCGATAATTATTCAAGCAAATATTACATTCAAAAAGTCAAATGGCGCTCTTTCCCTTCTGAGTCCTGCCGTGCGCCCAAACAGTGTTTTTTCCCCAGGTATGGGGTAACTGCATGCTCAGGGGAAATTGCACAACAAATTTTGGGGTACATTTTTTCCTGTTACCCCTGTAAAAATAAAAAAATTGGGGTTTAAAGTAACATTTTTGTAAAAAAAGTTAAATGTTAATTTTTTTTTTATTCCCCATTCCAAAAATTTCTGTGAAGCACGTGAAGAGTTAATAAACTTCTTGAGTGTGGTTTTGAGCACCTTGAGGGATGCAGTTTTTAGAATGGTGTCACTTTTGGGTATTTTCTGTCATAAAGACCCTCAAAGTCACTTCAAATGTGATGTGGTCCCTAAAAAAATGGTTTTGTAAATTTTGTTGGAAAAATTAGAAATCGCTGATCAACTTTTAACCCTTATAGCGCACTAATAAAAAAAAGTTTGGTTCCAAAATTGTACTGATGTAAAGTAGACATGTGGGAAATGTTATTTATTAACTATTTTGTGTAACATACAGTACAGACCAAAAGTTTGGACACACCTTCTCATTTAAAGATTTTTCCGTATTTTCTTGCCTATGAAAATTGTACATTCACATTAAAGGCATCAAAACTATGAATTAACACATGTGGAATTATATACTTAACAAAAAAGTGTGAAACAACTGAAAATATGTCTTATATTCTAGGTTCTTCAAAGTAGCCATCAAGAGAATGCCAAGAGTGTGCAAAGCAGTCATTAAAGCAAAAGGTGGCTACTTTGAAGAACCTAGAATATAAGACATATTTTCAGTTGTTTCACACTTTTTTGTTAAATATTTAATTCCACATGTGTTAATTCATAGTTTTGTTGCCTTCAGTGTGAATGTACAATTTTCATAGTCAGGAAAATACAGAAAAATCTTTAAATGAGAAGGTGTCCAAACTTTTGGTCTGTACTGTATCTCTTTGATTTAACGGACTAAAAATTCTAATTTTAAAAATTGTGAAATTTTCAAAGTTTTCGCCAAATTTTTAATTTTTTCACAAATAAACGCAATTGATATCGAAGAAATTTTACCACTATCATGAAGTACAATATGTCATGAAAAAACAATGTCTGAATCAGGGGGATCCCTTGAAGCGTTTCAGAGTAATTACCTCATAAAGTGACTGTGGTCAGAATTTTAATAATTAGCCTGGTCATTAACGTGCCAACCACCCTGGGGGGTAAAGGGGTTGATGTCAGCTGGAATGTGTAGCTCTTTGCTGATATATCTGCTCACTTCATTTGAATTGAACAAAAAAAAAACAGCAGTGCAACTGACAGCTTGGGAAATAGCACTGCATTGTGAAACATACTCTGAATGTTTTTTCTCTATATATTATTAATATAATTGAGGTAGGGTGTTCTTACTATCACCCTTTTCATGAGTATAAATTCTACAGTTTTGTTAGATTTCACATAATATCGCTGTTATTGCTTCTGCTATCGTCCCTTAAACAAATCCTGAAAATTCTGTAGTTCAGTTATGGGTGTCAGTTGCCTAATAACAATACTTAAGCTGTTAACTAAAACATTCAAAAGCACTTCATATACTTCACTGGAGCTGTAAAGTAAAATGATTTATGAGTCCTATAACAATGCTAAATGATAGAATCGCTCTCTAGTTTGCAGCAGTAACTTTAAATTGCTTTTGGCTTTTGGTAACAATTTACTACAAATTATATACATAATAACATTATAACTAATGCTTCCTGAGCACACGCTGTATTTCACAACAATCAGTTATTATCAACATCTGGTAACTCCGCATAGACAACTGTGCAAACAAGCAGCACCATGTAAGACCATTACAAATGCAATTACTTAGGCTTGAGTATTTCGCAAGACTGGAGAGGACAGCATGGTCACCATAAGTTCATAAGGTCAGTAGTAGGTTTATAGCTTTAGGCTGCGTGCCCATTATGCGTTTTTCAAGCGTTTTTGCCGCGTAATTTCCGCAGCGAAAATGCTTAAAAAACGCTTGGTAATACGTGCCCCCTGGTCCCCAATGATAATCCGCATGTGCTGTGCACATGCTGCGGAAATTTCCGCTGCGGATTATCATTGCGGAAAAATACGCAGCATGTCCATTAATTTTGCGGACACGCAGCGTAATCGCCGCCATTGACTTGCATTGCACCGCGTGACATCCGCATCACTGCATCTGCACATGCAGATATCACACGGTTCAATGTGCGGATGGTACCCCGGTCTGGCAGAAGAGGAGACTCTCATCCAGACCTGGGTACCATAGAAACTGTAAAAAAAAGAATTTAAAATGAAAAATAAAGATTATACTTCCCTTCCGATGTCTTCCCGGTATTTTCTCCCCTCCGTCTGGTCTGCTGTATGGCTCACGGTGTTGTGAAGGACCTGCCATGACGTCATTGAGTCATGTGACCTGACACATGACTCAATGACGTCACCGCAGATCCTTCACACCACCACGAGCTGCCCAAGACACCGGATGCAATGGAGAGAACACCAGGAGGACATCAGAAGGTGAGTATAATCTTTACTTTTTATTTTTTACCATTCTTATTCTTTATTTTTTAACTAACTTGGTGACACTACTATAAATCCATGCCGGTTGCATGGATTTATATAGTGTGAACAAGTTGTCATGCACTTTTCCAAGTAATGCTAAAATCGCTTGGAAAAGCGCTTGATAACCCGCATGCGGAAATGCATGCAAAAACAATTGACAAACGCTTCTACCTGGCGGGAAAAACGCATGTAAAAAACGCATGCGTTTTTCCTGCCAGGGAGAAGCGGAAAAAATATGCAGCATTTCTGCATCGGGGGCACATAGCCTTAGGAAGATTTGGAAGAGCCCTGGACATAGCTCTGCAAGTATGTATACACAACTTCTTTTAGATACTGGTGTACTTGTCGAATTTTTAATGGAAAAGATTCCTGGAAAACGATGACAGTGTTATTTCTTAAGTGTCCTTAGTGGCATCTTTTTGGATGTGTTATATAAAATAGCAGCGACTTCCAAGCAGAAGCCACCAGAAGACTGGACAGGTCACTTCTTTTAGTGATTTCATAGACTGAAGCAGTTAAAAGAAGTGAAAAAAGATGGAACATATGCAGAGCAAGTTATTTTGACATTGCTGTTCAGTATGTTAATTCTTTGAAGCATTTTTTATTAATTTTTGAGGTGGAATCTGCCTGAAAAAGACATTATATGCACATACCCTTACTGCTACATTATTTTCCATTTTTTCGCATTTTTGTTTTTTGCTCTCCTTCTTCCCAGAGCCATAACTTTTTTTTAATTTTTCCGTCAATATAGCTATATGAGGGCTTGTTTTTTGACACCATTGATTTTACCATATAGAATACTGGAAAATGGGAAAAAAATTCCAACTCCTGTGAAACTACAAAAAAGTGCAATTTCACAACAGTTTTTTGGGTTCTTTTTTTACCAAGTTCACTAAATGCTAAAACTGACCTGCCATTATGATTCTACAGGTCATTACGAGTTCGCAAGTACCATACATGTATAGGTTCTTTGATATTTAAGTGGTAAAAAAATCCGAAATTTGTAAGAAAAAAAAATTCACTTATGTCGCCATTTTACGAGACCCGTAGTGTCTCCATTTTTTGTGACCTGGGACTGGGTGAGGCCTTATTCCTTGCGTGGCAAGCTGCATTTTTTATTAATATCATTCTGGGGTAGATACAATGTTTTCATTGCCTGTTATTGCATTTTATTGCAATGTTGCGATGGCTAAAAAAACATAATTCTGGCGTTTAGATTTTTTTCTCGATGCGCCGTTTAGCGAACTGATTAATTATTTTTATATTTTCATAGATAGGACATTTCTGAACAGAGCAATACCAAATATATGTATTTTTTTATTTTTTTTTAATTGTTTTATTTTGAATGAGGCAAAAGTTTAGTAATTTGTACTTTTGTTTTTTTATTTTTCTTATACTTTTTTTTTCTTTACTGGCTTCAATAGTCCCCTTAGGATACATGAAGCTGCGATCATCCGATTGCCTGTGCTACACATAGCAGGGCTTTGCTATGTGTAGCAGAAATCACGATCTCCTATGAACGCTGGCCAAGGGCCGGCGGTCATAAGAGATTCACAATGATAGACACTGGGGTCTTCTGCAGACCCTCGGCTGTCATGACAACCCATTGGCACCCCGTGATCATGTGACAGGGGCACTAATGGGCAGTACTTGTGACGCGCTTTCATCCAGCGTGTGTTAAATGCTGATGTCAGTGATTGAAAGTGACGGGAAAGATGTGGGCTCAACGTCGAAGCCCACATCAAAGGCAGGGACACTACCTTTGACATACCTAAACGTCCAAGGTCATGAAGGGGTTTCATTATTGCAATTTTAATGTTGAACCTGGCCAACAGCTTACTTTACATCTACTTATGATTAGAAGATGTAGTATTTTGCTTCAATATTATAGCTTGTAAGCTTGCGAGCAGGGCCCTCACTCCTCCTGTAACTTTTGAACTGTTACTTTCTATTGTCTTTATTGTTTGCACATGTCACCTCATAATTGTAAAGTGCTGTGGAATATGTTGGTGTCATATAAATATATATATATATATTTATTATATATATGTATATTATATATATATATATATATATATATATGTATATATATATATATATATATATATATATATATATATATATATATTACACAGTTCTGTAAATGGTGTACACTTGTAAAGTCTACATTATTGCCAATTTTCAGGAAATCTTTGCATTTGCAAACATCTAGTAAGTGTGAATAAGGCAAGGTTGTTTACTCAGCTGCATACTGTCATCTCAACACCTTAGCAATAAAACTTACTTGTGCTTTACTTCCAGCTGTTTCGCGTTTGTAATGTAAATGACAGTGTTAACCTGCACAAGAATGTGTGATGTGGATGTTTGCAATAAAACCATGGAAATCATGAAGGAAGCAGTGAAAGGTCATCCACAGGAGTTTTCCAGGCCCAACATATATTTCTGCAGTCACCCTATGTGACCGCAGATTGGAGAATCTTGTCAGTGTCCAATATTCACACTATCAGAATTCCCATCTATTTCCTGCTTGAGCAGAAAAATATTTAGATTTGAGAGTCCTCAGTGGTTGATACCTTTTAATGGCTACCTTTTATATTAATAAAAAGATTATTATTATTATTATTATTATTATTATTATTATTAATGGCTAACTGAAAAGATGGTAACAAATTGCAAGCTTTTGAAACTACTCCGGGTTCTTCATCAGGCATTCATATGATTACAAGTATGCAATTTTCATAATTGTGGCCACATGCCATCTAGCAAATTCTCCTACTTTTCTCAATGTTTTACTGAGAGATGCGAGTGATAAGTAACTATGTAAATCACATACTTTGTATGCCTGCTCAAGCTGGGAATAGTGGGGAATGCTGACAATGTGCATATTGCACACTGACAGGGTTCACCAGACTGCAATCACAGAGAGAAGAAATTTATGTTGAGCTTAGAAAACCACTTGTTACCACATTATGATTTCTCGAAATTTGGTAGCTTCCAGGATCTGCATTGACTGATTAATGACTAATAAATCAATGTTGACTTCAAGTTTCCCCTTGTGCATGACCATTTCTCAGCCCTAAGTGTCAGTCACAAACGAGTGACCCTACCCTAACAAGGGCAATGCTGGAAACTAATCCGGCTGTAAAACTTAACATGCTGCAGTCCAAGGATTCAAATATCTTCTATCTGTGACCCCTACCACATGCTCACCAGACAGAAGAAAGTGCACAAACTGCATTAGAAAAACTTACTTTGTCAGTGACTGCATAAATGTCACATAACGCGGTCTTAAAAAATTATGGCTCACCCTACTGAGAATGGTTGCTTCTATAGCAATCAATGGGATAACAGCTTAAACAATAAGCCCCGTCATCATAGGATGTACTCCATGCCCTTTGATGTGATCATCTCCATAGGGATCTCTATGTGCGTTTCTCAAATGTCTTTCTACTTTAAGATATGACATATCACAATCGCACGGAAACAGATCGAGACTTCTAATTGTTACCACTATTGCTCATTTAATAACCAATAGTAGACATGGTTGTGTGAGTCGATTTGCAGGTCCTGGTCAGTACATGACTGTCACGCTGTCTCTGTATACTGGAGGTACTGGGGCCCTGACTAATCCTTCAACCTGGAGGTACTGTTAAAGGTACAGAGGTCCAGGCCACCAGCGTAACCCCTACCTCCTGAGGATCCCTGCACCTAAGTAATCTAGTCCTGAGAAGGACCCCGATCACAACAAAAGGGGACAAGTAATAATATGCCCACACACAGTACTTAGACGAACGAGACAGTACAAGGGAAAAACCAAAACCACCTTGCATACAAAAACTACACAACTACAACAGAGGGAACACCAACGGGAAAGGAGATAAATGATAAAGCGAGGAAGGGAAAAAACTCTCCAAATACACTTATCTCTGAAACTCCAAAAACTACGATCCGCTCTGTTAGTCTGCATGAAATGCTTTCACCGACACTTCCCTAACAGACCAGCAGGCATTTGAAGGAGTCTCACTACAGCAGCATTGATTGCATCTGGGCGAGGCTGGACCTCGTCTAGCACAGAGAGAGAGAGAATTAACTCCCTCACTGCCGAAAAACACAAAGCACCAAAAAGTCAGCTGCGAGAAGTCAGGCTGTGTAATCGTGACGATCTTTGTGGCGACACACCCGTGACAATGACACAATGAAAAAAAATTTGGGGTGCCTCGGGTATTAGGGTATTAGGCTTTATTTTAGGTGTATTCAGTCCTCTGAATCAGAATGTCATTCATTTTTTATGGCAGCTCTACTTTTTGACATAATGTACAGTTGCCCACACATGAATTTAGGATTTTTTCCTAGACAGGGGTATTAATTATATAAATGCAATGCACATTTAAATAAGTATTAAGGTATTAGTTAAATATGTAACTAACCATCTATATTCTATACGGACTCTATCAGTGGTGTGTTCCACAGAAATGTGTGGCATCACAGTAGAGCATTTGGCAACCTCGGTGACATCTTTTCACTTCAACCTGAGTCAGTGTGCTCCTGGCTTTGAGAGTTAAAGGTTGATATTAATTAGATGCTGTGTGTTCCTTCCTACAATACTTCCTTCCTAGAATTCAAAAGGTGTGGTGCTTACTGATTCAGCAGAAGACCATTCTTAGATTTATTTTTGATTTTGTCTAATCTTTATATTTTTTACCCTTGTAGGTGATAACATGGCCTCCTTACGAATAAAGTGTTTGAGTCATCCTGATTGCTTTTGCTACGCTTGTAGAGAGTATACATTAAGGGAACAAAGAAAATTTATTTCTGATTTTGTGAAAGGGGCATACTTAAGACAAGACGTGAGAAGACATGGGCTCCACACATTGTCTGTAAAACTTGTATTGAGCAACTTTGACCATGGACAAATGGTACGAGGAAATGTCTGAAATTTGGTATACCTTTGGACTAAAGAGAACAAAGGAATCACAGTAACAATTGTTACTTTTATGTGGTTAACATAAATGGCATTAATGGACGTTATTGGAGTAAATGGATGTATCCTGTCCTAGACTCAGCAAAATTACCCGTCTTACACTCAGATGAAATACAAGCCCCATCATTCAATAAGCTAGACGAGCTCCCTGAAGAAGAATCCTGTTCACCTATAAACAGTAGCCCAGTAGTCATGATGACAATGATTTTGAAGGAACTTCATCAGTGCCACAAGTTTTTAATCAGTCGGAGCTCAATGACATCGTTGGATAGCTTAATCTTCCAAATAAATCAGCAGAATTGTTGGTGTCTAGACTAGCAGAGAGGAATTTATTACATTTGGAAACCAAAATCACAAACTCTCTCAACAGAAAAAAGAATTTACTGCCTTTCTTCTCGGGGTGGGAAAGTGATTTTGTTTATTGCAACAATGTTCAAGGCTTGTTGATGAAAATGGACATATCACAATATCGACCATGCAAATGGTGGCTGTTAAAAGACAGCTCTAAGCAAAGCCTAAAATGTATGCTTTTACACAATGGAAACAAATATGAATCCCATTAGGTCACTAAACTAAGATGGCTAAAGAGTAGAACACAATTGCTTTGGTCATACAGAAAATATCATACAACAATCATATCAGCAGTGGCCAATCTGTTTGGATCTAAAGATGGTGAATATTTTCCTGGAACAACAGGGTGAACGATTCCACCAAGATTTCAGAATTATAGAAGAAAGATACCAAGGACACTGGGATACCCACATGTTGGAGGATTTCTGCTGGACTATTCAAAGTGATTGCTCTGGCTTAACTCACCACAAGAAATTTTTAAAGTGCCACTCTTGCGAGGTATCTCAGTAAATGAAAAATGTATCAATGACAACATTTTATGTATGTTTAATTCTTATTTTGTTATGTAGATTCTTCAAAAAGAAAATAAATCAACATGTATGAATTAGTTTTAATAACCAAGAAGGCAAAAATAATAAGGTTTAGTATAACTTAGTCTTAGCATCGGTTGTATGCATATACACAGGGTATTGTCATGCGCATGTTTTCAAAGGCTTGAGCCTGTGTTTTGGGGTCAGTTTCTCTATCTGCTGACCCACAACAGATACACCTTTTCTCCGGATGTTTATTGTCTGTCATCCTTGCTTTAGTCATTTTAGGTTAACAGTTGTTTTCATTTATTCATTTGTCTGTCCAATCACCTTTCGGGTGTGACTATATATTGTATACTTTCCCTCTGCTGGTATATCCTGCTGGTCATATTCTCATTTGGAAGTGGAGCCATACTGCCGTTATTTATGCCAGTCAGTGAAAGTTCAGCTAGGGTTTATCTCTCTGCTGATTATGCTTTTGACCCTGCACCTAGCTTCTGTTTCTTCTTTAGGAAGTAGGTGGCATACTCTCTAGCAGTAAGTTATTTTTTTCATTTTTTGTATTTCTTGGTTTGTTTTAACTCACTCTAGGATCTCTTTCTATCTCAACAATCCTTCCCTTCTGTAGGTAAATTGCACTCTGCTCTGCCCTCTAGTTCCTTAGGAGGAACGTGAAGCACTCGACATCTGATGTCTGCCACCTCCAAATGGCAACAAAAGCATGCATTCTCCGCCACTACAGAGGTTTTAGTCCACATAAAACTGTCTTCTGAACCCATGGTAAATTTACCAGATTGCTTCGATGGGGACCGAAGTAAGTTTTC
This sequence comes from Phyllobates terribilis, assembly GCF_046119375.1. Lineage (NCBI taxonomy): Eukaryota > Metazoa > Chordata > Amphibia > Anura > Dendrobatidae > Phyllobates > Phyllobates terribilis. The sequence goes on from NW_027362763.1 coordinate 232,342,104, forward strand.
CATCTTTCTTTCTTTCTTCCGGTAGGTTGTATTTTCATCTCCGTCCTGCTCATCTGGAGGAGAGAGTCAATGAATGGGGATTGTTCTGCCATTGCTCCGTGGAGATACTCAGGCTTCGGCATTTTCTATGCCTGAGGATTCTCCAGCTTTTTCCTCAGTTTACGCTTTTTTCTCTGCTCTCGGGCTCATTTATGATGACTCGGATAAAGTGGCTGTTGCTGAATCAATGATCCGCAGGTTGATTCAGGGAAATCATAAAGTGGAGGATTACTACTCTCAGTTCAGATGCTGGGCACTGCATACCTCCTGGAATGAACCAACTCTCCACAGTCAATTCTGCCAGGGCCTTTCTAATCATATTCGAGATATGATGGTTTATACTCCCTCCCTGCTGTCCCTGGAAGAACATAGGTCACAGGAAGTGCATTTAGACAAACGTCTTAGGGATATGAGCACATTTGAGGGTGTTTCAGTGACTTCTTCCTCTAATCCTATAAAAATTAGGGCCTGCAGAGAGTGATGATGTGGTGCCCATTGTTAAAGAACACCTCCTCAAAGCACAAGAGGGTGTACAATAGATCAGCGAGGGTGAGACTCTTCAACCCTGGGAATCTGGCACTGGTACCGATGGTGGAGAGCAAGTTTCTGGCCAAGTGGTAGAGACCATATGAAGTAGTTGAAAAAGTTGGCAACGTCAACTATAAAGTCCACCAACCGGAGAAAAGGAAGCCCTACCAAGTATACCAAGTCAAACCCGATTAAGCCATGGCAAGATAGGGAGCCCGTGGAAGTTCTCTGTCTGATGGCTAAGTCTGAAGTCGATGTGGAAGAGGTCAAGGTGGAAGAGTTGCTGTCATGTGCCCAAAAGTAGCAGTGCTGAGAGCTGCTACATCGGAAAACAGACCTGTTCTCAGAATTACTCGGTTGTACTCCAATCATAGAGCATAAGTTTCTCATGGAGCCATATTGGATCCCAAAACCCGCCGAGAGTTTATCTCTTAAGAAGTGAAGCGGATTTTGAGTGTGAGACTCATTGAAGAGTCCAAGAGCGGTTGGTCCAGTCCCATAGTCTTTGTGCCGAAACCAGATGGAGAATGTCAGTTTTGCAATGAATATAGGAAGCTGAATGGGGTTTCTAAGTTCAGTACGTACCCAATGGCCCATGTCGATGAACTAATAGAAAGGCTTTGGCCAGCCCAATACATTACCACCCTTGTCCTCACGAAAGGGCATTGGAAAATTCCCATGTACCAAGATGCCTAAGAGAAGACGACCTTCTCAATGTCAGACGTTATTTTTCAGTACACGAGGATGTCTTTTGGGTTCCAAGGAGCTCCGGCAATGGTCCATGGCGGCCTACCTGGTTGATATTGTGATCTTCAGCCAGGATTGGGGAAGCCATCTGAGCAAGGATCCAGGAGATACTTGATGCTCTACAGAAGGCTGAGTTTTCCATTAACCCAAAGAAATGTGTCATGAGCATAGAGGAAACTAAATTATTGTGCTATGTTGTAGGCATGAGCGAAATAAAGCCCCAAATAAACTAAATCGACACGATTCAGAGTTGGTCACAACCTCTATCAAAGAAGCAGGTGAGAGTGTTCCTAGACATTGTGAGTTACTATCGCCGGTTTATCCCTAACTTCACCATGATAGCTGCCCCTTTGATGGACCTCCTAGAAAAGGACAAAGTCAGCTATGGCTAAGTGCTCTCCAGAAGCTGAGACACCCTTCCAGGAACTGAAGCTAGCCATGTATAAACAGCCAGGGTTGGTCACACCAAACTTCTCTAAGGAGTTTGTGGTCCAGACAAAAGCATCAGATGTCAGGCTGAGAGCTGTCTTAACACAAGAGGTGAACAGGGAAGAGCACCCCATATTGTATCTAAGTCAGAAGCTGTCATCCCGCAAGAAGAACTACTCCATAATGGAGAAGGAATGTTTGGTCATCAAGTAGTATGGCAGATAAAAAGGAGACTAGTTGTCTCATTCATTGTCTGTGTCTGGAGATGTGTAGACCTCCAGTATTGCTTGTATTTGTTAAAGAACTCAAGAGCTGGACCCTAATCTGAGCAGGCAAACCCGCACTACTGTATGGACTATTTACTTTCTGTTTTCACTCCATGCCAGAAAAGGCTAATGGGTTTATGAAGATTTAACAAACTAGCAGTTGAGTGGGTAGAAACCCTACAATAAATAAATATATATATATATATATATATATATATATATATATATACACACACACACAGTAGAGACCAAAAGTTTGGACACACCTCATTTAAAGATTTTTCTGTATTTTCATGACTATGAAAATTGTACATTCACACTGAAGGCATCAAAACTATGGATTAACACATGTGGAATTATATACTTAACAAAAAAGTGTGAAACAACTGAAAATACGTCTTATATTCTAGGTTCTTCAAAGCAGCCACCTTTTGCTTTGATGATTGCTTTGCACACTCTTGGCATTCTCTTGATGAGCTTCAAGAGGTAGTCACCGGAATGGTTTTCACTTCACAGGTGTGCCCTGTCAGGTTTAATAAGTGGGATTTCTTGCCTTATAAATGGGGTTGGGACCATCAATTGTGTTGTGCAGAAGTCTGGTGGATACACAGCTGATGGTCCTACTGAATAGACTGTTAGAATTTGTATTATGGCAAGAAAAAAGCAGCTAAGTAAAGAAAAACGAGTGGCCATCATTACTTTAAGAAATGAAGGTCAGTCAGTGCGAAAAATTGAGAAAACTTTGAAAGTGTCCCCAAGTGCAGCTGCAAAAACCATCAAGCGTTACAAAGAAACTGGCTCACATGAGGACCGCCCTAGGAAAGGAAGACCAAGAGTCACCTCTGCTTCTGAGGATAAGGTTATCCGAGTCACCAGCCTCAGAAATCGCAGGTTAACAGCAGCTCAGATTAGAGACCAGGTCAATACCACACAGAGTTCTAGCAGCAGACATATCTCTTCAACAACTGTTAAGAGGAGAATTTGTGCAGCAGGCCTTCATGGTAAAATAGCTGCTAGGAAACCACTGCTAAGGACAGGCAAAAAGCAGAAGAGACTTGTTTGGGCTAAAGAACACAAGGAATGGACATTAGACCAGTGGAAATCTGTGCTTTCGTCTGATGAGTCCAAATTTGAGATCTTTGGTTCCAACCACCGTGTCTTTGCACGACTCAGAAAAGGTGAACGGATGGATTCTACATGCCTGGTTCCCACCGTGAAGCATGGAGGAGGAGGTGTGATGGTGTGGGGGTGCTTTGCTGGTGACACTGTTGGGGATTTATTCAAAATTGAAGGCATACTGAACCAGCATGGCTACCACAGCATCTTGCAGCGGCATGCTATTTCATCCGGTTTGCGTTTAGTTGGACCATCATTTATTTTTCAACAGGACAATGACCCCAAACACACCTCCAGGCTGTGTAAGGGCTATTTGACCAAGAAGGAGAGTGATGGGGTGCTACGCCAGATGACCAGGCCTCCACAGTCACCAGACCTGAACCCAATCGAGATGGTTTGGGGTGAGCTGGACCGCAGAGTGAAGGTAAAAGGGCCAACAAGTGCTAAGCATCTCTGGGAACTCCTTCGAGATTGTTGGAAGACCAGTTCCAGTGATTACCTCTTGAAGCTCATCAAGAGAATGCCAAGAGTGTGCAAAGCAGTCATCAAAGCAAAAGGTGGCTACTTTGAAGAACCTAGAATATAAGACATACTTTCAGTTGTTTCACACTTTTTTGTTAAGTATATAATTCCACATGTGTTAATTCATAGTTTTGATGCCTTCAGTGTGAATGTACAATTTTCATAGTCAAGAAAATACAGAAAAATCTTTAAATGAGGTGTGTCCAAACTTTTGGTCTGTACTGTATATATATATATATATATATATATATATATATATATATATATATATATATACACAGGGTGGTCCAAAAGTAGGTGGGCAGAAAGTGTAATAAGTTTGTGACGGGGGAGATTTATCAAACACTAAATTGCAGCCACCTGTCCGGATCATCCTCCAATAAACCTTGAATTAGACGTGGACGATAAGCTTTCCACCCAATAGACTTCAGGATTCGCATGATAGAAGCTCGTGAAATTCCCAATTCCAAAGAGGCTCTTCTGGTGCACTTTTTTGGACTCTGAACAAATGTTTCAGCAACAAGTTGTTTATTATCTTCTGTACAGACTGTTTTGGGTCCACCAGTTTTTGGAGCATTAAGGATTGAGCCAGTGGCATTGAATTTGTCACGAATGCGGTAAATGTTTTGTCTCTTTTGGGCTTGAGTACCAAATGTTTCAACCCAATTTGCTCTAATGGTTTCAGCATTTTGAGATTTCCAATACTCTGTTAAAATCCATTTTCTTTGATCAGTATTTAAATTATTTGCCATTATGTGTTATCTGAATTATCTGAAAAGAAAACAGATTTGGGGGAGATCTATCTGTGAAAACTAGATCTGTGAAACTGGCTCAGTTGCCCTTAGTAACCAATCAGATTCTACCTTTCATTTTCCAAAGTGTCAGTGAGGAATGAAAAGTGGAATCTGATTGGTTGCTAAGGGCAACTGACCAGTTTCACTTTACACCATGTTTGATAAATCTCCCCCTTCATAACTTTATTACACTTTCTGTCCACCTACTTTTGGACATTTATATATATTGTAGGGTTTCTACCCACTCAACTATATATATATTGTAGGGTTTCTACCCACTCAACTGCTGTTAAGGTAGTCACAGGAAGCGGTTTCAGTAAAATGTCCAGGGGCTAGTTTGTTAAATCTTCATAAACCATATATACATATACACATATATACACACACACAGTGGGGAAATAAGTATTTGATCCCTTGATGTTTTTGTAAGTTTGCCCACTGACAATGACATGAACCATCTATAATTTTAAGGTTAGGTTAATTTTAACATTAGAGAGATAGAATATCCAAAAAAAAAAAAAAAATCAAGAAAATCACATTGTATAAATTAGATAATTTTTTTTGCATTTTGCAGTGAGAAATAAGTTTTTGATCCCTCTGGCAAACAACACTTAATGCTTGGCGGCAAAATCCTTCTTGGCAAGCACAGCAGTCAGATGTTTTTTGTAGTTGATGATGAGGTTTGCGCACATGTCAGGAGGAATTTTGATCCACTCCTCTTTGCAGATCATCTCTAAATCATTAAGATTTTGAGGCTGTCACTTGGCAACTCGGAGCTTCAACTTCCTCCATAAGTTTTCTATGGGATTAAGGTCTGGAGACTGGCTAGGCCACGCCATGACCTTACTGTGCTTCTTTTTTAGCCACTCCTTTGTTGCCTTGGCTGTCTGTTTTGGGTCATTGTCTTGCTGGAAGACCCAGCAATGACCCATCTTCAATGCTCTTACTTAGGGAAGGTGGTTGTTGGCCAAAATCTCGCGATACATGACCCCATCCATCTTCCCTTCAGTATGGTGCAGTCGTCATGTCTCCTTTGCAGAAAAGCACCCCCAAAGTATAATGTTTCCCCCACCATGCTTCATGGTTGGGACCATGCTCTTAGGGTTGTACGCATCCTTCTTCTTCCCCCAAACATGGCGAGTAGAGTTAACACCAAAGAGCTCAATTTTTTGTCTCATCTGACCACAGCACCTTCTCCCAATAACTTACAAAATCATCCAGGTGTTGATTGGCAAACTTCAGACGGGCCTGCACATGTGCCTTCTTGAACAGGGGGACCTTGCAGGCACTGCAGGATTTTAAACCTTTAAGGCGTAATGTGTTACCAATGGTTTTCTTGGTGACTGTGGTCCCAGCAGCCTTGAAATCATTAACAAGTTCCCCCAGTGTAGTTTTAGGCTGATCTCTCACCTTCCTATTGATCAAGGATACCCCACAAGGTGAGATTTTGCATGGTGCCCCAGATCGATGTCGATTGACAGTCACTTTGTATTTCTTCCTTTTTCTTACTATTGCACCAACAGTTGTCTCCTTCTCACCCAGCGTCTTACTTATGATTTTGTAGCCCATTCCAGCTTTGTGCAGGTCTATGATCTTGTCTCTGACATCTTTAGAAAGCTCTTATATATATATAACATATATATATATATATAACATATATATATGTATACACATACACACATATATATATATATATATATATATATATATATATATATACAGTACAGACCAAAAGTTTGGACACACCTTCTCATTTAAAGATTTTTCTGTATTTTCATGACTATGAAAATGGTACATTCACACTGAAGGCATCAAAACTATGAATTAACACATGTGGAATTATATACTTAACACAAAAGTGTGAAAAAACTGAAAATATATCTTATATTCTAGGTTTTTCAAAGTAGCCCCCTTTTGCTTTGATGACTGCTTTACACACTCTTGGCATTCTCTTGATGAGCTTCAAGAGGTAGTCACCGGAAATGGTTTTCACTTCACAGGTGTGCCCTGTCAGGTTTAATAAGTGGGATTTCTTGCCTTATAAATGGGGTTGGGACCATCAGTTGTGTTGTGCAGACGTCAGGTGGATACACAGCTGATAGTCCTACTGAATAGACTGTTAGAATTTGTATTATGGCAAGAAAAAATCAGCTAAGTAAAGAAAAACGAGTGGCCATCATTACTTTAAGAAATGAAGGTCTGTCAGTCTGAAAAATTGGGCAAACTTTGAAAGTGTCCCCAAGTGCAGTTGCAAAAACCATCAAGCGATACAAAGAAACTGACTCACATGAGGACCACCCCAGGAAAGGAAGACCAAGAGTCACCTCTGCTTCTGAGGATAAGTTTATCCAAGTCACCAGCCTCAGAAATCACAGGTTAACAGCAGCTCAGATTAGAGACCAGGTCAATGCCACACAGAGTTCTAGCAGCAGACACATCTCTACAACAACTGTTAAGAGGAGACTTTGTGCAGCAGGCCTTCATGGTAAAATAGCTGCTAGGAAACCACTGCTAAGGACAGGCAACAAGCAGAAGAGACTTGTTTGAGCTAAAGAACACAAGGAATGGACATTAGACCAGTGGAAATCTGTGCTTTGGTCTGATTAGCCCAAATTTGAGATCCTTGGTTCCAACCACCGTGTCTTTGTGCGACGCAGAAAAGGTGAACGGATGGACTCTACATGAATGGTTCCCACCGTGAAGCATGGAGGAGGAGGTGTGATGGTCGGGGGGGCTTAGCTGGTTACACTGTTGGGGATTTATTCAAAATTGAAGGCATACTGAACCAGCATGGCTACCACAGCATCTTGCAGCGGCATGCTATTCCATCCGGTTTGCGTTTAGTTGGACCATCATTTATTTTTTAACAGGACAATGACCCCAAACACACCTCCAGGCTGTGTAAGGGCTATTTGACCAAGAAGGAGAGTGATCGGGCGCTACGCTAGATGACCTGGCCTCCACAGTCACCAGACCTGAACCCAATCGAGATGGTTTGGAGTGAGCTGGACCGCAGAGTGAAGGCAAAAGGGCCAACAAGTGCTAAGCATCTCTGGGAACTCCTTCAAGATTGTTGGAAGACCGTTGCCGGTGACTACCTCTTGCAGCTCATCAAGAGAATGCCAAGAGTGTGCAAAGCAGTCATCAAAGCAAAAGGTGGCTACTTTGAAGAACCTAGAATATAAGACATATTTTCAGTTGTTTCACACTTTTTTGTTAAGTATATAATTCCACATGTGATAATTCATAGTTTTGATGCCTTCAGTGTGAATGTACAATTTTCATAGTCATGAAAATACAGAAAAATCTTTAAATGAGAAGGTGTGTCCAAACTTTTGGTCTGTACTGTATATAGGTGAGATATTTTGTGGTATTTGTGCAGCAATGGCTTTCTTCTGGCGAGTCAACCATGCAACCCATTTTTCTTCAGCTTTTCTTTTTTAATAAATTTTCAAAAATTTCTACATTTCTGTTTTTTTTCAGTCAAGATGGGGTACAGTGTGTACATTAATGAGAAAACATTGTTATATTCTAGTTGCCCGCTTTTGAATTGACTCTAACTTTTAAATATCCTTTTTAAAATGTGACATAGTAATGTAGATTGAATAAAGACCTAGGTCCATCCAGTTCAACCTTTCTTCCCCAATTGTACTCCCTACACGAACATACTAACTTACTGGGATTAGGCCTCACAAATGTAGTATTAGGCTAAGTGCCTACGATGCAGAAATGCCCCGGATTTTTCCTGAGCGTTTCTGCATCTACCTGGCAGAAAAAAACACATGCGGATTTTACATGTGCTTTTCCTGTCAGGGACAAGCGTAAGTGAAGCGTATTTCACATGCGGGTTGTCAAGCTCTTTCCAAGCGATTTTAGCATCACTTGGAAGGTGCTTGACAACTTGGTCACACTATATAAATCCATGCAACCGGTGGTCGCGTGACCTGTCACATGACTAAATGACATCATGGAAGGTCCTGTTAGACCATCACCAGCCTCCGGGAAGCCAGGACGCATCGCTATGGAGACCGGGGGCCATCAGAAGGTGAGTTTAATGTAGCTTTTTTATTTTAAATTCTTTTTTTTTACAGGTACTATGGTACCCGGGTGTGGAGGAGAGTCTCCTCTTCTCCAGACCTGGGTACCATCCGCACATTGAATCACTTAATATCCACATGTGCACATGTAGTCATGCAGATATTAAGCGATTCAATGCAAGTCAATGGCAGCGAAAACGCCGCGATTACGGCGTGCTGCGGATTTTTCCGCAATGATAATCCGCAGTGGAAATTTCTGTAGCATGTGCATGGCACATGCAGATTATCATTGGGGAACATAGCCGACCTTCTGCCAAGCATTTTTAAACGCATAGTGGGCACACAGCCTTACTATTTTTATTATTGCTGTACCATTACAATTAAAAATGAACCCGTTTATAATTTTTTTTATTAGTTTTACATTTTGTATTACTCTTATGATTCTAAAAATGGCATTACTAAAATCCCTATGCCTAAATCTGTTGATCCAGAAGAAGGCAAAAACCCCAGAACACATTCAGCCAATTTGCATCACGGGGAAAAATTCCTTCTTTACCCCGAGAAAAGGCGATCAGTCCAAGAACCCTGGATCAAACTTAATTATGATACTAGTTATGTAATTACTATTACCATATTAAATGTACTGCTATAGGTGTAACATTGTGTCTAATTTAACTGTAATCCACAATGTTATGTGTAAGCCCAAAACTGGATCCCATAATCTAGATGTGGACTCACAAGTGATTTATTAAGGGGCAACAATACATTGGCATAGTGGGATATCTCTTTTTATACACCCTAAAATATTGTTTGCTTTTGCGGCTGCTGCTTGACATTTAGTACTGCTGCTCACCTTACTTGTAACCAGAATACCCAAGTTCTTCTCTTGTTCTGTAGTCCCGAGTATACTCCCATTTAATGTATATGCAGCAATAGGATTAATCGGTCCTAGGTGCATTACTCTACATTTATCAACATTAAATCTCATTTGCCAAGTGTTTGCCCATTCAGTCAACTTATCCAGATCATTTTGCAATATTGTAATGTCAAGGTCAGATTTTAATATCCTATATAGTTTGGTGTCGTCCACAAAAACTGACAATTTACTCTCAATCCCATCTACAACGTCATTAATAAAGAAGTTAAAAAGAATCGGTCCTAGTACAGTTCCCTACGGTACCACACTGCTGACCATATCCAATTTAGAGAATGTACCATTTACAATGACTCTGTTTCTTGTCTTTTAGCCATTTCCTTACCCATCTGCATATAGTTTCCCCTAGTCCTTGCTTCTGTAGCCTCAGTATAAGGCTATTATGTGGTACAGTATCAAATGCCTTTGCAAAAACCAGATAAATCACATCAGCCGCATTACCAACATCCAGATTTGCACTTTCCCCCTCATAGAAATTCCAACATGTTGGTTAGACATGACTTATCTTTAATGAATTCATGCTGGTTGTCAGTTATTATATTATTCTCTGCAATATATTTCTGCAGGTCATCTCTTGTAATGCCCTCAAAAACTTTGCACCCTACTGATGTCAGACTTACTGGACAGTAGTTGCCTGGATCCACCTTTTTATCTTTCTTAAATATTGGTACCACGTGAGCCATCCTCCAATACTGTGGCACCAACCTCGTTACAAGAGAGTCTAAGAATATGAGATACATTGGTCTCTCAATTACTGACCTTAATTCCCTCAATATCTGTGGATGAATGGCATCTGGGCCGGGGGATTTGTCAATGTTTAATTTGATCAGATGCAGGCATACTTCTTCTCGTGTTAAAGTAGATATATAAGGTGGTGAACTTAGATTTTTGCCTTGTTGAAAGATCCCTATAATAGACAGTTCATTGGTGAACAAGGATGAAAAGTGCTTGTTTAATATCTCAGCCTTTTCTTTGTCCTCTATAATTATCTATCTTGTTTTTATTGTTGTTTAAGGCGTGATAGTATCCGCTTTTTCTTTTTGGTATTGAGGTTTTTTTAATTTTTTGGGGGGATTCATTTTAATGTAGCTGGCGATTTGTTTCTCTGTTGATAATTTTGTTAGCTTGATTTCTTTTATAAAATTTGTTATTGAGATCTTTACATTCCTAAAATGCTATTTCTGCATTCTCTACCTTCAAGATTTTGAATGCCCTTTGTTTTTGTGTTGATAAACTTTGTGCTGTCTTTATTCATAATTGTTTCCTTTTATTCCTGGACATTTTAATTACCAGAAGGTTTAAGTTTTCTACAGGATTCTAGTAGTATATCCTTAAACATGCCCCATTTATTTTCGGTATCCCCAGTTACCATGACATGGTCCCAGTCTACACGATTAAGCTCTTCCATTAATTTGTTGAATTCAGCTTTCCTAAACTTCCAGGTTTTTGCATTTCCCATTTTGAATGTGATTGAAAATGATATTGAAACTTAACATATTGTGGTCACTGCATTCCAAATGCTCCCTGACCTGTAGATCTGAAATTGTATCTGGTCTATTTGACAGGACCAGATCTGCAGATAATCTCCTGTGGTTGATTCATCTACTAGCTGAAAGAGGTAATTGTCCTCAATTACAGATAAGAACTTGCAGTTTTTAGCACAACCAGAAGATTTTATGTCCAATTGAATGTGTAGACAGTTAAAATCCCACATAAAGGGGGGATTATATTTTGCTGCCTTTTTAATTTGTTGCAGCATTTCATCTTCTACCTGTTCCACTTTACAGGTAGGGTTATAGTAACTCCAATTAGCAGCTTTCCATGATTGCCATCCCCATGTACAGAACATTTACCCATACTGACTCTACATTTTTGCAGCTCCCCCCAATGTAATCATTGAGCACAGGTCTTAAGTTGGTTTTAACTAAAATACATACCCCTCCACCTCGTTTGTCTTTCTTGTCCTTTTTAAATGTAGTGTATACCTCTATGTTTGTCACCCAGTCATGGCTTTCGTCCAGCCAGGTTTCCATGATGCTCACCACATTGCAACCTGTGGCTGACATAAGAGTCTCCAATTCAATAATTTTGTTTGCAAGACTAGTTCTCCAGAAAAATTGGGGATTATAGCACTCTGTGAAGAATGGCACCAGAGAGATCCCACAGAATCCCGCTGTTACCACCACATGTAAAGGATCCCTACCGCGCCCCGCGCCTGACATTGCTATTACGTCAGACGGATCACGTGATATGGATCTGTACTTTTTCACCAACGTGATGTTCTGCACCCCCTCGAGGTCAGATTGGTACAGTTCTACACAGATACACCCTGTTTTCAGGGGTCCAGGAAGGTACCAGGGGTGAGAAGAGGTGGCCCACTCAGTCACTGTTGTAGCACCACACGAACTCACATCCCTGACATGTTGACCCAGTGAAACAGAACCTTATCAGCCGGGTAGAGCTTCCACCAGTTCCTAATAGACATCAGCCCCGGTCCATAATGGGAATTAAATTGGGCTAGAAAACCAGACACGGTAGCATGTGGGTTGAAACAAACAAGGGACGTGTGGATTCATGGATCAAGATAAAAGAGCAGCCCAAGGTTAAATTATATAGTTAAAACCCCTTAAGGGCACACTAGGCAATACACTATATACATAAGGGTTACAAATACATAATGGTCAGAGATGCAAACACAATAGTAGTGGTACAAAAGATATTAGTAGATATTAAGAATCAGTTACCAGTCAGATTAAAGACCTGGCTTTGCAGGGGAGGGGCTGTCACATGTGAGGTTTGTGGGTCCCTCTGTTCGGTGACTTCTCTCATACAATGTGTCGTCACGACCTGCCAGATAAAAAGCAATAGACCAAGAGCTGCAGGAGCTTTTTAACCCCTCTGGGTCACCCCCTTTCTTCCCCCTGGACTGGAACCAAATCTCGACCTCTGGCTTGTAGCAGCTATAGACTCCAGAAACTAAGATGGGTCATAACTCCTTAATGGATGTTCCTAGGGAGCCGGTTCTGATGTCATTCGATATAGCTACGCGTGGAGGCTAAACACAGTGGCCCTAGGGGTTTCTCCCTATCCCTATGTGCTAGACTGGGTCGAGACCCAGAAGGACATTCCCCATGTTCATGTGATTTCGGAAATATATTCAATGTATAGCTGGGATGTATAGTATTTCCATAACTCAATGTCAAATTAAAGCTGTCTGAAAGAAAGGGAGACCGCATGGCTTGGATCAACAGGGTGTCTTCGAGTAGCAGCTCACCAGCTAGCTGGTGGGGGTGTAACTCCTTTATTTGAAGCTGGCCAGGTGAGATGTTTGTCACTCCTAGTTTAATGACCCCCCCTCTGCTACTGCTCGGGGTCCTGTTCCAACTGCACACTGAAGGAGCTTTGTAATCCTCTGCCAAATAGGATACAATGATTGACAAAGAATTATATCTCCAATATTCTTCACATCCTCCATTTACATTCAAGTGATAAGGGTGTTTCCAGCTCAGCAGCAGGAATACTGCACAGCCAAAAAAACAATCAATAGGTAAAAGGAGATAAGGCATAATATGAGGGGTGTGAACCAAATGTTCACGGCATGCCTTAACTGTAAAAATCTATCAAAAGTGTGTTTGAGAACCTGGTAAGATTGCTGCCATTGGTCAGAAGAATAAAAGCATTTGGGAGTATACAGTGGGAAAAAAAAGTATTTAGTCAGCCACCAATTGTGCAAGTTCTCCCACTTAAAAAGATGAGAATTGACATCATAGGTAGACCTCAACTATGAGAGACAAAATGAGAAAACAAATCTTGAAAATCACATTGTCTGAATTGTAAAGAATTTTTTTTCAAATTTTGGAGGAAAATGAGTATTTAGTCAATTACAAACCAGCAAGATTTCTGGCTCTCACAGACCTGTAACTTCTTTTTTAAGAGGCTCCTCTGTCCTCCACTCATTACCCGTAGTACTGGCACCTGTTTGAACTTGTTATCAGTATAAAAAACACCTGTCACAACCTCAAACAGTCAAACTCCAAACTCCACTATGGTGAAGACCAAAGAGCTGTCGAAGGACACCAGAAACAAAATTGTAGCCCTGCACCAGGCTGGAAAGACTGAATGTGCAATAGGCAAGCAGATTGGTGTGAAGAAATCAACTGTGGGAGCAATAATTAGAAAATGGAAGACATACAAGACCACTGATAATCTCTCTCGATCTGGGGCTCCATACAAGATCTCACCCCGTGGGGTCAAAATGATCTCAAGAATGGTGAGTAAAAATCCCAGAACCACAAGGGGGGATCTGGTGAATAACCTGCAGAGAGCTGGGACCAAAGTTACACAGGCTACCATCAGTAACACACTACGCCACTAGGGACTCAAATGCTGCAGTGCCAGACGTGTCCCCCTGCTTAAGCCATTACATGTCTGGGCCCATCTGAAGTTTGCTAGAGAGCATTTGGATGATCCAGAAGAGTATTAGGAGAATGTCATATGGTCAGATGAAACCAAAGTAGAACTGTTTGGTAGAAACAACTCGGCGTGCTTGGAGGAGAAAGAATGCTGAGTTGCATCCAAAGAACACCATATCTACTGTGAAGCATGGGGGTGGCAACATCATGCTTTGGGGCTGTTTCTCTGCCAAGTGACCAGGACGACTGATCCGTGTACATGAAAGAATGAATGGGGCCATGTATCGTGAGATTTTGAGTGCAAACCTCCTTCTATCAGCAAGGGCATTGAAGATGAAACGTGGCTGGGTCTTTCAGCATGACAATGATCCCAAGCACACCGCAAGGGCAACAAAGGAATGGCTTCGTAAGAAGCATTTCTAGGTCCTGGAGTGGCCTATCCAGTCTCCAGATCTAAATACTATAGAAAACTTTTGGAGGGAGTTGAAAGTCCATGTTGCCCAGAGACAGCCCCAAAACATCACTGCTCTAGGGGAGATCTGCATGGAGGAATGGGCCAGCATACCAGCAACAGTGTGTGCCAACCTTGTGAAGACTTACAGAAAACATTTGACCTCTGTCATTGCCAACAAAGGATATATAACAAAATATTGAGATGAACTTTTGTAATTGACCAAATAATTATTTTCCACCAAAATTTGAAAAAAAACATCTTCCCAAATCAGACAATGTGATTTTCAGGATTTTTTTTCTTATTTTGTCTCTCATAGTTGAGGTCTACCTATGATGTCAATTACAGGCCTCTCTAATCTTTTTAAGTGGGAGAACTTGCACAATTGGTGGCTGACTAAATACTTTTTTTCCCACTGTATATGAGCAAGTGTTATAGCCCGAAGGTGTGTCTAGAATTGTGAGTCTATTAACTGACGAATATCTTCATTGCGCCATAGAGGAGATTCAGCGCTGATATCACCAAAAATTTGTGGGCAGCTTTCCAGTCAGCTCATTTTACTGAATTAAATGCTTAGGCTGCATTATCTGATACCAAAGTCCAGTACTCCTGTCTCATCCACCCCAAATGAGCAACTACCTGTACTCTACTGATATTGTCTGATGTGGACTTACCAGATATAAATACACATTGGTCCTGGTAGAGCATATCATGAGTTAGTCTATTATTTAGACTATTTGCTTTATTAATTTTCAAAATCTCATAATTAGTGATGAGCGAGCAGACTCGCAAGTACTCGGTACTCGCCCAAGCATTTCAGTACTCGAGATGCTCGGAGCTCGCCGAGTACTTGCGAGATGCTCGGGCGAATGCTCGGGTCCCCTCCCTGCATGTTTGGCGCTCTTTAGAGCGCCAATCAACATGCAGGGATTGCCCGAAACTCATTGTAATGCCGCAGCCATGGGGGTTGTGGCATTACAGTGATTGGCTGGCCGCACAGAGTCATCAAGTCTATATCAGACCTGGCGCTGCTGAGCTCGTCACAGTCACTCCGGAATCAGGCAGTGTAGGGAGAGGTGCTGCTGAGCTAGGGAGAGCTTTGGTTGTGTATTAGGTGGTGTAGGGAGAAAACAAGTACATTACACATATCCATCTCAACAAACAGTCCTTCTGAGGGCTAATCCATTTGCAGAGATATCAGGCAGGCAGTGTATATAGGCAGGCAGGCAGTGTATATAGCAGACTGCAGTGCATATAGCATAAGAGGCTCCATTCCAGTTCTGCCTTCTGCTGCTGTTAGATATTTCTAGACAAAGGCCCAGGTCTCAGGGGCCAGGAATAATTTTTTTTGGATCTTAATCCTCATTATTTGCTTAAAAAGCAATCCAGAGAACACTGTTTTTCTGTGCCATTTGCTTGTTCGCACTGCAGAATACAGCCAGGTCCTTTCCATATTACAGCGCTAAAAATCCAGCTATTTAAAACTGTGTTTTCTCCGTCACACGGATCACATATACGTTTTCAGAAAATACTGCCATTTTTGGCCTCCATTCAAATTTTTTTTCACTGTGTCAGCGAAGTTTTTGACACTGGTTTGCTGTTCAAAATAGTTACCTACAGGCCAGGTATTCAAAACTGTGTTTTCTCCGTCACACGGATCATATATACGTTTTCAGAAAATACTGCAATTTCTGACCTCCATTAAAGATTTCTTTCAGTGTGTCAGTGAAGCAATTGACACCAGAATGCTGTTCAAAATAGTTACCTACAGGCCAGGTATTTAAAACTGTGGTTTGTCTGTCACGCGGATCACATATAAGTTCACTCCAAATTCAGTCATTTGTAGTGAGCGTGGAAGATATTGTCCTCCATTTAAAATGGGCAAGGCACGTGGCAAGGGGCGGGGAACTGGACGTGATGGTGATGGTGCATAAAGAGGCTGAGGCCAAGGCTGTGGGCAAGCTGTAATTGTGCCACAACAAACACCCACATCTTCTCGCCCGACCTTCCTGTCCCAATTCCTAGGGGACCGCAGCACACCACTATTGAACCCAGAGCAGCGTCAAAAGTTTGTTGGTTGGATAGCAGATAATGCTTCCAGTCACTTAGCCACCACCACCACCACCCTGTCTTCCACACGGTCAAGTCTCAGTAGCCGTGAGTCTGGACCGCATATTCCTCACCCTGATCCTCCTTCCTCCCACCATGCAGAGTGCCAGGAGACAAATGATCCCACAGTTGGACACTCTGAAGAGCTGTTCACTTTTCCATTTATAGATTCGGGCCTCTTGCCCGGTCCACTTGAAGCGAGGCAAGACGAGATTGCATGTAGCGATGCCCAAATATTTGAGCAGCCACATTCACACAAAGGCGACGGTGGGAAAGTGTCACAAGAGGTGGACGATGATGAGACACAGTTGCCGGAAAGTCAGGAGGAGGACCAGGGTGCAGAAGTGGATGACGAGGTGGTGGATGTTATAGTAACTGACCCAACCTGGCAGGAGGACATGCAGAGTGAGGACAGCAACACACAGGGGGAGGGAGGCAGAGCACTCCAACAGGCAGGAAGAAGCAGCGTGGTGGCCGCAGACAGAAGGCAGGCAACCGTTCCCCGTAACACCAACACGAAGGAAGTTGCCAGTACAGCTGTTAGGTCTTCTCAAGTCTGGTTGTTTTTTAAAGACCCTGCCAATAACCCCAAAAAGGCCATTTGCACCACCTGCCAGGCCGGCATCAGCAGGGGCAAAACTAGCAGCCTGACCACCACCAGCATGATTAGGCACATGGCAGTAAAGCACTCGACTTTGTGGACCGAACCCCAGGATCCAGGAACAGTGTCTGCGGGTGGCACCATTGCTTCTTCCGCTGTTGGGCATGCAAGCCAATCCCCTGTCCATGGTGTATGTGAAGATGACTCCTGCCCTGCACCTGTCGTTGCACACTCTCAAGTAGCAGCATCAGGAAGGACGTCCACGTCCTTGTCCCAGCGCAGCGTTCAGTTGTCCATACCCCAGTCCTTGGAACGCAAGCGCAAATACTCAGCCAGCGCCCCACAGGCCACACTACAAAATTCTCACATTTCACGACTGATTGCGCTCGAAATTTTGCCTTTTTGGCTCATGGAGACGGAAGCATTCCGCAACCTGATGGCAGCGGCCATCCCTCGGTACTCGATCCCTGCATGACACAAGCACGTGTCCCAAAACATTAGCCGTGCCTTCAACAACGCAGTTACTGAGAAAGTCCACATAACCACGGACATGTGGACAAGTGCGTGAGGGCAGGGACGGTACATCTCGCTGACGGCACACTGATTTAACATAGTGGAAGCCGGGACCCAGTCGGACCTTGGGATGAAAAACATCCTTCTGATGCCAAGGATTGCGGGCCCTAGGTAAATCAGGGTTGCCCCCCCCCGGTCTACAGCTCTTGCACCTCATCCTCCTCAGCCTCCATCTCCGAACTGACCACATCAGTCACAAGGAAGCACTGCAGCACTGCCCCGGCCAAGCGGCAACAGGCTGTGCTGAAGCTAATATGCTTAGGTAACAAATCACACAATGCAGAAGAGTTGTGGACAGCTCTGAAAGAGCAGGCAGATCTGTGGCTCACACTGCTGAACCTACAGCCAGGCATGGTCGTGTGTGACAATGGCTAGAACCTAGTAGCGGCTCAGAGGCTAGTTCACACACGTACCATGCCTGGCCCATGTGCTTAACCTCATAGTTCAGCTGTTTCTCAAATCCTACCCGGAGCTGCCAGAACTGCTTGTTAAAGCACGCCGCCTGTTTCCCCGTTTTAGAAAGTCACCTACAGCTTCCGCCGCCCTTGCCGTGTTTCAGCATCGTTTGCAGCTTCCGGCTCACAGACTGGTGTGTGATATCTCCACGCATTGGAACTCTACACTGCAGATGTTAGGAAGGATTTGTGAGCAGAAGAGGGCAGTTGTTGAGTACCAGCATCAACAAGGCCGTCGGTATTCAGTTCAGACTCTACACATAAGACCTCAGGAGTGGACATGGATGTCAGACATATGTACCATCCTCCAAAACTTTGAGGACTCCACCAGGATGGTGAGCGGCGATGACACCATAATTAGCATCACCATCTCGGTTCTCTGTCTTCTGAAATGCTCTCTGCTCACAATCAAAGAGGATGCATTGCAGGCGGAGCATGATGAGATGGAGCAAGGAACCATACAGGGTGATTGCACACAGCCCAGCCTCATCTCATCCCAACGTGGACTGGGGGACAATGAGGGAGAGGAGGAGGAGCAAGAACAGGAGCTAGTTTCATGCACTATAGACGGTACTACCTGCACAGCTGTGATACCGTCTGTTCAGCGTGGATGGCCAGAGCACAGAGAGGAGAAGGAGGAGGAGAGCATGGTCAGTCATCCTCATGGTGAGGACACGGAAGTCTTGCCTGTTAGTAGTCTGGCACTCATGGCTGAGTTTATGTTACACTGCCTTTCCCATGACCCTCACATTCTCAAAATTTTGGGTGACAGTCATTACTGGTTGGTGACACTTCTAGACCCACGCTAGTAGGAGAACTTTATATCTATTATTCCTGAGGCGGACAGATCTACAAAAATGGGGCTGTAGCAGAAGGCCCTTGTTGCTGAACTATTAAAAAAATTACCATCTGAAAACGCTGGCGGCAGAGGTCACACTTCGTTGGACAACCAAGGAGTACAGGCGAGAGAGACACAACTTCAATCCAGCAGAGGCAGGAGAACACTGTCAAAGTTCTGGGAGAATTTTCTCAGCCCCTCCGATTGCACAAGCCCTGAGGCGTGGGATACTCTCACAAGTAATGCAAAGTTTGGGAAGATGCTGAGGGAGTACCTTGCCGACCGTACCAACGTCCTCCGTGACTTCTCAGAGCCTTATTATTATTGGGTATCCAAGCTGGATACATGGAACGAACTGGCTCTCTTTGCCTTGGAGGTCCTGGCCTGCCCTGCCGCCAGCATTTCTTCAGAGCGGGTTTTTAGTGCCGCTGGTGGAATTATAACTGATAAGCGCATCCGCCTGTCAACTAGAAATGCTGACAGGCTGACTCTTATAAAAATGATCAAAGTCTGGATTGGGCCAGACTTCTCAACACCACCGAATGATAGCAGCGTAACATAAACTCAAATCCAGGGTCTTTTCGTGGGAGGTGTATTCCCATGCACCTTTTCACACCCAGACATGGGTATACGCTCCCTGATTTTGGCTATTTGCTCTTGTCCTCCACCTTCTCCTCATCCTCCACCACCATATCACCTGGGTGACCTTGGTCCATAATGCAACACCCACATAATTTTTTTAAAGGGTGTTTATGATGCCCGTAAAAAATTTTTTTTATACAGTATGTTCATGTATACCCCCCAGTGGTAAATGTTTGTCACACTTAGAGCATGGGCGTTACAAGTATAGGAGGCCCGCTCTTTTCTAATAGGAACATTTTTTTATGAGGCACTCTGACCTCCATGTCTCTTCCAAGGGGCATTCGAGTGCATTCACTGCATAGGCAAACACAATGGGAGACCTACTTCCTCATATTGGGAACATAGAGGAGTGCCTCCTGAAAACAAAGTCTCTTCAAAGGGTTATTGGAGTGCATCCAAATTTTCCAAGTGGTATTGGGGTGCGTCCAAATTTTGGGCAGCCCAGCCACTCACTGTATGCGCAATAGCAGTATAGGAGACCCACTCTTTAGTAATGGGAACAATAAAACATAGCCTGCTGATGGCTCTCTAAGAATAGTGAGGGCTGACTGCTGGCCCTTTAAGAATAGTAAAGGCCACCTGATGGCCCTATAAAAATAGGCTTTGTGACTTTCAGAGTCCCTCCTTCATAAATGAAACACTATGTGTCTGATGATATCTCACACACTACATGGCCAGATAAGGTTGTAAAATGTTAATATGACATTTCCTGGTGAATGCATTTGTCACTGTTGAAAGCAATGCAAATGTGAAAAAATGCATCAAAAACGCTACGTGTGAACATAGTGCAAGGTGTGGAGGAGCCTTTTTGTTTTTGGTTATTTATTTTGCTTTATATACAACTCATTACCCTGGAAAGGATGTTCCTTAACATATTTCCTAGGAAAATCCTTTTTGGTTTCGTTTTGGTTTGTCTTATTGTGAGTCCATAAAAGTGGACCTCTGAAAACGTTGTTGACAGAGTTGACTTGGGAGTCAGAAATGCTTCCAGGGGTCTTCCCCATGCTGTCCCATGTCATTTTAGCACTGTTCCCATCGATTTGGGCAATATTTAGGCCCTCTGCAGACCGCTGGGGGGAGCTGCCTGAAAAATGCTCGAGTTTCCTATAGACATACATTGGGCTCATTGCTCGGGTTGAGCACCAGAGTTTTCCAATGTGCTCGACGTGAGCATCGAGCACCCGAGCATTTTAGTGCTCGCTCATCACTACTCATAATCCAAGTTTAATAAGGATATAGGCCTCTAAGACCCACATTGCTCAGGAGGTTTTAATGTAAGGTTGTTTTTTTATTTAAATTTCTCAGGTAAAACTGCTACTGGAATCCTACTGGGACTTGCTGATTTTCCTCTAGACATACCTCTGATTGCCTCCACGACTACATCTATGCTAATGGGGGATTCCGAGGTTGGTTTACTTTCTTTGCATACAGTGGGGAAAGTCAGATATTACATGACTGTTATAGTCACCAATCTTGGTGCTGGAGGAGAAGCTGTATTGTGATTCATTATAAGAGCGAAGAGTCTCCCAGTCTGATTACCTTGTTCAAAGAAAGATTCTTCAGTGAAAAATATGTGTCTATTGGCTTTATCTTCTAAGAGTTGTAGATATGGTCTCTCAGTTACAAGGCAGTTGGGTTTATTATCTTCAGAGAGATCAGCTTCAAAAAAAGCCTCTAGGGATTTGCATCTAGACATTTAAGTCTTTCTTCTCCTTAGCAGAAGGCTTCTAAATAAAAATATATTGCAGATTTCAAAACACCCCCTTCAGTAGGTCTTAACAGTTAAACTCATATCCTCCTCTGAAGCATGCACTTTAACAAAATCTGATCAATTATCATATTCTTCAATCAAGTATAGCCAGAACGAATGAACCATATATTTCTTGTTTGTCACAGATTGGGAGCTCATCACCACAAGCAAAATAGGAGAATAGACAGTAGCGATGAGCGAGCACTAAAATGCTCGGGTACTAGTTGCTCGAGTCGAGCAAATTGGAATGCTTGAGTGCTCGATCGAGCCAAATGTAAGTCTATGGGAAACTAAAGCATTTTTCCGGGGGCCCCACTAGAGATCTGGAGGGGGCCTAAAATTTGCCGAAATCGATGGGAACAGTGCTGAAATGACAAGGGAACAGCATAAGGAAGACCCTGCTATGAACAATGTTGTCAGAGTATAACGCCACTTTTACGGGCTCACAATAAAACATTCAAAGACTAAACCAAAATGGATTTTCCTGGGTAAAATGTTAAGGAACATCCTTTCCATGGTAATAAATTGTATATAAGTCAAAATAAATAACCAAAAACAAAAATGATCCTCCTTGGGCTATGTTCACAAGTAGCATTTTTGGTTAAGTTTTTGCATTGCTTTCAATGGTGAAAAATACGAGGGTCAGTCAATAAATAATGCCTCCTATTTTTTTTCTCCTTTTAATTGGCAAGAAATTCAAATGCAATTACATAGGTTGAAAACCACATTAACGATTAATTTGTCACTCTTCAATATAATCTCCATCCATTTCCACAGTCTTCGTCCACCGTTTAACAAGGGCATGTATTCCAGCATGGTAAAAAGCATTCTTGGGACCCACCGTGCACAAACTTTTCTGTATCCCAGTTGTCCAATAATTTTCATCACACTGCCTTTACTGAGGCAGATAATGCCACACAATTCATCTGCAGTCACCCGGCGGTCACCACGAATGATGTCATCGACTCGCTGAATGTTGCTTGGAGTCACTGCGGTTACTGGCCTGCCACTCCGCATTTTGTCAGCCAACGGTGATGGCCGTTCAGCTGTGTTACAGTGACGAACCCATCGTCTAACAGTACTGACATCCACTGTTGCATCACCGTACACACTGTTCAATCTCTCATGAGTTCGAAAGGGCGTTTCACCTTCTGCATGCAAGAATTCAATCACAGAACGTTGTCTAATACGAACATTGATGTCAGCCATTTTGCAAACGGATACAGTCCTGCCACCTGTTGGTGAAGGAAGTTGCAATTGCTGTGGATTGGAGAAGAAGGTTTGAGGAATTGTGCCAAATCCGAATATTTAACATAACTACCTTATTTAAGGAGAAAAAAAATAGGAGGCATTACTTATTGACTGACCCTCGTACATTTACCAGTAAATGTCATTTTAACATTTTATTACCAATTTAAAGACACATAGAGGAGGGCCTCCGTAACAGAATGTTCCCATTATAATGGAGCCGTTCTGCTATACAGTTATTGCGTATGCAGTGACTGCAACGGCTGCTTAAATTTTGGAAATACCCCAATATTAATTTGAAGACACAGAGGTGGGCCTCAGTAACAAAATGTTCCCATTATAAAGGAGCGGTTCTGCTATACAGTTATTGCATATGCAGTGACTGCAACAGCTGCCTATATGCAGGAAAAACCCCAATACCAATTTAAAGACATATCGAGGTGGGCCTATGTAACAACATGTTCCCATTATAAAGGAGTGGGTCTCCTATCCTGTTCTTGCATTTGCAGTGACTGCAAGGGCTGCCAAAAATTTGGACGCACTCCAATGCACCTTGGAAGAGAAGTAGAGGAGGGCCTCATGAAAAATGTGTTCCCATTATAAATGTTAGAACTCTCCTGTTGGTTTTTTTCTTGTTTGCTGGTCACATGACCTTTTTTGCCTATTTAATCCGGCTCTGCCCTTCTGGCCTTGCTGGACTTCATTGTAATTACTACTCTTGAGCTAGCTTGGTGCTCTGTTACCTTTCTCTGTTAGTTTTGCTAGGTCTTCTGACCTCTATGTTCTATGTTGTGTGTTTGTCTTTTACTGCTACAATTTCTGCTAGGAGGTGTGCAACTTTATCCCAGTCCCTAGTTCTTGTAGGGATCCCTCCCTTGCATCTATAGGTCTTCGTACAGACTAGCTGAGGACTTTAGCGGGTCTGATCGCAGGAACAGGTTCCCCGTTACATCGTAGGGATTCAGTTTAGTTCTATTGTAGGGACAGATCTCCTGTCTTTCCTTAGTGCTTGTAGCAGATCATAACAGTAAGTCCAGCCCAAAAAAAATTTCTCTAAGGAAAGACCTCCAGTTTCCATCATGGTCTCGGTTCAAGATTTGGCTCAACGCTTGCAGGGACTCTCTCTGGAGGTGGCCGAGCTCCAACAACACGTGAGTAGCTGTTCTGGAGCACATTTTGTGGAGCCAAAGGTACGTCTGCCTGATCTATTTTTTGGTGAACAACAAGATTTTTTTTGTTTTAAAAATGCTTGTTTATTGTATTTTCGTTTAAGACCCAGATCCTCTGGTGATGAATCACAGCGCATAGGGTTCATAATGTCACTTTTGCGCAAAGATCCTCAGGGATGGGCCTTTTCTCTCCAACCTAGTGATCCGTGCTTTAGATCAGTGGATAGTTTTTTTTCTGCTTTGGGTTTGTTGTACGATGATCCTGATCGTGTCTCATCTGCTGAGTCTGAATTGAGACATCTGAGGCAGGGATCAGGTAATGTGGAAAAATATTGTTCTCACTTCCGTCGGTGGTCTGCCCAGGTGGGGTGGAACGATTCAGCTTTGAAAAGTTTGTTTCTTGCAGGGCTAGGTGAAAGGGTTAAGGATTTGCTGATTGCTTATCCCACACCTGGAAACTTGCAGGAGGCAATGCAATTAGCTATACGGGTGGACAGGAGACTGCGTGCAAGGGTTAATGAGAGTAAATCCTCTGCCTTGTCAGCTCCGAGTCTTGAGAGGGTCTGTGCTGACAAAGGAGAGCCGATGGAGATTGGGGCGATGGCACCCCGCTCTCAGGAAAAAGACCGCAGGCTTTCTGAAGGTTTGTGCTTCTATTGCGGAAATTCTGGTCATTTCATTAAGAACTGTGTGCTTCGTATGAACAAAGAAAAAAAAATGGTCAGTCATGAACGTATAGCCTGTTTAAATACTAAGGAAGTATTTCTATCTGCTACTACCGCTGCTCAGGAAGAATTAATTGAATTTCGGGTATTTGTGGATTGTGGTTCTACTCTGAATGTGATTGATGGGGGATTCTTGGAAAAACTTAAATTAAAACCTAAACCTTTGTCATCCCCTATTGCTGTGGTTTCTGTTGATGGCTCTCCCTTGAAGAGTGTTACTCACAAGGTCTGTGAATTTCCCCTCACTATTAATTGTATTTATCAAGAGAATTTGGATTTGGTAGTATTAAATAATTTGCCTTCTCCAGTAATTTTGGGGTTGCCCTGGTTAAAATTGCACAATCCTGTACTGGATTGGTCTACCAATGAAATTAAGACCTGGAGCAATAAATGTTATGACAAGTGTTGTAACGGACGTATTGCTGCGGTGGAAAAAGGGGAATTACCTGTACCTATTCAGGATTTTTGGAGAGTTTTTTCTGAGGAGGAGTCACAAATTTTGCCTCCCCATAGAGACTATGATTGTATCATTGAATTTGTCCCTGGAGCGACTCTTCCTAAAATTTGTTTATTTAATCTTACTATTCCTGAGAGAAAGACTTTGGAGGAATACATACAGACAAGCTTGGCTGCCGGTCACATTAGGCCTTCCAAGTCTCCTGTGGCTGTTGGATTGTTTTTTGTAAAAAAAAAAGATGGCGGTTTACATCCTTGTCTGGACTTTCGTGAGATTAATAAAATTACTGTACGCAATCCTTACCCACTGCCATTGATTCCTGATTTGTTTAACCAGTTAGTGGGGGCCAAGTGGCTCTCTAAAATTGATCTCCGGGGGGCATACAATTTTTTGCTCATGAAGGAGGGTGATGAATGGAAGACTGCTTTTAACACTCCTGTGGGTCATTTTGAGAACCTGGTTATGCCTTTTGGTCTTACCAATGCTCCAGCATTTTTTCAGAATCTTATTAATGACATCCTTAGACCTTTGATCGGCAAAAATGTGGTTGTGTATTTGGATGACATTCTGATTTATTCACCTGATCTGGAGTCTCATTGGCGGAGCGTACGTGAGGTTTTACAGTTATTAATGGACAATTCGCTTTTTGCTAAGCTAAAGAAATGTGAGTTCGCTGTACAGAGAATTAGTTTTTTGGGTTACATTATCTCCAGTGAAGGTTTTGAGATGGACCCGGTTAAAGTTCAAGCTGTGCAGTAATGGCCTAGGCCTATTGGTTTGAAATCGATACAGAGGTTTTTGGGTTTCGCCAATTATTACAGAAAATTCATAAAAAAATTTTCTATTATTGTCAAACCGCTGACCGATCTCACCAGGAAAGGTGCTAATACGGTTCAGTGGACTACTGAGGCCATTGAGGCGTTTGTGTTTCTAAAGGAGAGGTTCAGCTCTGCTCCCATCCTTATGCAGCCTGATGTGACTAAGCCGTTTTTGGTTGAGGTTGATGCTTCTTCGGTGGGGGTCGGTGCGGTGTTGTCTCAGAAAAACAAGGATGGAGTACATCCCTGTGCTTTTTTTTCAAAAAAATTTTCTGAGACTGAACTTAATTACGATATTGGTAATCGGGAATTGCTGGCTATTAAACTCGCATTTGAACACTGGCATCATCTCTTGGAAGGTGCTGATTTTCCCATTCAGGTTTTCACTGATCATAAAAATCTGATCTATCTTGATGCTGCCAAGCGCTTGAATGCCCGTCAGGCTAGGTGGGCACTTTTTTTCTCGCGGTTTAATTTTTCCGTTACTTACATCCCGGGTACCAAGAATGTTAAAGCGGATGCTTTGTCTCGCAGCTTTTCTCCCATGGTCGGTGCTGAGGAGGAGGAGGAGAGCATTTTACAAGAAGGTGTTGTGATTGCTGCTTTGGACTCCGTTTTGGAGGAAGAGATTCTTAAAGCTCAGGAGAATGCCCCATCTAACACTCCCCATGGGAGGTTGTTTGTGCCTAGTTTGTTGAGTGTCATGAGTCTCGGTTGGCAGGTCATCCAGGAATTTCTGAGACCAAGAGACTTGTGGGTCGCAGTTTTTGGTGGCCTGGATGGCAGAAGGAAGTCATTAAGTGGGTGCGTCAATGTACTGTGTGTGCTAGATCTAAGTCTTCGCATGCTCCTGCTGCGGGGTTGCTTTGCCCTCTGGAGGTTCCTAGTGCACCTTGGACACATCTGGCTATGGACTTTATTACTGACCTTCCCCCCTCTGAAGGTTTCACGGTCATCTGGGTGGTCGTGGACCGTTTTAGCAAGATGTGTCACTTGGTTCCCTTCATCAAACTGCCTTGCACTAAGACACTCGCTAAGGCCTTTGTCAAGGAAATTGTCAGACTACATGGCATTCCTACTGACATTGTTTCTGATAGGGGACCTCAGTTCGTGGCTCGTTTTTGGCGTGCCTTTTGTGACAGGTTGGGAGTTCATTTGTCGTTTTCATCCGGATATCATCCTGAGTCTAATGGCCAGACAGAAAGAAAGAACCAGGATGTTGAGCAGTTCTTGCGTTGCTTTGTGGCAGACAATCAAGAAGGGTGGTCTGAGTTTCTGCTACTTGCTGAATTTGCTCTTAACAACCATACATCCTCTTCTGCTGGGTGTTCGCCTTTTTTTTGTTGTTCTGGGAGACATCCGTCTTTTGGGTCATTCTCCAAATTGGTATCGGCTGTGCCTGAGGAGGAGAGTTTTTCCGGTGATTTGGAGAGAGTTTGGACGGATGTGCGTGATAATCTTCAGGAGGCCAACAAAAAATCTAAGAGTTACTTTGATAGGAAACGGCAAGAGGTTTCATTTGCTATTGGTGACATGGTTTGGTTGTCCTCTAAGAATCTGCGATTGAGGATTCCTTCTAAAAAATTGGGTCCAAGTGTAGGGCCCTTTAAGGTGCTTCAGATAGTTAACCAATCTGCTGTTAGGTTGGAGGTTCATACCTCCTGGAAGATTAATCCGGTGTTTCATGTTTCTCTGTTGAAAAGAGCTGATGTGTCGATCGGTGACGCCTCTGCCACTGTTCCTCCGGTGGTGGAGGACGGGGAATATGAAATTTCCCGCATCCTAAATTCTAGACGGTATAGAGGGAGTTTGCAGTATCTCGTCGCTTGGAAGGGTTTCGGACCCGAGGATAACTCATGGGTGAGGGCGGATGATGTTTCTGCTTCCAGACTTGTCAGAGCGTTTCACAGGAGGTTTCCTGATAAGCCCGGGCCTAGGGGATCCTGAGGATCCTCTTAGAAGAGGGGGTACTGTTAGAACTCTCCTGTTGGTTATTTTCTTGTTTGCTGGTCACATGACCTTTTTTGCCTATTTAATCCGGCTCCACCCTTCTGGCCTTGCTGGACTTCATTGTAATTATTACTCTTGAGCTAGCTTGGTGCTCTGTTACCTTTTTCTGTTAGTTTTGCTAGGTCTTCTGACCTCTATGTTCTATGCTGTGTGTTTGTCTTTTACTGCTACAATTTCTGCTAGGAGGTGTCCAACTTTATCCCAGTCCCTAGTTCTTGTAGGGATCCCTCCCTTACATCTATAGGTCTTCGTACAGACTAGCTGAGGACTTTAGCGGGTCTGATCGCAGGATCAGGTTCCCCGTTACATCGTAGGGATTCAGTTTAGTTCTATTGTAGGGACAGATCTCCTGTCTTTCCTTAGTGCTTGTAGCAGATCATAACAATAAAGGAGCGGGTCTCTTATACTGTTTTTGCATATGCAGTGACTGCAAGGGCTGACAAAAATTTGAACGCACTCCAATGCCTCTTGGAAGAGATGTAGAGGAGGTCCTCATAAAAAAAAATATACCCATCATAAAGGAGCGGGTCTCCCATACTTGTAATGCCCATGCACTAAGTGTATGGGCTGAAAAACATTTACCCCAGGGGGGTATAAATGAACATACTGTAAAACAAACATTTCCTATGGACATCATAAACACCCTTAAAAAAATTATGTTGGTGTTGTATCAATGTCACCCTGGTGATATGGTAGTGGAGGATGAGGATGAGGATGAGGACAACAGAAAATAGACAAAATCTTGAAGCTTCTACCCATGTCTGGGTGTGAAGAGGTGCATGGGAATAAACCTCCCCAAAAAAAAGACACTGGATTAGAGTTTGTTACGCTGCTATCATTCGGTGGTGTTGAGAAGTCTGGACATATCCAGCCCTTGTTAATTTTTATAAGAGTCAGCCTGTCAGCATTTTCAGTTGACAGGCGGATGCGCCTATCAGTTATAATTCTCCCGGCGGTACTAAAAACTCGCTCTGATAAAACTCTAGCGGCAGGGCAGGCCAGGACCTTCAAGGCGTAGAAAGCCAGTTCATGCCAAGTATCCAGCTTGGATACCCAATAATTATAAGGCACAGGGGAATCACGGAGGACGTTGGTACGGTTAGCAAGGTACTCCTTCAGCAGCTTCATAAAATTATCCCTCCTTGTGAGAGAGAACCCCGTGCATCAGGGCCTGTGTGATGTGAGGGTTTCAGAAAACTCTCCCAGAACTTTGAAATTGTTCCCCTGCCTCTACTGGATCGCATTTGTGTCTCTCTCGCCTGTACTCCTTGGTTGTCCAACAAATTGTGACCTCTGCCATTAATGTTTCAGATGGGGATTTTTTTAATAATTCCGCAACAAGGGCCTTCTGGTACTGCATCATAGACTTGTCCACCGTGGGAATGAGAGATAGAAAGTTCTCCTTGGTCTAAAAGTGTCACCAAGCAGTAATGACTGTCACCTAAATTTTGGAAAACGTGAGGGTCATGGAAAAGGCAGCGTAACACACTCAGCCATGTGTGTCAGACTGCTAACAGACAAGACTTCCGTGTCCTCACCAAGAGGACGACTGACCATGCTCCTCCTCCCAGTCGTCAGGTCATCCATGCTGAACAGACGGTTTGACAGTTGTGTTGGTAGTACCGTCCATAGCACAGGAAACTAGCTCCTGCTCTTCCTCCTCCTCTTCCTCATTGTAACCCATTACATGTTGGGATGAGATGAGGCTGGGCTGTGTGTAATCACCCTGTATGGTTCCTTGCTCCATCTCATCGTGCTCCGCCTGCAATGCATCCTCTTTAATTGTGAGCAGTGAGCATTTCGGAAGACAGAGAAGAGGGATGGTGACACTAATTATGGCATCATCGCTGCTCACCATCTTGGTGAAGTTCTCAAAGTTTTGGAGGACAGCACAGATGTCTGACATCCATGCCCACTCCTGAGGTCTTATGTGTGGAAGCTGACATGAATACCGACGGGTATTTTGAAGCTGATACTCAACAACTGCCCTGGGCTGCTCCCAAATCCTACCCAACCTATGAAACATTAAGTTCCAACACGTGGGGACATCACATAAAAGTCGGTGAGCTGGAAGCTGCAAATACTGCTGAAGCATGGCAAGGGCAGCGGAAGCTGTAGCTGACTTTCTAAAATGGGCAGACACGTGGCGTACTTTGACAAGCAGGTCCGGCAATCCCTGGTAGGTTTTGAGAAACCGCTGAACCACAAAGTTGAGAACATGGGCCAGGCATGGTATGTGTGTGAGCTCAACTTGCTTCAGAGCCTCCACCAGGTTCTGGCCAATGTCACACATGACCATGTCTGGCTGTAGGTTCAGTGGTGACAGCCACAGAAGAGTTGTTGACTTTAAGAGCTGTCCACAACTCTTCAGCGGTGTTCAGTTTGTCACCTAAGCATATTCGCTTCAGCACAGCCTGTTGCCGCTTGGCCGAGGCAGTGCAGCAGTGCTTCCAGCTTCTGACTGATGTGGTTATTTTGGATATGGAGGCTGAAGAGGAGGAGGAGGTGGTGCAGGAGCTGTTGAATGTTGTGGCAAACCTGATTGACCCAGGGCCTTCAATCCTCGGTGTCAGGAGGACTTGTTTCGTCTCAAAGTCCGACTGGGTCCCCGCTTCCACTATATTAACCCAGTTTGTCCTTAACGAGATGAACATCACTGCCCACAAGCACTTGTACAGGTGTCCATGGTTAGGTGGACCTTCCCAGTAATTGCGTTGTTGAGGGCACGGCTAATGTTCTGAGACACGTGCCTGTGTAATGCGGGGACGGCATACTGGGAGAAATAGTGGCAGCTGAGGACAAAGAACCGAGGGACAGCCGCCACCATCAGGTTGCGGAAAGTTTCCATCTCCACGAGCCTAAAAGGCAACATTTACAGCAGAAGCATTCGCGAAATATGTGAGTCTAGTAGTGTGGCCTGTGGGGCGTTGGCTGCGTATTTGTGCTTGCATTCCAAGGACTGGGGTAGGGACAACGGAACGCTGCACTGGGACAAGGACGTGGTAGGTGATGGTGGTAGCTGCGAGTGTGCAATGACAGGTGCAGGGTGGGAGGCATCTTCGCATGGGCTATGGACAGGGGATTGGCGTGCACGCACAACAGCGGAACAAGCAGTGATGTCACCCGCAGACACTGTTTCTGGACCCTGGCGTTCAGCCCACCTAGTCGGGTGCTTTGCTGTCATATGCCTCAGCATACTGGTGGTGGTCAGGCTGCTAGTTTTGCTACCCCTGCTGATGCTGGCCTGGCAGATGGAGTGAATGGCCTTGTGGGAGTTATCGGCAGAGTCTTTAAAAAACAACCTGACTCGGGAAGACCTAACAGTTGTACTGGCAACTTCCGTCGTGTTGGTGTTTCGGGGAACGTTTGCCCTCCTTGTGTCTGCAGCCACCACAGTGCTTGTCTCTGACTGTTGTGGTGCTACACCTCCCTCCCCCTGTGTGCTGTTGTCCCCGCTCTGCATGTTACCTTGCAAGGTTGGGTCAGTGACTTCATTGTCCACCACCTCATCTTCCACTTCCACACCCTGGTCCTCCTCCTGACTTTCTGGCAATTGTCTCATCATCATCCACCTCTTGCGACAGTAATTGCACTTTCCCACTGTTGCCTTCGTGTGACCGTGGCTGCTCAAATATTTGGGATCGCTACACGCGTTCTCCTCTTGCCCCTCTTGAAGCTGGCCGGGCGAAAGGCCCGAATCTATAAATGGAAAAGTGAACTGCTCTTCGTAGTGTCCAAGTGTGGGATTAGTGGTCTTCGTGCACTCGGCATGGTGGAAGTAAGAAGGATCAGAGTGAGGAATATGCGGTCCAGACTCACGGCTCCTGAGACTTGACTGTATGGAAGACAGGGTGGTGGCAAAGTGACTGGAAGCATTATTTGCTATCCAACCAATAACCTTTTGACACTGCTCTGGGTTCAATAGTGGTGTGCTGAGGTCCCCTAGCAATTGGGACGGGAAAGTCTGGAGACAAGATGTGGGTGCTTGTTGTGGCACAATTTCAGCTTGCCCATGGGCTCGTCCTCTGCATGCACCATCACGTCCACTTCCCCATCCCTTGCCACGCACCTTCCCGTTTTAAATTGAGGATAATATTTTGCACAGTCGTTACAAATTGCTGGATTTGTACTGCAGTTATATGAGATACCACTGACGGTGTTACGGATCCGGGTGGTGGAACCTTGGTGCTGCGGTGCAAGGAGGGACTAGAGGAACGTAACTAGGTATCAACTCAGACCGACCAATGTCGTGCGGCTGCTCAATCGACTCCGTGACCAGGGAAGGACTGAGCAGAGGGACCAGGTGCTACTCTGGGACCGACCTTGTATGAGAGCAGGTCACTCCCACGGGTCAGAAGGCAGGGACTGATCGGTACAGCAGATGAGCACGGCAGGCAGGCTGACGGGTGATCCGGGCAGACGGACTGGAAGACACGGCAGGTAACAAGCAGGAGCCTCCAGGTAGGCTGGCTGGTAGGCACGGCAGGTAACAGGCAGGTGCTTCCAGGTAAGTGGGCGGACAGAGCCCATAGACAGACTGGCGCACTGGACTGTAGACAGACTGTTGGGCTGGAGAGTAGACATGCTGGTGGACAGGACTTGAAGTCAGGCTGGCGGGCTGGACTTGTAGTCAGGCTGGCGGGCTGGACTTGTAGTCAGGCTGGCGGGCTGGACTTGTAGTCAGGCTGGCGGGCTGGAATTGTAGTCAGGCTGGCGGACTGGACTGGTAGTCAGGCTGGCGGGCTGGACTGGTAGTCAGGCTAGCAGCGGGACCTGAGGGCTGAAGCAGAGTATAACACACAAAGCTACAATCTTGCACGGGCACCTACATTTTGGAGGAGGTGCCTTTTATATGAGAGGTCCTCCGGGGACTCCTTAGGACGGCACACGGCCCCTTTAAGAGGGAGAGAGTGCGCGTGCCCTAAGCACAGTGCCCGGGAAGCTGCGCGTGCCGGCAGCAACAGAGGCAGGAGGACGACGGGCAGGGAGCGCGGCGCTAAGTTGGACGTCGTCTCTGCCTGTCAGGGGGCAGAGACGCTGATACTACAGACGGACATCCACGGTTTTAAATAACGGGCTTGTAGTTTCCATTTATTGCCAGCAACCACGTGTGAATAGCTTCACTGACACTCTGCTGCCAAACTGTAAATGGAGTACAATATTTTCCACGTTCACTACAAATTTCTGGATTTTTATCGCTGTAATATGGGATCATGTCTGATGATGGAAAAGATCTGGATGTATTCTGCAGTGCTAACAAGCAGGGTGTCTGGAAGTTCTCACCTCAATATACAGTAGTGCTCCCACCCGAATAATGCTGGGAGCTGTACTGGGATGCAGGAGGGTCTTCTTCTTTTGGCAGCGGTCGACTCAGGAAACCCCTGTCCACACTCCATATACACTCACAAGAGATGAGGTTGAAACAATTAACAGGTTTATTTATGAAGAGGATAAATGGTGAATATGGTAAGAAGAATAGCAAGTAACAAAAAACAAATAGCATTACACAATCTACAAATACAATTTAGGGCTTTGCAGTTAACCTGAATGTTGGGGATGACACCCCCCTTTAAATCACAACAAGCACACTCCTAACTAATACTGCTTAAACTATAAATGGCTGCAGCAATAGAAACAACAAAGTTCAATGTTGAGACCCGGTTGTTGCGGGTGATGGCGCTCTTGCAGAATCTGTTGGTACACGTAATGTCATGGGAACAATATTCCCTTTACAGCTGGTTCTAATATAATGCCAAGTGTGTTGAACCACAAGTCCCAGCAATGTTCCCTTATATATAGCTCTTATAAACTTGTCCCCAGTGGAACCACAAGGCCCAGAAAGTTACTCAATCTTTGATGTGACAGTTCTGCAATCACACAGGGTTCCAGCCTGAAACTTCAGGATTAAATTGCTTAGGGATGCAAGGCAGAGATCATCTCCGTGATGGGAAGCCAGGAGGACGTGGGCAATCCCAGATAACCTGGCTGTAGTTGTGGTGCAGCTCCAAGGTTCACTGTCCTCTCACGTCGAGCTGCAGAACTATCAGTCCGCAAACTGTGCTCTCTTTCTGGATCACTGGTGTCTCTTTCCAGTATTGGCTGACAACTTTCATGTTCTCTGGTACTGTCTCTTCCTCCCTTCTTCTCCAACTTGCTCAGCCAATCAGTCTTGTCCTCTGCTGCTCCTCCTCTTCCAGGTTGTAAAGGCAATGCAGCTAAGCAGGAATTAATGTATCTTACTGATAAAACCTGTCTGCTCATATCAGACTCAGTTTCTATACACCAGTCATCTTCCCCCACAGGCGTTACATAATCTATCACGTAAAGTTTATTCCTAGGAAGAGTGTGACAGGAGAACACTCTTGATTCATCAATTCTCACCCTCCAGAGATCAAGTAAGCATATTTCCTTACTAAAAACGTTTTGGACTCTGGGTACCATTTTGCAAATTGTGAACTGAAACTTAGGTTTCTGGGGATCTAGAAGTAGACTAAAGTCCTCCATAGGCGTAGAAGTGAATGAGGCTGCAAACTGGGTAGCATTTTTTTTAATACCTCTATTGAGCCCAAAGGACAGATATCTATTGCAAGATTGACAATTGACTGACAATATGTGCTGAGTAGTGTTGAGCCACCCCCGTAGTGTTCAAATTCGGTTCGGTTCGTCGAACACCCATATGTTCGCCGAACTGTTCGTCGAACACCTTTGAACACCGTTAAAACCAATTGCAGGCAAACAAAAACACATAGAAAACACTTCAAAGGTGTCCAAAAGCTGAAAAACTGCTCAGAAGACACAATTAACACATGGAAAAGTGACAAGTACATATAGTCATGCGAAAAGAAAAGAGGTGGAGGAGTAAAATGAGGGGGAGACACAGATATAGGCATGTCATGCCCTTCTAAAATCAAGAAAGGCTGGAGTAAAAATCTAAAATCAGCCTACCAACACCCAGACGTTGTGACAAGAAAATTAAAAAAAGAAATATCTTTAGGTAGAATGGCAGGTTCCATTCAGAACACTTTCCGTACAAGACGTAGTGGTATCCCCATTGTGAGTTGTGCCAAAAACGGAACTCAATACATTCGGACTAATCCACCATTTGTCATATTCAAGGGGCAGGTCAGTAAACGACAGCATCGATGCGGAACCAAGTACAGTAGTATATACTGTACATCCTTTGACAAGGCAATCAGGCGGATCAAGAAGTTGCCAAAATGGCAATGGCCAAAACAGACATTGATGCGGCGTTCCGGTTACTTACTACCTGTGCCTCCGAACAGTGTCCACCAATTGGGCTGCTTCTAGGAAGGAGCATACTATATAGATCGCTGTTTGCCCATGGGGTGGTCCAGATCCTGCTCACTATTTGAGGCGTTTAGTTGCTTCCTCGAATGGGTTGTAATGGATGTTTCTATGGGGGCACATATTATCCATTACCTTGACAACTTCTTATGCCTGGGCCCAAAAGATTCACCACAGTGTGAATACACGCGGTAGTCCACCTGTGAGAAGGAGAGAGCTGGAGGGAGAGCGGACACCTCAGAGCCGAGGGGTTAGATGGAGAATGAAAGAAGGAAAGAGGGCGAGGGAGGTAAGGGAGTACAGTGGAAGGCCGACCTGAGCTCCCCCACGTTCCTGCTGGGCCGGGAACAGCCCTGGGAAGAAAAGCCGCTTGCGCATCCCTTTGAGGTTACGGGCGCGAGCAGGCAGAGGGACTACGCTGGAGTGCGAAGCCGACACGGCCAGTCCTTTCCTGCCCGTGTGACCTCCGTGTTGCCGGGTTTGTGCCGGAGCCGGGGTGGAACCTGACGGTCAGCCCCCCTCTCCCAATACTGGTACCTGTCCGCTGGTGGGTCGAGCCCCCCCGCGGTGGGGGGGGAGTAACATCTGCAGAAGAAAGACCATCTTCCAGCCAAACTAAGATGTCTACTTCTTTTCGTGGACAATGTGATACGATCCCTTTCTTACGGACACATCAATCGCTACAAATTCCAGATGAGGCACAAAAACAGCAGGTGCTTCAACGGATATCAAGTGCTCCTTCAAGTGGGCTCTCCTCCACCTCAACTTCAACATCACAAATACGCCAGTCCTCAGAGGTGTCACCCCAATCGCACTTGCTTCCTCACAGCTCCCAAGTCTCCAGCTGCCCGTCTGAGTATGGGGTAACACAGATGGTTGAGTCTGCACAGCTATTTACTCATACTATAGCCTGGGAAACGGAGGTCTGCTCCAGAGCTTCTGTTAATCCAGACGAGGAAATGATCTGCACTGATGCCCAGAGTCGGATCCAAGACCAGATGACGAAGGTTCTGAGCATAATGTAGACCCTCATTCCCAAACTGTAACTCCTGTTGGTGGAGACAATGATGAAGACGATGATGAGACTCAAATATCTGATTGGAGCGACAACTTGACTTTTCGGTCAGGGCAGGAAGAGGTTGCTCTGAGGACGACGGGTTTGAGAACACACAGGGTGATGATGACGAGGTTAGAGATCCCACTTACTGTCAACCCACAGTCAGCCAGTCGATGAGGTCAGCAGAGGAGGTGGAGGAGGATGTGACTAGCCCAGGGGATGGGGATGACTCGGTACCCGGGCCTTTGCCTGGCCTTTGGGATGTCGCGGTGGTCGGCTCCCGGGCCCGTGCCCTGGGGTCATTCTTTAAAAGGGTGGATAATTGTTAATTTTTATAAGAGTTCGTGATGCCACCTGTGGTATCTGGTGAGAAGCACCAGCGCTGCAGCAGTCCACTGAGGCCGGTGATAAGGCAGCTCGATGGTATAGCTCCCCACAGGTGGAGCTAGGCCTCAGAAAAGCGTATGCAGGGGGAATGCAGGACAGGCGAGACCCAGCTGGGTCAGAGCAAGAATGGGAACGGACACGGTAGTCACTTCAGTAGGGCCTCCTGTTCCTTGCCTCTGCGTAGTAAGTTTCTGACCTGCCTGGAGCTAGGCCTAACTTTGTCTCTGTCCTGCGCTGGCTGACCTTGTGGTAGGGCCTTGTCTTGGAGTTCATGCTCCCAGTATGCGGGGCCTAAGCGTCTCCTGGCTCTGTTATGTATCAACACCTTAGCGATCCTTGGACTTGTAGTTCTCCAGGGATTCCGGTTATGCCTTACTGGGTCATAGAGATCCCGGTAAGCTCGGATCCGGTGTCCGGTAAATGCTTCGGGGTGAGCTGGTTAAGCTCCTCTGCCCCCTATGTACTAACTCTCCACTCGCCTTCGGCCTACTCAGGCCCTCACTGGGCTATACACACTAACGGCAGCTTGCCGTGCTTCACCGATCTTATGGGGCCGGCTGTCAGCTATATACTTTATACTTATGGAGATCGGTAGCGTGGGTCGGAGTGAAGACAAACACGATATATCGTATTAACAGGATATATTGAAGCAGGCAAGCATATATTATAGCAGGCAGGTATAGGCAATAAGCGATCAGTAGACAGTCTCTGGAAACGGTTGTGATCTCAGTACAAACCGATAGATGTCCCAGGTCCAGAAACGCACAGTCCACGCGATCCTGAGCCCGGACCAGGCTCCTTGCAGAGAGCAAGCTGAGCTGCAGGTGGATGCAGAGCGGGTCTTTGCACACAGATGAAAGTCCGGATAAACGGCAGGCAGGTAACAGGTGGAGAATCCCAATGTAGAGAAGCAACAGGCACGATGCATGTCCTTCAAGCTTGGCAACAGGTAAGATACAAGATATACAAGCAAAGTATAGTTGGCCAGAGTCTCTTTATATATATAGCAAACAGGAAACAGGAGATATCAGACAGGAAACAAGATGGCCCCCGAGGCTGTCAACTCCATTTTGTATAAGGGCAGAACCAAACAGAACAGGTACATGCAGCTCCATCTTGGATAAGGGCAGCACAGGTACATGCGCTACATTTTGGATATGGGCAAAAACCAGACAGAACAGATACATAATTCAGCTCCTTACACCGGCACACCTTAAGCTCTAACTGGGCTCCCTGAATCTAGCTAGCAGGAGCCTCGTGCTCCACTGCTGAACTATTAACTGAGTTCTCTAGACTAGACGGAGCTCCACTGCAGACTGACCTCTCTTAGGCTTATCTACTGCAGGAACTCTTCAGAGGAACTGAACTGCCTAGCTCCACCTTCCCTATTTATATCCCTAACGGGCTCCCTCTGCTGGTCTGAGGTGGAAGGTGGAGATGTGTGAATGTTTATGGGGGCCTCTTGTGGAGCATTCCATCAATGCACTCTTCTAGGATCTGTGATACCAAGCGCAGCTGGGCGTCACAGATGGTATTGACGAGGTTAGGTTGCGCCTTCCTGGACAGAGACGGAGTACTGGAAGCACGTCAACAACTGCATCCTCAACCACAACTCTGCCTCTGACCACAAGTTCGTGGTGGCTCTTCAGCTCTCATGGGCTCTAAGCCTTGCATAGCCTGGGCATTTTTTCAGATCGACAAGGATGACCCAACTCGTGTTATCTGTAATATTTGTCACCAAAAGCTAAGTAGAGGCCAAAAAATCCATAGTTTGAGTACTTCATGCATGAACCGTCACATGGATATGAAGCATAAGTTGCAGTGGGAAGCTCACTGTGCTACAATGCGGCCTAGCGGGCCAGGCCAACCACCGTCTGCCCCATCTTGTGCATCCACGGCCTCTTCATCCTCTGTGACTGGGGGGACAGCAGTCACACATGTTTTTGCACGCAGACCTGCCACCTGTTTACCCGCAACAGCCAGTGTGATTGGCAGGTCATCATTTCATTTGGAAGTGGAAACACCAGCTGGTGTTGACCGCACTCCGACATCGAGAGCACCACCTTTGGATCAAGGCAACCTTACTTTTCCGCCTGCATCTTTCTCACAGACCGGCAGTTTGCTGGGGACACCCTACTCAACTCCGTCTAAGCACAACAGCCAGCCCTCGGTCCCTCAGATGTGGACAAGTAAAAGACCATTTCCTCCTAGCCATGACAAAGCTAAGAGGTTGAATTTCACCATCTGCAAGCTGTTGGCTACAGAAATGCTGCCTTTCCGCCTGGTGGACACAGAGGATTTTCGAGACCTTATGTCCGTCGCAGTGCCCCAGTACCAGATGCCCAGTCAGCACTACTTCTCAAAGAAAGGTGTGCCTGCGCTACACCAGCATGTCGCACACAACATCACCGCTTCTTTGAGAAACTCTGTGTGTGACAGGGTGCATTTCACCACAGACACTTGGACGAGTAGGCATGGACAGGGGCGTTACATGTCGCTGACTGGGCACTGGGTAACTATGGTGACAGCAGGACAAGGGGCTGCTGTCCAAGTCTTGCCGTCCCCACGAGTTGTGTGTCAATCCTCTTTATCTAGAAGTTCCTCCACTGCTTCTGCCTCCTCAACCTCCTCTCGGTCCTCCACCTGCACCCAAAGCCTGTCTGGTAATGCCACCCGCTTTCTAACTGCGCAGAAGGAATCCTGCACACCTCTTACTATGCTGGCAGCAGGGCTCAACGGCATCAGGCAGTGTTTACTTTGAAATGTCTGGGAAATGTGAGTCACACAGCTGAGGAGTTGTGGTCAGCTCTGGAGACCCAGTTTCATGAATGGTTGTCTCCACTGGACCTGCAACCAGGGAAGGCCATGTGAGACAATGCTGCAAACCTGGGTGCGGCCTTTCACCGGGGCATTGTCACACACGTGCCTTGTATGGCTCACTTGTTGAACCTGGTTGTCCAGCAATTTTTATCCCACTATCCCGGACTAGATGGCCTTCTGTAGAGGGCACGGTCGCTGTGTGCTCACTTCCGCCGTTCGCATCCCGCAGCTCAACGACTTACATCTCTACAGAAGTCGTTGGGCCTGCCAGTTCACCGGCTGAAATGCGATGAGCTGACACGGTGGAATTCAACTCTGCACATGTTGCAGCGACTGTGGCAGCACCGACAAGCCCTGGTGCAATACGTTCTGACGTATAGCCTGGGCCAACGAGATCCAGAGGTGGGACAAATCACGCTGCAGGAGTGGTCTCAGATCAGGGACCTATGAAGTTGACGCGCCCTCTGGGCCGTGGGGTACCCGGAGCTGGGCCGGTAGAAGCTGGGGGTTGTAGTCACTGTGGCGGTGACCCGGTCCGTGACCCAAGGCGGTCAATCCAAGGGTAATTTGTATATATGGGTTTTATAATGTCCGACTACGCCACCTGTGGAGTGTGGCCAAAGGGGCTGCCGCTGCGGAACA
Organism: Phyllobates terribilis; assembly: GCF_046119375.1. Lineage (NCBI taxonomy): Eukaryota > Metazoa > Chordata > Amphibia > Anura > Dendrobatidae > Phyllobates > Phyllobates terribilis. Next base: position 232,381,985 of record NW_027362763.1, read on the forward strand.
GTCCTCTGAAGCTGATGGTTTTGCAGCAATGGTATTATTATTCCCCACAGGAAGAGTGTAGCTTCAGGGCAGTGTGCGTGGATGATGGTGGTTGTAGTGCAGGGAGACAGTAATGAGCACAGAGACCGTGTGATGCAGTCCCAAGATCTTTACTCACAGTTGTTGCAGTCCATATTACAGGTACCAGAGCAATCTCCCCCGTCGTGCTGTGCTTACTCAGTGAGGGGCTCAGTCCACCCCCAGATAGCTCCGGAGTACTTAGCAGGACCCCCTTCTGTGTGTCCTTTCTCTGGCCTTCTCCCAGCACCTCACACCCAGTGACACTTCTATCCGGTATCCTTGGGCCTTGGCGGGCGACGTGTGTTCTGTCCCCTGGGTCCTATGTGGTTACCTTCCTAGTGAGACTGGTGTGGACTTTGGCCTGCAGTACATGAAATGCTGCAGCCTCCGGTTTCTAGTTGAGCCTTGCTGTTTCTCCGCTAGTTGAGGGACCGGTTCCCCTTATCTGGCCTGACCCCTCTACCTCCTGGTAGCAGCGGGTGTACGGGTGGCCTTCAAAATGGCCCGTACCTCTAGGGTCCCTTCGGTTCCTGGATCCTTCCTGCTCCCACTCCTCTCTTCTCTCCTTCAGTCCTGGACCTCTCAGGCTAGGCCCGCCTCTGGAGCAGAGCTCATGCAGAGACTCTGCTCCTGTCACTTCTCCTCCTCTGACTGGCTTGCTCTTTCTAAGATGGCTTCCTATTTATACTCTCCCTGTCATGTGCTACCCTAAGCTGCTTTCTCCACCAACACCCAATACATAGGACCCTCCCGCCAGCTAGGGACCTGGGACTGTGCTCTCCCTTAGGAGCAATCTCTCCCTACCCCTACTGCGGGTATGTGTTGGATGCAGGTGTTAGGGTCCCAAGCCATACTCCTTCCTTACCTGAGGGTGAGATACCACACCTCTGTGTGAGATGCAGTAACTCTGTGGCGATTGAACCCTCAGGGGTGCCACACACCCTTCTGCACAGTTTTGAAATGGCGGCGAAGATGTTTAGTGCTGACGACGATGCCATTATCAGCATGACTATTCCGGTGATTTACATGCTGGAGAACACGTTAAACAGAATTCAGACTCAGGTGGTGGGACAAGAGGAGGTGGAGGAAGTAGAGGAGTAGTCATATGCGGAAGGGATAACATCCAAGGTCCAGACGGTCGGCATCACCAAGGCGGCAGGCATGGGAGGGTGGGGGGAGAGGGATTAACCAGGGCGCATGGTAGCAGCCAAACTGTTGAGGAAGGTGCAGGAGCCGAGGAAGAAGTGGAGGACGAACTGGCGATGGGCATGGAAGACTCATCAGATGAGGGAGACCTTGATCACATTTCTGTTGTGCGAGGTTGGGGGTTGAGGGCAGAGGAAGGAAGCATGATTCTTACCTCGCTACCAACACAACAAGGACTTGGTCCTCCTGGATGCGCAAGACACATGAGTGCCTTCTTGCTGCACTACCTGCAACATGACCCTTGGATTGTCAGAATTCGAAGTGATCCCGACTACTATGTTGCCACACTCTTAGATCCCCGGTACAAAAGTAAATTTGCCAAAATAATTCCTGCCATAAAAAGGGATTCACGCATGCTTTTCCACAAAACACCAGTGGTGCACGTAGTGAATCTCACAGTTCTAACTTGCCAACCGTGGGACTGTCGAGTCTTCATCACTCAAACGGTAACAGTAACAGTATCTGCTGGTAACAGCAATTTTGTGGAATCGTTTCACCACTTTTTTAGACCATCCTTTGCAAGGCCACAGGAGATAAGAAGTCTGACACATAGTCAACGCCTAGAGAGGATGGTACAGGAGTATCTCCAAGTGAACATCGAAGCCATGACTGTGTCACTGGACCCTTGCTCATTTTGGGATTCCAATCTGAAAAAATGTCCGGAGCTCGCCACTCACGCCTTGGAGATCTTGTCATGCCCTGCAGCCAGTGTCCTCTCTGAACTTGTGTTCAGCACTGCTGGTGGTGTGCTGACAGATAAGCGCAAGCGGCTGTCCACTGAGAATGTAGACAGACTCACGTTCATAAAGATGAACAAATCATGGTTCCGCAAGGACTTTTCTACCTCTGTGTCATCCTGGGGAGACTAAAAGCTTGAGGATTTGGTAAAATCACCTCACCAACCATTTTAAGAAACTCTGGGGCAATTGATGCCACTTAAGTGGTGTCTGTGCCACAATTTTTGGAAAAAATGGAGACTCTTTTTGGAGTCCCCTTGCTGTGTTTTACGTGACGTTGGCATCATCAATTCCAGGTGGGTTGGGTCGCTCCCCCCCCTTTTAACTGTAAGAAACTACATACACTATGGCTTGGGGTAACACAGATGGTTGAGTCTGAAGAGCTGTTTACTCAGAGGTCTGCTCCAAAGCTTCAGTGTCTGCTAGTCAGCGTAGAATTTTTAACTGCATCTAGCCTAGGCAATTCTTTGGGCGTAGTAGCCCAGCTGCGAAGCAAGCTGCACCGCCTGTGTATCTAATAAGAATTTTTAAATGCATCTAGCCTAGGCAGACTGTGGGGACCCCCAACCAAAGCCAGACGCTCAGCCCCCCTACCGCCCCCCTTTCCTTGACAATACAATAATGTTACTCTTACAACTGGATGGGTGAGGATCGGTCACAGCTTTATTAACTCTTTATACTCATTCCATTAGAAAGGCATTTTATTTCTAAAATAATTCTGCTTGTTGCAGCATGCCCTGGGTCTCCACACCGGCAAGTTGGCCAACAAGTGTAACTCTCCAACATGTCCTTTCTATTTCCAGGCCATGGAGGATCCTGCGTACTCGTATGCAGGACTCTGACCCCCATCCATCACTCTTAATGCTTGTTCCACTCTGTCCTGGAGTCCTGACAGGAATATGTCCAGTCCAATATCCATTAAGTGAACATCGTCGGGCCGTATGAGGCCTGCTTTATCTCCTTCCAGTTGTCGGTGTTGTATCACTACACTGCCTCTGTCTCTTCTAAATTTTGCCATCCGAATATTTATTACCCGCCTTGTCCGTTCGATGGCCGTGATGTCTCGCGCACCTTGCCATACCACTATCGGCACAATCTCTGACCATACTATAGTTAGTTTTGTGAAAAATTCTCTGAAGCGCTCAGTGTCTAGTTTCATTATTGCCATTAGTTATGCACTCTTGTGATGACCTAGGTCATTTCCCCTGGCCTGTATAACTAAGATGACCGGACCTCTTGCCTCTCTCCCTACCCTGATTACCTCCATTAGTACCTGGCCATAACAGGCCTCTAATACCTCTCCAGTTGAAATATGTGTTATGAAACTCTAATTTCCTCCCGCCTGGGCAGACTTTCGCCCTTTTTCCTGCCCAATATATATACGAGTGGCCTATCACCCACACTGTTGGCTTAGCGTCACCTGTAAAAGAAACAAACCACGTTAGGATAACAAGTCCGGTCTTATGTATCTCGCCAAACACGTGGATCGCCATCTCCCTATCCTCTGAACTTCCGTTTCTGACAGTCCTGCTCTTGCTGCTTCCGTGGCCGCGCCTATGCGGAATGAGTGTGTCCCATAATCTTTGGGGTGGTTCCCTGCCGATGTTATGTATATAGCTTGGAACTGGTATCTTGATAATGGCGTTCCATCAATGTGTGATAGGAAGAAATTACTTTGTGATCTGATGGTTATATATGTTTTTACTATTGTTACCCGACTCAGTGTTCCGTTTGTGCGCTGTAGAAGTACCAAAGTGCCCCTGCCCGCTGGAACCGTTTTCGATTGGCATATGCGTAGGCGTATTGCATTATTGGCTATGACTACGTCCTGGTGTAATAAACCTCCGCTGGTGGTAATTTTGGATTGAGGGACTAATTCGCTTATGCATAGTGCCCCGAAGAAGGTGATCGCAAATACAGTAGACAGTAGTGTTGCTTCAAATTGTGAGTGTCATGTTAATGGTGTTAGGGATATGATGTGAGAAATCAGTTTTTGTGACAGGGGACGGGACGTCTACACTCCTGACTTGGCTGACCCCTTTTCCACCCTTTTATTGATTGTCTGATGATGAATCTCTTTGCCACTTCTCCACAATTCAGTAGTTGGAAGTGAAATGCTACTCCGGTCTGACACCGCTGCGCTGACGTCCGTGATATGCCCCTCATCATTAGCTGGTGGAGAAATTCTATGGTGACTTGTAATCTGGCTTGCTCACATTGGTCAACCCGTCTGCCGTCTGCCTGCTACTAGTCGTGTCCGTATACTTGCCACGTCGACGGGGCAACTGACGCTCTGATTAATGGCATCAACTATTCGCCACTAGATCCCATAGGGAGGGTGGGCAACTGTTGCCCGATGGGTGGGCGTTGGGGAGGAGCTCTGTGAAAATCTGCCAATTGAATTGTGATAAAGCGTTAGGAGCAGCTTTAGACCCCTCAGCATCGTGGCTGGCGTGGACCCATACATTGTGTTTTAGGCACAGGAATGCTAGCCGGCGTAGTAGGCCTAACACTGGGGAAGACGATGATGCCATCTTATTAATGCAGTGCGCTAGGCTGGTGTTTTTTGTTATGAAGCGTTTATTTTTGTTAGCCAGGCGCACGCCCCATATTTCAAATGCTACAACTATTGGGAAGAAAAATAATTTTTTTCCGGGCTAGATGCAGCTAAAAATTATTATTAATTTCAAAGCTGGTGGAGCTTGGTATAGATGGCCTAATACAATGAGTACCACACACTACTACTATGCCCAAAATTATTTTCCAGGCAAGATGCTGCTAAAAATTATTAGTAATTTGAAAGCTGGTGGAGCTTAGTATAGATGGCCTAATAGAATGAGTACCACACACTGCTAATATGCCCAAAATTATTTTACAGGCAAGATGCAGCTAAAAATTATTATTAATTTCAAAGCTGGTGGAGCTTGATATAGATGGCCTAAATACAATGAGTACCACACACTGCTACTAAGCCCAAAATTATTTTCCGGGCTAGATGCAGCAAAAAATTATTATTAATTTCAAAGCTGGTGGAGCTTGGTATAGATGGCCTAATACAATGAGTACCACACACTGCTACTAAGCCCAAAATTATTTTCCGGGCTAGATGCAGCTAAAAATTATTAGTAATTTGAAAGCTGGTGGAGCTTGGTATAGATGGTCTAATACAATGAGTACCACACACTACTACTATGCCCAAAATTATTTTCCAGGCAATATGCAGCTTAAAATTATTAGTAATTTGAAAGCTGATGGAGCTTAGTATAGATGGCCTAATAGAATGAGTACCACACACTGCTAATATGCCCAAAATTATTTTCCAGGCAAGATGCAGCTAAAAATTATTAGTAATTTGAAAGCTGGTGAAGCTTAGTATAGATGGCCTAATAGAATGAGTACCACACACTGCTAATATGCCCAAAATTATTTTACAGGCAAGATGCAGCTAAAAATTATTATTAATTTCAAAGCTGGTGGAGCTTGGTATAGATGGCCTAATACAATGAGTACCACACACTACTACTATGCCCAAAATTATTTTCCAGGCAAGATGCAGCTAAAAATTATTAGTAATTTGAAAGCTGGTGGAGCTTAGTATAGATGGCCTAATAGAATGAGTACCACACACTGCTAATATGCCCAAAATTATTTTACAGGCAAGATGCAGCTAAAAATTATTATTAATTTCAAAGCTGGTGGAGCTTGGTATAGATGGCCTAATAGAATGAGTACCACACACTGCTACTAAGCCCAAAATTAATTTCCGGGCTAGATGCAGCTAAAAATTATTTTTAATTTCAAAGCTGGTGGAGCTTGGTATAGATGGCCTAATACAATGAGTACCACACACTACTACTATGCCCAAAATTATTTTCCAGGCAAGATGCAGCTTAAAATTATTAGTAATTTGCAAGCTGGTGGAGCTTAGTATAGATGGCCTAATAGAATGAGTGCTACACACGGCTAATATGCCCAAAATTATTTTACAGGCAAGATGCAGCTAAAAATTATTATTAATTTCAAAGCTGGTGGAGCTTGGTATAGATGGCCTAATACAATGAGTACCACACACTGCTACTAAACCAAAAATTATTTTCCGGGCTAGATGCAGCTAAAAATTATTATTAATTTCAAAGCTGGTGGAGCTTGGTATAGATGGCCTAATACAATGAGTACCACACACTACTACTATGCCCAAAATTATTTTCCAGGCAAGATGCAGCTAAAAATTATTAGTAATTTGAAAGCTGGTGGAGCTTAGTATAGATGGCCTAATAGAATGAGTACCACACACTGCTAATATGCCCAAAATTATTTTACAGGCAAGCTGCAGCTATAAATTATTATTAATTTCAAAGCTGGTGGAGCTTGGTATAGATGGCCTAATACAATGAGTACCACACACTGCTACAGGCCCAAAAGGTTTTACTTGGCTAGGTGCAGTAAAAAATTTGTATTACATACATAGGTGGTATAGCTTGCAACACAGATAGGCTACTCCACTGACTAACACACACTGCAAGAGGCCCAAAAGGATTTGGTTAGCTAGATTTAGCCAAATGCTGTGAAAAACACTTGCACAGAACTAAAACAGACCTGCCTGGCAAAATGTGAAAGGAACTGATGTAACCTAGCCCTCAAAAGGGCTGCAATTACAACTAGTCACTACTCCCAACCTATCTGTCGATTTAAGAGCACAGACCTGCCTGCTAAAAGTGCTAGGAACTGCTGTAACCTAGCCCTCAAAAGGGCTGCAATTACAAACTAGTCCCTACTCCCTAAACCTTTCTGTCTATTTAAGATAGTGTTTTCATGCACCCGTCTCTTTAAAAAAGCCGGCCGGCAATTCATTAGCGGCATACATCGGTACCCGACAATTTAGAATAGAAAGAATAGAGCATCACACATAGATTAGATAGATAGAAATGTAGCACCCTGGGGATTCGGCTGCTACAGGGGTATTACACCTCAAGCCAGAGGTGTGGTATTCCACTCCCGGGTAAGGATGGAGTGTGGAACTGAGCTCAGTTAGCTGCATACACTACATACATCCCATTTCCGGGGGACAGATCGACGGTACTCCCACCAGTATATGTGCAGGTACGACAGTGTCTGTCCCTGGCTGGAGTGGGAGGGGGGTGGAACATCCCAGTAGTGTAGGGGCAGATAGGGGGAGCAGTCTGGGTAAGGCTAGGAGCTCATTGGGTGCTGGTCACCTGAGCTCACACATAGAGGGAGTATATAAGGTGGGCACCATCCTAGAACAGGGTCTTTGTAGAGTCAGAGGTGCAGAGCAGAGAAGCTCAGCCAGGAGGGCTGACAGGGAGCTGTGGCTCCGGCTGGGCCCAGCTCCAAGGCCAAGTCTGCAGAGAGAGAGGAGAAAGGAAGGCCCAGAGAGGAAAGAAGAAGGAACCCCAAGATCCCAGAATAAGGACAAAAGGGTGAAGGGTTGGCGCACAAGGGTACCGGATCCCAAGCTGGCAGAGGCCAAAGCACACCTTAGCCAGGAACCGGAGGTCGTGGACAGGATCTGCCACGACCCTCACCAAATCCACTAGGAAGGCACACCGAGCATAGGGTCAGGGGACCCAGAAGGGGTCCAACCAACAAGAGACCCGAGGGAGCCGGACATAAGTGGATCCCTGGTGGGAATGGCCAGTAGAAAGGGAAGTCAGAAAGGAGCTCAGGACCACGCTCCAGAATTGCTTGGGGGTTGGCCGAGTCCAGGACCTGGTGGACGCAGCACGGCTCGGGTGGTCACTCCAGGCCAGAGTGACCAAAAGGAACATCAGTAAGTAAAAACCCCTGAACTGCACAGCCCGACTCTGAGTCTTCTTGCTTAACTCTCCTGCACCTTCACAATCACCTTCCTCTACATCTGACCCCCTGAGGCTATACCCCTCCCGTTGGGGGTTATACTACCACAGCTGCACACATACCACCAGCCTCAGCGGACCCTTCTGCAGCGGCGGCCTTTTGACCGCAAATCAACGGGTGGCGTAGTCGACACTAAGAACATCTAACAACATCTGCAAAGACTGCCGCACACTGAGTTTGACACCCTGGGCACGGACCGGGTCGCCGCCACTCGGAGACTACAACCCCCATCTGATCCGGCTCTGGGTATCCCCAAACAGCACTGGCCCAGGGGGCGCGTCAGAAACATGTCAGTCACATATATAATAAGTACAGTGACAGTGTTGGTTACTGTTCTTGTCATTTAGTGTTAAAATAAAGGATTTATTAAAAAAAAATTGGCGTGGGGTTCCCCGTACTTTTAGTCTCTAGCGGAGGTTAAGCAGACGGCTGGGGCAGATGTTTGAAGCCTGGGAAGGGGGTAATACCCACGGAGCTTCCCAGGCTACTAATTTCAGTCCCCAGCTGAATACCTAGCCTTTACTAGCTATTAAAATGGGGGACCCCAAAAAAAAATGACGTGGGGTCCCCCCTATTTTAATAGCTAGCAAAGGCTAGGCAGACAGCTGGGGGCTGATATTAATAGCCCAGGAAGGGTGTCATGAATATTGGCCCCCTCCCAGGCTAGAAACAATAGCCGTCAGACGCCCCAGAAATGGCGCATCCATACGATGTGTCAATTTTGGCACTTAGCCTCGCTCTTCCCACTGCCCTGTAGCGGTGGCAGTGGGGTAATAGGGTTGGGGTTGATGTCAGCTTATAATGCCAGCTGACATCAAGCCCAGGTTAATAATGGAGAGGCGTCTATAAGACACTATAAGACATTACTAACCCCATAGTCAAAGTTAAAAAAAAACACAAACACCCAGAATAAAGTCCTTTAATTGAAATAAAGACACAATTCTTTAATGTTCTAAATTAAACTCTACTTACCGTATCGCCCATTCCAGCTGAAGTCAACGATCTCCTGCAATAAAAGTAAAATAATAAATCAACCTCATCCTTACCTTTCCATGGTTCCCAGGACGGCTTCAGCTCTGCTACATTGACATGACAGGCTGGATCGCAGCAGAATGCTGCCATCCAGCTTGCCATACCGCAGACATTGAGAAGCTCCTCAGTGAAGCTCCTCAGTTTCCGGCTGTGACGGCATCCAGATGAGCCGAGTTCATGTCCAATGAACTCAGCTCACCTCATGCACGTCACTGACAGCGTGGGAGAATTCTCCTGCGCATGCAGTGCCGGCAAATTACGTCACCGCTTGAGCAGGAGAATTCTCCCACACTGGGACGGCATTGAGATGGCAGGCTGGATGGTAGCAGAATGCTGACATCCAGCATGCCATCCTTCAGAGACACTGAGGAGCACAGGAATATACATTTTTTAACACATACAATTGGGGAACTTGCTTTTATTCCTAGATTGGTTAATTAAAATAAGATTTGTTTGTAGGAAAACCCCTTTAAACTAATCAAGTAATAAGAACGTAGCACATTACTTAATTTTCAGAATCATATGAACAATGGACAAAGTTTCTATACTTTGGGCCTGATTCTTGAAGGTGTTTCACCAGAACATTGGAGTAAAACTCCTTCAAATGTTGCAACATTTTGGAACAATTCAAACTTGGACAAAAACTTTGTGACCTTAGGCATTTTTGTGCCAATCCCGGCCAGCTGCACCAAAAGGGGCAGAGCTGGGGTGGGACAGGGCATAGCAAATCCTGACCAGCAAGTTCTTCACAATTTATGCCACATTGCAGGCATATACTACAGTAGAAATGTGCTCCAGTACCTAACTGCAGTAACATTTCTAGCAGAGGCACACAGCGGTGCCTAATTCATTAAGAGTCATGCCCCTCTTAATGAATTAGGTGCATCTTACTCCAGCGGTGCCTTCATTAAAACTGGAAAACAACATGTCAGTCTTAATGGCTCACGATCACAGATATACATTGCTGCTCACTATTATTGGCACCCTTTTAATTTTTTTTCATAGACTGTACAATGTCTTCAGAAATAAATGGAAATGTACCAAAGTTATATCATCAAGATTTTTAATTAGTGGTCCAAAGTAATATAACAATATAACATGGAAGTTTTTCAACTTCCATGTTGCAATTTCAAAGATAAAACACAATAAACTGCATGTGCAGCAATAAAGGCACTCCTAATTAATAGTTGGTTGCACACACATTGGCATTGATGACAGCCTCCAAACATTTCTTGTAGCCATCAATAAGCTTCTTGCACTTCTCAGCTGGGATTTTCTCCCACTCTTCCTTTCAAGTTTGTTCAAGCTCTTGAATTTTCGCAGGGTTCTTTTTCCCAAATTCAGCTCACTCCAAAAATTGTCAGTGGGATTGAGGTCAGGACACATTGCTGGCCATTTTAAAAGAGTCCATTTTTTCTTTTTTAATGATTCATGTGTACTTTTGGATGTGTGCTTTGGGTCATTGTCTTGCTGGAGGACCCATGACCTTCGAATCAAACCAAGTTTTCTTACACTGGGTAGGACATTTCACTCTAAAACCTCTTGATAATTCTCTGATTTCATGATTCCTGTGATACAGTCAAGGCCTCCAGTACTGGATGCAGCAAAGCAACCCCACAGCATTATGGATCCTCGGCCATGCTTAACTGTTGGCAAAGTGTTCTTTCCCTTATAAGCTTCATTGCTTATGGTAGGCAATCCCCATTTTTTTGGGGCTCTAGAATAGCTGCAAAACATGCGAGGTGGTGACTTGAGCATGTCACTCGAGCACCCATGCTACTCGGTGCATACTCGAGCACCCGATGCAATCTCAAGTACTTGAGCATTTGCGCTCAACACTAGTCGACATATCGTCATCATTTGTTTTTCTTCCTAACCCTAACACAACCCTAATCCTAACCCCGACACAACCCTAACCCGACTCAACCCTAACCCCAATCCTAACCCTATCCTGAAGGATCCATTCACTATAATGAGGCAGCAGAGTTACTCTGGACTCCATCTGGCATCTGTTTAGCGGTGTCCTTTTTTCAGAGGTTCACAAAACTGTGGCCGACGGCACTTTTATGTACGTCTAATAAAAAAAAGGACACCGTGGGATCACAGGCCAGACAGCATACACAGTGCCTCCATCTGCCTCATTACTGAGAATCTTCCACTTTTGGGTTCCATCTGAATAAAGTATTTCAAAGATTTACACGGAAGCCCAGTGTAAGCGCTCAGTGCAGAGTGCAGGATAAATGTGAGCCAAGCTATCCTGCGAGGCAGAATGAACAAATCACCAGCAGGTGAAGAATTGGTTTTATTTATTTTTTACGCTGTTCCTCGAGCGGTGTAAGTGATTAGACAACTTTATTCTTTGGGTTGGTGCGATTACAGTGATACCAGATATATATCGCGGTTTTATGATTGGCTGTCTCACACACTAAAAACGCTCTTTTTTTGCAAAGACTAGTTTTCGCATTGCCATATTTTGAGAGCTATAATTTTATCATATTTCGGCCGACAGAGTCATGTAAGGCTTGCATTTTGCAGGACAAGTTGACGTTTTTATTAGTACCATTTGCGGGCATGTGACATATTTTGATCGCTTTCTATTCTGATTTTTGGGAGGCAGAATAAACAAAAACCAACAATTCAGGAACTGGTTTTTTGTTTTTTTTATGCCGTTCCGCGTGTGGTAAAATTGATTAGGCAGCTTTATTTTTCGGGTCAGTACGTTTACAGCAATACTACATTTATATAATTTTTTATGTTTTGGCGCTTTTACGCAATACAAACAATTTTCTAGAAAAAAAAATTTTTTTGCATCACTTAATTCTGAGAGCTATAACTTTTTTATTTTTTGGCTGATGGAGCTGTGTGGTGGCTTATTTTTTGAGGGACAAGATGATGTTTTCAGCGTTACCATTTTATTTACATTCATCTTTTTGATTGCGTTTTATTCCACTTTTTGTTCTATGGTATGATGATAAAGCACAGTTTTTTGCTTCTTTTTTTTACGGTGTTCACTAAAGGGATTAATTAGCTGGAAAGTTTTATAGGTCAGGTTGTTCTGGACATGGTGATACCAAATATGTGTACTTTTATTGTTTTTTTTTTTTTCATAATAATAATATTTATTTATGGGTGCAATATATATATATTTACTTAGTCCCACTATTTGACTTTCACTTTCTGCAGTCTGATGGCAGTTATAATGTATAGCAATGCAAGATCACTGCTATATATTATAACCTGTCAGTTCTGCAGACACAAATTGATTTGACCATGATCAAACTAACTTGCTGGTGCCTGGTGACCCGGATGTCACCATTGCAACGATCAGGACTCTGCGCTGACGGCACAGGGTCTCCGATCCGAGGCCCCTCTGACTTTGTCCCTCTGCTCGCTCGCTAAATGCTGCGATCGCAGCTTTTATGGAATTAAAGTGCCGGGAGAGGTGCGGGCACCACTCCTGGCACTGAATGCCGGGTGTCAGCTGTCAGAATCAACTGATACTTAACAGCGATCGCGCCCGCACAGCCTATGTGTGGGTGCGATCGCCATGTCATAATAATACATACCTGGTCTATAAGGCCCATGGCACAGGGACATATTATGTACATTGCCAGAAAGGGGTTAAGCCACTAGACTATTAGTATCATCAAGATATCGATTTAAGGTTAGCATTTTTGTAATCAAGCAAACCTGGAGAAACTTGTTGCCAGATCATTTTTACTGCACACTAAACATCATAAAAACTAACCCTCAAAATCAATTGCAGAATTTTGCTTGTTTTTCTCTTCACCATTTCTCCTCACTTAGAATTTTTTCACTACTTCAGATGGTAAAATTAATAATGTAATTAAAAGTTACTACTCATACCGGATAATCAAGCTCTAATATCACTATGTTGACAAACCAATAAAAATGTTATGGCTCATAGAAAAAGAGAAGGAATAAATGAAAAGGCGAAAATGGAAATTTGCAGCGAATCACAGTATTGGAGGGGGAGAGAGAGAAAACGAGTGAGAGGGAGGGAGATAGAGAGAGGGAATAGAGAGAGGAGAGGAAGAGAGACAGAGAAAGAAGAGAGGAAGAAAGAGAGAAGAAAGAGAAGAGAGAAAGAAGAGAGGAAGAGAGACAGAGAGAAAGATATACAGATTGCCACTAGGAGCCATTGGTATCTGATTCCAGGGATGATAAGGAAAAAGAAGAAGCTATGGCACTTGGAGGTAGGATGTAGAGAGGGATATTAATGTGACAGAACATAGAGAAGGCAATCTCATTCATATCACTAGAAGGGATGAACAGACATGTGGATGTTCGAAACGAACCCAAGAGAAGTCTGCCTTAAAAGAACACAGAATTAAAAACAATAACAATCTAAAACCAGGAGGTGGAGGTCCAAGTGGAGGAGGAGGTGAACTAGGCAAAGGTAGACTTGGCTGTGTAGGTGGAAAAGGAGGAGGAGGAGATAGCCAACACAGTTTTTTTTTTTTTTTATTTGGGGAGGCCCCAACATTAAATGAGTAGCAAATAGAATATAACAATGGCTCAGTGTGGCTGGCATAGTTGTCTAGTCAGCCAAAGGTACGTACAAGTTCTATGAGATCCATGCCCGGTTCATTTTAATGAATATTATCTTCCACATATTGGCAGTAGAAAAGCGCATCTGTGCTCACAGCCTCTGCCGTGCTAAACACATGTTCTGACAGTACACTTGCCACAGGGAAGGCCAGCATCTCCAAGACATAGGTTGCAAGCTCAGGCCATGTGTCCAATATAGAGATCCAGAAGTTAAATGGGAAAACCCATCAGTTAGTACGTGGAGACGTGTGGACATTTACAGTGGCATTTAAAGTTTGGGCACCGCTGGTCAAAATTACTGTTATTGTGAACAGTTATGCAAGTTGAAGATAAAATGATGTAAGTTAAAGATGAAACATTTTTTCGTATTTTAAGCACAAAAAAAAAATTATAAACCCGTTTATAAAACCACAGATATACCATACGTAAAAAGAGATTGGACTTGCCAGTGTCTAAGCATTTTATTGAAGCCGGACACAATGAAAAACAATTAAAATTTAGGATCATCGATAATGTGCCTCTCCTGAGGTGGGGAGGCGATCGGGTTAAAATGCTTAAGATTAAAGAATTACAATGGATAATAAAATTGAACATGTTACGTCCAAAAGGACTAAATGTGGATTTTAAAAGTGAATTAGCAGCTCTTTGAATGTATTTCTGATGTTCCGTTTGGATTTGAATAATTTTTTGACATGCTATATGCTTTTGATCTTGTGGAATTTCATCTAATACACTGTGTGCAGAATTATTAGGCAAGTTGTATTTTAGAGGATTATTTTTATTATTGATCAACAACTATGTTCTCAATCAACCCAAAAGACTCATAAATATCCAAGCTTAATATTTTTGGAAGTTGGAGTGAGGTTTTTTTTAGATTTGGCTATCTTAGGAGGATTTCTGTTTGTGCAGGTAACTATTACTGTGCAGAATTATTAGGCAACTTAATAAAAACCAAATATAATCCCATCTCACTTGTTTATTTTCACCAGGTAAACCAAGATCAGAGCACAAAATTTAGAAATAAACATTTCTGACATGCAAAAACAAAAACCAAAAAAATTAGTGATCAGTATAGCCACCTTTCTTTATGATGACACTCAACAACCTTCCATCCATAGATTCTGTCAGTTGCTTGATCTGTTTTGATACAACATTGCGTGCAGCAGCCACCACAGCCTCCCAGACACTGTTCCGAGAGGTGTACTGTTTTCCCTCCCTGTAGATGTCACATTTTATGATGGACCACAGGTGCTCTATGGGGTTCAGATCAAGTGAACAAGGGGGCCATGTCATTATGTTTTCTCCTTTTAGACCTTTACTGGCCAGCCACGCTGTGGAGTAGTTGGATGCATGTGATGGAGCATTGTCCTGCATGAAAATCATGTTTTTCTTGAATGATACCGACTTCTTCCTGTACCATTGCTTGAAGAAGTTGTCTTCCAGAAACTGGCAGTAGGTCTGGGAGTTGAGCTTCACTCCATCCTCAACCCGAAAAGGTCCCACAAGTTCATCTTTGATGATACCAGCCTATACAAGTACCCTACCTCCACCTTGCTGGTGTCTGAGTCTGAGTGGAGCTCTCTGCCCTTTACTGATCCAGCCTCTGGCCCATCCATCTGGCCCATCAAGAGTCACTCTCATTTCATCAGTCCATAAAACCTTTGAAAAATCAGTCTTAAGATATTTCTTGGCCCATTCTTTACTTTTTATCTTATGTTTCTTGTTCAAAGGTGGTCGTTTTTCAGCTTCCTTACCTTGGCCATGTCCCTGAGTATCGCAAACCTTGTGCTTTTTGATACTCCAGTAACGTTGCAGCTCTGAAATATGGCAAAACTGGTGGCGAATGGAATCTTGGCAGCTTCACGCTTGATTTTCATCAATTCATGGGCACTTTTTTTGGCCAACATTCTTCTTGCGACCCTGTTGGCTATTTGCCATGAAACGCTTGATTGTTCAGTGATCATGCTTCAAACGTTTGGAAATTTAAAGACTGCTGCATCCCACTGCAAGACATCTCACAATTTTGGACTTTTCAGAGCCCGTCAAATCTCTCTTCTGACCCATTTTGCCAAAGGAAAGGAAGTTGCCTAATAATTAAGCACACCTTATATAGGGTGTTGATGTCATTAGTCAACACCCCTCCTCATTACAGAGATGCACATCACCAGATTTACTTAATTGTAGTTGGCTCTCAAGCCTATGCAGCTTGGAGTAGGAAACATGTATAAAAAGTATCATGTGATCAAAATACTCATTTGCCTAATAATTCGGCACACAGTGTAGTTATTTCTTCTATTTCTATAGATCTTTGGAGAAAGTGAATTATAATATCTACAGGATTCACCTCTACATAAACATGTGACATTAAAATTTATATGCTTTAAAAATTTGCATGTCAGTGTTTATTGTTGTAATTTTGGACCATTATTTGATCATTTGATTACTATATATATGAGTCTTTATTATATTTGTCTCATAGCATGTATAATAATAACCAACATGGCGTATTCATGAAAGGGCATGGTTGGTGTTTGGTATGTGTATATAATATGGGATTGGATATTTAGGGCATAGTGGGTTGAGTAACTTGCCCCTAACCAGGTGAGTGGCTCCCATTTTTGCTCAGTTGCTGGGTTTACCAACCCCAGCTAATGGGGTGTGTTACCCAAAAATATCCTACTGTGCTCCCACTAAAATAAATAAAAAATATATAATGGCGCACTTTTGCCCCTATTGCCCGTTATTGTTGCCATGCGCTATGTATATTTGGGCCTTATAGTTCAGACTCTTTTTACCTTTTAATATTTAGTAATAGCCCAGTATGTACGATTCTTGTGGGCATACCACAATAAAAATGGCGCTGTTACAATATGATCACATAGACACTTGCGCAATAGAGAGTGTGCATACGCACCATATTAAAGGTGGCGCCTTTAGCACTTACGCCCTTAATATGACGTCAGTGACGTCAGTGGTGCATGCGCAGTGTCGAATTCTCGTCTTTATGCCATAGAGTGGTCCCTTCCTTTTTCCAGCAGTAACTCTGACATGCGCAGTTGGTCACTAGGGATGCCGGTTTTCGGTGTGGTTCACATGCTGATGCGGTGGGTCAATCTTGATTTCTTTGATTCTGGACACCTGTACTTGTTATGTAATCTACTATGAATTCAAGTTATATTATGAGAACAAATGATGTGTATGTAATTTTATGAATCATGGAAACCTTTATACATTATGATCTACTGTATTTATGTGTATGTATTGTATGTTTATATGCACTTTGCACGTTGCACTTTTTGCACTTTATAATATAATTGTCCTACAAATGGATGATCTGATATATACCTCACTTGTATACTGTGCACTTTGCTTGAAAAAGGCTATATCTAGCCGAAACATTGCCACAGCTCTTTTTGAGCTAATAGTGTTGAGCGAGCATGCTTGACACTGCTCGGTACTCGCCCGAGCATCACGCTACTCGGGATGTTCGGCGAGCACCGAGCATTTCCGGGTTACTCGGGCGGGAGCTCGGGTCTCCGCCCTGCATGTTTGGCGCTCTTTACAGAGCCAATGAACATGCAGGGATTGCCAGACAGTCACTGTAATGCCGCAGCCATGTTGTTTGTGGGCATTACAGTGATTGGCTGGCAGGACAGCGTCACCTCGAGTATTTAAAACCGGGCGCCGCCATCTTGGACACAGTCGCTCCGGATTAGACAGTGTAGGGACAGCGCTGCTGAGCTAGGGAGAGATTTTTCCTGCAAAATAGTTAGTGTAGGGTCTGTAAAGGCTGCCAGAACAAACAAACAGTCCTTCTCAGGACTAATATCCATCCCAGATATCAGGCAGGCAGGCAGGCTGTATAGGAGACGCAGTGGTTATACCAGCAAATGCTGCATTACAGTCCTGTGTGCTCCTGTATCTGAAATTGCAGGACTTAGCTTCAGGTCTCAGGGGCCAGTAAAAATCATTTTTTTTCATCTAAATCCTCTTTTTTTTTCCTCCTTCACACTGTACAAATACCCGTCTTATTAACCTATTGGTGTCCCCCCTCCCCCCCCAAAAAAAAGTGTGTCTCTGATTTTTCAGACACAAATATATCTGTTGAAAAGAGTCTGGTATAGGCCACAGAAACAGAAGTGTGGTTTTGCAGTTCCATGTGTCAAATCTCTGTATTATCCAGTTTTGGGCCTTTTGTATTTAAAAAAAAAAACAGTTTGAATGTGTCGCTCACTGTTCAGCCACAAATCTATATATTTAAAAAAGTCTGGTATACACCAGTAAATTAAAACTGTGGTTTTGCTGTTCCATGATAAAAATCTCTATTATCCTGGTTTTCGCTTTTTTTGCCTTCAAAAAAACCAGTAGTGTCTCCTGACTGTTCTGACACAAAAATATATCTGTTGAAAATAGTCTGTTGTAGGCCCGACAAATCCCAGTGTGGGTTTGCTGTTCCACGGGTCAAATCTCTGTAGTATCCAGTTTTGGGCCTTTTGTATCTAAAAAAAAACAGTTTGAGTGTGTCGCTCACTGTTCAGCCACAAATATATATATTTAAAATTTTATGGTATACCCCACTAAACAATAACTGAGGTTTTGCCATTCCACGGTAAAAAATCTCTATTATTCAGGTTTTGGTATTTTTTCCATAAAGAAAAACAGTAATAGTTTATCCCTGATTGTTCTGATTGTTTAAAAGAGTCAGGTGTAGGCCAGAGAAATAGAACTGTGGCTTTCTTCTTCCACGGTTCTAATCTAATTTTTATTACCCCTTTTCCATTGATAGTGCGAGTGTAAGCTATTTTACTTCCTTTACAATGGGCATGGTGCGTGGCAAGGGACGTGGAAGTGGACGTTCTGATGATGGAGCGTGCAGAGGACGGGGCCGTGGCCAAAGGTGAAAATGTGCCACAACCAACAGCCAGATCTTCTCGCTCCCACTTCTTGACCGAATTACTAGGGAAGCACAGAACAACACAATTATTGCGAACTGATCAGTGTGAACAGGTTATTAATTGGATAGCAGATAATACTTCCAGTTACCTGAGCACCACCACCTCCGGTCTGTCTTCCACACGGTCAAATGTTAGTAGCCGTGAGTTTCGACCGCATACTCCTCCTCACCCTGATCCTTCCTCCCACCATGCCGAGTGTCGTCAGACAGCAACTGATCCCACACTTGGACACTCTGAAAAGCTGTTCACTGGTCCATTTCCATATTTGTGCCCCTCGCCTGCTCCGCTTGAAGTGGGGGAAGAGGAGATCCCATGTATCAATGCTCAAATATTTGAACAGCAACGGCCACAGGAAGTCGATGCTGGCAATTTGTCACAAGAGGTGGACGATGACGAGACACAATTGCCAGGAAGTGAGGAGGAGGATCGTGGTGTGCAAGTGGAAGAGGAGGAGGTGGTGGATGATCTAGTAACTGACCCAACGTGGCAGGAGGACATGCAGAGTGAGGCCAGCAGCACACAGGGAGAGGGAGGCAGAGTACCCCAACAGGCAGGAAGAAGCAGTGTGGTGGCCGCAGACAGAAGGCAGGCAACCGTTCCCCGTAACACCAACACGAGGGACATTGCCAGTACAAGCGGTAGGTCTTCCAGAGTCTGGAATTTTTTTAAAGACTCTGCTGATAACCCCAAAAAGGCCATTTGTACCACCTGCCATGCCAACATCAGCAGGGGTGACAAAACTACCAGCCTGACCACCACCTGCATGATCAGGCACATGGCAGCAAAGCACCCGACTTTGTGTGGCAAACTCCAGGGTCCACGACCAGTGTTAGCGGGTGTCACCACTGCTTCTTACTTTCCAATAATCCTAAACAACTCTTTGACACGTTTCATTCTCTCCTCAATCAAACAACACAGGCCCCGACTACCGACCTCAGTGCTGACGATCTGGCCAATTATTTCAAAGAAAAAATTGACCATATCCGACAGGAAATTTTCTCCCAATCCCCAAATGTTATGCATGCTCTCCCCCGCCACATTGTATCTTGCTCATTTTCTGACTTCGAACCAGTCACGGAAGATGAAGTGATCAGGCTCCTTGCATCTTCTAGCCCTACCACCTGCACCACTGACCCTATTCCCTCACATCTCCTTCAGTCCCTTGCTCCAGCTGTCACCACTCACCTAACTAAAATTTTTAACCTTTCCCTCTCATCTGGTATCTTTCCCTCTTCTTTTAAACATGCCAGCATACAACCATTACTTAAAAAACCATCCCTTGACCAGAACTGCACGGCCAACTACAGACCTGTTTCCAATCTTCCCTTTATCTCTAAACTCCTGGAACGCCTGGTCCACTCCCGTCTCATCCGCTATCTCTCAGACAACTCTCTTCTTGACCCTTTACAATCTGGTTTCCGCTCTTTACATTCTTCTGAAACTGCCGTCACTAAAGTTTCTAATTATTTACTAACAGCTAAATCTAATGGTCACTACTCCCTGCTGATTCTCCTGGATCTCTCTGCAGCATTCGACACTGTGGATCACCAGCTCCTCCTCACTATGCTCCGCACTATTGGCCTCAAGGACACTGTTCTCTCCTGGTTCTCCTCCTATCTCTCTGACCGCTCCTTCTCTGTGTCTTTTGCTGGCTCCTCCTCCTCCCTACTTCCCCTTACTGTCGAGGTTCCTCAAGGATCAGTCCTAGGCCCCCTTCTTTTCTCCTTATACACTGCTCCTATTGGACAAACAATCAGTAGATTCGGTTTTCAGTACCATCTGTATGCTGATGACACCCAATTATACACCTCTGCTCCGGACATCACCCTTGCATTACTACAAAAGACCAGTAATTGTCTTTCTGCTGTGTCTAACATTATGTCCTCCCTCTACCTAAAACTGAATCTGTCAAAAACTGAACTACTCGTCTATCCTCCCTTCACTAACCTACCTGTGCCCGATATTGCCATTTCCGTTTGTGGCTCAACCATTACTCCCCAGCAACAAGCCCGCTGTCTTGGGGTAATTTTTGATTCAGATCTTTCTTTCACTCCTCACATCAAATCACTCACTCGTTCATGTCATTTACACCTCAAAAACATCTCAAGAATCAGGACTTTTCTCACATTTGACTCAGCAAAAACTTTTACTGTAGCTCTTATTCATTCTCGTCTTGACTATTGCAATGCTCTACTAATCGGTCTCCCTCTTACTAAACTCTCCCCTCTCCAATCCGTCCTTAACGCAGCAGCCAGGATCATATTCATCGCCAACCGCTACACCGATGCCTCTTCCCTGTGCCAGTCATTGCATTGGTTGCCCATCCAATATAGAGTTCAGTTTAAACTTATCATGCTTACCCACAAAGAGCTCCATGCTTCAGTACCCCCCTACATCTCCTCCCTTGTCTCAGTCTACCACCCTACACGTGCCCTCCGTTCTGCAAATGACTTAAAACTAAAATCCTCCATAATCCGAACTTCCCACTCCCGTCTCCAAGATTTCTCGCGTGCTGCGCCAATTCTTTGGAATGCACTACCCAGGACAATTTGATTAATTTACCAATACCCACAGTTTCAAGCGAACCCTAAAAACACATTTCTTTAGACTGGCGTATCGCCTAAACACACTCTGTCCGTCCCAGTTTTCCCCCCTATTAAAATCTTCTTCAACTTCAGGTTCATACCAACCAAGCACTTAATAGCCTCTGTCAGGACAGTACACATAGTGGCAGGACACCAGTCCATGTATTATTTATCCTATTCAGTATATCAAGGCTGCATTATACAATTTATGTACTTTTTACCTTTTGTGTCTCCCCCATTTCCTCATAGACTGTTAGCTTGCGAGCAGGGCCCTCACTCCTTTCGATAAGTGATATGCTTATTCTGTATTGTCTGTATATGTCCCCCAGAAAATTAGTAAAGTGCTGCGGAATATGTTGGCGCTATAAAAATAAAAACTATTGTTATTATTATTATTATTACTCTTACGCTGTTGTGCGTGCAATAGAACCCCCAGTTGTGTGTGCGAGGCAATTCCCTTGTCCATACTGCATGTAAAGATGCCCCTTCTCTCAGTCTTCACTTGTTATGGCAGTTTCTCAAGAAACAGCATCAACGTCCACATCCACGTCCCACCGCAGCGTTCAATTTTCCATATCCCAGACCTTTGAATGAAAGCGGAAATTCGCAGCTAACGCCCCACAGGCCACAGTCCTAAATTCGCACATTTCATGACTGCTTGCGTTGGAAATGCTGCCTTTTAGGCTGGTGGAGACGGAATCCTTCCGCAACCTTATGGCGGTGGCCGACACTATTTTGCCCGGTGTGCCATCCCCGCACTACACAAGCACGTGTCCCAAAACATCTGCCGTGCTCTCAACAACGCAGTTACTAGGAGAGTCCACCTGACAACGGACACGTGGACAAGTGCTTGTGGCCAGGGACGGTACATCTCCCTGACGGCACACTGGGTAAACATAGTGGAAGCCGGGACCCAGTCGGACCTTGGGACGGAACACATACTCCCCATACTGAGGATTGCCGGCCCTATGTCAGACAGAGTTGCCCCCACAGTGTTGCCATTATTGAAAGTTCCTCCATCCTGATTTTTGTCAGCTTTTGCTTGGAAGGCATAAGCAAAGACTGTGGGCGACCCACTCCCCAATAATGGGAATAATATTTTTAAGATTGTGTACTGTATGGCTCTTCCAAGGGGCATTAAAACCGTCTTGTTATACCACTCTGACCTCCACGTCTCTTCTGAGGGGCATTAAAAGCGTCTTGTTATACCACTCTGACCTCCACGTCTCTTCTGAGGGGCATTAAAAGCGTCTTGTTATACCACTCTGACCTCCACGTCTCTTTTGAGGGGCATTAAAATTATCTTGTTAAACCTCTCTGACCTCCACGTCTCTTCTGAGGGGCATTAAAAGCGTCTTGTTAAGCTACTGGGACCTGCACGACTCTTCGAACGGGCATTGCATTTCCTCATAATTTTTGGAAGCTTTTGCTTGGAAGGCATAAGCAAATACTATGGGAGACCCACTCCCCAATACTGGGACTAATGTTCGTAATATGCTGTACTGCATGGCTCTTGTAAGAGGCATTGCAAGTTGCTCCGTCCTAATTTTTGGAAGCTTTTGCTTGGAAGGCATAAGCAAATACTATGGGAGACCCACTCCCCAATAATGGGACTAAAGTTTGTAATATGCTGAACTGTATGACTCTTCCAAGGGGCATTAAAAGAGTCTTGTTATACCACTCTGACCTCCACGTCTCTTCTGAGGGGCATTAAAAGCGTCTTGTTATACCACTCTGACCTCCACGTCTCTTCTGAGGGGCATTAAAAGCGTCTTGTTATACCACTCTGACCTCCACGCCTCTTCCAAGGGGCATAAAAACCGTCTTGTTAAACCACTCTGAACTCCACAGCTCTTCCAAGGGGCATTAAAACCATCTTGTTAAGCTACTGTGACCTCCACGTCTCTTCGAAGGGGCATTAAAAGCGTCTTCTTAAGCCACTCTGAACTCCACAGCTCTTCCAAGGGGCATTTAAATGTTGTTTTTAATTACTTTACCTCTAATCTCCACGACTCTTCCAACGGGCATTGCATTTCCTCTTAATTTTAGTCAGCTTTTGATTTTCAATGCAAAGGTGAAAACTAAGGGAGACCCACTCCCAAATAATGGGTAGAAGGTTTTTAGTACGCTGTAATCCACGTCTGTTTCCAGGGGCATTGCAGTTCCTCATAATTTTTGGAAAGCCTTCCATTCACTGCTTAGGCCAACAGTGCACAGGAGACCCAGTTGCTATAAATGGAAAAAAAGGTTTAGTTAAGGCCCTCTGACCTCCATGTCATTTCCAAGGGGCAAAAATTTTTGGTAGGCATTGCACTCACTGTATGCCCTATAACTGTGTAGCCGAACCGCTCCTTTTGTTACAGAAACATATCCTACAAAACATATGTGGTTGACTGGCCTGATATTGATGTGAATGGTCCCTGTTCCTCCTGCTCTTTCTCCTTTGCCACTACCTCATCTATCATTTATCACCTGAACCTTTGTTTTAACGGGAGTCATAGTACTGGGATAGTAGCAGGAAAACATCCAGCAATCCTCGGAGGAGGTAGGATATGCGCCAAAACGCTGACCACCTCAGGCCTAGCCGCTACTACATACATGCGCTTGCATTCCTTAAAAACAAAGCAGATTCTAACTTCTATCATCCTCATCATGCTCCTCACCTTGGCACTCTCAACTCCCCTGATGGAGAAACCAGGGCCCACCGGAGTCGGGTTCTCTGGTGGGCTCGTCCAATGCTGCCCTAAAGCAGGCCAGTCTAAGAAAAGTGTGTGGGGATGTTCCAGCGGAGAAATCGGGGCGGCTGGGTACCGTTTATGGACACCCGGCCCCCCCCAGGTGGCTGGGGACCGTGTGAGGACACCCGGCTGCGGGGGGGGCTGGGGATCGAGTGTGGACACCCGGCTGCCCCCTGGCAGCTGGGGACCGAGTGTGGACACCCGGCTGCCCCCTGGCAGCTGGGGACCAAGCGTGGACACCCGGCCGCCGGGCGGCTGGGAACTGAGTATGGATAAAAGGGCCGCCGACGCAGCCATGACATGGTGGCCGGTGTCTGCCTCCACATGCCTAAAAGGCCCAATTTCAAGTGCAAGCAAGCTAGCAGTATGGTATTGCAGCCTGGGAGTGGGTGGGTGGCAGGTTGCACACTTACGCTTGCATTCCAACAAAACAAAGCAGATGTTAACTTCTATCATCATCATGCTCCTCACCTTGGCACAAACAACTCCCCTGATGGAGAAGCCAGGGCCCACCAGAGGAGTCGGGTTCTCTGGTGGGCTTGTCCAATGCTGCCCTAAAGCAGGCCAGTCTAAGAAAAGTGTGTGTGGATGTTCCGCGGAGAAATCGGGGTGGCTGGGGACCGTTTATGGACACCCGGCTGCCCCCAGGCGGCAGGGGACCGTGTGAGGACACCCGGCCGCGGGGCGGCTGGGGACCGAGTGTGGACACCCAGCCGCCGGGCGGCTGGGGACTGAGTATGGATACCTCGCTGCCGAAGCAGCCATGAGGTAGTGGCCAGCTTCGGCCTCCTCATAACTAAAAGGCCCCATTTCAGCTGCAGTATGGTATTGCAGCCTGGGGGTGGGTGGGTGGTTGGCTGCATATTTGCGCTTCCATTGCAAGGAATGGGGGAGGTACAATTGAACACTGCCCTGCGACAAGGACTTGCACGGGGATAGTTGCAAGTCTGCATCTTCTGATGCGGCAAGGATCACTTCTGATGGGCACACTTTTAGGCAGTGACCTGGGAGTCAGAGATGCTTACAGGGGTCTTCCCCATGCTGTCCCCATGTCTTTTCAACACTGTATGCATGTGTCACACAGCACATGGCCAGATAAGGTTGTAAAATGTTAAAATTACATTTCCCGATGAATGCATTTGTCACAGTTGAAAGCAATACAAAAGTGCAAAAACGCATAAAAAAATGCTACTTGTGAACATAGCCCAAGGTGTGGAGGAGTATTTTTGTTTTTCGTTATTTATTTTACCTTATACACAAGTCTTTACCCTGGAAAAGAAATTCCTTAAAATATTTCAAAGGAAAAAAGTTTCACTTTCGTTTTTGAACGTTTTATTATGAGCCTGTAAAAGTGGCTTAATACCTCTGAACACGTTGTTGACAACAGTGACCTGGGGGTCAGAAATGCTTCCTGAGGCGATCCCCATGCTGTCCCCATGTCATTTGAGCACTGTCACTATCGTTTTGGGCACTTTTTAGCCTTTCTACAGACTGCCGGAGACCGGCAAAAATGCTCGGGTCTCCCATAGACTAACATTGGGCTCGTTGCTCGGGTCAAGCACCCGAGTATCACGGCGAGCTCGGGCCGAGCTTCGAGCACCCGAGAATTTTAGTGCTCGCTCAACACTACTAATAAATCATCTATTTTGGAGTGCTGTCTCTACTATTTTTTCTATATATAAGATGGTTTGGTATCTACCTGAAGGACGGGCACCCAGCCATTTTGTTTGCTTGTGCTGCTTTTTTCTCAATCTCTATAATATATATATATATATATATATATATATATATATATATATATATATATATATATATATATATATATATATATACACACAATACAGACCAAAAGTTTGGACACACCTTCTCATTTAAGATTACTATGCCTTTAAACAATTCTGGACCGCCCATATGATGATGTCATGTGTTTGGAAGCTTCTGCTTTTTTTGGCAATATCTGAGTTAATTAGAGACACATCTGTGGATGAACACCTGAAACACGCTGCTTCTTTGTGTAGCATCATGGGAAAGTCTCAAGAAATCAGCCAAGATATAAGGAAGAGAATTGTGGACTTGCACAAGTCTTGCTCATTCTTGGGTACAATTTGAAGATACCTGAAGGCGCCTCATTCATCTGTACAAACAATTATACGCAAGTACAAATAAGATGGGAATATTCATTCATCATACCACTCCGGAAGGAGACTGGTTCTCTGTCCCAGAGATGAATGTGCTTTGGTCTGACATCTGCATATCAACCCAAGGACAAAAGCAAAAGACCTTGTGAAGATGATGGCGGAAGCTGGTAAGATTGTGTCAATATACACAATGAAACGAGTACTCTATCAACATGGGCTGAAAGGTCACTCTGCCAGGAAGAAGCCATTACTCCAAAAGAAACATAAGAAAGCCAGATTAATGTTTGCAAATGCACACAGAAACACAAACCTTAATTTTTGGAGACATCTCCTGCGGTCTGATGAAACTGAAATTGAAGTTTTTGGGCATAATGCATAATGACCATCGCTACGTTTGGTGGAAAATGGGAGAAGCTTGGAAGCCTAAGAACACCATCCCAACTGTGAAGCATGGTTTATTCAGTGGCTTAAACTCTAGCAGTGTCCCATAAAAATAAACAGACCCTCTCGTTGTTAACGGCAAAAACAAAAAGATAAGGTATGACAGAGTCCAATAGTAAGAGAGCCTCTGCCCACTGCAGGTAGCACAGTGAAGTCTTCACCAACACCAGTCCTCCGGTGTTGCTCTCTGGTTTCACCCAAACACAGCCTGGAGACTTCCCTCTCCAGACCACACACTCCAGAGAGACAAAGCTGACTGACCATTTAACCCTGCTCAGCCACACCCTTAGGGGAGGTAGAGGAATGACTTCCCTCCCATCTCTACATCATTTGCATAAATCCACACCCTTTAAAAGAGTTAACCCCCAGCATACAACATGCTGGCAGAAAATGTATTGGTTTTAATTCACACAGGCTAGCAACCTGTTTTTGCAGTGACGTGGCAGTGGGCTTCATACAGTCTGATCAGAATGTTCAACTAAGAACCTCATGTTCAGTTATATATATTTTTGCCGAGAGGCATTAGATCAAATGTATGATTTTTTGAGGTGCGGTCCATGCTCCTTTTTTTGCATTGCATAAAAACATACAATACATATACATTAATAGATCATAATGTATAAAGGTTTCTGTGATTCATAAAAATACATACACATAATTGGTTCTCATGATATTACTCAATACATAATAAATTAAATAATAGATACAGGTGTCCAGAATCAAAGAAATCAAGCTTGACCCACCGCATCAACATGTGAACAATGCCGAAAGACGGCGTCCTCAGTGACAAACTGCGCATGTCAGAGTTGCTGTTGGAAACAGGAAGTGACCACTCTATGGCATACAGAAGAAATGGGCAGTTTCTTTGAGCTCATGATTCTCATTTGGTCTGACATGCACTGTGAGCTGTGAGGTCTTATATAGACAGGTGTGTGCCTTTCCAAATCAAGTCCTATCAGTTTAATTAAACACAGCTGGAATCCAATGAAGGAGTAGAACCATCTCAAGGAGGATCACAAGGAAATGGACAGCATGTGACTTAAATATGAGTGTCTGAGCAAAGGGTCTGAGTACTTATGACCATGTGGTATTTCAGTTTTTCTTTTTTTAATAAATTTGCAACAATTTCTACAGTTCTGTTTTTTTCAGTCAAGATGGGATGCAGAGTGTACTTTAATGAGAAAAAAAATGAACTTTTTAGAATTTACCAAATGGCTGCAATGAAACAAAAAGTGAAAAATTTAAAGGGTGTGAATACGTTCTGTACCCACTGTACGTGTGGAGTTAAAAGGGCACAGAATTTCAGGAAAAGAACATCTCGCCATCCATTATGCATGGTGGTGGATCAATCATGCTTTGGGATACTGTTGCAACCAATGGCACAGGGAACATTTCATGGGTAGAGAGAAGAATGGATTCAATAAAATTTCAACAATTCTTGATGCAAATGACGCGCCCTGGGCCTATGTGATGTAGCGTTGCGCACGCAGGGACTACCCGGAGCCGGATCTGATAGGGGTAGTAGTCTCGTGGCGGTGACCCGGTCCGTGCCCAGGGAGTCAGACTAAGTGGCGGTATATTTAGCAGTAGATGTTGGACGACTACGCCACCCGTTGAATGCAGCTATGGAGCAGCCGCTGCAGGGCAGACCACTGAGGCCGGTGGTAAGATTGTGCAGCGTGATGGTATAACCCCCAACGGGAGAGGTATGGCCTCAGGGCAGCCGATGGGGATGATGGGGGTAGCAGGAACCACTCAGAGACGGTGCGGTGTAGTTCAGGGTCTTTACTGGTGACAAAGATAGACCCTCCCGGAGTACTTGCTAGTGGTCGGGGCCTGGTCAGTCCTTGAGCAGATGGGATCTCCCTTGGCCAGGCGGAGTTGTAGGCCTCCCCAACTAATTGTACTCTTCTGGCTACCTTGCTAGAGGCGGGTAAAAGTAGCCCACGTCCCTGAGTGTACCGTGTGGTGCTCTCCCGTATGGCCGGTGACTCGGGGCCTTCTAGTAGCTTCCGCTCCACGACAGCGGTGCTGGTCCCACACGTGTGACCGAGCCTTCGGGTTTCTGGGCCAGAGGACCTGAAATCCTCTGCCGGTAGGTTTCTGCTGCTGGGTAGGAGTTAGTCCCCACAGCCTCGGACTCCGGGTCCGGTAAGAAATCTTCAATCAGGGCGAGCTCTACAGCTTCCAGCCCTGACCTACTCTTAGCACGACTCCCACAGAGCTCCTGATCTTTCTTTCCTATTACTGCTTCTCTTCTTCTCTCTACTCTTCTCTCTAACCCTGCCTCAGCCCCAGGTTTATATAGGGGAAGTCCCAGGAGGTGTGGCATGCATAGGATTCCTGACCAAGAGACCTCCCACCTGCTCTCAGACATAACATTGCTGTTACTGTGGAAACCAGACCCCTGGGGTGCCACATTCCCCCCTAGTGAAATTTAGTACTCCGGGACTAAACATATTTTAGAAAAACATACCCAATACAAACAGAAACGGTACAATAAAAAAAAAAAACATATTAGAATGGTCACGGTGTGTCCGCAACCGGGTGCAGTTTTTGAAGAAAAGCAAGGTGTCCATTTCACCAAAACAGGGAGACGTAACCAGGTAGGGGTCTGTCCTGCCCCGAGTCCTTAACAGTCTTTAGTCCATTCCTAAGTTACGCTCCAACCAATTGTACAAGGATTCCCGGTAAATCCACCAAGGACTCCTAAAAATAACTAGAAACACATAATTATTTACAAGTAACAGACAGGTGACCACAAATAAAACAATTTAAACACTTCAAATCCTCCAACGTGCGGGTAACTGGCCTCTAGTGGCCCTAGTGGACCTACGGAGCTGACTGTCTGGCCCTGAACTACAGGGTGTAGGAGCTGTCAAGGGTAAACTGGGCAGCTGTCTACGGGCTCTTTGGCTCACTAGGGGTATGGCAGGCTCACTATAAGCAGAGGGTTGATCCTCCTGATCTGCTTGTGTGGAGTCTTCTGCCTCCTGGACCGGCTGTTCTTCCAGCTCTACCGGTTGCTCCGTAAGTACTTGGGATGCTGGTTGGAGGAACGTGAGGACGGGTACCACAACTGCACCATTGACTTGAGTCCAGGACCGAGGGAAGTCTCCGAGCACAGTACTAACCATATCTTCCCTTTCCTCTACGGGTCGAGGGTCTTCTTGTTCCTCTTCAGGGTTCCGTAGCTGTTCGGGACACTTCTTCAGGTGATCCCGGGATACAATGGTTGTGGTTTCCCCTCCGTCTTTACTGATGGTACAGACCTTTGGGTTGTCGTGGCTTGAGGGCAGTACGATGTACGGGTCCTTCTCCCACTGGTCGTCCAACTTGTGGAGCCGTCTTTTCCTCTTCAAGACCTGCTCTCCGGGTACCAAGGGAACAGCGGGAGCATACTGGTTGTAAGTTTTCTCTTGTCTTTCCCTAGCTAGACAGAGACTTCGCTCCACGCTCTCCTGTACTTTCCGGTACTGCTGCTGCCTCTCTGTGTCCCAGTCTGCTTCCGGTGAAGTGTCCTCGGGTGTCAGGACTCCCATCTCCAGGTCAACAGGTAGCTTACCGGGTCTTGCCCTTATTAGGTAAGCCGGGGTACAGTTGGTGGAACCTACAGGGATGTAGTTGTATAGGTCCACCAGGTCGGGCAGCTTCTCAGGCCACAGACTGCGTTCTTCCAGGGGCAATGTTTTTAGAAGATCTATCACCACCTGGTTCATTTTCTCACAAAGTCCATTAGTTTGCGGATGATAGGGTGTCGTCCTGATCTTCCGGCAGCCATACAGAGTACAGAACTCTCGGAAGACCTCCGCTTCAAAGGCAGGTCCCTGGTCCGTCAGCACCTGCTCTGGGTAGCCGTGTGGACGGCAGAAGTGCTGCTGGAAGGCTCTAGCTGCTGTTTGAGCCGTTAAGTCCTTGACGGGGACGACAACCAAGAACCGGGAGTAGTGATCCACGATGGTTAATGCGTAGACGTAGCCACTTCTGCTTGGGGTCAGTTTTACATGATCCAAGGCTACCAGTTCCAACGGCTGCCGGGTGACGATGGACTGAAGGGGGGTCTTCTGGCTTGCACGGTCCTTCCTTCTTAGGTTGCATGGGCCACAGTCTCTGCACCACCTCTCGATGGTTCCTCTCATGCCTACCCAATGGAACCGCCCGCGCAGCAGGAACTCCAGCTTCTTCCATCCGAAGTGCCCAGCCCCGTCGTGGTATGCCTCCATCACCATAGCTGCGTCCCTTCTTGGCACCACTACTTGCCAGATCAGTTCATGCGTCCGGGAGTTAACCATTCTGCGGCACAACTTCCCCTTGTAAAGGAACAGTCGACTCTTCTCTGCCCACAGTTGCTTGGCTTCCTCCGGAGCGTCTGGGTCAAGGCGAGCTTCTGGCTGAGTCAGCATCTCCTTCACCAGCCGGACGGCAGGGTCACTGTCTTGCGTTTCCGCCCAGTTGTAGTGAGGTAAGGGGTTGAACGTAGCGGCTTGCTTACCCCTTACACGGTGGGAATACTGGATAGTCCCATGACGGTGGAACGCAGGGAGTTCGACCTCTTCCAAATCTTCTGAATCCTCACCCTCGTCCGGTAGGTTTGGCATCCTGGACAGGGCGTCCGCGTTGGTATTGGAGCGTCCTGCCCGGTATTTGATTGTAAACTCATAGTTGGACAAGCGGGCCATCCATCTCTGCTCTAGGGCACCGAGTCTTGCAGTGTCCAGGTGTGTCAACGGGTTGTTATCCGTGTACACGGTGAACCGGGAAGAAGCGAGGTAGTGCTTAAAGCGTTCGGTGACTGCCCACACCACTGCCAGGAACTCTAGCTTAAATGAGCTGTAATTCTCAGGGTTTCTTTCGGTGGGTCGCAGTTTTCGGCTGGCGTAAGCAATTACCCGTTCTTTCCCCTGCTGGATATGGGACAGTACGGCTCCTAGCCCGATGTTACTGGCGTCGGTGTAGAGGATAAAGGGCTGGCTATAATCAGGGTACGCCAGGATTTCATCCCCCGTGAGGGCCATCTTCAGCTGGCGGAAGGACTCTTCTTCCAGCTTCTCCCATCTGAAGGGTGGCTTCTGGTTCTTGGCTTTCCTGGACTGGCCTATCAGGAGGTACTGCATAGGAGCTGCCTTTTTGGTGAAACCGGGAATGAACCTTCGGTAGTAGCCTACCAACCCGAGGAACTGCCTCACTTCCTTTACGCTGGAGGGGCTTGGCCATTCCTTAATTGCGGTGATCTTATCAGGGTCGGGAGCCACTCCGTCTGCATTCACCACGTGTCCCAGGTACTGCACCTTTGGCTTCAGGAGGTGACACTTGGAGGGTTTCACCTTTAGGCCGTAGCTTGCCAGAGCTTCGAACACTTCCGCCAGGTGTTTCAGGTGGTCCTCATAAGTCTTGGAATATACGATGACATCGTCCAGGTACAACAGGACCGTCTCAAAGTTTCGGTGTCCCAGACAGCATTCCATCAATCGTTGGAAGGTTCCTGGTGCGTTACAGAGCCCGAACGGCATGCAGGTAAACTCACTAAGTCCCATCGGGGTGGTGAATGCGGTCTTCTCCCGGTCCGCCTCTGCCACAGGAACCTGCCAGTACCCGCTAGTGAGATCCAAGGTAGAGAAGAAGTTAGCAGATTTTAAAGCAGCCAAAGACTCCTCTATCCTTGGTAAGGGGTACGCATCCTTGTGTGTGATACGGTTGATTTTCCGGTAATCTACACACATTCTCATGGTGTTGTCTTTCTTTTTGACCAAAACTAGTGGAGCTGCCCAGGGGCTACAGCTATCTCTGATTACCCCAGCCTCCTTCATGTCTCTAAGCATCCCCTTGGCGTGTTGGTAGTGTGCAGGGGGTACGGGTCGATACCTCTCTTTTATGGGAGGATGGTCTCCCGTGGGGATGTGGTATTCTACCCCCTTGACTCGCCCGAAGTCTAACGGGTGTTTACTAAACACTCTCTCATACTCTTGAACCACCCGATAGACTCCCTGTTTCTGGTGTGAGGGAGTGGAGTCGGTACCCAAATGTAGTTGCTGACACCAATCCTCCATTTGTTGTTTAGAGCCGTTACCTTCCTCCGGAGAAGATGGAGGCAAGGGTTCTACGGACTGTATGGAATTCTGATTGATGGTATACAATTTTGCTAGCGTGGCATACCGGGGCAGGTACACTTCCCTCTTCCCGATATTTATTATGCGAACGGGCACCATCCCATGGCGTACATTGACCACCCCCCGTGCTGTCAAAATGGTGGGCCTACTGTCTGAGTAAACTGGTTCTACCATTGCCTGGTAATCTCTACCTCTCAGACCAATAGCCGCCCGGCACCAAATCATCATTTCACTTTTTGGGGGCATGGCAATAGGGAAAGGGTCACACATTCTCACGCTACCAATCTCACCGCCGGAGAGTTCCACCTGTTGCCGTCGCATCAGTGCCCGGATCTCTTTTTGGAGCACTCGCTGCTGGCCGGAGCTGGCGTTCTTGGCAACCTGCTGTAAAATAAAAATCACCTCTGCAAGACAATTTTCAATTACATTAGTTCCTAGAGTTATCTTAGGGTGACTCTCGCGCTTGTCAATGTCCACAATGATCAGTCCCTGTGCTGCCAGCCCGACTCTACCGATTTTAATGGTCACCTCTTTAAATCCGATCTGTGGCACGGGCTGACCATTGCTGGCGATGATACTCAAGTCGTCGTCAGGGTAGCGGGTTATATCCGAGTCATTCCAGTACTGCTTGAAGAGCACGTACGGGATGGTGGTGACCTGTGACCCGGTGTCCAGTAGGGCACTCATAGGAATGCCATCCAGTACCACAGGCAAGACTGGACGTCCTCCCACATATTTGTCACGCCAGTTTGATGGGCCTGATGATCTTTTTCCTAGGGGTTGGCCCTCTACCCTAGGTTGTGCCAGTTTAAAGGACAGTACCTTGCCATATGTCCGGGTTGATTGCAGCGGCGGCAGATAGGTTGTCCGTCCTCGTTGTATCGGTCGCTGGGTCTTCCTCTGGCCGGTGGGGTCCTCCTTGGTCGGCGCCACGGGATGTCCTCCGGTCCGGATGCCAGCTGGATCTTCCCTGGAGTAGAAACCTGTAAAGACTGCACAGTTCGGGTTAGCGCAGCAACGCTTTTAGCTAGCTCTTGGACCTGATGGTGCAGGTCTGGAGCCGGGTCATTGTTCAAAGCCTGCGCATCAGCTCCCACAGGCCCTGCCGACAAGGGCACCGCCTCCTGGTGGTAAGTGGTAGTGGGGCGTCTGTGGGTCACAACGCCACCTGGTGCCGGTTCTCGGAGCACCCGGATGGCTCTGTCCTTGAACTGTGCAAATCCCAGATGAGGGTCCTGTAAGGCCATTGCCCGCAACTGGGTTCGGTGGGCATTGCAATATAAACCCTCTATAAATTGTTCAGTCAACAGCCGGTCCTCGTCTCCCACGCCGTCAGGGTCGGTCTGCTTAATGGCTCTCAGGGCCTCTTGTAGGTTTAGTGCATAGTCCCTTATGCTCTCTTGTGCTCGCTGCTTGCACCCGTAGAATCTAAGCTTGATCTCGGCTGAGGTGCGGGTATCAAAGGTGTCCTTCAGCTGGGTTAGTATCCCTGCGACAGTCCTCCCCCCAGGTGGCCAGGACTTTACCTCCCTTTGGGCTGCCCCAGTTAATTGGGCCACCAGGATGCTCACTTTTTGCTCTTCTGTGAGGGGGTACACCTGGAAGAGGCTATCCAGCTTTTCTCTAAAGTCATGCAGGGTATGTGACTCCCCTGAGTACTGGGGTAGCCAGGCCGCTCCCGGGATATAGGGCATGGTGAAAGGCATGACTGCAGCAGCGGTGGCGCTGGCGGGGGTTGAGGCAGTGAAGCTCTCCTCCGTATCCGACATCTTCCTCCCCCCTAGTGGACCGTGGCCTACCTTGCGATGATCCTCTTCCGTAGGCCGCGGCTCCGCAGTGGATCGTCAGGGTTGAGGACCTTCCGTCGCGCTCCTGTGACGTCGGTGTCTGCTGGGCTCCTTCCAGGACCTTACGCAACGTCCGGACGTGAGGCGGGGCTTCAGTTCTCGCGCGCTTTCGGAGTCCACGCCCCTCTTCTTCCCGCGCGGCGTCTTCAAGATGGCGTCCAACGGCGGGAAAACTCCACGGATGGCGGGAAGAAGGCAGAAGATGGCGCCGGATGGCGGGAAAACTTCACGGATGGCGGGAAGAAGGTAGAAGACGGCGCCGGATGGCGGGAATCTTCACCACTGGTAAGTTTGAACAGTCTTTTTCAGGCACGCAGTACCCGGTGGTTGCGGGCACGAAATCCTGCCGACTACGCCAAAAGTTGACGCGCCCTGGGCCTATGTGATGTAGCGTTGCGCACGCAGGGACTACCCGGAGCCGGATCTGATAGGGGTAGTAGTCTCGTGGCGGTGACCCGGTCCGTGCCCAGGGAGTCAGACTAAGTGGCGGTATATTTAGCAGTAGATGTTGGACGACTACGCCACCCGTTGAATGCAGCTATGGAGCAGCCGCTGCAGGGCAGACCGCTGAGGCCGGTGGTAAGATTGTGCAGCGTGATGGTATAACCCCCAACGGGAGAGGTATGGCCTCAGGGCAGCCGATGGGGATGATGGGGGTAGCAGGAACCACTCAGAGACGGTGCGGTGTAGTTCAGGGTCTTTACTGGTGACAAAGATAGACCCTCCCGGAGTACTTGCTAGTGGTCGGGGCCTGGTCAGTCCTTGAGCAGATGGGATCTCCCTTGGCCAGGCGGAGTTGTAGACCTCCCCAACTAATTGTACTCTTCTGGCTACCTTGCTAGAGGCGGGTAAAAGTAGCCCACGTCCCTGAGTGTACCGTGTGGTGCTCACCCGTATGGCCGGTGACTCGGGGCCTTCTAGTAGCTTCCGCTCCACGACGGCGGTGCTGGTCCCACACGTGTGACCGAGCCTTCGGGTTTCTGGGCCAGAGGACCTGAAATCCCCTGCCGGTAGGTTTCTGCTGCTGGGTAGGAGTTAGTCCCCACAGCCTCGGACTCCGGGTCCGGTAAGAAATCTTCAATCAGGGCGAGCTCTACAGCTTCCAGCCCTGACCTACTCTTAGCACGACTCCCACAGAGCTCCTGATCTTTCTTTCCTATTACTGCTTCTCTTCTTCTCTCTACTCTTCTCTCTAACCCTGCCTCAGCCCCAGGTTTATATAGGGGAAGTCCTTCCCCTCCCAGGACTGGGCAGGAGGTGTGGCATGCATAGGATTCCTGACCAAGAGACCTCCCACCTGCTCTCAGACATAACATTGCTGTTACTGTGGAAACCAGACCCCTGGGGTGCCACACAAACATAATATAATCTGAAAAAAGCTGAAGTTGAAAAAAGGATGGCTTGTACAAATGGATAAAGATTAGTGATGAGTGAGCACTAAGTGCTCTAAGTGAGAGCGCGCGGGGTGTGAGCACGTGGGCTGTGGTGTGGCTGTGGTGAGCGGCGTGAGGGGTGGTCCGACTCGGCTCGCGGCCCTCCGGTGAGGGAGCCAGGCGGAGGTGACCGAGTGGACCGGGAGGACCGGTAGAAGGCGACCAGAGGGACGAGCGCAAGAGAGCGCTGTGATAGCGTGCAGCGCAGGCCGGCGGAGGGCGCCAGGTGGTGGTGACCAGGAGGTGACCAGGAGGACCGGTAAGAGGCGATCGGAGGGACGAGCGCGCTGTGATAGCGTGCAGCTGTGATAGCGTGCAGCGTCCCTAGAGGAGGTGAGTGAGGGGCAGGAGGCCGCGATAAGCGGCCCTACTGAACCCGAGTGTGTACTGTACTGTATTGTATTTGTATTGTAATTGTACTTGTATTTGTATCCCCCAGTCCATATTTAATTGATCACCCCCCATCCATATTTAATTGATCACCCCCAGTCCATATTTAAATTGATCCCCCGGATCACCCCCCATCCATATTTAACTGATCCCCCTGACCACATTTAAATTGACCCCCCCGTCCTCATTTAATTGATCCCAGACCACCCCCCGTCAATATTAAAGTGGTCCCCCTGACCACACTTAACTGATTGACCCCCCCAGCCCATAATCAATTGATCCCCCTTGTCCTATTTAATAGATTCCCCCTGTCCACTTTTACTGATCCCCCAGTCCCTATTTATTTGCCTTATCCTCCATCCATATTTAATTAACCCTCGGTCCATAATTAATTGATTGATTCCCCAGTCCACAATTAATTATTTCCCCAGTCCATATTTATTGATCCCCAGTCCATAGTTAATTGACACACCGTCCATACTTAATTAATCCACCTGACCCACTCAGCTGAGTCCCCCGTCCTTACTTAATTGATCCCCCGTCCATATTTAACTGATCCCGCGCCGATATCTAATCGATACACTTGCACATCCTTAATTGATCCTAGTCCATACACCTATATATAAATAATTGTGTTTTGTACTTGTATATATATATACTGACTGTATCCCCATATTTATAATGGCGTCCATGTTGGCCGGAGCCGTGCAGTGTACATCTTGCGCAATGTATGTATTCCGTGAGCTACCGCTCGAGGATCCATACTGCTGCGAGAGATGTGAGCATATCGTGCACTTGGAAGCCCAAATCCTGGATCTAAGTGCTCAGATAGCGATACTGAGGAGCATCGACAACATGGAATGGAGTTTGCTGCTCACCGAGCAGACACTCAATGGGTCAACACTGGGGGTGGAGCATAGAGGGGAAGTGCAGGCTGAACAGGCAGGGAGCTGGATAACAGTTAGGAGGGATAGAGGGAAGAAGTATAGGAAGGCTGGTTCAGAACCGGCATTATTGGAGCACGACAGGTCCTCTGACCGCCGGGGGAGTGTATGCTCCAGTAATGAGGGGGAGGGGGGAAGTGTAGGGCAGGCTAGACAGGTCCTGGTAGTGGGTGACTCTATTATTAGGGGGACAGACAGGGCAATCTGTCACAAAGATCGGGATCCCCGAACGGTGTGCTGCCTCCCTGGCGCTCGAGTCCGGCACATCGCGGATCGGGTTGACAGGTTACTGGGAGGGGCTGGCGAAGACCCAGCGGTCATGGTCCACATTGGCACCAATGACAAAGTGAGTGGTAGATGGAGGGTCCTTAAAAATGATTTCAGGGATCTAGGTAGGAAGCTTAGGGCAAGGACCTCCAAGGTAGTTTTCTCAGAAATATTACTAATCCCGCGAGCCACACAGGAGCGCCAACGGGAAGTTAGGGAGGTGAATAAGTGGCTAAAGAGTTGGTGTAAGGCAGAAGGGTTTGGGTTCATGGAGAACTGGGCCGACTTCGCGGTCGGCTACAGGCTCTACCGCAGGGACAGGCTGCACCTCAATGGGGAGGGTGCAGCGGTGCTGGGGAAGAAGATGGCTAATTGGTTGGAGGAGTATTTAAACTAGAGACGGGGGGGGGAAACCAAGGAAATAGGTGGGATGTGAGGCAAGCAAGGGGGAAGGGGAGAAGTGAATATAACAAGGGTGGAGAGGGGGGGTGGGGATAGTACAGTTAGATCGTTAGAGAAGAATATGATGCAAAATAACACCAAAATTTTATCTTGCATGCTGACCAACGCAAGAAGCTTGACCAATAAGGCGGATGAGCTGCGGGCGCTTATATCGGAGGAGAGGTATGACATCGTAGGTATAGCCGAGACTTGGCTAGACGATAGCTACGACTGGGCGGTAAATTTTTTAGATTATAGTTTATTTAGAAGGGACCAGAAACAGGGGAAAGGCGGAGGAGTCTGCTTATATGTAAAGTCATGTCTAAAGCCCAGACTAAGGGAAGATATAGGAGAGGGAGAAGAGGGGGTCGAGTCCATGTGGGTAGAGATAGAGTGGGCAAAAAATATAAATAAAATATTACTGGGGGTCTGCTATAAGCCACCCAATATAACAGAGGAGAATGAGAACCTGCTATTAGGACAAATAGACAAAGTAGCAAAACATAATGAAGTGATAGTAATGGGGGATTTCAACTACCCGGATATTGACTGGGAAACAGAAACCTGTAGATCTCAGAAAGGAAAAAGGTTCTTGACTAGTGTTGAGCCACCCCCGTAGTGTTCGAGTTCGGTTCGGTTCGTCGAACACCCGTGTGTTCGCCGAACTGTTCGTCGAACTGTTCGTCGAACACCTTCGAACACCGTTAAAACCAATGGCAGGCAAACAAAAACACATAGAAACACATAGAAAACACCTTCAAAGGTGTCCAAAAGCTGACAAACTGCTCAGAAGACACAACTAACACATGGAAAAGTGACAAGTACATATAGTCATGCGAAAAGAAAAGAGGTGGAGGAGTAAAAGGAGGGGGAGACACAGATATACGCATGTCATGCCCTTCTAAAATCCAAAAAGTGAGAAGCCGAGACGGCCAGTCCGCTCCTGCCCGTGCCACCTCCGTGTCGCCGGGTTTGTGCCAGAGCCGCGGTGAACCCTGACGGCCAGCCCCCCTCTCCCAATACTGGTGCCTGTCCGCTGGTGGGTCGAGAGAGCCCCCCTGTGGTGGAGGCAGCTCTAAGCTTTTTAATTTAAATTGTCCCTCTAATTTGAATGAATACACTTTAAATCCATTTACAAGGATCTATTGGAGGGCAAGTCTCATGCCAGCAGCCGCGTAATTCCAGCTCCAGTAGCGTCCACTAAAGCTGCTGCAGTTAAAAAGCTTTTATAAGGATCGAGCTCGGCTGTCCACCGCAAGGCATCCTAGTGCCAGTCCCAGCCCCTATGCCTTGGGGTGCCTCCTGATGCTCTTTACTGAGTATCCCGTGGTCCCGAAGCATTTCCTTTGAAAAAATTAAGTGTCCAAACTACAGGTGGTGTAGCTTGCTTAACAGCCGGGATAATCCGCTGACTAGCAGACACTGCTACTAGGCACAAAGTATTTCCTGGGCTAGATGCAG
Source organism: Phyllobates terribilis (assembly GCF_046119375.1). Lineage (NCBI taxonomy): Eukaryota > Metazoa > Chordata > Amphibia > Anura > Dendrobatidae > Phyllobates > Phyllobates terribilis. The sequence continues at coordinate 232,421,216 of NW_027362763.1, forward strand.
TTAAAAATTTGTAAGTAGATACTCTCGTTGGATGCTGAGAAAGCATTCCATAGAGTCTCCTGGCACGCCATATATGATTCTCTTAAAAAGCTTGGGGTAGGGGTCTAGGGGACCCTTTTATAGCCAAAATCACGGCCCTGTATCACAATACGTCACCTAGGCTGAAGATAAATGGAACTGTAGCACCGAGGGCTCGGTTGCTACAGACGTATTGCACCTCACCCAGAGGTGTGATATCTCACTCTCAGATAAGGATGGAGTGTGGATCAGGACCCGACACCTGCATGCATTACACCACATTGCCGTGGGGCAGGGCGACCAATATGCCCCTGAGATGGGCACGACAGTCCCTGTCCCTGGCTGGAGTGGGGGGAGGGAACACTGAGGAAGGGGAACCCTGCAGTGCAGGAGCAGGGAGGAAGCAGTTCCTGGGTGCATTGAGAAGGGAGTATAAAAGGTGGGCACCATCTTAGTTCAGTGCAGAGAAGTCTGAGCAGAAGTGGCAGGGAGCAGGGGCTCTGCATGAGCTCTGCTCCGGAGGCGGGCCTAGTAACAGAGGCCCAGGCCTGCAAGAGGGAGAAGGAAGGAAGAGGAGCGGAGAAGGCTCCAGGAACGAGGAATGAAGGGATCCCAGGGGTGCGGACGGGCGAGTCGCCACCGCACGCCCGAATCCACCTGCGTGGAGGGGTCAGGCCAAAGGGGGAGACCGGTCCCCGAACTAGTGGAGGCAGGAAACGACCCTCAGCTAGAAACCGGAGGCTCTGACATTTTATGTGGCGCAGCCCCTTGCTCCACCCGCTAGGAAGGCACCACATAGGGTCAGGGAAACTGGCGCCAAGTTTACCAAGAGGAGGCCCGAGGCAGCCAGACAGAAGTGTTGGTAAGAAAGGCCAGACAAAGGACACACAAAGGGGGTCCTGTGAAGCGCTCCAAAGTTATCTGGGAGTTGTCTGAGCCCCTCACCTGGTGAGCACAGTACGACGTGGGCAGCCGTTACCTGCAGACGTGGTCTGGATAATAAGAACTGTGAGTAAAGGCCCTGAACTGCATCACTGACTCCGTGTCGTTACTGCTGCTGCCCTGCACCATCACCCCCATCCTCCGCATACACTGCCCTGAGGCTATACTCCTCCCGTGGGGAATTATGCTACGCTCTGCTGCACCCACAACACCAGCCTTAGCGGTCTGCCCTGTAGCGGCGGTTCACTCTGACCGCAATCCACGGGTGGCGTAGTCGGACATTTAAACATCAAAACCACATAAATAGTTCCGCCACTGGTTTGACCGCCCTGAGCCACGGAACCGGATCGCCGCCACGAAGACTACAACCACCAGCATCCACCAAAAAGGGTCCGGCTCCGGGTGTCCCAAGGCCCAGGGGGTGCCTCAGAACATTTTCATCACCTTTCACAATCACCAATGGGACAAGGCAGGGATGTCCTCTGTCCCCTCTCTTATACATCCTAGTGACGGAGCACCTGCTCTCATCAATTCGCCATAACCCCAATATTAGGTGGATTGAGGTGGGAGGCACCGAGTACAAGTGCTCTCTATTTGCTGATGATGTCCTAGTATATATCACTCAATCACATATATCCATCCCTGCTGTTATGGCTGAAATAGATCACTTTGTTACATGGTAAAATTTTAAAATCAATGCAGCGAAGTCTGAGGCCCTCGATGTCTCCCTCCCTAAATCCATATAGGATTCCATCCAGTCCAACTTTCCCTTTGCCTGGCCCTCACAGGGTATCAAATACTTAGGAATTCCTATTCATAGAGACCTCTCCCATCTATGTTATCTTAATTTTGGGCCCTTTATTGAACAATTCCATACAGACCACGGTTGGCAAGTTAGAACTGTAAGATTCACTACGTGAACCACTGGTGTTTTGTGGAAAAGCACATGTACACCGCGTTCCAAATTATTATGCAAAAAGTGTTTAGGAGTGATAAGGGAAGAATTTGTTTGTTTGTCAGTTAAACTCATTGATGGTGATGTGTGTCAGGGCTCTTTATATCACTGTAAGCAATTGCAGACACCTGTGCTAATTAGTTTGGCAGGTGTGTCCAATGAAAGGCAAGACTACTTAAGAAGGCTCTCTCACATTATTAAGCAGCCTACATTTTCTGCCAAAATGGGAAAGAAAAAGGATGTGTCGGCTGCTGAGAAGCAACAAATTGTGGAGTGTTTAGGTCAAGGCATGACTACAATCAACATTGTGCGATGATCAGGATGAAGTGTCTTGGCAATCAAGAAGTATGTAGCTGATTCACAGTACACACGTGTGCGTGCTAATAAGGGCAAATTGAGGACTCTTTCCTACAGGCAATTACGTCAGATTGAAAGAGCAGCGGCAAAAAAGTCTTGTCATAGCAGCAGACAAGTTTTTGAAGCTGCTTGTGCCTCCAACGTCCCCCGAACAACAAGATGCAGGGTCCTTCAGAGGTTTGCAGCTGTGCATACGCCATCCTGTCGACCTCCTCTATCCACTTCACACAAGCAGAAACGGCTCCAGTGGGCCAAACATTACATGAAGACTGATTTCAAAACTGTTTTGTTCACGGATGAGTGCCGTGCAGCGCTCGATGGTCCAGATGAATGGATTGGAGGATGGCTGGTTGATGGACACCCCACGCAAACACGGCTACAGCGCCAACAAGGAGGAGGTGGAGTAATGTTTTGGGCTGGAATCATGGGGAGAGAGATTGTCGGCCCCTTTAGGATCCCTGAAGGCGCTAAAGATGAACTCCATAATGTATGTGGATTTTCTCAAACAGCACTTCCTGCCATGGTTCAAGAAGAAGAACCGTGTATTTCACAGCAAGATCATTTTTCTGCATGATAATGCACCATCTCATGCTGCACATAAAACATCTGCATCTCTGGCTGATATGGGCATAAAAGGGGACAAACTTATGGTGTGACCCCCATGCTCCCCTGACCTCTACCCCATTCAGAACCTTTGGAGCATCATTAAAAGGAGTGTCTATGATGGCGGGAGGCAGTTCACATCTAAGCAACAGCTCTGGGAGGGTATTCTGTCCTCATGCAAAACAATTGAAGCAGAAACCATCCAAAACCTGACAAATTCAATGGACGAGAGAGTTCAGAAGCTCCTTTCGAACAAGGGGTCCTATGTGAAAATGTAACATCACCTAGAATAAAGTTTTGAGTTGAAAACTGTTTGATTTCAGTTTCTAACAACCTGCTAATGCTTATAATTTCAAAAATGACCATTTTTTTGGTCTTTATTAAAATGAAAAGGTTGATCGAAAAGTTTGGGGGATCTAAGAGTGTGGCAACCCAGTAGTCATGATTACTTCGAATTCTGACAATATGAGGGTCATGCTGCAGGTAGTGCAGCAAGAAGGCACTTATGTGTCTTGCGCATAAAGGAGCCCCAAAATTATTTTCCGGGCTAGATGCAGCTAAAAATTATTTTTAATTTTAAATCTGGTGAAGCTTATTATAGATGGCCTAATAGGATCAGTGCTGCACACTGCTACAAAGCCCAAATTATTTTCCAGTCAAGATACAGATAAACATGATTAGTAATTTGAAAGCTTAAAACGGTTGGTAGGGTGATTTTAACCAATCATCAAGCTTTTACTCTCCCCAGGATGACACAGGGGTAGAAAAGTCGTTTCGGATCCATGATTTGTTCATCTTTATGAACGTGAGTCTGTCTACATTATCAGTGGAGAGCCGCGTGCGCTTATCTGTCAGCACACCACCAGCAGCGCTGAACACACGTTCAGACAGAACGCTGGCTGCGGGGCATGACAAGATCTCCAAGGCGTAAGTGGCTAGCTCCGGCCATTTATCCAGATTGGAAGCCCAAAAAGAGCAAGGGTCCAGTGACACAGTCGTGGCTTCAAGGTTTACTTGGAGATACTCCTGTACCATCGTCTCTAGGCGTTGACTATGTGTCAGACTTCTTGTCTCCTGTGGCCTTGCAAAGGATGGGCTAAAAAAGTGGTGAAATGATTCCGCAAAATTGATGTTACCAGCAGATACTGTGGTTCTGTTACGGTTTGAGTGCTGAACACTTGACGGTCCCACGGTTGGCAAGTTGGAACTGTGAGATTCACTACGTGCACCACTGGTATTTTGTGGAAAAGCACATGTAAGATTCTGCAACAGTCTCTGCTGATACTCCTGCATGCGTGCATCCCTTTCTATGGCAGGAATAATTACTGCAAATTTACTTTTGTACCGGGGATCTAACAGTGTGGCAACCCAGTAGTCAGGATTATTTCTAATTCTCACAATTCGAGGGTCATGTTGCAGGTAGTGCAGCAAGAAGGCACTCATGTGTGTTGCGCATCCAGGAGCACCAAGTCCCTGTTGTGTTGGTGGCGAGGTAACAATCATGCTTCCTTCCTCTGTCCTCTCCCCCCAACCTCGCACAACAGAAATGTGATCAAGGTCTCCCTCATCTGATGAGTCTTCCATCAGTTCGTCCTCCACTTCTTCCTGGGCTCCTGCACCTTCCTCACTAGTTTGGCTGCTACCATGCGCCCTGGTAAAATCATCTCCCCCACCCTCACATGCCTGCCGCCTTGGTGCTGCCGACCGTCTGGACCTTGCAGATGTTAGCCCTTCCGCATACAACTCCTCCTCCTCTACTTCCTCCACCTCCTCTTGTGCCACCACCTGACTCCGAATTCTGTTTAACATGTGCTCCAGCATGTAAATCACCGGAATAGTCATGCTGATAATGGCATCGTCAGCACTAAACATCTTCGCCGCCATTTCAAAACTGTGCAGAAGGGTGCATAGGTCCCTGATCTGAGACCACTCCTCCAGCGTGATTTGCCCCACCTCTGAATCTCGTTGGCCCAGGCTATACGTCAGAATGTATTGCACCAGGGCTTGTCGGTGCTGCCACAGTCGCTGCAACATGTGCAGAGTTGAATTCCACCGGGTAGGCACATCGCATTTTAGCTGGTGAAGTGGCAGGCCCAACGACTTCTGTAGAGATGTAAGTCGCTGAGCTGCGGGATGCGAACGGCGGAAGTGAGCACACAGCGACCGTGCCCTCTGCAGAAGGCCATCTAGTCTGGGATAGTGGGCTAAAAATTGCTGGACAACCAGGTTCAACACGTGAGCCATACAAGGCACGTGTGTGACATTGCCCCGGCGAAGGGCCGCACCCAGGTTTGCAGCATTGTCGCACACGGCCTTCCCTGGTTTCAGGTCCAGTGGAGACAACCATTCATGAAATTGGTTCTCCAGAGCTGACCACAACTCCTCAGCTGTGTGACTCACATTTCCCAGACATTTCAATGTAAAAACCGCCTGATGACGTTGAGCCCTACTGCCAGCATAGTAAGGAGGTGTGCAGGATCCCTTCTGCGCAGTTAGAAAGCTTGTGGCATGACCAGACAGGCTTTGGGTGCAGGTGGAAGACCGAGAGGAGGTTGAGGAGGCAGAAGCAGTGGAGGAACTTTGACATAAAGAGGATTGACGCACAACTCGTGGGGACGGCAAGACTTTGACAGCAGCCCCTTGTCCTGCTGTCACCATAGTTACCCAGTGCCCAGTCAGCGACATGTAACGCCCCTGTCCATGCCTACTCGTCCAAGTGTCTGTGGTGAAATGCACCCTGTCACACACAGAGTTTCTCAAAGAAGCGGTGATGTTGTGTGCGACATGCTGGTGGAGCGCAGGCACACCTTTCTTTGAGAAGTAGTGCCGACTGGGCATCTGGTACTGGGGCACTGCGACGGACATAAGGTCTCGAAAATCTTCTGTGTCCACCAGGCGGAAAGGCAGCATTTCTGTAGCCAAGAGCTTGCAGATGGTGAAATTCAACCTCTTAGCTTTCTCATGGCTAGGAGGAAATGGTCTTTTACTTGTCCTCATCTGAGGGACCGAGGGCTGGCTATTGTGCTTAGACGGGGTTGATAAGGGTGTCCCCGGCAAACTGCCGGTCTGTGAGGAAGATGCAGGCGGACATGTTAGGTTACCTTGATCCAAAGGTGGTGCTATCGATGTCGGACAGCGCTCAAGACCAGCTGGTGTTACCACCTCCAAAGAAAATGATGACCTGCCAATCACGCTGGCTGTTGCGGGTAAAGAGGTGGCAGGTCTGCGCCCCAAAACAGGTGTGACTGCTGTCCCCCCAGTCACAGAGGATGAAGAGGCCGCGGATGTACAAGATATGGCAGATGGTGGTTGGCCCGGCCGGCTAGGCCGCATTGTAGCACACTGAGCTTCCCACTGCAACTTATGCTTCATGTCCATGTGCCGGTTCATGCATGAAGTACTCAAACTATGTATTTTTTGGCCTCTACTTAGCTTTTGCTGACAAATGTTACAGATAACACGAGTTGGGTCATCTTTATCGATCTGAAAAAATGCCCAGGCTATGCAAGGCTTAGCACCCATGCGACCTGAAGAGCCACCACGACTTGTGGTGAGAGGCAGAGTTGTGTTTGAGGATGCAGTTGTTGACGTGCTTCCAGTACTACGTCTCTGTCCAGGAAGGCGCAACCTGACCTCGTTGTCACTAGCATCTTCCTCCACCTCCTCTGCTGACCTCATCTCTTGGCTGACTGTGGGTTGACAGTAAGTGGGATCTCCAACCTCATCATCATCACCCTGTGCGTTATCACACCCGTCGTCCTCAGAGCCAACCTGTTCCTGCCCTGACAAAAAACTAAAGTTGTCGCTCCAATCAGGTATTTGAGTCTTATCATCGTCTTCCTCATTGTCTCCATCAACAGGAGTTACAGTTTGGGAATGAGGGTCTACATTATGGTCAGAACCTTCTGCGTCTGGTCCTGGATCCGACTCATAAAGATTCTGGGCATCAGTGCAGATCATTTCCTCGTCTGGATTCACAGAAGCGCTGGAGTCGACCTCTGATTCCCAGGCTATAGTATGAGTAAACAGCTCTGCAGACTCAACCATCTGTTCTACCTCATACTCAGACGGGCAGCTGGAGATTTGGGAGCTGTGAGGAAGCAAGTGCGATTTGGGTGACACCTTTGAGGACTGGAGTATTTGTGATGTTGAAGTTGATGTGGAGGAGAGCCCACTTAAAGGAGCACTTGATATCCGTTGAAGCACCTGCTGTTTTTGTGCCTCATCTGGAATTTGTAGCGATTGGCGTGGCCGTAAGAAAGGGATCTTATCACATTGTCCGCTAAAAGAAGTAGACATTTTAGTTTGGCTGGAAGATGGTCTTTCTTCTGCACCTACCCCACGGACACAACCTTTTTTCCCCTTCCCAACACACCTATTCCCCTTTCCACCAGCAGCAGGCCTTTTTCCACTCATTTTGGTGGTTAACTAATTCACAACTCTGGAGTTGTTTGCACAAAAAAACAATGGATGGTAACCGAGCAGAGCTGAGTGGCCAAACTGTGGTATTAGGCCAAAACTATTGGCTGGGTTAGATGCAGAAAAAAATTATTTTTAATTTGCAACCTGATGGAGGTCAGTATAGATGGACTAATAGACCAAGTCCCACACACCGCTAGAAGCCCAAATATTTTTTCAGAGCTAGATGCAGAAAATTTTTTTATTCAATTTGCAACCTGATGGAGGTCAGTATAGATGGACTAATAGACCAAGTCCCACACACCGCTAGAAGCCCAAATATTTTTTCAGAGCTAGATGCAGAAAAAAATTATATTCAATTTGCAACCTGCTGGAGGTCAGTATAGAAGGACTAATAGAACAACTCCCACACACTGCTAGAAGCCCAAATATTTTTTCAGAGCTAAATGAAGAAAAAAATTATTTTTAATTTGCAACCTGATGGAGGTCAGTATAGATGGACTAATAGACCAAGTCCCACACACTGCTAGAAGCCCAAATATTTTTTCAGAGCTAGATGCAGAAAAAAATTATTTTTAATTTGCAACCTGATGGAGGTCAGTATAGATGGACTAATAGACCAAGTCCCACACACCGCTAGAAGCCCAAATATTTTTTCAGAGCTAGATGCAGAAAATTTTTTTATTCAATTTGCAACCTGATGGAGGTCAGTATAGATGGACTAATAGACCAAGTCCCACACACTGCTAGAAGCCCAAATATTTTTTCAGAGCTAGATGCAGAAAAAAATTATTTTTAATTTGCAACCTGATGGAGGTCAGTATAGATGGACTAATAGACCAAGTCCCACACACTGCTAGAAGCCCAAATATTTTTTCAGAGCTAGATGCAGAAAAAAATTATATTCAATTTGCAACCTGCTGGAGGTCAGTATAGAAGGACTAATAGAACAAGTCCCACACACTGCTAGAAGCCCAAATATTTTTTCAGAGCTAGATGCAGAAAAAAAATATTTTTAATTTGCAACCTGATGGAGGTCAGTATAGATGGACTAATAGACCAAGTCCCACACACCGCTAGAAGCCCAAATATTTTTTCAGAGCTAGATGCAGAAAAAAATTATATTCAATTTGCAACCTGCTGGAGGTCAGTATAGAAGGACTAATAGAACAAGTCCCACACACTGCTAGAAGCCCAAATATTTTTTCAGAGCTAAATGAAGAAAAAAATTATTTTTAATTTGCAACCTGATGGAGGTCAGTATAGATGGACTAATAGACCAAGTCCCACACACTGCTAGAAGCCCAAATATTTTTTCAGAGCTAGATGCAGAAAAAAATTATTTTTAATTTGCAACCTGATGGAGGTCAGTATAGATGGACTAATAGACCAAGTCCCACACACCGCTAGAAGCCCAAATATTTTTTCAGAGCTAGATGCAGAAATTTTTTTTATTCAATTTGCAACCTGCTGGAGGTCAGTATAGAAGGACTAATAGAACAAGTCCCACACACTGCTAGAAGCCCAAATATTTTTTCAGAGCTAAATGAAGAAAAAAATTATTTTTAATTTGCAACCTGATGGAGGTCAGTATAGATGGACTAATAGACCAAGTCCCACACACTGCTAGAAGCCCAAATATTTTTTCAGAGCTAGATGCAGAAAAAAATTATATTCAGTTTGCAACCTGATGGAGGTCAGTATAGATGGACTAATAGAATGATGCTATGCCCAAAAGATTTTACTTCACTAGGTGCAGTAAAAAAATTGGTATTCTATACACAGGTGGTATATCTTGCAACACAGATAGGCTACTCCACTGACTAACACACTCTGCAATAGGCCAAAAAGGATTAGCTTTGCTAGATTCAGCCAAATGCTGTGAAAAAAACTTGCACAGCACTGGCACAGACCTGCCTGGCAAAAACTGATAGGAACTGATGTAACCTAGTCCTGAAAAGGACTCCAATTACAATTAGTCTTTACTCCCACAATCTATCTATTTAAGAGCACAGACCTGCTTGATAAAAGTCGTAGGAAATGCTGTAACCTAGTCCTTAAAAGGACTGCAATCACAACTATTCCCTACTCCCAAGCTATCTGTATATTTGTGCGAAAATTGGCTTGAAATTAACAAGGTATAGCGCACACAGCAACAGCGGTGCCGTCTAACACGCAGCTGCAGCAGTGAGAAAATGGTGGCGACGGAGAAAATGGCTTGGTCTTATAGGGCAAGGACATGTGACATACACTGCCAATCACACATGCCCTTGCTTGTGTGAAAAAAAGCACTTCGCTCCGTGTGTGCGCTGCTGATAGGCTGACAGATTGCACCTCCCCACTGCAAATGCGGGAAAGAGAAAAAAAAATGGAGATCTTCATTGTTCCTGCAGAGATCCATCCCCTGCCCCTCCCCCCGCCCCGCTGTACACTCAAACTGCGTATTAACATTAATTTTCATCATTACTGAGAAAAAATCCAGTTATGATTTTGGTGCACGAACAGTTATCGAACATAACCTCGAACAGCCGAATTTTTCTCAAATTGTTCGTGTTCGCCGACCGGCTCGAACACCGCCCAAAACAGCTCGAATTTGAGATTGGCGAACAGTTCGAGTAGAACAACGCTCATCTCTATTCTTGACGAGTGTTGAGCCACCCCCGTAGTGTTCGAGTTCGGTTCGGTTCGTCGAACACCCGTGTGTTCGCCGAACTGTTCGTCGAACTGTTCGTCGAACACCTTCGAACACCGTTAAAACCAATGGCAGGCAAACAAAAACACATAGAAACACATAGAAAACACCTTCAAAGGTGTCCAAAAGCTGACAAACTGCTCAGAAGACACAACTAACACATGGAAAAGTGACAAGTACATATAGTCATGAGAAAAGAAAAGAGGTGGAGGAGTAAAAGGAGGGGGAGACACAGATATAGGCATGTCATGCCCTTCTAAAATCCAAAAAGTGAGAAGCCGACACGTTCAGTCCGCTCCTGCCCGTGCCACCTCCGTGTCGCCGGGTTTGTGCCAGAGCCGCGGTGAACCCTGACGGCCAGCCCCCCTCTCCCAATACTGGTGCCTGTCCGCTGGTGGGTCGAGCGAGCCCCCCTGTGGTGGAGGCAGCTCTAAGTTTTTTAATTTAAATTGTCTCTCTAATTTGAATGAATACACTTTAAATCCATTTACAAGGATCTATTGGAGGGCAAGTCTCATGCCAGCAGCCGCGTAATTCCAGTTCCAGTAGCGTCCACTAAAGCTGCTGCAGTTAAAAAGCTTTTATAAGGATCGAGCTCGGCTGTCCACCGCAAGGCATCCTACTGCCAGTCCCAGCCCCTATGCCTTGGGGTGCCTCCTGATGCTCTTCACTGAGTATCCCGTGGTCCCGAAGCATTTCCTTTGAAAAAATTAAGTGTCCAAACTACAGGTGGTGTAGCTTGCTTAACAGCCGGGATAATCCGCTGACTAGCAGACACTGCTACTAGGCACAAAGTATTTCCTGGGCTAGATGCAGTTAAAAATTTGTAAGTAGATACTCTCGTTGGATGCTGAGAAAGCATTCCATAGAGTCTCCTGGCACGCCATATATGATTCTCTTAAAAAGCTTGGGGTAGGGGTCTAGGGGACCCTTTTATAGCCAAAATCACGGCCCTGTATCACAATACGTCACCTAGGCTGAAGATGAATGGAACTGTAGCACCCTGAGGGTTCGGTTGCTACAGATGTATTGCACCTCACCCAGAGGTGTGATATCTCACTCTCAGGTAAGGATGGAGTGTGGATCAGGACCCGACACCTGCATGCATTACACCACATTGCCGTGGGGCAGGGCGACCAATATGCCCCTGAGATGGGCACGACAGTCCCTGTCCCTGGCTGGAGTGGGGGGAGGGAACACTGAGGAAGGGGAACCCTGTAGTGCAGGAGCAGGGAGGAAGCAGTTCCTGGGTGCATTGAGAAGGGACTATAAAAGGTGGGCACCATCTTAGATCAGTGCAGAGAAGTCTGAGCAGAAGTGGCAGGGAGCAGGGGCTCTGCATGAGCTCTGCTCCGGAGGCGGGCCTAGTAACAGAGGCCCAGGCCTGCAAGAGGGAGAAGGTAGGAAGAGGAGCGGAGAAGGCTCCAGGAACGAGGAATGAAGGGATCCCAGGGGTGCGGACGGCCGAGTCGCCACCGCACGCCCGAATCCACCTGCGTGGAGGGGTCAGGCCAAAGGGGGAGACCGGTCCCCGAACTAGTGGAGGCAGGAAACGACCCTCAGCTAGAAACCGGAGGCTCTGACATTTTATGTGGTGCAGCCCCTCGCTACACCAGCTAGGAAGGCACCACATAGGGTCAGGGAAACTGGCGCCAAGTTTACCAAGAGGAGGCCCGAGGCAGCCGGACAGAAGTGTTGGTAAGAAAGGCCAGACAAAGGACACACAAAGGGGGTCCTGTGAAGCGTTACAAAGTTATCTGGGAGTTGTCTGAGCCCCTCACCTGGTGAGCACAGTACGACGTGGACAGCCATTACCTGCAGACGTGGTCTGGATAATAAGAACTGTGAGTAAAGGCCCTGAACTGCATCACTGACTCCGTGTCGTTACTGCTGCTGACCTGCACCATCACCCCCATCCTCCGCATACACTGCCCTGAGGCTATACTCCTCCCGTGGGGAGTTATGCTACGCTCTGCTGCACCCACAACACCAGCCTCAGCGGTCTGCCCTGTAGCGGCGGTTCACTCTGACCGCAATCCACGGGTGGCGTAGTCGGACATTTAAACATCAAAACCACATAAATAGTTCCGCCACTGGTTTGACCACCCTGAGCCACGGAACCGAGTCGCCGCCACGAAGACTACAACCACCAGCATCCACCAAAAAGGGTCCGACTCCGGGTGTCCCAAGGCCCAGGGGGTGCATCAGAACATTTTCATCACCTTTCACAATCACCAATGGGACAAGGCAGGGATGTCCTCTGTCCCCTCTCTTATACATCCTAGTGACGGAGCACCTGCTCTCATCAATTCGCCATAACCCCAATATTAGGTGGATTGAGGTGGGAGGCACCGAGTACACGTGCTCTCTATTTGCTGATGATGTCCTAGTATATATCACTCAATCACATATATCCATCCATGCTGTTATGGCTGAAATAGATCACTTTGTTACATGGTCAAATTTTAAAATCAATGCAGCGAAGTCTGAGGCCCTCGATGTCTCCCTCCCCAAATCCATATAGGATTCCATCCAGTCCAACTTTCCCTTTGCCTGGCCCTCACAGGGTATCAAATACTTAGGAATTCCTATTCATAGAGACCTCTCCCATCTATGTGCTCTTAATTTTGGGCCCTTTATTGAACAACTCCATACAGACCACGGTTGGCAAGTTAGAACTGTAAGATTCACTACGTGAACCACTGGTGTTTTGTGGAAAAGCACATGTACACTGCATTCCAAATTATTATGCAAAAAGTGTTTAGGAGTGATAAGGGAAGAATTTGTTTGTTTGTCAGTTAAACTCATTGATGGTGATGTGTGTCAGGGCTCTTTATATCACTGTAAGCATTTGCAGACACCTGTGCTAATTAGTTTGGCAGGTGTGTCCAATGAAAGGCAAGACTACTTAAGAAGGCTCTCTCACATTATTAAGCAGCCTACATTTTCTGCCAAAATGGGAAAGAAAAAGGATGTGTCGGCTGCTGAGAAGCAACAAATTGTGGAGTGTTTAGGTCAAGGCATGACTACAATCAACATTGTGCGATGATCAGGATGAAGTGTCTTGGCAATCAAGAAGTATGTAGCTGATTCACAGTACACACGTGTGCGTGCTGATAAGGGCAAATTGAGGACTCTTTCCTACAGGCAATTACGTCAGGTTGAAAGAGCAGCGGCAAAAAAGCCTTGTCATAGCAGCAGACAAGTTTTTGAAGCTGCTTGTGCCTCCAACGTCCCCCGAACAACAAGATGCAGGGTCCTTCAGAGGTTTGCAGCTGTGCATACGCCATCCTGTCGACCTCCTTTATCCACTTCACACAAGCAGAAACGGCTCCAGTGGGCCAAACATTACATGAAGACTGATTTCAAAACTGTTTTGTTCACGGATGAGTGCCGTGCAGCGCTCGATGGTCCAGATGGATGGAGTGGAGGATGGCTGGTTGATGGACACCCCACGCAAACACGGCTACAGCGCCAACATGGAGGAGGTGGAGTAATGTTTTGGGCTGGAATCATGGGGAGAGAGATTGTCGGCCCCTTTAGGATCCCTGAAGGCGCTAAAGATGAACTCCATAATGTATGTGGATTTTCTCAAACAGCACTTCCTGCCATGGTTCAAGAAGAAGAACCGTGTATTTCACAGCAAGATCATTTTTCTGCATGATAATGCACCATCTCATGCTGCACATAAAACATCTGCATCTCTGGCTGATATGGGCATAAAAGGGGACAAACTTATGGTGTGACCCCCATGCTCCCCTGACCTCTACCCCATTCAGAACCTCTGGAGCATCATCAAAAGGAGTGTCTATGATGGCGGGAGGCAGTTCACATCTAAGCAACAGCTCTGGGAGGGTATTCTGTCCTCATTCAAAACAATTGAAGCAGAAACCATCCAAAACCTGACAAATTCAATGGACGAGAGAGTTCAGAAGCTCCTTTCAAACAAAGGGTCCTATGTGCAAATGTAACATCAACTAGAATAAAGTTTTGAGTTGAAAACTGTTTGATTTCAGTTTCTAATAACCTGCTAATGCTTATAATTTCAAAAATGACCACTTTTTTGGTCTTTATTAAAATGAAAAGGTTGATCGAAAAGTTTGGGGGATCTAAGAGTGTGGCAACCCAGTAGTCATGATTACTTCGAATTCTGACAATATGAGGGTCATGCTGCAGGTAGTGCAGCAAGAAGGCACTTATGTGTCTTGCGCATCTCGGAGCCCCAAAATTATTTTCCAGGCTAGATGCAGCTAAAAATTATTATTAATTTTAAATCTGGTGAAGCTTTAGTATAGATGGCCTAATAGGATCAGTGCTGCACACTGCTACAAAGCCCAAATTATTTTCCAGTCAAGATACAGATAAACATGATTAGTAATTTTAAATCTGGTGGAGCTTATTATAGATGGCCTAATAGAATCAGTGCTGCACACTGCTACAAAGCCCAAATTATTTTCCAGCCAAGATACAGATAAACATGATTAGTAATTTGAAAGCTTAAAACGGTGGTAGGGTGATTTTAACCAATCATCAAGCTTTTACTCTCCCCAGGATGACACAGGGGTAGAAAAGTCGTTTCGGATCCATGATTTGTTCATCTTTATGAACGTGAGTCTGTCTACATTATCAGTGGAGAGCCGCGTGCGCTTATCTGTCAGCACACCACCAGCAGCGCTGAACACACGTTCAGACAGAACGCTGGCTGCGGGGCATGACAAGATCTCCAAGGCGTAAGTGGCTAGCTCCGGCCATTTATCCAGATTGGAAGCCCAAAAAGAGCAAGGGTCCAGTGACACAGTCGTGGCTTCAATGTTTACTTGGAGATACTCCTGTACCATCGTCTCTAGGCGTTGACTATGTGTCAGACTTCTTGTCTCCTGTGGCCTTGCAAAGGATGGGCTAAAAAAGTGGTGAAATGATTCCGCAAAATTGATGTTACCAGCAGATACTGTGGTTCTGTTACGGTTTGAGTGCTGAACACTTGACGGTCCCACGGTTGGCAAGTTGGAACTGTGAGATTCACTACGTGCACCACTGGTATTTTGTGGAAAAGCACATGTAAGATTCTGCAACAGTCTCTGCTGATACTCCTGCATGCGTGCATCCCTTTCTATGGCAGGAATAATTTCTGCAAATTTACTTTTGTACCGGGGATCTAACAGTGTGGCAACCCAGTAGTCAGGATTATTTCTAATTCTCACAATTCGAGGGTCATGTTGCAGGTAGTGCAGCAAGAAGGCACTCATGTGTGTTGCGCATCCAGGAGCACCAAGTCCCTGTTGTGTTGGTGGCGAGGTAACAATCATGCTTCCTTCCTCTGTCCTCTCCCCCCAACCTCGCACAACAGAAATGTGATCAAGGTCTCCCTCATCTGATGAGTCTTCCATCAGTTCGTCCTCCACTTCTTCCTGGGCTCCTGCACCTTCCTCATTAGTTTGGCTGCTACCATGCGCCCTGGTAAAACCATCTCCCCCACCCTCCCATGCCTGCCGCCTTGGTGCTGCCGACCGTCTGGACCTTGCAGATGTTAGCCCTTCCGCATACAACTCCTCCTCCTCTACTTCCTCCACCTCCTCTTGTGCCACCACCTGACTCCGAATTCTGTTTAACATGTGCTCCAGCATGTAAATCACCAGAATAGTCATGCTGATAATGGCATCGTCAGCACTAAACATCTTTGTCGCCATTTCAAAACTGTGCAGAAGGGTGCATAGGTCCCTGATCTGAGACCACTCCTCCAGCGTGATTTGCCCCACCTCTGAATCTCGTTGGCCCAGGCTATACTTCAGAACGTATTGCACCAGGACTTGTCGGTGCTGCCACAGTCGCTGCAACATGTGCAGAGTTGAATTCCACCGGGTAGGCACATCGCATTTTAGCCGGTGAAGTGGCAGGCCCAACGACTTCTGTAGAGATTTAAGTCGCTGAGCTGCGGGATGCGAACGGCGGAAGTGAGCACACAGCGACCGTGCCCTCTGCAGAAGGCCATCTAGTCTGGGATAGTGGGCTAAAAATTGCTGGACAACCAGGTTCAACACGTGAGCCATACAAGGCACGTGTGTGACATTGCCCCGGCGAAGGGCCGCACCCAGGTTTGCAGCATTGTCGCACACGGCCTTCCCTGGTTTCAGGTCCAGTGGAGACAACCATTCATGAAATTGGTTCTCCAGAGCTGACCACAACTACTCAGCTGTGTGACTCACATTTCCCAGACATTTCAGTGTAAAAACCGCCTGATGACGTTGAGCCCTACTGCCAGCATAGTAAGGAGGTGTGCAGGATCCCTTCTGCGCAGTTAGAAAGCTTGTGGCATGACCAGACAGGCTTTGGGTGCAGGTGGAGGACCGAGAGGAGGTTGAGGATGCAGAAGCAGTGGAGGAACTATGACATAAAGAGGATTGACGCACAACTCGTGGGGACGGCAAGACTTGGACAGCAGCCCCTTGTCCTGCTGTCACCATAGTTACCCAGTGCCCAGTCAGCGACATGTAACGCCCCTGTCCATGCCTACTCGTCCAAGTGTCTGTGGTGAAATGCACCCTGTCACACACAGAGTTTCTCAAAGAAGCGGTGATGTTGTGTGCGACATGCTGGTGGAGCGCAGGCACACCTTTCTTTGAGAAGTAGTGCCGACTGGGCATCTGGTACTGGGGCACTGCGACGGACATAAGGTCTCGGAAATCCTCTGTGTCCACCAGGCGGAAAGGTAGCATTTCTGTAGCCAAGAGCTTGCAGATGGTGAAATTCAACCTCTTAGCTTTCTCATGGCTAGGAGGAAATGGTCTTTTACTTGTCCACATCTGAGGGACCGAGGGCTGGCTATTGTGCTTAGACGGGGTTGATAAGGGTGTCCCCGGCAAACTGCCGGTCTGTGAGGAAGATACAGGCGGACATGTTAGGTTGCCTTGATCCAAAGGTGGTGCTATCGATGTCGGACAGCGCTCAACACCAGCTGGTGTTACCACCTCCAAAGAAAATGATGACCTGCCAATCACGCTGGCTGTTGCGGGTAAAGAGGTGGCAGGTCTGCGCCCCAAAACAGGTGTGACTGCTGTCCCCCCAGTCACAGAGGATGAAGAGGCCGCGGATGCACAAGATATGGCAGATGTTGGTTGGCCCGGCCGGCTAGGCCGCATTGTAGCACACTGAGCTTCCCACTGCAACTTATGCTTCATGTCCATGTGCCGGTTCATGCATGAAGTACTCAAACTATGTATTTTTTGGCCTCTACTTAGCTTTTGCTGACAAATGTTACAGATAACACGAGTTGGGTCATCTTTATCGATCTGAAAAAATGCCCAGGCTATGCAAGGCTTAGCACCCATGCGACCTGAAGAGCCACCACGACTTGTGGTGAGAGGCAGAGTTGTGTTTGAGGATGCAGTTGTTGACGTGCTTCCAGTACTACGTCTCTGTCCAGGAAGGCGCAACCTAACCTCGTCGTCACTAGCATCTTCCTCCACCTCCTCTGCTGACCTCATCTCTTGGCTGACTGTGGGTTGACAGTAAGTGGGATCTCCAACCTCATCATCATCACCCTGTGCGTTATCACACCCGTCGTCCTCAGAGCCAACCTGTTCCTGCCCTGACAAAAAACTAAAGTTGTCGCTCCAATCAGGTATTTGAGTCTTATCATCGTCTTCCTCATTGTCTCCACCAACAGGAGTTACAGTTTGGGAATGAGGGTCTACATTATGGTCAGAACCTTCTGCGTCTGGTCCTGGATCCGACTCATAAAGATTCTGGGCATCAGTGCAGATCATTTCCTCGTCTGGATTCACAGAAGCGCTGGAGTCGACCTCTGATTCCCAGGCTTTAGTATGAGTAAACAGCTCTGCAGACTCAACCATCTGTTCTACCTCATACTCAGACGGGCAGCTGGAGATTTGGGAGCTGTGAGGAAGCAAGTGCGATTGGGGTGACACCTTTGAGGACTGGAGTATTTGTGATGTTGAAGTTGATGTGGAGGAGAGCCCACTTAAAGGAGCACTTGATATCCGTTGAAGCACCTGCTGTTTTTGTGCCTCATCTGGAATTTGTAGCGATTGGCGTGGCCGTAAGAAAGGGATCTTATCACATTGTCCGCTAAAAGAAGTAGACATTTTAGTTTGGCTGGAAGATGGTCTTTCTTCTGCAGATGTTACTGTTGCTTTAACACCTACCCCACGGACACAACCTTTTTTCCCCTTCCCAACACGCCTATTCCCCTTTCCACCAGCAGCAGGCCTTTTTCCACTCATTTTGGTGGTTAACTAATTCACAACTCTGGAGTTGTTTGCACAAAAAAATAATGGATGGGAACCGAGCAGAGCTGAGTGGCCAAACTGTGGTATTAGGCCAAAACTATTGGCTGGGTTAGATGCAGAAAAAAATTATATTCAATTTGCAACCTGATGGAGGTCTGTATAGATGGACTAATAGAACAAGTCCCACACACAGCTAGAAGGCCAAATATTTTTTCAGAGGTAGATGCAGAAAAAAATTATATTCAGTTTGCAACCTTATGGAGGTCAGTATAGATGGACTAATAGAACAAGTCCCACACACAGCTAGAAGGCCAAATATTTTTTCAGAGGTAGATGCAGAAAAAAATTATATTCAGTTTGCAACCTTATGGAGGTCAGTATAGATGGACTAATAGAACAAGTCCCACACACAGCTAGAAGGCCAAATATTTTTTCAGAGGTAGATGCAGAAAAAAATTATATTCAGTTTGCAACCTTATGGAGGTCAGTATAGATGGACTAATAGAACAAGTCCCACACACAGCTAGAAGGCCAAATATTTTTTCAGAGGTAGATGCAGAAAAAAATTATATTCAGTTTGCAACCTTATGGAGGTCAATATAGATGGACTAATAGAACAAGTCCCACACACAGCTGGAAGGCCAAATATTTTTTCAGAGGTAGATGCAGAAAAAAATTATATTCAGTTTGCAACCTTATGGAGGTCAGTATAGATGGACTAATAGAACAAGTCCCACACACAGCTAGAAGGCCAAATATTTTTTCAGAGGTAGATGCAGAAAAAAATTATATTCAGTTTGCAACCTTATGGAGGTCAGTATAGATGGACTAATACAACAAGTCCCACACACAGCTAGAAGCCGAATATTTTTTCAGAGGTAGATGCAGAAAAAAATATATTCAGTTTGCAACCTGATGGAGGTCTGTATAGATGGATTAATAGAACAAGTCCCACACACAGCTAGAAGCCCAATATTTTTTCAGAGGTAGATGCAGAAAAAAATATATGCAGTTTTCAACCTGATGGAGGTCTGTATAGATGGTTTAATAGAACAAGTCCCACACACAGCTAGAAGCCCAATATTTTTTCAGAGGTAGATGAAGAAAAAAATATATGCAGTTTGCAACCTGATGGAGGTCAGTATAGATGGACTGGTACAACAAGTCCCACACACAGCTAGAAGCCCAATATTTTTTCAGAGCTAGATGC
Source organism: Phyllobates terribilis (assembly GCF_046119375.1). Classification (NCBI taxonomy): domain Eukaryota; kingdom Metazoa; phylum Chordata; class Amphibia; order Anura; family Dendrobatidae; genus Phyllobates; species Phyllobates terribilis. The sequence continues at coordinate 232,440,658 of NW_027362763.1, forward strand.
AGAAAAAATGATATTCAATTTGCAACCTGATGGAGGTCAGTATAGATGGACTAATAGAATGATGCTATGCCCAAAAGATTTTACTTCACTAGGTGCAGTAAAAAAATTGGTATTCTATACACAGGTGGTATATCTTGCAACACAGATAGGCTACTCCACTGACTAACACACTCTGCAATAGGTCAAAAAGGATTAGCTTTGCTAGATTCAGCCAAATGCTGTGAAAAAAACTTGCACAGCACTGGCACAGACCTGCCTGGCAAAAACTGATAGGAACTGATGTAACCTAGTCCTGAAAAGGACTCCAATTACAATTAGTCTTTACTCCCACAATCTATCTATTTAAGAGCACAGACCTGCCTGATAAAAGTCGTAGGAAATGCTGTAACCTAGTCCTTAAAAGGACTGCAATCACAACTATTCCCTACTCCCAAGCTATCTGTAGATTTGTGCGAAAATTGGCTTGAAATTAACAAGGTATAGCGCACACAGCAACAGCGGTGCCGTCTAACACGCAGCTGCAGCAGTGAGAAAATGGTGGCGACGGGGAAAATGGCTTGGTCTTATAGGGCAAGGAGATGTCACATACACTGCCAATGACACATGCCCTTGCTTGTGTGAAAAAAAGCACTTCGCTCCGTGTGTGCGCTACTGATAGGCTGACAGATTGCACCTCCCCACTGCAAATGCGGGAAAGAGAAAAAAAAATGGAGATCTTCATTGTTCCTGCAGAGATCCATCCCCTGCCCCTCCCCCCACCCCGCTGTACACTCAAACTGCGTATTAACATTAATTTTCATCATTACTGAGAAAAAATCCAGTTATGATTTTGGTGCACGAACAGTTATCGAACATAACCTCGAACAGCCGAATTTTTCTCAAATTGTTCATGTTCGCCGAACGGCTCGAACACCGCCCAAAACAGCTCGAATTTGAGATTGGCGAACAGTTCGAGTAGAACAACGCTCATCTCTATTCTTGACAAATATTAAGGATAATTATCTCTCCCAACTAGTGCAGGAACCAACGAGAGGGAAGGCTGTGTTGGACTTAATATTGACTAATAGGCCTGATAGAATAACTGAGGTACAGATAGGGGGGCACCTAGGTAATAGCGATCATAATATTATCGATTTCAAAATGCCCTTCAGTAGGGTTATCAATAAGGGAACAACAAAAACATTAAACTTTAGGAGGGCGAAGTTTGATCAGCTGAAAGAAAACCTTCAACTTATAGACTAGGACAAAGTTCTTAATCAAAGGAATACGAATAGTAAATGGGAAACCTTCAAAAGAATTCTGAATACTCAGTGCGAGAGGTATATACCATATGGGAATAAAAGGGCCAGAAATAAGAGGAAACCAATATGGTTGAACAAGAACGTAAAAGGGGCGTTAAATAGCAAAAAAGAGGCATTCAAGAGATTAAAACAGGAAAACAGTAAGGAGGCACTAATGTGTTACAAGGAAAAAACGAGAACTTGCAAAAAACAAATAAAAATAGCGAAGGAGGAAACAGAGAGATGTATTGCTAGGGAAAGTAGATCAAATCCCAAACTGTTCTTTACATATATAAATAGTAAAAGGATTAAATCGGATAATATTGGACCGATAAAAAGTGATGAAGGCAAAATCATAGAGAAAGATGAGGATAAAGCTAATCTATTAAATAATTTTTTTTCGACAACTTTCACAAAGGAAATAGAACTAACAGGCGAAATGAGAAGTGACAAGCTTAATCCTCCACTAAGTATGACAAATCTAACCCAAGTTGGGGTACAGAAACGACTCAGTAACATTAAAATAAACAAATCACCAGGACCTGATGGCATACACCCACGGGTACTAAGGGAACTAAGTAATGTGCTAGACAGACCGTTATATCTTATATTTAAGGACTCTGTTGAGACTGGGTCTGTACCACTTGATTGGCGACAGGCGAATGTAGTGCCAATATTCAAAAAGGGAGCAAAAAGTGACGCCGGAAACTATCGGCCGGTGAGTCTGACATTCGTTGTGGGCAAAATTTTTGAAAGCTTCATCAAAGAGGCAATTATGGAGCATCTTGATGCTAATAATCTATTAACCCCGAACCAACATAGATTCATGAGGAATCGCTCCTGCCAAACAAACCTGATTGACTTCTACGAGGAGGTTAGCTCTCGATTAGATCAGGGGGAACCAGTGGATGTCGAGTATCTCGACTTCTCAAAAGCGTTCGATAGCGTGCCACATAATAGGTTGGTATACAAAATGAGAATGATGGGGCTGGGGGAAAATGTTTGTAAGTGGGTAGCTAACTGGCTAAAGGATAGAAGGCAGAGGGTGGTTATAAATGGAATATACTAAGATTGGGTAAGCGTCACTAGTGGGGTACCACAGGGGTCTGTACTAGGCCCATTGTTATTTAATATCTTTATTAACGACAGTCAATGGGATAAATAGTAAAATATCAATATTTGCAGATGACACAAAGTTATGTAAAACAATTAATACAAAAGAGGACAGTGCAGACCTACAGAGGGATTTGGATAAGCTGGGTAGGTGGAGCATTAAATGGCAAATGAGGTTTAATGAGGAGAAATGTAAGGTCATACATATGGGAAGGAAAAATGGAAGTCACCAGTACTCATTGAATGGGAAATCATTGGGGAATTCAGAGATGAAGGACTTGGGCATCTTAATTGATAGCAAACTAAATTGGAGTGCCCAAAGTCAGGCCGCTGCTGTAAGGGCAAACAGGGTAATGGGATGTATCAGAAAAGGTATAGCTGCAAAGGATGAGAACATTGTTCTTCCACTGTACAAAGCACTGGTCAGACCACACTTGGAATACTGTGCTCAGTTATTGGCCCCAATATATAGAAAGGATATAAATGAGCTTGAAAAGGTACAAAGGAGGGCAACAAAATTAATAAAGGGAATGGAGGGACTGCAATACCCAGAGAGGTTGGCGAAACTAGGACTATTCAGCCTGGAAAAGAGAAGGTTGAGGGAGAACATAATAAATGTGTACAAATATGTTAGGGGACAGTATAGAGACCTTGCCAGGGATTTGTTCAAAAAGAGGGATATTAAGGTAACAAGAGGGCATTCACTACGACTGGAAGAGAAAAGCTTTTGGCACCAGCATAGGAAGGGGTTCTTTACGGTAAGAGCAGTGAGAATATGGAATTCACTGAGTGAGGAGACGGTAATGTCAGATTCACTAAACCAGTTCAAGCAGGGACTGGATGCATTTCTAGATACCAGGCAGATTTCAGCATATACTTAAAAATAGAATAAAATAGAAAGTTGATACAGGGATTTATTCTGATTGCTGGTTTCAGAGTCGGGAGGGAATTTTTCCTCAGGTGAAGATTGGCTAAATCATTTGGGGTTTTTGCCCTCCTCTGGATCAACTGTAGCAATTACAGAACTAACAGGTCGAACTTGATGGACGCAAGTCTTTATTCAGCTTTACAAACTATGTAACTATGTAAAATGCTCGGGTACTCATTTTTTGAGTCGAGAAAATTGGAATGCTAGAGTGCTCGATCCGCGCAACGAGCCCACTGTAAGTCTATGGGAAACTCGAGCATTTTTCCAGCGTTCCCCCCCGGAGGTCTGCAGAGGGCCTAAAAATTGCCCAAATCGATGGGAACAGTACTCAAATGACATGGGAACAGCATGGAGACTCCCAGGTCACTGCTGTCAACAATGTTGTCAGAGTATTAAGCCACTTTTAAAACATGCAAAATCAAAAACAAAATGGATATTCCTAGGAAATATGTTCAGGAACATCCTTTCCAGGGGAATGACTTGTATATAAGGCAAAATAAAGAAGTAAAAACAAAAATGCACCTCCATACCTTGGGCTATGATCACACGTAGCGTTTTTGATGCATTTTTTTCACTTTTGCATTGCTTTCAACGGTGAAAAATACATTCATGAGCAAATGTCATTTTAACATTTTACAACCTTATCTGGCCATGTTGTGTGTGAGACATGATCAGACACATCCTGTTTCATTTATGAAGGCGGGACTCTGAAAGTCACAAGGCCTATTTTTATAGGACCATCAGGCAGCCCTTACTATTCTTAAAGGGCCAGCAGTCGCCAATCACTATTGTTAGAAAGCCATCAATCGGCTGTGCTTTGTTGTTCCCATTAACGAGTGGGTCTCTCTGTTATTGCGTATACAGTGACTGCAAGGGCTGCTAAAAATTTAGACGCACCCCAATACCCCTTTGAAGAGACATACAGGAGGGCCTCAGTAACTAAAATGATCCCATCACCAAGAGGACTGAAGATTCTCCCCTTCTCCTCCTCCTCATTGTCCCCCAATCCACGTTGGGATGAGATGAGGCTGGGCTGTGTGTTATCACCCTGTATGGTTCCTTGCTTCATCTCACCATACTCCGCCTGAAATGCCTCCTCTTTAATTGTGAGCAGCTAGCGTTTCAGAAGCCATAGAAGCGGGATGGGGATACTAATTATGGCATCATCGGCGCTCACCATGTTGGTGGAGTCCTCAAAGTTTTGCAGGATGACACAGATGTATGACATCCATGCCCACTCCAGAGGTCTTATGTATGGAGGCTCACCTGAATCCTGATGGCTGTGTTGATGCTGGTAGTCAATAACTGCCCTCTGCTGCTCACAAATCATTCCCAACATCTGCAATGTAGAGTTCCAATGCATGGGGACATCGCACACCAGTCGGTGAGCTGGAAGCTGCAAATAAAGCTGAAGCACGGCAAGGGCAGCGGAAGCTGTAGCTGACTTTCTAAAATGGGCACACACACGGCGTACTTTGACTAGCAGATCCGGGTAGGTTTTGAGAAACAGTTGAACCATGAGGTTAACCACATGGGCCAGGTATGGTACATGTATGAGCTTGCCTTGCTTCAGAGCCGCCACAAGGTTCCGGCCATTATCACACATGACCATGCTTGGCTGTAGGTTCAGCGGTGTTAGCCACAGATCTGCCTGCTCTTTCAGAGCTGTCCACAACTCTTCAGCCTTGTGGGGTTTGTCACTTAAACATATTAACTTCAACACAGCCTGTTGCCACTTGGCCAAGGCAGTGCTGCAGTGCTTCCAGCTTGTGACTGATGTGGAAATTTCGGAGATGGAGGCTGAATAGGAGGAGGTGCAGGAGCTGTAGAATGTGGGGGCAACCCTCATTGACCCAGGGCCCGCAATCCTCGGCATCGGGAGGACGTGATCCATCCCAAGGTCCGACTGGGTCCCCACTTCCACTATATTAACCCAGTGTGCAGTCAGCGAAATGTACCATCCCTGCCCACAAGCATTTGTCCACGTGTCTGTGGTAAGGTGGATCTTCCCAGTAACTGCGTTGTTGAGGGCACTGCTAATGTTGTGGGACATGTGCTTGTGTAATGTGGGGACGCCACACCGGAAGAAATAGTGGCGGCTGGGGACCAAGTACGGAGGGACGGCTGCCACCATCAGGTTGCGGAATGCTTCTGTCTCCACGAGCCTAAAAGGCAACATTTCAAGCGCAAGCATTCAGGAAATGTGGGAATTTAGTAGTGTTGCCTGTGGGGCATTGGCTGCATATTTGCGCTTACCTTTCAAGGACTGGGGTAGGAACAACTCAACACTACGCTGGGACAAGGACGTGGACTTGCTTGCTGATGGTGCTAGTTGAGAGTGTTCAATGACAGGTGCAGGGCGAGAGGCATCTTGGCATGTGTCATGGACAGGGGATTGGCGTGCACATACTACAGTGGAACAAGCAGTGGTGTCACCCACAGACACTGTTGCTGGACCTTGGGGGTTCGGCCCACTTAGTCGGGTGCTTTGCTGCCATGGGCCTGATCATGCTGGTGGTGGTCAGGCTGCTAGTTTTGCTACTCCTGCTGATGCTGGCCTGGTAGATAGTGCAAATGACCTTTTTAAAACAACCAGACTTGGGAAAACCTAACAGTTGTACCGGCAACTTCCGTTGTGTTGGTGTTCTGGGGAACGGTTGCCCGCCTTGTATCTGTGGCCACCACACTGCTTCTTCGTGCCTGTTGTGGTGCTATGTCTCCCTCCCCTTGTGTGCTGCTGTTCTTGCTCTGCATGTCACCTTGCCAGGTTGGGTCAGTTACTATATCATCCACCACCTCGTCTTCCACTTCCACACCCTGGTCCTCCTCCTCACTTTCTGGCAATTGTGACTCATCATCATCCACCTCTTGCATCAGTAATTGCACTTTACCACCGTTGCCTGTGTGTGACTGTGGCTGCTCAAATATTTGGGCATCGCTACACGTGTTCTCCTCTTGCACCGCTTGAAGCTGGCTGGGCGAGAGGCCCGAATCCATATATGGTAAAGTGAACAGCTCTTCGGAGTGTCCAAGTGTGGGATAAGTTGTCTCCGGGCACTCGGCCTGGTGGGAGTAAGGAGGATCAGGGAGAGGAATATGCGGTCCAGTCTCACGGCTACTGAGACTTGACCGTGTGGAAGACAGGGTGGTGGTGGCAAAGTGACTGGAAGCATTATCTGCTATCAAACCAACAACCTTTTGACACTGCTCTGGGTTCAATAGTGGTGTGCTGCAGCCCCCTAGCAATTGGGACAGGAAGATCAAGCGTCAAGATGTGGGTGTTTGTTGTGGCACAATTTCAGCTTGGCCTCGGCCTCTGCATGCACCATCACATCCACTTCCTTGTCCCTTGCCACCCGCCGTGCCCATTTTAAAATGGAGGACAATATTTTCTACGTTCACTACAAATGGCTGGATTTCAACTGCAGTTATATGTGAAACATCTGACGGACACCCACGGTTTTAAATAGTGGACCTGTAGTTTACTATTCTTCACAGCAACCACGTGTGAATAGCTTCACTGACACATTGGTACAAACTTAAAATGGAGGACAATATTTTTCATGTTCACTACAAATGCCTGGATTTGTACCGCAGTTATATGTGATACATCGGACGGACACCCACATATCACCCAAGTGCAGACGTGAAAACGAGTTGAATGAGGTGGTTTCTTCTTTCATACAGTAATGGGGTTTTGGGAGGATGGAGAGGAGGCCTAGACCACCTTCTGACCCAAGTTTTGAAATTTTCCCTCCAAAACGAAAATTCATTTCATGGGGTTGAAATTTGGGTGCCTTTTTGTGTTCTACCCCCCAAAATGGGTGCCAGTAGTGCCACAAAAATGTGTGGCATGCCTTACTAGAGAATTAAATACCATAATCCATGCGGACTGTGTCCAAAATGCCCCAACCTCCCACTTTTACGAGGGAGGGTGTTAAGGGTGTTTTTTGACAGGTAATCTGATGAGGCAAATAGGTTAAAATGATCAGTAGATGTAAGGAGATGAACATATTGTTTGCCTCTTTGCATAACATGACATTTTAGGGGGTAAATTCTAAGGGGTACACATGCAAAACGCCTAAAAATGGTGATAAACATTTCGATTTCTTGACAAGATTCCAGACATTTTTGGGCGCCTTTGAAAGCATACTGATTAAACCAAGGTTATCATTATCGCCCCATTTTCAACCTTTTGGGGAGGGTTTGAGTTTAGGAGTGTACCAGAGGGGTAGTTTTTATCGTAGGCAGTTGAACTTGACAGGATCACAAATGATAGGCAATCGACCATCACTGACGAGATTTTCAAACCGTTTCAGAGAAAAGTTGACTTATTTGGAATTGTTCTAGCCGCTTTACAATTTGGGGTGTTTAGAGGGTTGCAGCCCATAGAATGGAATTAAAAACAGGAAAAAAAATTCTGGATCATGAAATTCAAAGTCTGGCCTATGGCCATGCAAAATTTTGTTTCAATCCGACCATTGTTTCCATTTCAAAATGAATTTGGAAATATTGATGCTTTAATTTTTCACAAGAGTATATAAAGGAATTGTGTCATCTTTAACTTTAGGCCTTTTTGAGAGCATTTCATCTTCAAAATTACAGTTATTGTGGACAGTTAACCATGTTGACCAGGGGTGCCCAAACGTTTAACTTTTTGTCTTTTACCATAATGTCGTAACGCTGCCTCCTACTAATATGGACCGTATGAGATGGTGGTGCCGGATGTTGTGGATGCTGAGAATGTTTTGCCACATTTCGGCTATGTTAACCCTGCCTTCCAAGGTGGTGGCGGTGCCCCAGCTGTGTTGGCAACTTCTTCCTCCTCTAGCTTGTTCTTCCCTTGAGCCCCCACTGATGTGTGTGAACGCTGTCAGTAGTACTTCTACAATTGTGCGCTTGTATTCACGCATTTTGTCATCCCGCTCCAGTGACGGAAGTAATGATGGTACATTGTCCTTGTAGCGCGGATCCAGCAGGGTGGCCACCCAGTATTCAGCAGTGGTAACAATATGGGCAATATGGAAAAATTTTTCATCAGCGCTGGAAAGGTAGGCAAGTTGTACATATGGAGTTCAGCTTCTCCTGCTGCCCCATACTGATCATACAGATCAGTGCCAGGCAGAAGAGAATAGTGCAAATATGAACATTTGGAAAGTACTCCAAATGATCAGGCAGAACGCTTCATGAGCTCTGCCCAATCATTAAGGAAATGAACAAGGGGGGTTGGCAATGCTGGGTCCCCTTGATCAGGAACCATGAGACCCAGACTTTTAAACAATATTTTTTTTACTGTTAAAAATTGTGTCTTATACCACTAAAAATACCTTTTACAGAAAAAAGCTTAATAGCTTGTTGATTGACTGCGCTGCAGCCTTTCGACAAGCTTTATTGGAATCCGAACAGTAAACCGGACTTCCGGTAAAAAGTCAGTGTTCGGAGGTCAGCACCAGTGAAATTAGGTGTCCGGTACGTACCCTGAACTTTACAGTTTGGGTTCGCTCATCCCTAATCACAAGTACTGTCCCCACCCATACAATGCCTGAAAATCGACTGAATAGGCTGGGAAAGACCATGTGATATCATAGCTGCAGGGAATTATGGAGAAACCCGGTTGATAGCGCAAAATGTTATTAGCCCATTCTCTGATGCTACAGCAGTAAGTAAAATGATGCTATTCAAGTTTTCTTTTTTGCAATCTTTGAAAATCCAATTGCAAGTGTTTCAACTTGCGTATAGCTGTGATTTTCAGGAAATTCAATTCCAAGTTGATCTCCGGCAGATCTCTATTACGCCCTCAAATGATTAACTAGCAAGTCATGGATTATGTCATCTGCGGGAGTGTAAACCAAGTAGGTAGCAAACATCAGGACGATTACTCTTTATTAAAATTAAATTAAAAAGCTATTTTTCCTGGAAATGAAGGAATTCAAGCAATTTACATTTATATTACATACATTTCTCATTTGCTACTTTCATACCCCATTATTATACTCGTCTCTCTAGTGAAGTCTTCTGATGTATGGCAGCTTACCAGAATTCCTTAAGGTAAATGAAGCACAGACATTGACATTGTGTGCCCTCACCCACCAGGCTGTAAAGAACAGCTAATAATCTCACAGACCCCCATGCATCTTGCTGGTTACTAGGCAAAAGCAAAATATACAAGAAACAGATGATTCAACTACATATGAGAGAAGTGGGTCATACTAATAATTCCTGCAAAGTTATACGTCTCATGTGAAAGCCATGCTTACATCAGTGAAAAAGAAAGTCAGCTGTCACTATTAAAGGCAATCATTTCTACTGGATATAGCATTGGATTAACTAATGTGTCTGATCCTAAAGAATAACATGATTAAAAACTCATGATAAATAATCAGTTCACACTAAATACTAAGTACCCCTAAATAATGTAGTTCCTCATTTTCTATCAAAAATTAGGAATTTGCTCTATTTAGTTATTTCTTTGTAGGGAAAATGTGATCAGAATCTTGAGAGGTTTGCTTTTTTTATTTTATTTTTGTTATTCTTTTTATTTGCAGTACCAAGTAAACATTGACTATGAAATTACCAAATCCAAAAAATATAACATACAGTATGTTCTATATCGTAACAAAGAGTTCCCTAAAGGTCATCTGCATTCCAACGGACTGAAAGAAAGAATTTATCCTTATCCCTTTCTCAACTGAAAGCAGGAGGTTCCTGTAACAAAAAATAAATTAAAAGCATTTACCATTCTCCATGTGTTGTCTCCCGAGCTCACAGTTCTCAAAAGTGGAGTAGGGTAAATCATATGGCCATTTATCAAGAAAACTTATGCACTATTGAAATATAACATTCACCAGATTCAAGCTGAAAATAGAATATATTAGATACATTTAATGAACAAACAATGCATACACTATACATATACAGCAGGTATTGATTTTTTTTATTTATTTTACTCACCATTAATTCCACAGCGCTCTACAGACAAAATAAGTATTGGATACGTTTCTAAATATATTTATAAAGGTGCTATTGACATACAAATTCTCACCAGATGTTGGTAACAACCCATCCAATCGACACATGCAAAGAAATCAAACCATAGATGTCCATAAATTATGTGTAATAATGACAAATGGCACAAGGAATAAACTAGTTAACACTAGAGATGAGCGGTGTTCGACTAGAACTGTTCGCCAATCTCAAATTCGAGCTGTTTTGAGCGGTGTTCGAGTTGTTCGACGAACCCGAACGATTTGCAAAAAATTCGGCTGTTCGAGGTTATGTTCGATAACTGTTCGTGCACCAAAAGCGTGTCCTGCATGTCTGGCGCTATTTAGAGCACCAATCATGCAGGGATTGTCTGCCACTCACTGTAATGCCACAGCCATGGTGGTTGTGGCATTACAGTGATTGCCCAAATCGATGGGAACAGTGCCAACAGTGAAACATGAAAAGCCGGCAATTCAGCAGCGGCATACACCTGTACCCGACAATTTAGAACCGAAAGAATAGAGCTTCACACATAGATTAGATAGATATAAACATGTCAGTCACATATATATGAAGTACAGTGACAGTGTTGCTTACTGTACTTGTCATTTAGCGTAAAGGATTTATTTAAAAAAATAATAGTGTTTTCATGCACCGTCTCTTTAAAAAAGCCGGCCGGCAATTCAGGAGCGGTACCCGACAATTTAGAATAGAAAGAATAGAGAATCACACATAGATTAGATAGAAACATGTCAGTCACATATATATGAAGTACAGTGACAGTGTTGGTTACTGTACTTGTCATTTAGTATTAAAACAAAGGATTTATTATTAAAAAAATTGGCGTGGGGTTCCCCTTAATTTTAGGCTCTAGCGGAGGTTAAGCAGACGGCTGGGGCAGATGTTTGAAGCCTGGGAAGGGGGTAATACCCACGGAGCTTCCCAGGCTACTAATATCAGCCCCCAGCTGAATACATAGCCTTTACTAGCTATTAAAATGGGGGACCCCCCAAAAAAAATGACGTGGGGTCCCCCCTAATTTAATAGCTAGCAAAGGCTAGGCAGACAGCTGGGGGCTGATATTAATAGCCCAGGAAGGGAGCCATAAATATTGGCCCCCTCCCAGGCTAGAAACACCAGCCGTCAGCCGCCCCAGAAATGGCGCATTCATAGGATGCGCCAATTCTGGCACTTAGCCTCGCTCTTCCACGCTGCCCTGGTGCGGTGGCAGGGGGTAATAGGGTTGGGGTTGATGTCAGCTTATAATGCCAGCTGACATCAAGCCCAGGTTAGTAATGGAGAGGCGTCTATAAGACACCCCCATTACTAACCCCATAGTCAAAGTTAAAAAAAACACAAACACCCAGAATAAAGTCCTTTAATTGAAATAAAGACACAATCCTTTATTGTTCTAAATTAAACCATACTTACCATCACGCCCATTCCAGCTGAAGCCAACGATCTCCTGCAATAAAAGAAAAATAATAAAGCAACCTCATCCTTACCTTTCCATGGTTCCCACGACAGCTTCAGCTCTGCTACATCGAGATGACAGGCTGGACCGCAGCAGAACGCTGCCATCCAGCCTCTCATCCCGCAGACACTGAGAAGCGCAGGCTTGCTTGCGCTGCTCAGCGTCTCTCTGTGACGACATCCAGATGAGCCGAGTTCATGTCCAATGAACTCGGCTCACCTCATGCACGTCACTGACAGCGTGGGAAAATTCTCACGCTGAAGCGGTGAGTGCAGGAGAATTCTCCCACGCTGTCAGTGACTTGCATAAGGTGAGCTCATGTCCAATGAACTCAGCTCACCTCCTGCACGTCACTGACAGCGTGGGAGAATTCTCCTGCACTCAGCGCTTCAGCGTGAGAATTCTCCCACGCTGAAGCGCTGAGTGCAGGAGAATTTTCCCACGCTGTCAGTGACGTGCATAAGGTGAGCTCATGTCCAATGAACTCAGCTCACCTCCTGCACGTCACTGACAGCGTGGGAGAATTCTCCTGCACTCAGCGCTTCAGTGTGAGAATTCTCCCACGCTGAAGCGCTGAGTGCAGGAGAATTTTCCCACGCTGTCAGTGACGTGCATGAGGTGAGCCGAGTTCATTGGACATTAACCCGGCTCATCTGGATGCCCTCACAGAGAGACACTGTGGAGCGCAAGCAAGCCTGCGCTTCTCAGTGTCTGCGGGATGACAGGCTGGATGGCAGCGTTCTGCTGCGGTCCAGCCTGTCATCTCGATGTAGCAGAGCTGAAGCTGTCGTGGGAACCATGGAAAGGTAAGGATGAGGTTGCTTTATTATTTTTCTTTTATTGCAGGAGATCGTTGGCTTCAGCTGGAATGGGCGTGATGGTAAGTATGGTTTAATTTAGAACAATAAAGAATTGTGTGTTTATTTCAATTAAAGGACTTTTTTCTGGGTGTTGTGTTTTTTTTAAATACTTTACTAGAAATTCATGGTGGTCATGTCTAATATTGGCGTGACCCCATGAATTTCGGGCTTAGGGCCAGCTGATAATGCCAAGCTGGTCCTAACCCCTTTATTACCCAGTGAGCCACCGCATCAGGGCCCTGGATGAGTTGGGTACAGCGCCAGAAGATGGCGCTTCTATGAACGCGCCATTTTCCGGGGTGGCTGCGGACTGCAATTTGCAGCGGGGGTGGCCCAGAAAGCTTGGGCCTCCCTGCGCTGCGGATTCCAGCCCCCAGCTGCCTAGTTGTACCTGGCTGGACACAAAAACAGGACGAAGCCCCACGTCAATTTTCTTTAAATTATTTCATGAAATAATTAAGAAAAAAAGGGCTTCCCTATATTGTTGTGTCCGGCCAGGTACAAATAGGCAGCTGGTGGTTGGGGGCAGCCCGTTCCTGCCTGCTGTACCTGGCTGGACACAAATATAGTGCGAAGCCCCACGTCAATTTTTTTTAAATTATTTCATGAATTTCCTGAAATAATTTAAAAAAATTGAAGTGGGGCTTCGCACTATATTTGTGTCCAGCCAGGTACAGCAGGCAGGAACGGGCTGCCCCCAACCACCAGCTGCCTATTTGTACCTGGCCGGACACAACAATATAGGGAAGCCCTTTTTTTCTTAATTATTTCATGAATTTCATGAAATAATTAAAAAAAATTGAAGTGGGGCTTCGCACTATATTTGTGTCCAGCCAGGTACAGCAGGCAGGAACGGGCTGCCCCCAACCACCAGCTGCCTATTTGTACCTGGCCGGACACAACAATATAGGGAACGCCTTTTTTGCTTAATTATTTCATGAAATTCATGAAATAATTAAAAAAAAAGTACGTGGGGCTTCGCCCTATTTTTGTGTCCAGCCAGGTACAACTAGGCAGCTGGGGGCTGGAATCTGCAGCGCAGGGAGGCCCAAGCTTTCTGGGCCCCCCCCCGCTACAAATTGCAGTCCGCAGCCACCCCGGAAAATGGCGCGTTCATAGAAGCGCCATCTTCTGGCGCTGTACCCAACTCATCCAGGGCCCTGGTGCGGTGGCTCACTGGGTAATAAAGGGGTTAGGGCCAGCTTGGTATTATCAGCTGGCCCCAAGCCCAAAATTCATGGGGTCACGCCAGTATTAGACATGACCGCCATAAATTTCTAGTAAAGTATTTAAAAAAAACACAACACCCAGAATAAAGTCCTTTAATTGAAATAAAGACACAATTCTTTATTGTTCTGAATTAAACCATACTTACCATCATGCCCATTCCAGCTGAAGCCAACGATCTCCTGCAATAAAAGAAAAATAATAAACCAACCTCATCCTTACCTTTCCATGGTTCCCACGACAGCTTCAGCTCTGCTACATCGAGATGACTGGCTGGACCGCAGCAGAACGCTGCCATCCTGTCTGTCATCCCGCAGACACTGAGAAGCGCAGGCTTGCTTGCGCTCCTCACTGTCTCGCTGTGACGGCATCCAGATGAGCCGAGGTCATGTCCAATGAACTCGGCTCACCTCATGCACGTCACTGACAGCGTGGGAAAATTCTCACGCTGAAGTGCTGAGTGCAGGAGAATTCTCCCACGCTGTCAGTGATGTGCATGAGGTGAGCTCATGTCCAATGAACTCAGCTCACCTCCTGCACGTCACTGACAGCGTGGGAAAATTCTCCTGCAATCAGCGCTTCAGCGTGAGAATTTTCCCACGCTGTCAGTGATGTGCATGAGGTGAGCCGAGTTCATTGGACATGAACTCGGCTCATCTGGATGTCGTCACAGAGAGACGCTGAGCAGCGCAAGCAAGCCTGCGCTTCTCAGTGTCTGCGGGATGACAGGCTGGATGGCGGCGTTCTGCTGCGGTCCAGCCTGTCATCTCGATGTAGCAGAGCTGAAGCTGTCGTGGGAACCATGGAAAGGTAAGGATGAGGTTGCTTTATTATTTTTCTTTTATTGCAGGAGATCGTTGGCTTCAGCTGGAATGGGCGTGATGGTAGGTATGGTTTAATTTAGAACAATAAAGGATTGTGTCTTTATTTCAATTAAAGGACTTTATTCTGGGTGTTTGTGTTTTTTTTAACTTTGACTATGGGGTTAGTAATGGGGGTGTCTTATAGAAGCCTCTCCATTACTAACCTGGGCTTGATGTCAGCTGGCATTATAAGCTGACATCAACCCCAACCCTATTACCCCCTGCCACCGCACCAGGGCAGCGTGGAAGAGCGAGGCTAAGTGCCAGAATTGGCGCATCCTATGAATGCGCCATTTCTGGGGCGGCTGACGGCTGGTGTTTCTAGCCTGGGAGGGGGCCAATATTCATGGCTCCCTTCCTGGGCTATTAATATCAGCCCCCAGCTGTCTGCCTAGCCTTTGCTAGCTATTAAATTAGGGGGGACCCCACGTCATTTTTTTTGGGGGGTCCCCCATTTTAATAGCTAGTAAAGGCTATGTATTCAGCTGGGGGCTGATATTAGTAGCCTGGGAAGCTCCGTGGGTATTACCCCCTTCCCAGGCTTCAAACATCTGCCCCAGCCGTCTGCTTAACCTCCGCTAGAGCCTAAAATTAAGGGGAACCCCACGCCAATTTTTTTAATAATAAATCCTTTATTTTAATACTAAATGACAAGTACAGTAACCAACACTATCACTGTACTTCATATATATGTGACTGACATGTTTCTATCTATCTAATCTATGTGTGATGCTCTATCTTTCTGTTCTAAATTGTCGGGTACAGATGCTGAATTGCCGGCCGGCTTTTTTAAAGAGACAGTGCATGAAAACACTATTATTTTTTTAAATAAATCCTTTACACTAAATGACAAGTACAGTAAGCAACACTATCACTGTACTTATTATATATGTGACTGACATGTTTCTATCTATCTAATCTATGTGTGAAGCTCTATTCTTTCTGTTCTAAATTGTTGGGTACAGATGCTGAATTGCCGGCCGGCTTTTTTAAAGAGACGGTGCACGAAAACACTAATATTTTTTTTAATAAATCCTTTACACTAAATGACAAATGCAGTAACCAACACTGTCACTGTGCTTCTTATATGTGTGACTGACATGTTTCTATCTATCTAATCTATGTGTGATGCTCTATTCCTTCTTGTCTAAATTGTCGGGTACCGGTGTATGCCGCTGCTGAATTTGCCGGCCGGCTTTTTTAAACAGAGTGTCTTCTGAGCAGTTTGTCAGCTTTTGGACACCTTTGCAGGTGTTTTCTATGTGTTTCTATGTGTTTTTGTTTGCCTGCCATTGGTTTTAACGGTGTTCGACGGTGTTCTAAGGTGTTCGATGAACAGTTCGACGAACAGTTCCTCGAACATCCCGGTGTTCGACGAACCGAACCGAACCCGAACACTACGGGGGTGGCTCAACACTAGTTAACACATGAAGAAAGAAGTGCAAAAGCCATGGAAAATCATGACACCAGCTGAAAGCTATCAGTAATTAGAAACCAATCTTGCAGCTTAGTGAAAAATCATATCAGCTAGTTCAACTGATCGCCTATAAAAAGGTGTATCTCATTACCAAGGTGCAACACAAGAAACATCTCATGATGGGTAAAGCCAGTGAACTGTCTCAAAACCTTCCCAACCTTGTTGTTGCAAAACTATACTGATGACATTGGTTACAGAAGAATTTCTAAACTAGTAAGGTTACAGCTATAATCTGAAAGTGGAAAGAACATAATTTCCCCATAAAACGGCCAAAACCAGGTGCTCTCTGCAAGATTCCAGACAAAGGAGTGAAAAGATTATCACAAGAGATGTCCAAAAGCTAAGGACCACCTGTGGAGACCTACAGAAAGACCTGGAATTAGCAGGTATAAGGCAGTATGCCCACGATGCGTTTTTGGTCTGTTTTTTGGTGCGGATTTGCAAGTGCAGAAACGCTCCAGAAACACATTGCATACCTTATCCCATGACTTCCTATGGTATTCTGCAAGTTCTGTGCGGATTTTACTTGCCGAAAAAAATCCGGACATGACCAATTCTTGTGCGTTTCTGCATGCGGATTTGCCTATACAATGCATTGGAAAAACGCATGGCAAATCCGCATGCAAAAAAGCGTCAAAAACACATGTAAAAACCGCATGCGTTTTTCTGCCAAGAAGATGCAGAAATGCTCAGGAAAATTTCTGCTTCATTTCTGCATTGTGAGCACTAAGCCTAAGGCTATGGCGATTAAAGTAAGCTCAGCAACATTTAGACAAGCCTGTGATATATTGGGAAACTATAGTCTGGCTAACCAAATTATAATAAATGTAAGTTTTCAAAAGTCAGTCTAACAAGTCAAGGAACCCTTATTATGATAAGTTAAATATTATAATGGGTAAAAAAAAAGACGAGGTGGAGAGGGGGCCCCTTCACTTGCATTGCCTATTAGGATGTCAACCTCCGCGGATAGGTACGGCTCATGACTTAGGGCCTTAAAGGGATATTTTACTGGTTGTATTGCCATATTTCCCCCCGTTTTTATGTACCCTTATTAGATTATTTTTTTTTTATATTTTATTATTCATTTATTTTTTCTTACTTTGCAACTTTTAATATATGCATTGAGTACGGAAAGTATTCAGACCCCTTTAAATTTTTTACTCTCTTTCATTGCAGCCATTTGTTAAATTCTAAAAAGTTCATTTTTTTTCTCATTAAAGTACACTCTGCACCCCATAATGTCTGTAAAAAACAGAACTGTAGAAATTGTTGCAAATTTATTAAAAAAGAAAAAAGAAAAACTGAAATATCACATGGTCATAAGTATTCAGGCCCTTTGCTTAGTATTGAGTAGAAGCACCCGTTTGAGCTAGTACAGCCATGAGTCTTCTTAGGAATGATGCAAAAGTTTTTCACACCTGGATTTGGTGATCCTCTGCCATTCTTCCTTGCAGATCCTCTCCAGTTCTGTCAGGCTGGATGTTGAATGTTGGTGGACAGCCATTTTCAGATCTCTCCAGAGATGCCTAATAGGGTTTAGGTCAGGGCTCTGGCTGGGCCAGTCAAGAATGGTCACAGAGTTGTTCTGAAGCCACTTGTTATTTTAGCTGTGTGCTTAGGGTCATTGTCTTGTTGGAAGGTGAACTTTCGGCCAAGTCTGAGGTCCAGAGCACTCTGAAAGAGGCTTTCATCCAGAATATCTCTGTACTTGGCCACATTCATGTTTCCTTCAATTGCAATGAGTCATCCTGACACTGCAGCTGAAAAACACCCCCATAGCATGATGCTGC
This sequence comes from Phyllobates terribilis, assembly GCF_046119375.1. Lineage (NCBI taxonomy): Eukaryota > Metazoa > Chordata > Amphibia > Anura > Dendrobatidae > Phyllobates > Phyllobates terribilis. The sequence continues at coordinate 232,458,654 of NW_027362763.1, forward strand.
CACCACCATGTTTCACTATTGGGATTGTATTGGGCAGGTGATGAGCAGTGCCTGGTTTTCTCCACACAAACCGCTTAGAATTATCACCAAAAAGTTCTATTTTCATCTCATCAGACCAGAGAATCTTATTTCTCATAGTCTGGGAGTCCTTTGAGCAAACTCTATGCAGGCTTTCATATGTCTTGCACTGAGGAGAGGCTTCCATCGGGCCACTCTGCCATAAAAGCCCGACTGGTGGAGGGCTGCAGTGATAGTTGACTTTGTGGAACTTTCTCCAATCTCTCTACTGCATCTCTGGAGCTCAGCCACAGTAATCTTGGGGTTCTTCTTTACCTCTCTCACCAAGGCTCTTCTCCCACAATTGCTCAATTTGGCTGGACGGTCAAGTCTAGGAAGACTTATGGTGGTCCCAAACTTCCATTTAAGGATTATGGAGGCCACTGTGATCATAAAAACCTTGAGTAATGCAGAAATTCTTTAGTAACCTTGGCCAGATCTGTGCCTTGCCACAATTCTGTCTCTGAGCTCCGGTGCTGTTCCTTTGAGCTCATGATTTTCATTTGGTCTGACATGCGCTGTGAGTTGTGAGGTCTTATACAGACAGGTGTTTGCCTTTCCAAATCAAGTCCTATCAGTTAATTAAACACCGCTGGACTCCAAAGAAGGAGTAGAACCATCTCAAGGAGGATCACAAAGAAATGCATAGCATGTGACTTAAAAATGAGTGTCTGAGCAAAGGGTCTGAATGCTTATGACCATGTGATATTTCAGATTTTCTTTTTTAATAAATTTGCAAAAATTTCTACATTTCTGTTTTTTTTTTCAGTCAAGATGGGGTGCAGAGTGTACTTTAATGAAAAAAAATGAACTTTTTAGAATTTACCAAATGGCTGCAATGAAACAAAGAGTGAAAAATATAAAAGGGGTCTGAATACTTTGCGTACCTATGGACCCATTAAAGTATTTGTGTTTTAATAATAAGAGCTTCTTCACTTTTTAGGCTGAGAATATAGTCTAGTCAGATAACACAAAAATTGAACTCTTTGGATACCATATTACACACCATGTTTGGAGGCCAAAAGGCACTGCATATCACCCCAAAAGCATCATATCATCAGTAAAGTTTGGAATTCAGGAAATCATGGTGTGGGGCTGTTTTTCAGCACATGGCACTGGCAAACGTCATATAATAGAAGGAAGGATGAATAGACAATTATATTGAGACATTCTTGATTAAAATCTGCTGCCATCTACCAGGATGATGAAGATGAAACAAGTGTCGGGGTAAAAGAGAATATATATATTTGTAACTTTTATATTTTTGTAACTTTTATACGCTTTTTTGCTAATGTACTAACCACCATTTTGTGTCATATAACAATAAGCTTTCCTTGCTATATATTACTCAAATCGAAACTTAAACTAAGACAGTTCCAGTGTTGCCAAGACTTATTTCAGAGAAACGAAACAAGATTATAAGCTGACGGCTGCAATATCTGCCCAGAGACTGAGATAAGGAGATGTGGACGAATCAGGAGTGGCTAGACACTGGACTTTCATGGCTTACCCCACTCCGGACAACCTCTTTCCCCTCCCATTATGTAGTGTATTTAGATTTGTGCATGTAAAAAATAAATTCAGAACATTGCTGAGAACGTTGTCTGTAGTAGTCTTTTGAGCGTGCTCTGAGCTTGAACCAGCTTGTTGTCTGACTCATTCTTTGAATGGTTGACCCATGCTCATAGTTTGAATTTGGAGTGACTGGAGGACGAGTGGAATGTCATCACGACCCCCACACAAGGGAGGGCATTTTAGCGGCACACAGACAAGGAAACTCTCAATTGGTTTCAGAGAAAGAGAATAAACTGCTAGAATGGCCCATCCAATCATGTGACCTCAATCCAAAAGAACATTTATGTAAGAAACTAAAACTCAGAGTTCATAGATGAAACCCACAGAATATTCAGGATTTGAAGAGTGTTTGTGTGGAAGATTGGGCCAAAATAACATCTGAGAAATACATGCAAGTCATTTCTCCAAACAGGAGGCATCTTGAAGCGGTCTTCACCAACAAACTTGTGTAGGAAGTATTAATTAAATTTCAGTAAGCGTGTTTATGACGACAACATTGCACTCACTCACCCTAGTGTCTCCATACTCTTCAATATTTTCTCCTTGTGTCATTTCTCATTATTACACATAACTTAATTGATGGACATCTATGGTTTGATTACTTTGCCTGTATGGATTGGTTGGGTTGTTACAGACATCTGGTGTGAATTTCATGTCAATAGCACCTTTTGAAATATATTTACTTAGAAAATTGGTGATGTATTCAATACTTACAATCATGGGCGAAAATTAAGTATTTCTCCCATAAAATTATTGCAATTGCACATGTTTAATTCCTTTTTGCGTACTGGAACAACAGAAAAAAAAACTGAGAAAAAAAAGGCAAATTAGACACAATTTCACACAAAACCCAGACAAAATTGTTGGCACGCTCAACCTACTATTTGGCTACACACCCTTTGGAATAAATAACTGCAATCAATCACTTCCTATAACCATCAACAAGCTTCTTACACCACTCAACTAGAATTTTGGACCACACTTCTTTTGCAAAAAGCTCCAGGTCTCTCATATATCAAGGGCACCTTCTCCAAGCAGCGATTTTAAGATCTCTCCACTGGTTTCTCCCAGAAAATGATTGCAGTTGCACATGTTTTGTTATACACGTTTATTTCCTGTGTGTGTATTGTAACAACATAAACAGAGAAAAAAAGACAAATTGAATACAATATCACACAAAACCCCCAAAATGAGAAGGACAAAATTGTTGGCAGCTTTGCAAAATTGTGAGTAGACAACTTTGCTTTAAGTATGTGATGCTCGTTTAAATTCACCTCTGGCAAGTAACAGGTGTGGGCAATAGGAAAATCACACCTGAAACCAGATAAAAAGGGGAAAGGTTGACTCAGTGTTTGCCCTGTGTTTCTGTGTGTGCCACACTAATCAGAGAACAGAAAGAGGAGAAGAAAACTGAGGACTGGAGAACCAAAATGTTTGAAAAATATCAACAATCTCAAGATTACAAGTCCATCTAGAGAGATCTTGACGTTCCTTTGTCCACATTCTGCAACATAATCAATCAAAACGTTTACAACTCATGACACTGTAGCTAACAGGGCTGTGGAGTCGGAGTCCATTTTGGTGGAGTTGGATATAATAAATTGGGTACACTAGTTCAATGCAGTTTGTGGGGAATATTTTTTCATAAGAATTTGGAAAAGTTATGAAATTTCCTATAAATGTCTGTCCTATTCCTGATCTAAGGGTCTAGACTTTTAGCTGAGATGAATCTGTGCTACAGTAAATTCATCACTTAAACATGAGCCATGTATGAAGGAGTCTGAGTTGTGGAGTCGGAGTTGGAGTCAGTGTCATTGAAATTGTGGAGTCGAAGGTTTGGCTTACTGACTCCACAGCCCTGGTAGCTAATCTCCCTGGACTTGGATGGCAAAGAAAAACTGATTAAAGGTTGCAACGCAGGATAGTCAAGATCGTGGACAAGCAGCCCCAATTAAATTCCAAAGAAATTCAAGCTGTACTGCAGGCTCAGGGTGCATCAATGTCAGTGCAAACTAGTCATCGACATTTGAATGAAATGAAACGCTATGGCAGAAGACCCCCACTGCTAACACAAAGACATAAAAAATCTAGACTGCAGGTTGCCAAAATGTAAATGAGCAAGCCACAATCCTTCTGGGAAAGCATCCTGTGGACAGATGATACAAAGATAAAGCATATCATTCTACTGTTTACCAAAAATGGAATGAGGCCTGCAAAGAAAAGAACACAATACCTACAGTCAAATATGGTGTAGGTTCAAAGATATTTGGGGGTTGTTTTGTGGCCTCTGGCACTGAAAGCCTTAACGGTTTGCAAGGCATCATGAAATCTGAAAATTACCAAAGGATTTTGTGTCACAATGAAGTGCCCAGTGTCAGAAAGCTGGGTTTGCATCCTAGGTTATGGGTCTTCCAGCAGAACAATGAACTCAAACACACATCAACAATCAGTCCGGATCTAAATCCAATTGAACACCTGTGGAGAGATCTTAAAATTGCTGTTGGGAGAAGGTACCCTTCAAATAGAGACCTGGAGCAGTTTGCAAAAAAAGAGTGGTCCAAAATTCCAGTTGACAGTTATAAGAAGCTTGTTTATAGGAAACAATTGATTGCAGTTATCTATTCCAAAGGGTGTGCAACCAAATATTAAGTTGAGGGTGCTAACAATTTTGTCCAGACCATTTTTAGGGTTTAGTGTGAAATCATGTCTCATTTCTCTTTTTTACTTAAATATGTGTATAACAAATCGCAATCATTTTCTGGGAGAAATACTTCATTTTCTGGAACAATTTCAAGGGTGCGAATGCCTTTGGCTATGACACACATATATATATATGCAAACACAGAAACGGGAAATGTTTTAGGCAGGTGTGGAAAAAATTCTGCCAGGTAAGAATGCTTTCAGAAATAGAAGTGTTAATAGTTTATTTTATCAAACAGCAAAATGAATGGACTAAAGGAAAATGTAAATCAAATAAATATCTGGTGTGTCCGTTCTTTGCCTTCAAAACATCATCAATTCTTCTAGGTACTCTTGCACAAAGTTTTTGAAGTAGCTCATCAGGGAGGTTTTTCCAAACACCTTGGAAAACTAACCACAGATCTTCTGTGGATGTAGGTTAGCACAAATTCTTCTATCTCGTCATGTAATCTCAGACAGACTTGATGTTAAGCTCAGGGCTCTATGAGGGCCATAACATCACTTTCAGGACTCCTTGTTCTTCTTTGCACTAAAGATAGTTTTTCATATATACAATACTGATATTCACTAGTGATGAGTGAGAACTTAAATGCTCAGGTGCTTGTTGCTCGGGTTGAGAAAATTGGAAGGCTCAAGTGCTCGACCCGAGCAACGAACCCAATGTAAGTCTATGGGAAACTCGAGTATTACACCACTTTTATGGGCTCACAATAAAACATACAAAAACGAAACCAAAACAGATTTTCCTAAGTAAAATGTTAAGGAACATCCTTTCCAGGGTAATGACTTGTATATAAGACAAAAGACATAGCGTTTTTGATCCGTTTTTGCACTTTTGCATTGCTTTCAACGGTGAAAAATACATTTACCAGTAAAAGTCATTTTAACATTTTACTACCTTTTCTGGCCATGTAGTGTGTGAGACATAATCAGACACATTCTGTTTCATTTATGAAGGAGGGACTCTGAAAGTCACAAAGTCTATTTTTATAGGGTCATCAGGCGGCCCTTAATATTCTTAAAGGGCCAGCAGTCAGCCCTCACTATTGTTAGAGGGCCATCAGCCGGCTATGCCTTGTTGTTCCAACTATTAAAGAGTGGATCTCCTATACTGTTATTGCGTATGCAGTGACTGCAAGGGCTGCCAAAAATTTGGATGCACCCCAATACCCCTTTGAAGAGGCACAGAGGAGGGCCTCAGTAACAACATGTTCCTCACCAACAAAATGGAGGAATTAGAATTAATTTTGTTGGAAAATAATTATGACATGGTGGGGATATCTGAGACATGGTTAGACGAAAGCCATGACTGGGTAGTTAATTTACAGGGCTATAGTCTGTTCAGAAATGACCATACAAACAAGCACGGGGGGTCATTTCTCGCTTGGTTTTGTCACTTATTGCGCCCCTTACAGCTTACAGATTTTAAAATCATCCTTAAAACCCATCTCGCGGGAGAATATATGTGAATCTAATGAAAATGTAGAGTCCCTGTGGGTGGAGATAAGGGGAGGGGGAAAAATAATAAATTACTGATTGGGGTTTGTTATAAGTCTCCAAAAATAATGGAAGCAGCGGAGAATATCCTCATAAAGCAAATAGATGAAGCAGTGACTCACGGAGAAGTCATTATTATGGGGGACTTCAACTACCCTGAAATACATTAGGGAACAGAAACCTGTAGTTCAAGTAAAGGTAATAGGTTTTTGACAACTATGAGAGACAATTACCTTTCACAACTGGTTCAGGACCCAACATGAAGGGGGCAACTGCTAGACCTAATATTAATCAACAGGCCAGACTGCATATCAAATACACAAGCTGGGGGTCACTTGGGTAATAGTTATCACAAAATAATAAGTTTTCATGTATCCTTTAATAAGATGTGTAGTAGAGGGGTTACAAGGACACTAAACTTCAGGAAGGCAAATTTCCAACGGTTGAGAGATGATCTTAGTGCAATAAACTGGGACGATATCCTTTGACATAAAATTACACAAAGCAAATGGGAGACATTTATTAGCTTACTGAAAAGGACCTGTGCACAATATATACCCTATGGGAATAAACATGCAAGAAATAGGAGGAAACCACTATGGCTAAATAGAGCTGTAAGGGGCACAATAAGTGACAAAAAAGAAAGCATTTAGAGAACTAAAGCAAGTAGGTAGTGATGAGGCATTAAATAAATACAGAAAATTAAATACATTCTGTAAAAAACAAATCAAGGCAGCAAAGATTGAGACAGAGAGACTCATTGCCAGAGAAAAGAAAAATAATCCCAAAGTATTCTTTAACTAAATAAATAGTGAAAAACTAAAAAATGATAGTGTTGGCCCTCTTAGAAATAGTCTGGGTGAAATGGTGGATGAGGATGAGGAAAAGCTAATATGCTAAATGATTTTTTTTTCAACAGTATTTACACAAGAAAATCGCATGACAGAAAACATGATCAGTGATAACAAAAATTCTCCATTAAATGTCACTTGCTTAACCCAGCAGGAAGTATGGCGGAGTCTAAACATCACTAAAGTTGACAAATCCCTGGGCCTGGATGGGACACACCCGCGAGTACTGCAGGAATTAAGTAACGTCAGAGATAGACAATTATTTTTAACATTTAAAGATTTCATAATAACAGGGTCTGTACCACAGGACTGGCGTATAGCAAATATGGTGCCAATATTCAAAAAGGGGACAAAAACCGAACTTGGAAATTATAGGCCAGTAAGCTTAACCTCTACTGTGGGTAAAATCGTAGAGGGTTTCCTAAGAGATGCTATACTAGAGTATCTGAAGAAAAATAACCTCATGACCCAATATCAACATGGGTTTACGAGGGACCGTTCCTGTCAAACTAATCTGATCAGCTTTTATGAGGAGGTAAGTTCCAGACTGGACCAAGGAAATGCAGTGGATGTTGTGTATATGGACTTTTCAAAAGCTTTTGATATGGTTCCATACAAAGGTTGACACATAAAATAAGAACAATGGGGATAGGGGAAAATATATGTATGTGGGTTAAGAACTGGCTCAATGAGAGTAAACAAAGGGTGGTTATTAATGGAATACACTCAGACTAGGTCACAGTTAACAGTGGGGTACCGCAGGGGTCAGCATTGGGCCAGCTTCTTTTTAACATATTTATTAATGACCTTGTAGGGGGCATACAGAGTAGTATTTCAATATTTGCAGATGACACTAAACTCTGCAGGGTAATCAATACAGAGGAGGACAATTTTATATTGCACTGCTCCCGGCACATTAACCCCCGCAATGCTGCGATCGAAGTCGATCGCTGCATTGCGGTGGCAAGGGGAGGTGATCGCAATACTCACCTCCTCTTCCGGCCTCTAGCGCTGTCTGCCGCGGCTTCCCAGATGTTGCCATGATGACCCGATGTCATCATGACAACATCCGGGTCACCAGACAGTAGTAAGATAGTTTGGTCAAGCGCTGTGCATGACCAAACGATCTTCTCCCTGTGCAGCGCTGATAGCCTGCATAGAACAGGTATGGTGCTCCATTACTGTGCTATGCAGGCGATCAGAATAAAAAAAGTGAAAATCCCATAGTGGGACAAAGTATAAAAGTAAAAAAAGTATCAGAAAGTGAAAAAAAAAAAAAAGTAAAAATATATAAAAAAAATAATCCATCAAAAATAAAATATAATGTACCCATCAGTAAATATTATTATGAAAATAACAAAACAATAAAAGTACACATATTTGGTATCGCTGCATCCAGAACGACCTGACCTATAAAGCTGTCCCACTAGCTAGCCCCTTCAGTGAACACGGTAAAAAAATAAAATAAAAAATGAAGCAAAAAGCCTTAGTTACTTAATGGTAACGGGATTTTTCGGAGCCCATGACAGCACCACGTGAGAGAGAGGATCCACCCATCAAGGACAGGAAACCTACAGGTTAAAAAGGGCGGCCCTGTCTTCCCGCCTCAGTTTAGTTAACAGAGCATGAGAGTACCGCCAAGGTTAGTTATAACAAAACATAATCACATTAAGTACATTACTTTTCATCAATTTCCCGCAAGGGTGCACAAAAAGAAATCAAATCTACAGGAGTGCACAACACCAGTGAAGGGAGGGGATATACGGGTGCTGTCATGGGCTCCGAAAAATCCTGTTACCGGTAAGTAACTAAGGCTTTATTCGGTCGTCCATGACAGCACCACGTGAGAGAATTACAGAGACGAAGGAAATTAGGGAGGGACCACAGCTTGAAGCACCCTTCTTCCGAAAGTGAGATCTGCAGAGCCACCCAGATCCAATCTATAGTGCCTATAGAAAGTAGAGGGAGAATACCAAGTGGCAGCCTTACAAATCTCCTCAATGGAAAGCCCTGTCTTCTCCGCCCAGGAGGTTGACACCGCTCTGGTAGAATGCGCCCTCAATCCCTCCGGTATCTCTTTATCCCCTGAGGAGTATGCGAGGGAAATGGCCTCCTTGATCCATCTAGCGATTGTAGCCTTTGAGGCCTTACAACCCTTCCTAGCCCCCTGATAGCAAATAAATAGTGACTTATCCTTTCTAAAGCCATGTGATACTTCTAAGTACCTTAGTACGCACCTCCTAACGTCTAAAGTGTGAAGTCTCTCCTCTTTTTGATTTTTGGGCGGAAAGCAAAAAGTTGGGAGAACTATTTCCTGGGTTCTATGGAATCGAGTGGCCACTTTAGGAAGAAAGGCTGGATCAGGTTTTAATATAATCCTATTGTCCAGAATTTGCGTGAATGGAGGGCATATTGAAAGTGCCTGTAGGTCACTGACTCTCCTGGCTGAAGTTAGGGCTACTAACAGGACCGTCTTTAGGAAAATAATTTTGGGGGAGACTAAATCTAGTGGCTCAAAAGGAGGACTGGTCAAGGCATCTAAGACAAAATTCAAATCCCAGGGAGACATCTTTGCTTTGGTAATGGGTCTACACCTAAAGGAAGCTTTTATAAAACAGCCTATCCAATAGTTATCTGCAATATTGGAAGAAAATAAAGCTCCCAACGCCGACACCTGTACTTTCAAGGTACTGGTAGTGAGACCTAATTCTAAGCCTCGCTGCAGAAATTCCAGAATTTTCCCAATAGGGGGCCCCTCCTCCACCTTAACTTCTGCAAAGGACAGAAACTTCCTCTAGGTCCTGGCATAAATATGGGTGGTAACAGGTTTTCTGCTAGCCAGGAGAGTATTCACTACATTTGCGGGGAATCCTTTGTTGGTCAATAACACCCTCTCAAATTCCACGCCGTCAAATGTAGACTCGGGGTTGGAGGATGGGAAAGTGGCCCTTGAGTGAGGAGGTCCGGAATCTCCGGAAGAACTCAGGGATCTGATATGGACATCTTCCGGAGACAAGGGAACCACGGTCTTTTGGGTCAAAAGGGACATACGAGTATCACTCTGGCCCGGTCTGCCCTGAACTTTTTTATCACCGCTGGGAGCAGGATCATGGGACGGAAGGCATATGCCAGAGGAAACCTCCAGGGAACCATAAAGGCGTCCACTGCCAGGGGTCCTTCTCTGGGGTCTAAGGAACAAAAAATTTCCACTTTCCGATTGGCTCTTGTTGCGAATAAGTCCACAGTCGGAAGGCCCCACATTTCTACGATTCTGGAGAATATTTGTGTTTTTTGGGACAATTCTCCTTCTTTTACAGAAGTACGGCTGAGGAAATCCGCTGTGATGTTTTCCTTGCCTTTTAGATGAGTAGCCGAAAGAGAGAGACAGTGATCTTCGGCTTTCAGCAGAAGTGCGTTCGCTACCCTCATCAAGTTTCTTGAGCGGGTTCCCCCTTGGTGGTTTATGTAAGCTACCGTGACTTGATTGTCCGAGAGTACACGGACATGCTGGTCCTGAAAATATATAAGGAACTCGTTGAACGCATGCTGCACCACCAGAAGCTCCTTAACATTTGATGACAACTGTTGCTCACTGCTTGACCAGGTTCCCTGCACTAATTTCCCTTCAAAGTGAGCTCCCCAACCTGTAGCACTTGCATCAGTGGACAAGACTGCAGTTGGACTACATTCCCAGGGAATCCCTTTAGCAAGATTGTCTTGTCGTAACCACCAACGAAGGGACCATATGGCACGAGGACCTAGCGTAAACTTACGGTCTAGATGCCCCTCTAAAGCTGCATTATTGTACAACACATCCCACTGAAAGGCTCTAGTCTTGAATGCAATTGTGACCAACGAACCGCAGGAAAAGTGGAGGTGAAGGTTCCCAATAGTAACATGGCCTTACGTAGTGACATAGAAGGTTTACGTATACATTGTTCTACCAACTCCCAGATTCTATCAATTTTCTCTTCTGGAAGACAACATAGCTGTTTCCTGGAATCTAATATGACCCCCAGATATTGTTGTTCCTTGAGTGGAGATAGTCTAGATTTTTCTAAATTTAGAAACCACCCCAAACTCTTTAAGACCGACATTGTCTCCTGCAGGTGGGTCTCGCATTGAACCAACGAATTTCCCACTATCAGGAGATCATCTAGGTAAGGGATAATTAGAATGTCCCTTTCTCTTATATGGGCCATAACTTTCGCCATTACTTTAGTAAAAACCCGTGGGGCTATAGCTAAACCGAAGGGGAGTGCAGTGTATTGGAAGTGTTTAACCACCCCATCTATTTCAATGGCCAGCCTCAAGAATTTCTGGTAATCACTATGAATTGGGATATGGTAATACGCATCTTTGAGATCAAGCACTACCATATAGCAGTGGGGAAAAAGTAACTTTATTACGGATTTTAAAGACTCCATTTTAAAGGTGTGTATTTTAAGGAAATTATTCAGGGATTTCAGATTTATAATTGTCCTGAAACTTCCATCCGGTTTCGGAATCAAGAAGAGCGGGGAGTAGAAACCAAGACCCTTTTCAGCTTCCGGAACCTCAATCAGGACGTGCTTTCTTATTAGGATTTGTACTTCCGAAACGAGGGCAGCCTGGCGTTCTGGGGAAGAACTAGAGGGAACAACCATGAACCTTTTGTGAGGCAATGCTTTAAATTGAAACTTAAGACCATACTTAATCAGGCTCAAAATCCAATTACTATGAGAAATCTGTTCCCAAGCTGCGACAAAAAATGACAATCTCCCTCCCACCTGGGCTGATTGTGTATCCCCTGTCTTCTGCTCAATTTTTGGAGACGGACCAAAGAGTAGACCTCTACCTTTTCGACCTCTTTCATCAGACTTGTCTTGCTCCCTGAAATAGCTCTTCCGGAAAAATTTCCTCTTCCGGAACGATCTCTTAAAGGAGGGTAGAGGTACTGATGGAAACCCATTCTTAGGGTCCCCCGCTTTCTCCAATAAGTCGTCCATGGTCTGACCAAAGAGGTATTCCCCTTCACACGGGATTGTACACAGTCTGGACTTAGTCTGTAAATCCCCTGGCCAGCTTTTAATCCACAAGGCTCGCCGAGCCGCATTTGACAGTGCTGCTGACTTTGCTGCCAACCTCACCGAGTCCACAGATGCATCAGCAAGAAAAGCTACCGCCCCCTGAACCAGTGGAAGGGAAGAAATAATGTCTTTCCTAGAAGTCCCATCCTTCAACTGACTGTCTAGCTGTTCAAGCCACACCATCAGGGCTCTGGACGTACAGGTAGCTGCTACTGTTGGTCTCAGTGCTCCCGCAGCTGTCTCCCATGCCCCTTTCAGGAAAGTATCAGCCCGTCTGTTTAGGGGATCTCTCAATGCACCCATATTATCGAACGGGAGGGAAGTTCTTTTCGCTGCTTTAGTAACAGCAACATCCAGCTTGGGTGCTTTTAACCAGGAGGAACACATAGCATCCTCAAACGGATATTTCCTTTTAAAGGATGGAGGAACACTACCCTTCTTGTCAGGTTTTCTCCACTCCTAATCAATGAGGTCTTTCACCCTTGAATTTACTGGAAAGACCCTTCTCTTCTTTAGCCCCAGACCACCAAACATAACATCCTCAGCTGACTTCTCTACCCTCGAGTCCACTATCCCCATTGTAGATCGGACGGCTTTTACTAGGGCATCGACATCCTTCAGGGGGAAGCACTGTCTGTCTGGCTCACTATCAGAGGAAGAGAAGGCGGAGGAGGAAGCGACCGATAGCTCAGAGTCTGAACCCGGCTGGGTTTCTTGAGGAATATGTCCAGACTCTGAACCTTGCAATGCTTTGCCTATTTCTTCCCTTATTAAAGTTCTTAGGCCTAGGGAAAAATCTGGGGTCTCCTCCGATATCATTTTGCTGATACAAAGCTGACACAGCCTTTTGCTATATGAATCAGGGAGTGGACAGCTGCATAAGGCACACTCTCCGTGCTTGGACTTCGAGGAACATTTCTTGCTCTAAAAGAAAGTCATAGACAGAAAGAAGGAGGAAACATTACTAGAACTTTCACGAAGATTCCACTCACCCCACAGAACCTTCGGTACCGTAGAAGCAGAAGAATCCAGCATGCATGGCGAGGAATCACGCCGCACCGGACCGTCCTTCCTGCTCTTAGTGGTAGCTCTTCTAGCTGTACAACCAGACCCTAGCCGGGAATGGCGCTGCGCCACTAGTTGTGAGGGCTCCCCAGAGGGCTGCTCCTGCAGCAGATGTTGTTGCCTAGGTGACAGCTCCTGTGAATCTTCCATAGCTTACAATGTAAGAATGGGCTGGGAAGCACCTCTGTATGTTACCAGACCCTTTATATACTGGCCATACCGGTACCATGTGTGGGTGTGTGTTTCCTTTTTTTTTTTTTTTTTTTTTTTTTTTACCCAGGAGGGCGTTACCTGCTCCTTGGTCTTCCTCCCCAGGTCCAGGTGGGCTACTCGCCGCCAGGTCCTCAATCCCCCGGCGTTCAGCTGCTCGCGCCAAAAAATTCAAACAAGCCCCGTCCCTTCCGGTGACGTCACAGGGCTTCCGCCCGGTGCACCGGAAGTCGCGTCAGAAGGTCGCGCCCGTCACGTGCGCCGCCGGCGCGACCTGGATCTCCTGCAAGCGGTAGCGGGGGGGGGGGGAGGAAGCCCGCTAGCGGCCCCACACCTGGCGGACATCTACCTCCCGTGAGGCGATGTCGCGCCTGCCGCAACGCTCACGGAGGCGCCCCCATGAGCCCTGCCGTGGTGTCTCCAGAGGACCGGGACGGACCGGCTCCAACCACCTGCTGTGGCCCTCTCTGGGACAGGAGTCCATCTTCTGCAGGTAAGCCTGCAAGGTCCCCCATCATGCACAGGAAACCTAAACTGAGGCGGGAAGAGAGGGCCGCCCTTTTTAACCTGTAGGTTTCCTGTCCTTGATGGGCGGATCCTCTCTCTCACGTGGTGCTGTCATGGACGACCGAATAAAACAATGCTTTATCACCATACCGCCAAACAAAAAATGGAATAACACGCGATCAAACAGACGAATATAAATAAAAATGGAACTGCTTAAAACGTCATGTTGTCCCGCAAAAACAAGCCACCATACAGCTCCATCAGCCGAAAAATAAAAAAGTTCCAGCACTCAGAATAAAGCGATGCAAAAAAATATTTTTTTCTATAAAATAGCTTTTATTGTGTAAAAGCACCAAAACATAGAAAAATGATATAAATGTGGTACCGCTGTAAACGTACTGACCCGAAGAATAACGCTGCATTATCAATTTTACCACACGCGGAACAGCATAAAATTTTTTTTTTAAAAAAACAATTGCTTAATTGTTGGTTTTTGTTTATTCTGCCTCCCAAAAATCGGAATAGAAAGCGATCAAAAAATGTCACGTGCCTGAAAATGGCACCAATAAAAGCGTCAACTCATCCCGCAAAAAACAAGCCATCACATGACTCTGTTGGCCAAAATATGGAAAAATTATAGCTCTCAAAATTTGGCGATGCAAAAACTAGATTTTACAAAAAATGCGTCTTTTAGTGTCTAACAGCTGTCAATCATAAAAACCCGATATGATTCTCGTATCGCTGTAATCGCACTGACCCGAAGAATAAAGACGTCTAATCACTTATACCGCACGAGGAAAGGCCTAAAAAATAAACTCTCGGGTTAGGGTTGTACTAGGGTTAGGGTTGGGATTTTTTTCAAAAGTAAAAAAAAAAAAAGATGACGATAAGGCGACTGGTGTTGAGCTCTCGCTACTTGAGTTTGCATCGGGTGCTCGGGTATGCACTGAGTATTGCGGATGCTCAAGTGACATGCTTGAGTCCCGTCCCCCCCCCCCATATGCTTCGCGGCCAAAAAAAACCTTGTGGGGATTGCCTGCCATGCACGAGCGATCCCCGCATGTTTTTTTTGGGTGTCTAATAACCATGAAACATGTGGGTGGGGACTCGAGCATGTCACTCGAGCACCCGTGATACATCGCGCATACCCGAGTACCCGATTCAAACTCAAGTAGCGAGCTCTTGCGCTCAAGACTAATCACAACTTATTCAATATGATGACCTAATGTTATCAAATTCTGTGTCGTACCTCTGGGTTCAAAATGTTCACTATACCCCTTGATAAAATCCTTGAGGGGTGTAGTTTCCAAAATGGGGTCACTTGTGTGGGATTTCCAATATTTAGGCACATCAGGGGCTCTCCAAACGAAACATGGCGTAAGCTCTCGATTCCAGCCAATTTAGCTTTCAAAGTCACACAGTGCTCCTTCACTTCTGAACCCTGCCGTGCGCCCAAACACTGTATTTTCCCCACATATGGGGTATTGGCGTACTCAGGAGTAGAGATGAGCGGAGTTCAACTAGAACTGTTCGCCAATCTCAAATTCGAGCTGTTTTGGGAGGTGTTCGAGTCGTTCGACAAACGCTAACGATTTGCAAAAAATTTGTCTGTTCGAGGTTATGTTTTATAACTGTTCGTGCACCAAAAGCGTAACTGGATTTTTTCACATCATGCAGGGATTGTCTGCCACTCACTGTAATGCTATAGCCATGGTTGTTGTGGCATTACAGTGGTTGCCCAAATCGATGGGAACAGTGCTCACAGTGAAACAAGAAAAGTTGGCAATTCAGCAGCGGCATACACCGGTACCCGACAATTTAGAACAGAAAGAATAGAGCATCATACATAGATTAGATAGATAGATAGAAACATGTCAGTCACATATATAAGAAGTACAATGACAGTGTTGATTACTGTACTTGTCATTTAGTGTTAAAATAAAGGATTTATTTTAAAAAAAATTGGCGTGGGGTTCCCCGTAAATTTAGTCTCTAGCGGAGGTTAAGCAGACGGCTGAGGCAGATGTTTGAAGCCTGGGAATGGGGTAATACCAACGGAGCTTCCCAGGCTACTAATATCAGCCCCCAGCTGAATACCTAGTTTTACTAGCTATTAAAATGGGGGACCCAAATCAAAAATAACATGGGGTTCCCCCTATTTTAATAGCTAGCAAATGCTAGGCAGACAGCAGGGGGCTGATATTAATAGCCCAGGAAGGGTGTCATGAATATTGGCCCCCTCCCAGGCTAGAAACACCAGTCGTCAGCCGCCATAGGATGCACCAATTCTGGCACTTAGCCTAGCTCTTTCCACTGCCCTGTAGCGGTGGCAGTGGGGTAATAGGGCTGGGGTTGATGTCAGCTTATAATGCCAGCTGACATCAAGCCCAGGTTAGTAATGGAGAGGCGTCTATAAGACACCCCCATTACTAATCCCATAGTCAAAGTTAAAAAAAACACAAACACCCAGAATAAAGTCCTTTGATTGAAATAAACACACAATTCTGAGGGTCTGAGAAAACTCTTCCAGACCTTTGGCAGTGTTCCCCTGCCACTACTGGATCGTATTTGTGTCTCCATCGCCTGTACTCCTGGGTTGTCCAACGTACTCTGACCTCTGTCGCCAGCATTTTCAGATGGGAATTTTTTTTAAATTATTCCGCAACAGGGGCCTTCTGGTACTGCACCATTTTAGTAGACCTGTCCGACACAGGAATAAGAGATAGAAAGTTCTCCTTGCAGTGTGGGTCTAGAAGTGTCACCAACCAGTAATGACTGTCTCCCAAAATTTGGAGAACGCGAGGGTCAAGGGAAAGGCAGCGTAATAAACTCAACCACGTGTGCTAGACTGCAAAGACGCAAGACTTCTGTGTCCTCACCAAGAGCACGACTGACCATGCTCTCCTTTTCCTCCTCCTCAGGCCATCCATCTATAGCGCAGGAAACTAGCTCCTGTTCTTCTTGGGCTGCTATGGGCATAAAAGGGGACAAACTTATGGTGTGGCACCCATGCTCCCCTGACCTCAACCCCATTGAGAACCTCTGGAGCATCATCAAAAGGAGTGTCTATGATGGCGGGAGGCAGTTCACATCTAAGCAACAGCTCTGGGAGGGTATTCTGTCCTCATGCAAAACAATTAAAGCAGAAACCATCCAAAACCTGACAAGTTCAATGGACGAGAGAGTTCAGAAGCTCCTTTCGAACAAGGGGTCCTATGTGCAAATGTAACATCACCTAGAATAAAGTTTTGAGGTGAAAACTGTTTGATTTCAGTTTGTAATAACCTGCTAATGCTTATAATTTCAATAATGACCATTTTTTTGTTCTTTATTAAAATGAAAAGGTTGAAAACTCTGCTGTGCATAATAATTTGGAACATGCATTTTGAGTGCAGTTTGAGTGTTTTATTTTTTAAAAAATACAATGTTATCATAGGCAGTTTGTACAAAAACCTTTCAATTGTACTCTAATAGTTATTTGACTGGAAAATTACAATGACGGCAATTCATATAGGTAATTTGGGAAAACCTGAGAAAATATTATTTGCATAATAATTTGGAACACAGTGCAGACTCGGGAAGACCTAACAGTTGTACTGGCATCTTCCGTCGTGTTGGTGTCCCGGGGAATAGTTGCCCGCCTTGTGTCTGTGGCCATCACACTGCTTGTTCCAGCCTGTTGTGGTGCTATGCCTCCTACCCCCTGTGTGCTGCTGTCCTTGCTCTGCAGGTCCTCCTGCCAGGTTGGGTCAGTTACTATATCATCCACCACCTCGTCTTCCACTTCCGCACCCTGTTTCTCCTCCTGACTTTCTGGCAATTGTGTCTCATTATCATCCACCTCTTGTGACAGTAATTGCACTTACCCACCCTCACCTTCGTGTGACCGTGGCTGCTCAAATATTTGGACATCGCTTCACGTGTTCTCCTCTTGTCCCGCTTGAAGCTGGCTAGTCGAGAGGCCTGAATCTATATATATGGAAAAGTGAACAGCTCTTCAGAGTGTCCAAGTGTGGAATCAGTAGTCTCCGGGCACTCGGCATGGTGGAAGAAAGGAGTATAAGGGTGAGGAATAGTGTTGAGCCATCCCCGTAGTGTTCGAGTTCGGTTCGGTTCGTCGAACACCCCCCGTGTGTTTGCCGAACTGTTCGTCGAACACCTTTGAACGCCATTAAAACCAATGGCAGGCAAACAAAAACACATAGAAACACATAGAAAACACCTTCAAAGGTGTCCAAAAGCTGACAAACTGCTCAGAAGACATAACTAACACATGGAAAAGTGACAAGTACATATAGTCATGCGAAAAGAAAAGAGGTGGAGGAGTAAAAGGAGGGGGAGACACAGATATAGGCATGTCATGCCCTTCTAAAATCCAAAAAGTGAGAAGCCGACACGGCCAGTCAGTTCCTGCCCGTGCCACCTCCGTGTCGCCGGGTTTGTGCCAGAGCCGCGGTGGACCCTGACGGCCAGCCCCCCTCTCCCAATACTGGTGCCTGTCCGCTGGTGGGTCGAGCGAGCCCCCCTGTGGTGGAGGCAGCTCTAAGCTTTTTAATTTAAATTGTCTCTCTAATTTGAATGAATACACTTTAAATCCTTTTACAAGGATCTATTGGAGGGTAAGTCTCATGCCAGCAGCAGCGTAATTCCAGCTCCAGTAGCGTCCACTAAAGCTGCTGCAGTTAAAAAGCTCTTATAAGGATCGAGCTCGGCTGTCCACCGCAAGGCATCCTACTGCCAGTCCCAGCCCCTATGCCTTGGGGTGCCTCCTGATGCTCTTCACTGAGTATCCCGTGGTCCCGAAGCATTTCCTTTGAAAAGATTAAGTGTCCAAACTACAGGTGGTGAAGCTTGCTTAACAGCTGGGATAATCCGCTGACTAGCAGACACTGCTGCTAGGCACAAAGCATTTCCTGGGCTAGATGCAGTTAAAAATTTGTAATTAGATACTTTCGTTGGATGCTGAGAAAGCATTCCATTGAGTCTCCTGGCACGCCATATATTATTCTCTTAAAAAGCTTGGGGTAGGGGTCTAGGGGACCCTTTTATAGCCAAAATCACGGCCCTGTATCGCAATACGTCACCTAGGCTGAAGATAAATGGAACTGTAGCACCCTGAGGGCTCGGTTGCTACAGAGGTATTGCACCTCACCCAGAGGTGTGATATCTCACTCTCAGGTAAGGATGGAGTGTGGATCAGGACCCGACACCTGCATGCATTACACCACATTGCCGTGGGGCAGGGCGACCAATATGCCCCTGAGATGGGCAGGACAGTCCATGTCCCTGGCTGGAGTGGGGGGAGGGAACACTGAGGAAGGGGAACCCTGTAGTGCAGGAGCAGGGAGGAAGCAGTTCCTGGGTGCATTGAGAAGGGAGTATAAAAGGTGGGCACCATCTTAGTTCAGTGCAGAGAAGTCTGACCAGAAGTGACAGGGAGCAGGGGCTCTGCATGAGCTTTGCTCCAGAGGCGGGCCTAGTAACAGAGGCCCAGGCCTGGAAGAGGGAGAAGGAAGGAAGAGGAGCGGAGAAGGCTCCAGGAACGAGGAACGAAGGGATCCCAGGGGTGCGGACGGGCGAGTCGCCACCGCATGCCCGAATCCACCTGCATGGAGGGGTCAGGCCAAAGGGGGAGACCGGTCCCCGAAACTAGTGGAGGCGGGAAACGACCCTCAGCTAGAAACCGGAGGCTGTGACATTTTATGTGGCGCAGCCCCTCGCTACACCCGCTAGGAAGGCACCACATAGGGTCAGGGAAACTGGCGCCAAGTTTACCAAGAGGAGGCCCGAGGCAGCCGGACAGAAGGGTTGGTAAGACAGGCCAGACAAAGGACACACAAAGGGGATCCTGTGAAGCGCTCCAAAGTTATCTGGGAGTTGTCTGAGCCCCTCACCTGGTGAGCACAGTACGACGTGGGCAGCCGTTACCTGCAGAAGTGGTCTGGATAATAAGAACTGTGAGTAAAGGCCCTGGACTGCATCACTGACTCCGTGTCGTTACTGCTGCTGCCGTGCACCATCACCCCCATCCTCCGCATACACTGCCCTGAGACTATACTCCTCCCGTGGGGAGTTATGCTACGCTCTGCTGCACCCACAACACCAGCCTCAGCGATCTGCCCTGCAGCGGCGGTTCACTCTGAAAGCAATCCACGGGTGGTGTAGTCAGACATTTAAACATTAAAACCACATAAATAGTTCCGCCACTGGTTTGACCGCCCTGAGCCACGGAACCGGGACGCCGCCACGGAGACTACAACCACCAGCATCCACCAAAAAGGGTCCGGCTCCGGGTGTCCCAAGGCCCAGTGGGTGCGTCAGAACATTTTCATCACCTTTCATAATCACCAATGGGACAAGGCAGGGATGTCCTCTGTCCCCTCTCTTATACATCCTAGTGACGGAGCACCTGCTCTCACCAATTCGCCATAACCCCAATATTAGGTGGATTGAGGTGGGAGACACAGAGTACAAGTGCTCTCTATTTGCTAATGATGTCCTAGTATATATCACTCAATCACATATATCCATCCCTGCTGTTATGGCTGAAATAGATCATTTTGTTACATGGTCAAATTTTAAAATCAATGCAGCGAAGTCTGAGGCCCTCGATGTCTCCCTCCCCAAATCCATACAGGATTCCATCCAGTCCAACTTTCCCTTTGCCTAGCCCTCACAGGGTATCAAATACTTAGGAATTCCTATTCATAGAGACCTCTCCCGTCTACGTTATCTTAATTTTGGGCCCTTTATTGAACAACTCCATACAGACCATGGTTGGCAAGTTAGAACTGTAAGATTCACTACGTGAACCACTGGTGTTTTGTGGAAAAGCACATCTACACTGTGTTCCAAATTATTATGCAAAAAGTGTATAGGAGTGATAAGGGAAGAATTTGTTTGTCAGTTAAACTCATTGATGGAGATGTGTGTCAGGGTTCTTTATATCACTGTAAGCAATTGCAGACACCTGTGCTAATTAGTTTGGCAGTTGTGTCCAATGAAAGGCAAGACTACTTAAGAAGGCTGTCCCACATTATTAAGCAGCCTACATTTTCTGCCAAAATGGGAAAGACAAAGGATGTGTCGGCTGCTGAGAAGCAACAAATTGTGAAGTGTTTAGGTCAAGGCATGACTACAATCAACATTGCCAAGACACTTCATCCTGATCATCGCACAATCAAGAAGTATGTAGCTGATTCACAGTACTCAAGTGTGCGTGCTGATAAGGGAAAATTGAGGACTCTTTCCGACAGGCAATTACGTCAGGTTAAAAGAGCAGCAGCAAAAAAGCCTTGTCATAGCAGCAGACAAGTTTTTGAAGCTGCTGGTGCCTCCAACGTCCCCCGAACAACAAGATGCAGGGTCCTTCAGAGGTTTGCAGCTGTGCGTACGCCATCCTGTCGACCTCCTCTATCCACTTCACACAAGCAGAAACGGCTCCAGTGGGCCAAACATTACATGAAGACTGATTTCAAAACTGTTTTGTTCATGGATGAGTGCCGTGCAACGCTCGATGGTCCAGATGGATGGAGTGGAGGATGGCTGGTTGATGGACACCCCACGCAAACACGGCTACAGGGCCAACAAGGAGGAGGTGGAGTAATGTTTTGGGCTGGAATCATGGGGAGAGAGATTGTCGGCCCCTTTAGGATCCCTGAAGGGGTAAAGATGAACTCCATAATGTATGTGGAGTTTCTCAAACAGCACTTCCTGCCATGGTTCAAGAAGAAGAACCGTGTATTCCACAGCAAGATCATTTTTATGCATGATAATGCACCGTCTCATGCTGCACATAACACATCTGCATCTCTGGCTGATATGGGCATAAAAGATGACAAGCTTATGGTGTGACCCCCATGCTCCCCTGACCTCTACCCCATTCAGAACCTCTGGAGCATCATCAAAAGGAGTGTCTATGATGGCGGGAGGCAGTTCACATCTAAGCAACAGCTCTGGGAGGGTATTCTGTCCTCATTCAAAACAATTGAAGCAGAAACCATCCAAAACCTGACAAATTCAATGGACGAGAGAGTTCAGAAGCTCCTTTCGAACAAAGGGTCCTATGTGCAAATGTAACATCAACTAGAATAAAGTTTAGAGATGAAAACTGTTTGATTTCAGTTTCTAATAACCTGCTAATGCTTATAATTTCAAAAATGACCATTTTTTTGGTCTTTATTAAAATGAAAACTTTGATCGAAGAGTGTGGGTGATCTAAGAGTGTGGCAACCCAGTAGTCAGGATTACTTTGAATCTGAGGGTCATGTTGCAGGTAGTGCAGCAAGAAGGCACTTATGTGTCTTGCGCATCTCGGAGCCCCAAAATAATTTTCCGGGCTAGATGCAGCTAAAAATTATTATTAATTTTAAATCTGGTGGAGCTTAGTATAGATGGCCTAATAGAATCAGTACTGCACACTGCTACAAAGCCCAAATTATTTTCCAGCCAAGATACAGATAAACATGATTAGTAATTTTAAATCTGGTGGAGCTTAGTATAGATGGCCTAATAGAACCAGTACTGCACACTGCTACAAAGCCCAAATTATTTTCCAGCCAAGATACAGATAAACATGATTAGTAATTTTAAATCTGGTGGAGCTTAGTATAGATGGCCTAATAGAATCAGTACTGCACACTGCTACAAAGCCCAAATTATTTTCCAGCCAAGATACAGATAAACATGATTAGTAATTTTAAATCTGGTGGAGCTTAGTATAGATGGCCTAAAAGAATCAGTACTGCACACTGCTACAAAGCCCAAATTATTTTCCAGCCAAGATACAGATAAACATGATGAGTAATTTTAAATCTGGTGGAGCTTAGTATAGATGGCCTATTAGAATCAGTGCTGCACACTGCTACAAAGCCCAAATTATTTTTCTGCCAAGATACAGATAAACCTGATTAGTAATTTGAAAGCTTAAAATGGTTGGTGAGGTGATTTTAACCAGTCATCAAGCTTTTACTCTCCCCAGGATGACACAGGGGTAGAAAAGTCATTTCGGATCCATGATTTGTTCATCTTTATGAACGTGAGTCTGTCTACATTATCAGTGGAGAGCCGCGTGCGCTTATCTGTCAGCACACCACCAGCAGCGCTGAACACACGTTCAGACAGAACGCTGGCTGCGGGGCATGACAAGATCTCCAAGGCGTAAGTGGCTAGCTCCGGCCATTTATCCAGATTGGAAGCCCAAAAAGAGGAAGGGTCCAGTGACACAGTCATGGCTTCAATGTTTACTTGGAGATACTCCTGTACCATCGTCTCTAGGCGTTGACTATGTGTCAGACTTCTTGTCTCCTATGGCCTTGCAAAGGATGGGCTAAAAAAGTGGTGAAATTATTCCGCAAAATTGATGTTACCAGCAGATACTGTGTTTCTGTTACGGTTTGAGTGCTGAACACTTGACGGTCCCACGGTTGGCAAGTTGGAACTGTGAGATTCACTACGTGCACCAATGGTGTTTTGTGGAAAAGCACATGTAAGATTCTGCAATAGTCTCTGCTGATACTCCTGCATGCGTGCATCCCTTTCTATGGCAGGAATAATTTCTGCAAATTTACTTTTGTACCGGGGATCTAACAGTGTGGCAACCCAGTAGTCAGGATTATTTCTAATTCTCACAATTCGAGGGTCATGTTGCAGGTAGTGCAGCAAGAAGGCACTCATGTGTGTTGCGCATCCAGGAGCACCAAGTCCCTGTTGTGTTGGTGGCGAGGTAACAATCATGCTTCCTTCCTCTGTCCTCTCCCTCCAACCTCGCACAACAGAAATGTGATCAAGGTCTCCCTCATCTGATGAGTCTTCCATTCGTTCGTCCTCCACTTCTTCCTGGGCTCCTGCACCTTCCTCACTAGTTTGGCTGCTACCATGCGCCCTGGTAAAACCATCTCCCCCACCCTCACATGCCTGCCGCCTTGGTGCTGCCGACCGTCTGGACCTTGCAGATGTTAGCCCTTCCGAATACAACTCCTCCTCCTCTACTCCCTCCACCTCCTCTTGTGCCACCACCTGACTCCGAATTCTGTTTAACATGTGCTCCAGCATGTAAATCACCGGAATAGTCATGCTGATAATGGTATCGTCAGCACTAAACATCTTCATTGCCATTTCAAAACTGTGCAGAAGGGTGCATAGGTCCCTGATCTGAGACCACGCCTCCAGCGTGATTTGCCCCACCTCTGGATCTCGTTGGCCCAGGCTATACGTCAGAACATATTGCACCAGGGCTTGTCGGTGCTGCCACAGTCGCTGCAACATGTGCAGAGTTGAATTCCACCGGGTAGGCACATCGCATTTTAGCCGGTGAAGTGGCAGGCCCAACGACTTCTGTAGAGATGTAAGTCGCTGAGCTGCGGGATGAGAATGGCGGAAGTGAGCACACAGCGACCGTGCCCTCTGCAGAAGGCCATCTAGTCCGGGATAGTGGGCTAAAAATTGCTGGACAACCAGGTTCAACACGTGAGCCATACAAGGCACGTATGTGACATTGCACCGGCGAAGGGCCGCACCCAGGTTTGCAGCATTGTCGCACACGGCCTTCCCTGGTTTCAGGTCCAGTGGAGACAGCCATTCATGAAATTGGTTCTCCAGAGCTGACCACAACTCCTCAGCTGTGTGACTCACATTTCCCAGACATTTCAAAGTAAAAACCGCCTGATGACATTGAGCCCTACTGCCAGCATAGTAAGGAGGTGTGCAGGATCCCTTCTGCGCAGTTAGAAAGCTTGTGGCATGACCAGACAGGCTTTGGGTGCAGGTGGAGAACCGAGAGGAGGTTGAGGAGGCAGAAGCAGTGGAGGAACTTTGAGATAAAGAGGATTGACGCACAACTCGTGGGGACGGCAAGACTTGGACAGCAGCCCCTTGTCCTGCTGTCACCATAGTTACCCAGTGCCCAGTCAGCGACATGTAACGCCCCTGTCCATGCCTACTCGTCCAAGTGTCTGTGGTGAAATGCACCCTGTCACACACAGAGTTTCTCAAAGAAGCGGTGATGTTGTGTGCGACATGCTGGTGGAGCGCAGGCACACCTTTCTTTGAGAAGTAGTGCCGACTGGGCATCTGGTACTGGGGCACTGTGACGGACATAAGGTCTCGAAAATCCTCTGTGTCCACCAGGCGGAAAGGCAGCATTTCTGTAGCCAAGAGCTTGCAGATGGTGAAATTCAACCTCTTAGCTTTCTCATGGCTAGGAGGAAATGGTCTTTTACTTGTCCACATCTGAGGGACCGAGGGCTGGCTATTGTGCTTAGACGGGGTTGATAAGGGTGTCCCCGGCAAACTGCCGGTCTGTGAGGAAGATGCAGGTGGATATGTTAGGTTGCCTTGATCCAAAGGTGGTGCTATCGATGTTGGACAGCGCTCAACACCAGCTGGTGTTACCACCTCCAAAGAAAATGATGACCTGCCAATCACGCTGGCTGTTGCGGGTAAAGAGGTGGCAGGTCTGCGTCCCAAAACAGGTGTGACTGCTGTCCCCCCAGTCACAGAGGATGAAGAGGCCGCGGATGCACAAGATATGGCAGACGGTGGTTGGCCCGGCCGGCTAGGCCGCATTGTAGCACAGTGAGCTTCCCACTGCAACTTATGCTTCATGTCCATGTGCCGGTTCATGCATGAAGTACTCAAACTATGTATTTTTTGGCCTCTACTTAGCTTTTGCTGACAAATGTTACAGATAACACGAGTTGGGTCATCTTTATCGATCTGAAAAAATGCCCAGGCTATGCAAGGCTTAGCACCCATGCGACCTGAAGAGCCACCACGACTTGTGGTGAGAGGCAGAGTTGTGTTTGAGGATGCAGTTGTTGAAGTGCTTCCAGTACTACGTCTCTGTCCAGGAAGGCGCAACCTGACCTCGTCGTCACTAGCATTCTCCTCCACCTCCTCTGCTGACCTCATCTCTTTGCTGACTGTGGGTTGACAGTATGTGGGATCTCCAACCTCATCATCATCACCCTGTGCGTTATCACACCCGTCGTCCTCAGAGCCAACCTGTTCCTGCCCTGACAAAAAACTAAAGTTGTCGCTCCAATCAGGTATTTGAGTCTCATCATCGTCTTCCTCATTGTCTCCACCAACAGGAGTTACAGTTTGGGAATGAGGGTCTACATTATGGTCAGAACCTTCTGCGTCTGGTCCTGGATCCGACTCATAAAGATTCTGGGCATCAGTGCAGATCATTTCCTCGTCTGGATTCACAGAAGCGCTGGAGTCGACCTCTGATTCCCAGGCTATAGTATGAGTAAACAGCTCTGCAGACTCAACCATCTGTTCTACCTCATACTCAGACGGGCAGCTGGAGATTTTGGAGCTGTGAGGAAGCAAGTGCGATTGGGGTGACACCTTTGAGGACTGGAGTATTTGTGATGTTGAAGTTGATGTGGAGGAGAGCCCACTTAAAGGAACACTTGATATCCGTTGAAGCACCTGCTGTTTTTGTGCCTCATCTGGAATTTGTAGCGATTGGCGTGGCCGTGAGAAAGGGATCTTATCACATTGTCCGCTAAAAGAAGTAGACATTTTAGTTTGGCTGGAAGATGGTCTTTCTTCTGCAGATGATACTGTTGCTTTAACACCTACATGACGGACACAACCTTTTTTCCCCTTCCCAACACGCCTATTCCCCTTTCCACCAGCAGCAGGCCTTTTTCCACTCATTTTGGTGGTTAACTAATTCACAACTCTGGAGTTGTTTGCACAAAAAAACAATGGATGGGAACCGAGCAGAGCTGAGTGGTCAAACTGTGGTATTTGGCCAAAACTATTGGCTGGGTTAGATGCAGAAAAAAATTATATTCAATTTGCAACCTGATGGAGGTCAGTATAGATGGACTAATAGAACAAGTCCCACACACTGCTAGAAGCCCAAATATTTTTTCAGAGCTAGATGCAGAAAAAAATTATATTCAATTTGCAACCTGATGGAGGTCAGTATAGATGGACTAATAGAACAAGTCCCACACACTGCTAGAAGCCCAAATATTTTTTCAGAGCTAGATGAAGAAAAAAAATATTTTTAATTTGCAACCTGATGGAGGTCAGTATAGATGGACTAATAGACCAAGTCCCACACACTGCTAGAAGCCCAAATATTTTTTCAGAGCTAGATGCAGAAAAAAATTATATTCAATTTGCAACCTGATGGAGGTCAGTATAGATGGACTAATAGAACAAGTCCCACACACTGCTAGAAGCCCAAATATTTTTTCAGAGCTAGATGCAGAAAAAATTATATTCAATTTGCAACCTGATAGAGGTCAGTATAGATGGACTAATAGACCAAGTCCCACACACTGCTAGAAGCCCAAATATTTTTTCAGAGCTAGATGCAGAAAAAAATGATATTCAATTTGTAACCTGATGGAGGTCAGTATAGATGGACTAATAGAATGATGCTATGCCCAAAAGGTTTTACTTCACTAGGTGCAGTAAAAAAATTGGTATTCTATACACAGGTGGTGTAGCTTGCAACACAGATAGGCTACTCCACTGACTAACACACTCTGCAATAGGCCAAAAAGGATTAGCTTTGCTAGATTTAGCCAAATGCTGTGAAAAAAACTTGCACAGCACTGGCACAGACCTGCCTGGCAAAAACTGATAGGAACTGATGTAACTTAGTCCTGAAAAGGACTGCAATTACAATTAGTCTTTACTCCCACAACCTATCTATTTAAGAGCACAGACCTGCCTGATAAAAGTCGTAGGAAATGCTGTAACCTAGTCCTTAAAAGGACTGCAATCACATCTATTCCCTACTCCCAAGCTATCTGTAGATTTGTGCGAAAATTGGCTTGAAATTAACAACGTATAGCACACACAGCAACAGCGGTGCCGTCTAACACGCAGCTGCAGCAGTGAGAAAATGGTGGCGACAGGGAAAATAGCTGAGTCTTATAGGGCAAGGACATGTGACATATACTGCCAATGACACATGCCCTTGCTTGTGTGAAAAAAAGCACTTCGCGCCGTGTGTGCGCTGCTGATAGGCTGACAGATTGCACTTCCCCACTGTAAATGCGGGAAAGAGAAAAAAAAATTATTCCTGCAGAGATCCATCCCCTGCCCCTCTGTACACTCAAACTGTGTATTAACATTAATTTTCATCATTACTGAGAAAAAATACAGTTATGATTTTGGTGCACGAACAGTTATCAAACATAACCTCGAACAGCCGAATTATTTCAAATCGTTCGTGTTCGCCAAACGGCTCGAACACCGGCCAAAACAGCTAGAATTTGAGATTGGCGAACAGTTCGAGTCGAACAACACTCATCTCTAGTGAGGAATATGCGGTCCAAACTCACGGCTACTCTGACTTGCCCGTGTGGGAGACAGGGTGGTGGTGGTAAGTGACTGGAAGATTTATCTGCTATCCAACCAACAACCTTTTCACACTGCTCTGGGTTCAATAGTGGTGTTCTGCGGTCCCCTAGTAATTGGGACAGGAAGGTCGATTGACAAGATGTGGGTGTTTGTTGTGGCACAATTTCATCTTGCCCCCAGCCTCGGCCTCTGCATACACCATCACCATCACTTCCTCATCCCTTGCCACAAGCCTTGCCCATTTTAAATGGAGGATAATATTTTGCACGGTAGCTACAAATGGCTGGATTTGTACCGCAGTTATATGTGATATGTCTGACGGATGCCCACGGTTTTAAATAGTGGCCTTGTAGTTTCCTATTATTGCCAGCGACTTTGTGTGAATAGCTTTACTGACACACTGCTGCCAAAACTGTAAATGGAGTACAATATTTTCCACAGTCGCTACAAATGGCTGGATTTTTATCGCTGTAATATGGGATCACGTCTGATGATGGAAAAGATCTGGCTGTATTCTGCAGTGCTAAAAAGCAAATGGAGCAGTAAAATGTTGGAATCTTTATTTTCTTAAAAAGTATCAGGATTAAGAGAAAAAAAAACCCTGATATCTAGTCCAATGGCTATCTGCAACAGGCAGCAGCAGCACAGAACGAGCAATGGACACTATTATGCTGCATAGTGTTCACAAATTTCTTTGCCTGCCTAACTCCTGCTATCATCACTGAATATATGCAGCTAGATTATCCCTCAGAAGGACTGTTCGTTCAGATAGATATGCATCCTGGTGTGGAATACCTATACCTAACTATTACACTTCTGTCCTTAACACAGCAGCAACTCTCCCTACTCTGCCCGTCTGAAGGTTAGACTGATGAGCATAGCGTCACAAGATATTATATAGACCCGATGACGCTATGCGGTCAGCCAATCACTGTAATGCCACAACCAAGATGGCTATGGCATTACAGTGAGTGGCAGACAATCCCTGCATGTTCATTGGCTCTCTAAAGCACGCCAAACATGCAGGGCGGGGATCAGGGCTCCCGCCTGAGCATCCCGGAAATACTCCCCGAGCATCTAGAGCAGTGAGATGCTCGGGCGAGTACAGAGCACACTCGCTCATCACTAATATTCACCCATCGTGTAATACCATCAAGGATACTTAAAGCGTAAACAAGAACAAGAAGTTCTGGAAGTGATGATGATATGGCCCACCCAAAGCCCTGATCTTATCACATCTTTCTGGGACTGAATGAAGAGACCAAAGGGTATGTGCAAGCCTACCTTCACAAAAGATCTGAGGATTGTTCTCAGAAATGTTTGGCATAACCTCCCTGCAGAGTTCCTTCAAAACCTGTGTGCGAGTGTTACCTGGAAGAATAGATGCTTTGATACTGGTTTAAAAACAAAGGGTGGTCACATCAAATATTGATTCAATTTAGATTTCTCTTGTTTTTTCAATTAGCATTTTGTTAATAAAAATAATCTTATTACTTCTGTTTTTATAGCATTTTTACTTTTTCAGATTTTTTTTCCACACCTGCCCAAAACCATATACAGTATATTGCACAGCAACAGGTATTTTAAAGAGATACCTAGTTAAACAAAGGAAATGTTGGAGTGAAAACCGATTGAATAGGATAGGTGTAATAGTAGAATTAGGATAAGTACACCGTAGAGATTTTCAGTTGACCAATAGATGTACCAGGCGTTGAAACCCCACTGATTTCATATTAATGACCTATTCTACAAATATTACAATATTTTCTGCCAAGATAACTTCTTTAAGGTCAATAATACACTGTGCAATGGGATTTAACTGTACATCCAGATTTCAAGTGATTTTCCACAATCGGGCGTACAGTTCCATCTGAAGATTGGCATGGGCTCATCGTTATGCCCATGCCATCCGAAGCAGAAGCTGGCTGTTGTACACAGCCAGTCTTCTGCTGCATGCATTAAAACTTGACATAGCTCCGATCCCAACGCTATAACCCCTTAACTGCCGCTGTCTAGTAGTAACAGAGGTATGTGAGGAGTATGACAAAGGTCCATGGGCTATATGGTCATGGGAATCCCGATAGTTGTTATATGGAAACAGGAGACCTGACAAAGCCATATCCCTCAACAAGTCAGGTCAGGTCCTAATGAGGGGTAGGCACAAATAGGCTGTCAGTAAAACATTGGCAGGTTAGATAATACACTTTAGTTCCCTGGGGGGGGGGGGGGGGGGACTAGTAAATAAAAAATAATTTGTTTAGAAAACAACCTCCCGCAAAAAAACAAAAAAAAACTACATATTTGGTATTGCTGGGTTTGTAATGTCCTAAAACTATATAATTTTTTATTCGGTATGGGAAATGCCATTAAAAAAATGAAAAATATGAAAAACTATGCCATAATTGCGATTTTGCTACTCTTGGCTAAAAAAATAAAATAAATAAAAGTGATTAAAAAAAGTCATGTATTCCAATATGTTAACAACTAAAGCTTGTTATGCAAAACACAAGCTGTCATACAGTTAAGCAAAAAGAAAATTGAAAAAAAGTTATGGCTCTTAACATATGGTGATCAAAGAAAGCTCTATATACGGTAAAATAAAAAAAAAGTGCGAGTGAGAAAGATTTAAAAAAAAAAGAAATTTCTTGTGCAAAAGTAGCAAAACATAAAAGCTTATGTGAATTTGATATTGGCATGACTGAATCAAATCTATAGAATAAATTTAATATGACATTTATGCAGAATGGTGTTTAAGCAAGATAGACAAAATAGATAATTGCTGGGGGGGGGTTTGTTCAAAAGCTACTCTTAAAGAGTTGCAGAAATAGCAGTATGCCTATACAACTCTACATACACCAGTACACAGTACCGCTAATGCTACAAAAGGGCAGGCTAAGTTCCTGTCTATTTATCTTGTATAGACTGAGATATCGTTTCAGTCTATACAAGATAATCATCTCATAATAGACAAGTAGAAAAAGAAAGGCATCACATAACATGGCAATCTTGTAGTGATCATGAAATAAATGTGCAGTAGTGAGTGGGAAGAAAGCCGTTATATATTACAAGTGGTATGTAGTATGATACCGTACATATACAGAATAGCCCAAGATAAATACACTGTACGGTACATGATGATACATTATAACAATGTGCAATTGATTAATATACAATGTGCAAATTATGTAATATGCATTACTGAAACTGACATGTGAAAGAAGGTAATTACAATACTCACTTTTATTGTGGACACAAAAATATGAATTAAAAAATGCCTTACTAAAGATCCCTTAAGAAGTATGGGGCATATTACCAACTACATTGTAGAAGGATAACTGGAGATATTTAAGCACTTAATTTCTACAATGCTTTTACAGACATTATCATCCATGTCTCCGGTGGGGCTCACAATTCAAATTTCCAACTAGAACAAAATCTCGAAACTTTCAATAGTTAGAGTTTGTGACTGCAAAATTTATAACAGCAGTTTTTCAAAAGATGAGAAAAAGATGCTCAGATAACTGCTGTATAGAAATCAATGGGCTAGAAAGATCTGAAAGGAGTTTAGGAAGTAAGTCTGGAATGCAGACTGGAATGTAGCTACTGAGCAGACTCAAACATGCTCTGCTGGTCAAGCTCTTAGGAAACAAACTCTACACTATGCAAGATAAAAGTTCTCATATCAGGAAAGAAAAAGAAAAAAGTCAATTGCAAATTTTCTTATTTCCATGCGTTCTAACTAAAGCAATTTAATAACATGAGAATAGCCCTTTAAACTGCAATTTTTATAAAGCCAATTAACTGCTTTACAAGATATGATGAACCCACTCTTGTTTTTTTTTATACCAAAGTAGAATTTTTATTACCTTAGGAAAGTTGAGTAACAGCTGCTATGTGTAATGCGGTGGATGAAAATAGCGATCAGATCAGTCCCCTTACATCATAAGTCTAAACCGCTTTATACAAAACCATTTAATTTGCAGCCAAACATCAACCATTCCATCATAGTCTTCGCTCTGGCACATTCCATAAATTAATTGCAACTTTGATAGGTTGAATAGAGGCATCATCAGGTATAAAACGGCGGCAGTATTGTAAATATCCCTGCAATGAGCCAGTACACAGCAAAGCCATCTGTAAATGATTGCACAGAGAAACACCCTACGCATTTCACTTGCAAGCAACCATAGTCCTTACAGCTACACCTGTTATTATTCGGTGCTATACTTAGAACACTATTTTAGGATCACAGAGCGACTACCGTAAACTGCAAAGATTAAAAACATCCAGCATTTCTTAGCGTCTAGACATGCACTGCAGATTACCATCCTCAGTATATGTGCTGCTTGAATAAAGGGTTGGCCCACAAGGCACATTTGGTATAAATTACAGATACAACCCTGTAATGTTTGGGAAACATTGGAGATAATCATTAGTGTAACATTTTATACACGGAGGTTAAAAAAATATTTAAAAAGTGTTAGGAAATTATTTTGTGCTCTTATTCACATATTGCAGAGCAAATTATCCTTGTAATATAAATAAATAATTGATTTATTATCATAAAATTGAATCTTCCTTATATGCATTGCTCAAAAAAATAAAGGGAACACTTAAACAACAGAATATAACTCTAAGTAAATCAAACTTCTGTGAAATCAAACTGTCCACTTAGGAAGCAACACTGATTGACAATCAATTTCACATGCTGTTGTGCAAATGGAATAGACAATAGATGGAAATTATTGGCAATTATCAAGACACACGCAATAAAGGAGTGGTTCTGCCGGTGGGGACCACAGACCACATCTCAGTACCAATGCATTCTGGCTGATGTTTTGGTCACTTTTGAATGTTGGTTGTGCTTTCACACTCGTGGTAGCATGAGACAGACTCTACAACCCACAGAAGTTGCTCAGGTAGTGCAGCTCATCCAGGATGGCACATCAATGCGAGCTGTGGCAAGAAGGTTTGATGTGTCTGTCAGCGTAGTGACCAGAGGCTGGAGGCGCTACCAGGAGACAGGCCAGTACACCAGGAGACGTGGAGGGGGCTTTAGGAGGGCAACAACCCAGCAGCAGGAGCGCTACCTCCGCCTTTGTGCAAGGAGAAACAGGAGGAGCACTGCCAGAGCCCTGCAAAATGACCTCCAGCAGGCCAAAAATGTGCATGTGTCTGCCAAAACGGTTAGAAACCGACTCCATGAGGGTGGCATGAAGGCCCGATGTACACAGATGGGGGTTGTGCTCACAGCCCAACACCATGCAGGACGCTTGGCATTTGCCACAGAACACCAGGATTGGCAAAGTCGCCACTGGCGCCCTGTGCTCTTCACAGATGAAAGCAGGTTCACACTGAGCACATGTGACAGACGTGAAAGAGCCTGGAGACGCCGTGGAGAGCGATCTGCTGCCTGTAACATCCTTCAGCATGACCGGTTTGGCAGGGAGTCAGTAATGGTGTGGGGAGGCATTTCTTTGGAGGGCCACACAGCCCTCCATGTGCTGGTCAGAGGTAGCCTGACTGCCATTAGGTACCGAGATGAGATCCTCAGACCCCTTGTGAGACCATATGCTGGTGCGGTTGGCCCAGGGTTCCTCCTAATGCAGGACAATGCCAGACCTCATGTGGCTGGAGGGTGTCAGCAGTTCCTGCAAGATGAAGGCATTGAAGCTATGGACTGGCCCGCCCGTTCCCCAGACCTGAATATGATTGAGCACATCTGGGACATCATGTCTCGCTTCATCCAGCACAGACTGTCCTCGTAGGGGACATAAATCTAATAAAAATCATACCTTTAGTATCTAAATCCACTGCTGCATTTGCCAGAAATCATTCTTTATTCAGGTATGCTGATGAAGACCTCAGTAGACCTTCCCACCTACTTGTTTTGCATCTATTTCTGCCCTTGATTGACAGATCTGTCTTTACAGCGGTCAGGGAGGGTTGAGATAGATAAAAAAACAAGTTGGTGAAAAGGAGCACTGAATGCCTCATTAATATTATAGCATAATAAATGATTTCTAGCAATGGATTTGGACACTAATGGTATGATTTTTACTTGGACTATGTCACCTACAAAGTGCAGTGGTCAGTTTCAACAGACATTTTGGTGCTGACTCCATTTAATAGGGTTGTCCAATATTTTTACATTGATAGCCTATCCATAGAATCCCAGTAGGGGACTCGGCCGAATGTGATCAGTTGTGGAACAGCACAGCTCAGTCAACTATCCAATGCCTGTAGCGGGGTACTGCAGATCTACCCCTATTCATTCACAGGCACTATATACTTGATGGAGCTGTGCCATTCGGCTCCGCAACTGATCAAAACAGTCGCTGCTGGCACTGGGAACAACTGATCACTGGGGCTGGTGGGTTCGCCCCTCCACGGATCTGATATTGTTGAGGATAGGCTATCAATATATTGTGACAGATGATACTTTCTAATAATGATAAATTTAGGTTGTGTAAGGTGGCGATGTTCACAATGTGCAATAACTGAGGCAGTGACCCAAGCAAGTCCAACATAAGCAGCTTTTATTCAGCAAAACTTACAGGTAAACAGAAAGTCCTCCAGTTCTTAGCCCGGTTAACACAAGTCCATAACAATGGTTGCCGGGGACAACGGCCGCGCTGGGCCACTCAGAGCCTGAGGGGTCTAGAGCCTTCCCAGGCGTGGGTTTAGCTGCTCACAGGCCTGCTGAGCTTTCCTGATATGCTCCCCCAAGAAATAAAGGCCCTGCCAGGTTTTACTTAGTCTGCCTTAGCCAGATAGCCTGACCAGGTCAATGCTCACCTTCATTCCTGCATTGCAGCCACAACTGTGTCTGTGACTGCAATGCACTCCAATGGATTTAATAGGTCTCTGTACACATTCTGTGAATATATAATGTCCCTCATATACGATCCCCGTCACTGCCTCACATATCCCCCCCCCTCTGTTCAAACTTGTGGGGTTGAACACTTGTCACCATACAGTGTGCCCGGGACAAGGCATCTGTGTTTGCTGCGACTTCTCCAGAGAGACTGAAATTTTGCAGTGACAGAAACTGCCTGGTGACTCGCGCATTCCTCGATAACTCCTAACTGGAGCATTTGATTTAACTCAGCTGTGTCGGCTTGCCTTCGGGCTTTGGGTACCCGGTACGGTCTCATTCGTACCCTTACCTCAGGTTCGGTGATAATGTGATGTTGAAGAACTGCAGTCCTACCCAGTAGCTCTGAGAACACGTCGGTATTCTGCTGCACCAGCGAGCGAGCCTCTCTTCGCTGCTGTTAGGGAGAGCATCACTTATCCGGACCTCTTTCCCGGATGCACCCCTGGCTGAGGGCACACGTACTACCACCCGATCACTCTTGTTACAAGACCTGACCGTGGCTCTTATTATATGTGCGCCTCCGTGCTGCCTGGGCATCTAACAGGTGTTCTTTCATGATGGGCATGACCACCGCGATCCGGTCCTGCATACTAGCCACGTGATCAATTATACTCCTATGTAGAGTCGGCTCTTGTTCCCACATCTATTTGGCTACGTCCAACAGACCCCTAGGGTGTCTGCCGTACAATAACTCAAAGGGAGAGAACCCTGTGGAAGCCTGGGGTACCTCACGGACGGCGAACATCAAATAGGGTAGTAACATGTCCTAATCCCTTCTGTCCTTAGAAACCACCTTTTTTAACATGGGCTTGAGGGTTTTATTGAACCGTTCTACTAGCCCGTCGGTTTGAGGATTCGCAATTGTTTTATTTTTAGCAGTTTGCACAGTTCTCTCATCACCTTGGACATAAAAGGGGTCCCTTGATCCATCAGGATCTCTTTAGTTAGCCCAAGGCGACAGAACATGGCAAACAGCTCCCGTGCAATCAGTTTCGCCGAGGTGTGGCGTAGCGGTATAGCCTCCAGGTACCGGGTGGCACAGTCGACGACCACAAGTATATGTTGGTGGCCACGAGCGGATTTTACAGTGGGCCCTACAAAGTCTATTGCAATCCATTCAAAAGGTACCTCTATCACTGGCAGAGGTACCAATGGGCTACGGAAGCTTGCGATGAGTGTGGTCAGCTGACACTCGGGGCAGGATTCGCAGAACTTTTGAACCTCCGCGTAAATCCCTGTCCAAAAGAACCACTGCAAGATACGCTCTTGCGTCTTTTTAACCCCTAAGTGTCCCCCCAGCAGGTGTGTGTGTGCGCCATCTCCAGGACCACCCAACGGTACAACTGAGGTACCACTAACTGTTCCATGACCTCGTCCTTGATTTTGTCTACCCTATAGAGCAACTCACCTTTGACCACCATGCGTGGAATCACAGTATCTACCCCGGGCTGTTGAGCTACACCATTTACCTCTAACACACTTTTCCACGCGTGAGTCAGGGTGGGATCCTGTAGCTGAGCTGTCTCAAACGTGCCCCGGGAAACCTCCAGCTCGGGGATCAATGAGTTCTCCTCGACCTCTCATGCCAGCACCTCTAGGGGAAACCTATCTGGGTTACACTCTGTCCCTAGGTTGGACACTCCTACATCAGGTACCCCTGACTCGGGTTCTTCGGGTACAGGGCCTGTAATATATTTTTACAGGGGAAGAGTGTTTTTTTTTTTCCCACAGAGTCCAGAACAGGGGCAAGTCTCTTCCCAACACAGTCCAATAGGGAAGTGTTTTTACCACCCCCACTACATGTTTCGTGTCCCCACATGGCGTGGACAACACTACCTCCGCGGTTGGGTACTCTCGGAGGTCTGCATGGATACACACGACCCTGATGGTCCGTCCTCTGGGGTTGTCTCCTGCCACCAGCGACTCATGTACCAAAGTCACTAGGCTTCTTGAGTCTAAGAGGGCATCCGTTGGGTTCCCATTAACCAGTACCTGGCACATTTGGGGTTCACTGTCAGGGGAGTCAGCCCTCGCAGAGCAGACGGTCTGGGTGTACAGTGAGATGCGGCGGTTATACCCGCAGTCCATGGCTCTGTAGTCAGTGGGCAATTAGCAACCACGTGACCCAGCCCCTGACACCACCAGCACCTAATGGAGGAGGTACTCTTGTGACCTTTTGGGAGGGAACCAGTCTCCTGCCACTCTCACTCCGGGGTTCCCCTTCAGCACGTGTACAGTGCTGACTGTCCTCAGCAGAGGGACGCGCCCAGTTTCCCAGTTCCTGGTCTGGCAGGGTCCATCGTGACAGCCGTGAGGGAGCAGAGTCCCGTATAAAGTCCTGAGTGGCCAAGTATCGCTCGATCAGGCTGACCACCTGGTCGAGGGTGCCGGGGTCCCCTTGCCCCACCCAACATTGGATAGTGGCCGGCAGAGTCCTCACCAGCTGGTCGACCACCACCCTCTCCATTATCTGTGCTGGAGTCAAAGTCTCAGGCTGGAGCCACCTTCTTACCAGCTTCAGAAGGTCATAAGCCTGAGACGGGGCGGGTCGGGTCTCCACAAAAGCCCATGAAAACACGCGCTGAGCCCTCACGTATGTATTGACCCCCAGTCAGGCAAGGATCTCACCTTTGAGCCTCTGGTAGTCCTTGGTGTCCTCCCGACTGAGGACGAAGTAGGCCTTCAGGGCATCGCCGACCAAAAACGGAGCCAAAACTTCTGCCCACTGGCCGGCTGGTAGTTTTTCCCGCTCTGCTATGCGTTCATTGATGGTAAGGAAGGCTTCCACGTCGTCCTCCGGTCCCATCTTCCTCAATGCTGAGCAAACCTTGTCCCGGGCCTCTCGACATTTTGGGGCTGGTGCTATCGGCGTCTCCTGAAGGGCTGTGAGCTGCTGCACGATCAGCTCATTGGTGTGCTGCTGGTTGAACTGCTCCTGCTGCTGCCGCTGCATGAGGATCAATTGCCTTAACAGCTCATCCATTTTGTCCACGGGGTTGGGCTGAAAGGAGGCCGGCCGGATTGTGGTCATGCAGCTGCCAGTGGGGTATGCCTCAGTCACAATGCCTGCATTCTCCACCAAGCTGTAAGGCGGCGGTGTTCACACCGTGCAGTAACTGAGGCAGTGACCCAAGCAAGTCCAACATAAGCAGCTTTTACTCAGCAAAACTTACAGGTAAACAGAAAGTCCTCCGGTTCGCAGCTGGGTTAACTTAAGTCCATAACAATGGCTGCCGGGGGCAACGGCAGCACCGGGCCGCTCAGAGCCTGATGGGTGCAGAGCCTTCCCAGGCGTGGGTTCAGCACCTCACAGGCCTGCCGAGCTTTCCTGCTATGCTCCTAGCAGGTCCCAACACTGAACAACACCAATCCATAATGCAGGGTTTTTAAAGGACCTGTGGCAAGAGCCACTGGAAATCCCGGGTTGGAGGGAGGAGGCCGCCCCACTGCCTTCCTGTAGCCTCCCCCAAGAAATAAAGGCCCTGCCGGGTTTTGCTTAGTCTGCCTTCGCCAGATAGCCTGACCAGGTCAATTCACACCTTCATTCCTGCATTGCAGTCGCAGGTTTGTCTGTGACTGCAATGCACTCCAATGGATTTAATAGGTCTCTGTACACATTGTGGGGATATATAACGTCCCTCATATACGATCCCAGTCACGGCCTCACAGTTGATATATTTTAATTTTTATTTATATAAATATCAGAAATTTGACAAAAATGTTTTAAAAATTGCAATTTTCAAACTCTCAATGACTATCCATTTAATCCCAATAGTCATACCACACAAAAACATTAATAAATAACAACATTTCCCTCATGTCTGCTTTGCATCAGTGCCATTTGTAAAGTGTTGTTTTATTTTGTTAGCATCTTAGAAGGCTTAAAAATGTAGGAGTAATTTTTCATTTTTTCAAGGAAATTTACAAAACTTATTTTTGTAGGGACCTGTTCATTTTTGAAGGGACTTTTGGGGTCCTATATGTTTGAATCCACCCAAAAGTGATACCATTTTAAAAACTGCACCCCTCAGCGTACTTAAAATTGCTTTCAGGTAGTTCATTAACCCTTCAGGTGCTTTTCAGGAAATAATGGAAAGTGGCATGACAAGAATGAAAAAGTTTATTATTTTTACTACCTAAATTTTGATAACATCTGAACAGGCTGCTATAGCCAGCAGATTCTAAGGCCGTTATTTGGCCGCTACTTGCCATGGCAAACATCAGGACCACACAATCAAGATCTCAGAGTGCCAATAAGATTAAAGAGGGAGCCCCCACACTCTGTTGACTATTTAGATTCTGTAGTCACTATTGACAGCAGAATCTAAGGGGTTAAACATCCATGGTCGGTGCCAACACCGATTGTGGCTGATGCACCAAGTTGTAGGCTATAGTGTACAGGTGACAGTTACAGGATTGTCACCTGTCGGGGGATGCTAGGTCAGTAAAAAGACGTCTACTGGTCACCGAGGGGTTAAAGTAAAATACAGATAGTCAGTGGTTGCACTGGCACAATCTCAGTCTATTAAGAAAACACAACATTTCCTACTTTAAATGGGAATCTTAGTGTTCTCTTGGTGAAATGTGAGTGTGGCAGGGTAACACCTGAATAACTTTGTCTTAATCTAGAATTTCCTGCTTGGTACTGTTCTTGTTTATGCATTTTTCTTATAGATTGGTGGCTGACTAGTCAATTCATCTCCGGAGAACATTCTTTCTTAGTAATTGGTGCATTCACGCTGAAAGTACTGAACTGCGTCCATAGCAATGCATGCCAATCCTTTTTACTGAATGTTTATAGACAGTGCTAGACAGAGGCTAAAAAGCAACTTGGCAAACAAAACACCCAAGAATTATTTTTATTCTGTATTAGAAGCAAAAAATACATTCCAGTAATGGTTCAACCAAATGCACTGGGAGATTTGCACTTGTATCTGTTGGCTCAAATAAGGCTTTATTACTACAATATGTATGTACGTGGAGTTAAATTTCATCAGATACGATGCAGATAGGTTAAAGAGTAACTAAACTTTATTTTTTACAACTTTGTTCAGCATGTCAAATTCTGAAACTTTGCTTATCCCTTCATTAGGGAATTTTTCTTCATTGCTGTAAAAAAATATGCATGCAAGAGGCTCCCAAACTCACTTTTCTGAAGTTTATTTGTCTGCCTTCAGCTGCATTGATATCAGTACATACTCATTTGGAGTATAGATGATGGCAGTGAAGGAGGAGGAGACAGTTGTTGACCCTGAGTGTTGTGCTTATCAGAACAATATCCTGCAGTAACCTCCTACCCAAAGTTTGTGAGATACAGGTATTGAGCTGACCCTTTCACTGTCATCATCGGCACTCCAAAAGTGTACATTCTGATATAAACATAGCTAAACCGGCTAAGGAAAAGCAAGAGTTCGGAAGCTGAACAAATTTATAAAAAAATATATATATTGTGACAAAGGCACTAGCAGAATACTAGAGGGGAGATATGTTTCAATGAGGCTGTTCGCTTCAGTGATGTGAAACAAGGAAGTCTTCTCCTGCATAGTAGGTGCAGAGAGGGTTAAGCAACCATATTTAAAAGGGCATGTTTTAAAGGTGGATGGCTAAAGTGCAGGCGAGAGGCCATCCACCACACCTCCACCCCAGGGAGTGGTCTGGGCTTTAAATAGCCAGCCTTGGGACTCATGTGTGGTTCAGTATCTGGAGGCCAGCTCCAGAGAGAGGAGCTTGTGTGTGTTTGTGCTAATCTGAACAGTGTGGTTTTTGCTAAATCCTGAGTGGCCGGACCCTGGTCAGTGCAAGGACTTTGCTGGACATTTTCTTATTTTGTTTTGCCATTATGCCAGATGGGCTGTGTTTATTTCTATTTACTCTACATTGGTTTATGCCGTTTAATAAACCAACTGAAAACTTAAATAAACAGTGTTCCGTGTCTCCCTCTACATGCAGCTGAGTGAGCAGATCTACCACAAGTGATGGAGAATGCGGGCAGCGTTCCCAGCGAACACATGTGACTGCTACAGGAGAAACTGCATGTCCTGGGTGAAGGCGGCAGTGAGCCAGGAGGCGGAGTCAGACAGCATGGGGGACCTGCTTAAGCACCTTGTGAAGGCCCAAAAGCAGCAACAGATGGCCCAACAGCAGCAACAACTGGCACATCAGGAGATGAGTAAGCTGTTGATGCAACAGATCCCGCAGCAGCAACAGGATCAGTACTGACAACAGCAGCAACAGATTGAGTTGCTCGCAGAGGCAATTCGTGGGAGGCCGGCAGCCCCTTCCCCAAGTCCAGGTGATGACGACACATATGTCCAGAAAGCGGTAAGATGAGCGATGCAAAAAATGACCCTAGGAGATGATGTGGAAGAATTTTTGACTTTGTTTGAAAGGATAGCAGAGCGGGAGAAGCTGCCGCAGGATCACTGGGCAGAGGTGCTGGCCCACTATTTGATTGGCGAGCCCCTGAAGGCTTATTATGACCTGGCCTTACAGGACGCCCAGGAATGTTCTAAACTAAAAACTGAGATACTTGCAAGCTCAGGGGTGACTACCTCTGTCAGAGATCTAAGGGTCCACCACTGGGCGTATTGTGGTGATAAACCCCCTCGCTCCCAAATGTTCGATTTGCTGCATCTGGTACAGAAGTGGTTGCAGCCAAAGTCCTCCACCCCAGCCCAGATGGTAGAGCGGGTCATAATGGACAGATTTATCAACTCCCTCCCCTGACCGGTGCAGACCTGGGTTGCCCAGGGGGACCCCCGAAATGCGGATGACCTAGTGGGTCTAGTAGAAAGGTACCAGTTGGACGAGAGGTCCCAGAAGAAGTCGGAAGTTTTTACATCTCCGTACTGGGGTACCCAGAAGGAGCCCGAATCTCAAAAGAGGGGTAGTAGAGCCACCACTGGGGGAAGTTTGAGGTACCAAGGGGTCACTGAGGGGTTGCCAAAAGTCGCTGGTAAGGACTTGACCTGTTGGAGATGTCACAGTCCTGGACACATAGCTGCCCGTTGTCCTATGTCTTTCAAACAGATGGACTGCAGCGTGGGGAGGCACTGTTCGTATTATGCCCATCCAGCCTGCAAAGTGGATGGTCAGGCCGGTGAGGGGGTGCAGGCAACAATCAATGGGATACTGGTAATGGGACTCTTGGACTCAGGGAGTTTGGTGACTCTGATAAGGGCCACACTCCCCCACTGGTGCATCCCTGGGAAAAACGTGGGCATCCGCTTTATTCACGGGAATGCCAAAGACTACCCTGTTGCCAGAGTGACTATAAAAACTAACTGTGGTGCCGAGTCCCATGAGGTGGGAGTAGTTAAGCACCGGCTACACCCAGTGATAATATGGCGTGACTTTAGCCTGTTCTGGGAATTATGGCAGAAAGCAGGAATACCAAGTGACTCAGGAAGGAGCCGGTCCCACTATGCTTGAATCCCCAACGCAGTCTGAGACGGATAAATTCCCCCTGTGTGTCCTTGCCGATGATGAGGATGAGAAGGTGACCAAAGAGGCCGAGATTCCCGAGTTGGGGGTTTCTGAGGGGAATTTTGGCACTGCTCAGATGCAGGATCCCACATTGAAAAATGCATTTGATAATGTGTCTGTGATAAATGGGGTTGCTCAAGAGCTGGGGGCTGAAACCAGGTTCCCATATTTCACACTAAATGAGGAAACACTTTATCGGGTCCTCTCTTGGTTATAACTAAAGCAAGAGGGGAAGAGGAAGAGCAGTTGGCGGTGCCGGGTCCCTATAGGCGTAGGGTATTAGATCTGGCCCATTCTCATATCTTGGGTGGACATCTTGGAGTAGAAAAAACCCAAGAGTGGGTCCTGCAGAGGTTCTACTGGCCTGAATGTCACAGAGAGATTCTTAATTACTGCTGCTCCTGCCCCACCAGTCAGCTAACTGTTCCTGTGTCCCACTTCCAAAACCCTCTAGTGCTATTGCCTATTATAGAGGTCCCATTTGACCAGTGTGAAGAGCATTGGAGATATAATCCCATGTCAATCATTGTATCTTATTTGGCAGGGGATTAAGAAGCCATTCAATATACAGTGGTAACTGGATACTTTTGCAGCTGCAGGAGGAGGAAAGGGGCCAAGAGACAGTGAGTGACAAATATCTCACCTAGCCAGCTTCAAGGAGTTCACCACCCCAGCTGAGCTGCTACAGGAAGACCCCCTTGGATCCAAACCATGTGGTCTTCCCTTTGTGTCAGATAGCTATAATTCAATACCGAGTTATGGAAATACTTTATGTCCTAACCATTCATAAAATATGTTTTTGAAATCCCAAGAACAGGGGGAACGTCAGCCTGGGTCCCAGCCCAGTCTAGTAAGTAGGGATGGCGAGATACATAGCACAGCTATTCAGAAACCCATAGGACCACTGTGTTTGGTCTCCACGCGTACTAAGGGCCCGGCTGGATCCGATGAAACTAGAACCAGCTCCCTAGGACCATCCATTAAGGAAATATAACTCATTTTAGTTTCTGGAGTTTATAGATGATGGAGACCAGGGGTGGAGAGTTAGGTCCAGCCCAGGGGGCAGGAGGGGAGTGACCCAGAGAGGTGAAGAGCTAATACAGCTCTTGGCCTAATGCTTTTTCTCTGGGAGGTCAAGACGATACATCGTGTGGGAGAAGTCACCCAACAGGGGGGACCACAAGCCTTCCATGTGGCAGACCTCCCTTTGCAAGCCCGGCCTTTCATCTGACTGGTAAATGACTCTTAATCTGCTTATATCTTTTTTACCACTATTGTGTTTGCATCTCTGACCATTATGTATGTATGTATGTATAACCCTTATGTATTTAGTGTATTGTCTAATGTGCCCTTAAGGCGATTAAATATATATTTTAACCTTGGGCTGCTCTTTTATCTCGATCATGAATCCACACGTTCGTTGTTCAGTTCAACTCACACAATATAATTCCCATTACGGACTGGGGGCTTATATCTAATAGGAACTGGTGGCAGCTCTACAAGCCTGACAAGGTTCTGTTTCACTGGGGTCAGTGAGAGGGGTCTCTCAGCCTGTCAGGGGTATGAACGAGTGTGGTACCACATCAGTGACCCAGTGGACCACCTCCTCTCTCTCCCAGTACCTTCCTGTACCCGTGCTGACAGGGGGTGTCTGTATAGAATTATACCAATCTGAGCTTACGTGTCCCCAAGGGGGTGTGGAAAGTCACTTTGGTGCAAAGGGCAGATCTGTATCATGTGATCCGTCTGACGCAATTGTGATGTCAGGCTGGTGGCGAGGTGTGGATCCTTCACATGTGGTGGCAAAGTGGGATGCTGTGTGATCTCTCTGGTGCCATAATGGAGTCTGCAGAACCTGCAGGGCACGTATCAGGTTAGCTAAAGCTGACAATGAATTGAGGCTTGCAAGAGATGTCAAAAGCAATAAAAAAGGATTTTGGGGGTATGTCAAAAGTAAAAGAAAAGTCTAAGATGCTACAGAATTTTTACAGGATGAAAATGGTGAAATGGTAAGAAAGGATGTTGAGAAGGCCAACATTTTTTAATTCCTATTTTGCATCTGTTTTCGCTCAGAAAGAAAATGTAACATCAAGTGATCTTCACTGTCCTATTAAAGGAATAGAAGAATCCAGGTTATCTGTAAACAGAAAGATTGGGAGGGAATATTTAGCTAACATAAATGAGTTCAAGTCTCCAGGTCCATATGAATTACACCCCAGAGTACTGAAGGAGATCGTAGAAGAAATTTTAGAACCACTCACCATAATCTTTGAAAATTCTTGGAGAACAGGAGAAGTCCCAGAAGACTGGAGAAGAGCAAATGTTGTTCCTATTTTCAAAAAGGGGAAGAAGGTGGACCCAGGGAACTATAGGCCGGTGAGTCTGACTTCTATACCAGGAAAGATCTTTGAACAAATTATTAAACATGTATGTAAGTACCTGGATAATAATGAAGTGATTAACCAGAGTCAGTATGGGTTTGTAACTAACAAGTCATGTCAGACTAACTTAATTTCTTTCTATGACAGAATCACTGACTGGGTGGCTCAGGGAAATGCTGTAGATATAGTATATCTTGATTTCAGCAAAGCATTTGACAAAGTATCTCACACCATCCTTATTGAAAAAATGACCAAGTATGGAATGGACGACAAGGCAACTGTTAGATGGATTCATAACTGGCTTAGTGATCGGACTCAAAGAGCGGTCGTAAATG
The DNA here is from genome assembly GCF_046119375.1 of Phyllobates terribilis. Taxonomy (NCBI): domain Eukaryota; kingdom Metazoa; phylum Chordata; class Amphibia; order Anura; family Dendrobatidae; genus Phyllobates; species Phyllobates terribilis. The sequence continues at coordinate 232,503,603 of NW_027362763.1, forward strand.
GCTGCAAATCCAGTTGGATGAATGTCTCAAGTGGGGTACCACAGGGCTCTGTCCTGGGACCTGTATAGTTCAACATTTTTATCAATGATTTAGATGAAGGAATTGAGGATAAACTGATTAAATTTGCTGATGACATAAAGCTAGGAGGGATAGCTAATACTAGAGAAGAGAGAGAGAGGATTCAAAAAGACCTAAATAAACTGGAGCAGTGGGCAGCAACTAACAGAATGGTTTTTAACAGGGAAAAATTCAAAGTATTACAACTGGGCAATAAAAATGAAAAAAGCATATACAGAATGGGAGGAACAGAGCTAAGCAACAGTACATGTGAAAAAGACTTAGGTATACTAATAGATCATAGACTGAACATGAGTCAACAGTGTGATGCAGCAGCAAAAAAGGCAAATACAATTCTGGGATGTATTAACAGAAGCATACAGTCTAGATCACGTGAAGTCATTATCGGTCTTTACTCCTCTTTGGTCAGACCTCATCTGGAATACTGTGTCCAGTTTTAGGCACCACACTTTAAAAAAGACGTTGACAAACTGGAGCAAATTCAGAGAAGAGTGACCAGAATGATGACCGGTCTGCAAACCATGTCCTATGAGGAATGGGTACAGGATTTGGGAATGTTTAGCTTGCAAAAAAGAAGAGTGAGAGGAGACTTAATAGCTGTCTACAAATATCTCAAGGGCTGTCACATTGTAGAAGGATCATCTTTATTCTCATTTGCACAAGGAAAGACTAGAAGCAATGAGATGAAACTGAATAGGAGGAGACACAGATTAGATATTAGAAAAAACTTTTTGACAGTTCGGGTGATGAATGAGTGGAACAGGCTGCCACGAGAGGTGGCGAGTTCCCCTTCAATGGACGTCTTCAAATAGAGGCTGGACAGATATCTGTCTGGGATGATTTAGTGAATCCTGCTTTGAGCAGGGGGTTGGACCAGATGACCCATGAGGTCCCTTCCAACTCTACCATTCTATGATTCTATGATTCTTCACATGTGGTGGTAGCAGTGGGATTCTGTGTGATCTCTCTGGTGCCATTCTTCACAACCGGATTGCCATGGACCTTGTCAGGTCCCTGGTCAAGTCCACCAGGGGGCACCAATATATCCTGGTAGTGTTGGACTATGCAACTCGTTATCCAGAGGTGGATCCATTGAGAAACTCCTTCACCAGAAGTATTGCCAGAGAGCTTGTGCATATTTTCTCCTGGACGGGCCTGCTGTAGAAGATCTTTTTATGTCTAAGGTGATGAGGGAGTTGTGTAAGGCTCTCCAGTTTAAACAACTGTCTGTATACCATCCACAGATGGACGGCCTGGTGGAGAGATTCAACAAGACCTTGAAGTCTATGCTGAAGAAGGTCATGGAGAAGGATGGGTGAGACTGGGATTGTCTATTGCCACACCTGCTGTTTTCCATTAGGGAAGTTCCCAGAGCTCTACGGGATTCTCACCGTTTGAACTTCTATACGGACGGCACCCTCGGGGACTTCTGGACATAGCAAAGGAGACCAGGGAAGCAAAGGTCACACCCCACCAAAGCGCAATTGAGCATGTGGCCCAAATGCAGGACCGGATCGCGAGGGTGATGTCAATTGTGAAGGAGAGCCTCCTATAGGCACAAGAAGCCCACGTGAGGGTCTACAATCAGGACGTAAGGCTGAGACAATTCAGCCCTGGAGACCGGGTATTAGTACCCATGGTCAAAAGTACATTTCTGGCCAAGTGGCAAGGGCCGTACGAGGTGGTCGAGAAGTTGAGTGAAGTCAATTATAAAATCCACCTGTCAGGAAGAAGAAAGCTGTACCAGATCTACCACATCAACTTGCTTAAGTCATGGCAGGACCTGTGGAGGGCCGACTACCCCAACTAGTGCACCCCGCTTTTGGTGGTCACCCACAGAGAGGAGGTAACAACAAGCTTAGGAAGCTGACAGTCCATTGAGGTATGTGGCCAGGAGACCCGAGGGTCCCACCCTGGCTACCACGAACATTTCCATGTTCCCAACCTGATTTCCCCATATGTATCCATGGATTCTGTGACAGTCAATGGAGCATCCTGTAGAATCCAAATCTGTGTCTCTCTTTATGGAGCCATGTTGTTTTAGCTGTTGCTCTGGCAATTCACTCTGATTCTCAAGAGTCTCTTTTGGCTGTGATTTTGTAAAGTACCTCTCATCATCCACAGGTCAGGGAGGAAGGTGGCACGGGCTCATGTCTCACTGTTTGAGCATTTAATCAATTTGAATAGTTTATCCTCCATTGCTCTGCATATTAGCAAAGATCATTGTTCCATGACCCTGTCCTCCAGAGATAGCAGACAATAAGTTGCAGTAAATATCAACTCAAGTGTCAACATCCAGGCTTATATAAACAATAGTCTGTCCTTGACCAACCAAAGAAAAACACATAAATGCAAAAGTCAACATAAAGATAATAGTGTATTTCTCCTGGCCTACTGAATTTGTGTCTGGATAACTCAAATTAAATGCTGCGTCGTCACATTATGTACTTAAACTGGTACTCTATTAGATGTGAAGATAGCGATGTTTATTAGACAATCAAATGTATAATGCTGTAATGTTTCAAACTAACACCTTAGATCTTCATTAGATATATGGATTTCATGAATAAAGGAGTAAAAAACAAGGTCACGTTCACATGTTCAGTTTTTTGTCAGTTTTTTACATCAGTATTTGTAAGCCAAAACCAAGAGTGGAACAATCAGGGGAAAAGTACAATAAGAATATGTGCACCATGTAACACCAGCATCTTTGCAAGTCTCTGCTCCTCCCACCCAGCATGCACAACAACTTACTCATCTCCCAGGCCGCCCTGCTGCGTTTCCTGCTTTGCCTTCCATGTCCCAGGGTCTGTGCAGATTTCCTGGCAGAGCGCTTAGGGCACGTGCTTCCTGTCTCCTAAAGAAACAGCCTGCACACTCATAATGTGTCCCCAGCGAATAGCTGGGAAGCACTTAATACTTAAGGCACCTCCACCTGATGGGAGGTGACTGAGCAGCAATTGTAGTTAGTCTGTCTGGAAGCTACTAGCTTGTTATCAGGTCCCTGTACTAGTCTAGTTAAACTTGTACAAGTACCAGTTCTGCTTTCCAGTATCAGTCTTGTCTGAGATGGATCTGAAACCGCACCGGCGGTACCTGAACCTGAAATTGCACTTGCGGCACAGGAATCCTAAAACTGCTCTGGCACTATCTGTCCCAGAAACCCCCACTGCCAGTTCCTATTCCAGAGTCTGTCCCACCTGCACAAGCATCTACATCAGTACCATCTGTATCCGGTCCTGTCTTGGACCCAGAGTCCATTTCTTCTGTCCTGAGTCAGCTGCCACGGTACGGGGATCTGTCCTGGAGTAGCACCTGGCGTCCACCTGGGCTCAAGTCTAACCCCACCATCAGGGGCTCTAGTGAAAACTCAGATGTTCCCACCCCTCCAGGCTCTCCCCTGTCCTTGGCGCAGTGGGTCCACGATCTACAAGAGTGACACACCACTTCTGCATTTTTCACTCACTCCTGGTTTTGGCTGACAAATACTGAGGTGAAAAAGTCTAAGAAGGCTTGAGGTGTATGGCGACAGCAACATTTCCCTACAGCAACAGCTGTCACCATACACTTAATGCCTTCAGATAGTTCATTATGCCTTTCCACCTTGTACAATCCATACGCCTGATGAAGGTCTATGGTGTTAGACCAAAACCTTACAACATTATACACAATGAATTGTCTAATAGACATCACTATCTTCTCACCTAGAAGAGTGCCCGATTCTTTCAATACATTTGTCTCTACTGGGTGAGACCCTTTCAGAATACCTGAACCCCAAGGAGTGCCATATTACCATATTTATATCCTCAGAATCTGCCATAAATGTCTTTAATAGCTAAATACCCATTATATAGATGAGTGCTATCAGTTAAGGATCATGCCGCTCTGTGTGGTTATTCTTCTCTATAGTTTAGATGAAGATAATGCACACAATGGAATCTCCCCATTTGTTAGCAGACAGGACTACAATAAATCTTAAGTTTTGTTTACAAGTATCTGTCCATTTCATAGAATCGAGCTTTATTATTTATTTGTGAGCACATTGGAGACTGCCATCCAGGGATGAACTATTTGATTCTCACAGCCATGCTCCGGCATCCAGTCTGGTTCTCTATTGCAGCCAGTTTTCACTCCTGTACCCAGCACTCCTATGACAGGCATCCTGGGTACCTCTTCTGCTTATGAGGTCATGACATTTTGGGGACTGATAAGCACCAGGGGCGCTTAGAATGCAGGGCGCAGAAATGAAGACTCAGGTGCTCGCCGAGTATCTTCAGCGTGCTCGGGTGTTATGTTTGAGTTTCGCTGTGTGCATGATTTTCGACTGACAGGTTTAATACATGTGAGGAATGCCTGTTTCTTAGGCATTCCTCACATGTATTAAACCTGTCAGTCGAAAATCATGCACACAGCGCGACTAAAACAAAGCACCCGAGCACGCTGAAGATACTCGGCGAGCACCTGAGCATGCACGTCGAAAGGGTTAACAGAACATACTCGCTCATCACTACCAGATACCAATTACAGACACTTGTATAGCCGAGCTTCTGCTCCCTATATGAATGGTGATTTACTTTCCTGTAGGTTGAATCCCCCCAATTAGAATTAGATTGTTGCTAATAAGATTCATGCTTATCCTAAGATTTGACCATCATTTTAAACAGTTTGAAAATTTACATACCATATGTAGCGTTCTGATGCATCCTAAGGGTAAGCTGAAAGTCTCAGCGTACCATTAATAAAGAATGTAAGAACAAATAACTGTTCAAACCAAGCACATGTGTTCATTGAACTCTTTGCGTGGCCATATGGTTAAGTGCATCTTTCCACCTACTTGTTTTTCCTGCCTCCTGTAAAAACACAGCTGTCAAGGAAGAGGACACAGATACAGTACCTTTGAAAACAAATAGGTTGGAAAGTTTGCTAAACTATGTGGCCATACCAAGGCTGCACTGAGCACCTGTGCTTGGTTTGAACAGTCATTTTGTACTAAGGGACTCGCTTTATTCTAAGAAGTGTGAAAAATATTTCTTGTGTTAACAAAAATGGGTAATTGGCATTATCCTGCGCTACCATAAGAGAATATTAACTATATATATTTTAGTATGATATTTTGTTTCTGTACTATTATTTACCCAAATTCAATAGGATTGGCTAGAGAAAAATATCCATTAGGTGAAAGCTTTTGCAGTTGGAAAACAGCAGTGCCGATCTGTACATTTTCCCACTACTTCTGTGAGATAGCGATTCTGGGAGCTTTGTGCAAGTTTTTACAACAGTTGTAAAGTTTCATTGCCATACAGAAGACATTGTTATAACGCTGCGTGTACTTTCCAAAAGGCTGAATAAATGATCCGTCTGTACCACAAATTCTCATAAAGGAATAGCAGAATATAAAGTGACATCACTGACTTCAGGGCAAGCACGCCCCAGACATGATCTGGCTACGGATTATACTTGATTCATCTCCACGGAATGGATTTCAGTTTTGTTAATTATATGCCAAAACTTCTAACCCACTGCACCAAAAAGTAAGTTTTCTGCCAGAGCTTCACATGGAGGAGATACACAGCAGTAAGCTGGACGTGCAGCATTTAGGTTGAGGCCCTGCTCCCCTTCATGTGCCTGGATTACCTCACATGAACCTGGCGCACACTACTCAAGGGCGTTTAAACTGTCACATGATATATATGTTAACAGGAAATATGCTCAGTAGGGTATTGTAACATTGTACTCAAACACATGGGAAAGCAGCATTGCTAATACTGGACTACTGCTTGTTAGGTAGAGAAACTGCATTCCATGTAAATAAGTGAACATATAAGTATTGCCAAGCATCCAGAAATTCCTGGACAGTCTGTAAGGAGAAGATCACTTTTTTCTCATGTCCGTAAAAAAAATATTTGTTGCAATTTTTTTTGAAGTTGGAGAAACTTGTACAGATTATGGCTACTGTAGTTATTATATTTTTGCCAGTGTCCCATCCCCTGATGACGCCGCACATGCGGTGAAACATGTTGGGGGGGCTTGTGCTATGAGTACAGTTTGTTCTATTCTGCTGTTTGATTGAAGGCACCCGGGGTGCTTAGTGTGTGTTGAAATAAAAATACTATGCTATACTACACTACCACTATTAAATACTAGAGGTAGATTAGGGACATAGTTTTATATACCCCTAGGCGTTTTTAATCAAATATGAAATAAAAATTACGTTTTATGGCTTGTTAGAGATGGGTCTCTTTTGGGGTTCTCCCCATTTTGTAAATAGTTATTATTGTACAGCTGGCAGCAAATGATATCAGAATTATGGGCTGTACATATATATCAATTAAAATCCTAATGAGAGACAGGTACGTCCACACAGGAGCACGAAGGGGAACACTGTGGTTGATGTAGGACGTATCATCCACACAAAGCAGAGAATGAGAACGGTATCACAAGAAGAGAGGAGGCGCCAGAACTAGTCCAGCGACGACCATCGGACCGCCCTATAGTTTAGTATAGTAAACGGTCTTTTTTTGTTTTGCAGGGCGGCTTTGAGACTTATATGCAGCAATCCAGAATGTTGTAACACAGGGCTGAAAGGTAGTGGGGGTAGGTTATATGGCTCCCTTTAAAGGGACTCTGTCAGCACAGAATGACTGTTCATACCAAGTACAGGGGCGGCCAATCATTTAAAAACACCTTCCTACCTGCTTGTTTTCCATCTATATGCATTATATATTAAAATCAGAGTACATTGTGAGAGCCATTATGCTGCTCGGTGGGCTACATAGAGTGGTCATTATACTGCTCGGTGGGCTATGTAGAGGGGCCAGTATACTGCACAGTGGGCTATGTAAAGGAGCCGTTATACTGCTCGGTGGGCTATGTGAAGGGACCATTATACTGCTCAGTGGGTTATGTGGAGGGACCATTATACTGCTCAGTGGGCTTTATGAAGGGGCCATTATACTGTTTGAAGGGCTAGTGGGGGCCATTATACTTTGTGCAGGCCATTATACTATGTGGAGGGCTGTGTGTGGTTCATTATGTTGTCTGAGGTCCATTTTACTGTATGGAAGGATATTATTCTATATGGAGGCCTCATACTGTAAGGGAGGACTGTTTCTGGGTCATCCTGTGTGTAGGGGACTGTGGGGGCCATCACACTATATTGAGGTCACCATACTCTGTGTGTGTGAAGGGTACTGTGGAAGAATTATTTGTGTGGATAACATACTGTGTCCAGGGGCGGGCTGGGCAAGTGCCCCCCAGGCCAGTTTCCCCCAGCAGTAGTTGTGGGACACTCTCTGCTGCCTAGAAGACAGCCTGCTGGCTCTGTACATTTACAGTTGTACAAGTGCCTGCCGCATTCCTGTGTTGTAGACATGCCCCCACTGCACACTGTGTGGGCGTGTCTGCTGATCTCACCTCACCAGCACCCTAGCCAGGACTTGAGATGAGCATGAGAGAAGAAGTCAGCAGGGGGTTGTAGTAGGAGACCAGGGACAGGGCCACATCCTACGTGTTGTGTCAGTGCAGGCTCGGAGGCTGGTGTGAGGATTTATTGCACCAGTTTGAACTTTCATGCAGTTCAAGTCAGAGGGAGTAATCGGCTTCAGCGTCACATGGTGTGCAGGAAAGTTCAGGCTGCAGCAATAACTCACAGTGAGGGTCATACACAAGAGCCAGCCAGCCCCTGCCTGTGTCCATACTTGGACCGCAATTTATAGACTGGCTGCGGGTCTCCTGAACCAAATTTGGAAGTCTCAATTATACCTCCGAGGCTGTCTAGTTCTAGTCATGCAACCTGTGGCCAATCTGTGCATTGCAGCTCGTAGTTGCAAAACACTGATGTGTGAAACCTGGTCTTAAAGAGAATCTGTCACCACATTTGACCTATCTAAAATATAACAAGCTCTGGAGGCAGAGTTATCTTCCAGGCAAAATCCTCCCCATAGTCTGGAAGAGATCATTTACATACAAGAAACATATGGATTTCTCTGGAATAAGACATCAGATCACAGACATCAAGGTATCATGTTATTCATCTTCCTATGACCTACATGCCCATATAGATGGCTTAGGAGGGCTGATCCTACTGTTGGAACCCTTCTGTTAGTTTTTTCTAACTTCTGTTTTGCGGTCACGTGACCATCTGCCTATATATTCCAGCTCCGCCCTTCCGGCCTTGCTGAACTTCAGTGTTGTTTGACTGTCTCTCTAGCCAGGTGCTTCGGTGCCTATCTTTGTCTAGTTCGCTTGGTCCTCTTGGACCTCTAGTACTTTTTGTCTGTTTGTTTTTTTTGTTCTGCAACAACTTCTGTTAGGAGGTGTCCCATTTTTGTCCCAGTCCTTAGTACTTTTAGGGACCCCTTCCTTATCTTTATAGGTCTTCGTTCAGACTAGCCGAGGACAAAGGCGGGTCTGTTCACAAGGAACAGGCAGCCCGCTACATCATAGGGATTCAGCTTAGCCTTACTGTAGGGACAGCTTTTCCCTATCTTTCCTTAGTTTACACTGTGTGCAGAATTATTAGGCAAGTTGTATTTTAGAGGATTATTTTTATTATTGATCAACAACTATGTTCTCAATCAACCCAAAAGACTCATAAATATCCAAGCTTAATATTTTTGGGAGTTGGAGTGGGGTTTTTTTAGATTTGGCTATCTTAGGAGGATATCGGTTTGTGCAGGTAACTATTACTGTGCAGAATTATTAGGCAACTTAATAAAAAACAAATATAATCCCATCTCACTTGTTTATTTTCACCAGGTAAACCAATATCAGAGCACACAATTTAGAAATAAACATTTCTGTCATGCAAAAACAAAAATCAAAAAAATTAGTGATCAATATAGCCACTTTTCTTTATGATGACACTCAACATCCTTCCATCCATAGATTCTGTCAGTTGCTTGATCAACATTGCGTGCAGCAGCCACCACAGCCTCCCAGACACTGTTCCGAGAGGTGTACTGTTTTCCCTCCCTGTAGATCTCACATTTTATGACGGACCCCAGGTTCTCTATGGGGTTCAGATCAGGTGAACAAGGGGCCGTGCCATTATTTTTTCTTCTTTTAGACCTTTACTGGCCAGACACGCTGTGGAGTAGTTGGATGCATGTGATGGAGCATTGTCCTGCATGAAAATCATGTTTTTCTTGAACGATACTGACTTTTTCCTGTACCACTGCTTGAAGAAGTTGTCTTCCAGAAACTGGGTCTGGGAGTTGAGCTTCACTCCATCCTCAACCCGAAAAGGTCCTACAAGTTCATCTTTGATGATACCAGCCCATACCAGTACCCCACCTCCACCTTGCTGGTGTCTGAGTCGGAGTGGAGCTCTCTGCCCTTTACAGATCCAGCCTCTGGCCCATCCATCAGGCCCATCAAGAGTCACTCTCATTTCATCAGTCCATAAAACCTTTGAAATATCAGTCTTAAGAAATTTCTTGGCCCATTCTTGACGTTTTATCTTATGTTTCTTGCTCAAAGGTGGTCGTTTTTCAGCCTTCCTTACTTTGGCCATGTCCCTGAGTATCGCACACCTTGTGCTTTTTGATACTCCAGTAACGTTGCAGCTCAAAAAAATATGGCAAAACTGGTGGCAAATGGCATCTTGGCAGCTTCACGCTTGATTTTCCTCAATTCATGGGCAGTTATTTTGCGCCTTTTTTGGCCAACACGCTTCTTGCGACCCTGTTGGCTATTTGCCATGAAACGCTTGATTGTTCGGTGACCACGCTTCAAAAGTTTGGAAATTTCAAGACTGCTGCATCCCTCTGCAAGACATCTCACAATTTTGGACTTTTCAGAGCCCGTAAAATCTCTCTTCTGACCCATTTTGCCCAAGGAAAGGAAGTTGCCTAATAATTAAGCACACCTTATATAGGGTGTTGACGTCATTAGTCAACACCCCTCCTCATTACAGAGATGCACATCAATAGATTTACTTAATTGGTAGTTGACTCTCAAGCCTATGCAACTTGGAGTAGGACAACATGTATAAAAAGTATCATGTAATCAAAATACTCATTTGCCTAATAATTCTGCACACAGTGTATGTTGCAGATCATAACACCTACTGACAGATTCCCTTTAATGATAATTAGTTTACTCTTATGTCAGTGGCATCTTTCAGCAGGATAATCTACACTTCCCATTAGTGTAGCTACCGGAAAGGGCAGAGGGTGCAGTCGCCCTGGGCCCCTTGCTCTGAGGGGCCCACCCGGAGCTACTGCCACTGTTAACTATATTGGCATGCGCAATACGTTGATATAGTTAAGCTCCGAGGTAGTGCAGGGAGACATGATCCCCTTTCTTTCTGCCGCTGTCTGTTCTATAAACCGGAGGGCATAAGAGCATATGACCCATGGGGACGCTGGGTGCTGGCACTGTACCTGTGTGACAGCTGCCTCAGCATATTGCAAACATGTCCACATTGCACTCCGTGTGGCTGTGTCTGCAAGAGAGACGTCATGACACAGGGCACAAGCTTCTTCCCACCAGAGAGAAGTACGGCACTGGGTAGGAGACAGGATGTAAATAGGAGCTCAGGCTGCTGTCTGCACCCAGGACCGGAAGTGTTTGCAGTGAGGTGGTGTCAGGACCTCTTGACAAGTCCTGGATGGTTTCTTATCTTGTGTTTGCGGTCTTGCTATCTAAGGCACAGTAGATTTATGGTGGTAGCTTGAACTTTTAAAAAAGATCGGTGTCTCAGTCAATGCAAATCGCTGGAGCATCACCCGATCTGTAAAAGACTTCAAAAGCAGCTGCCATAAATCTCATGGTGCCTCAGATAGAGAGACTGACATGAGTGTCAGTATGTGCACTGCACTGATAGTCGTGACCCCAGCAGCAGGACACCACAGATTAGAATATGTCCCATTTCCTCTTCATATGCATATACAGTAATGTGCAAAATAATGGCAGTGTGTTCAAAAACATGAGTTAAGCACAAAATCTTTATACTAGTTTTTATTTCCATGCATTGGGAACATTGCACACGGTTTTCTAATTCAAAACATGAAGAGAAATGTATATAATTTTTAAATATTTTACAGAAAATTACAAAAAATTAACATTGGGCTATTCAAAAAAATAGCAGTTTCTGCATTTGTCTTTTCAAACTCACAATATGTACTTTTTTTTAGGATTTAGCATTTCTGTGAATCACAATTCACAATTTAGTTGTATAACCAGAGTTTTTTTTAGAACTAATTCACATCTATGTTTCATAAAGTCAACCAACTTCTGGCACCTTTCAATTATTATTCCAGCCCAGGATACTTTGACTACATCCCATAATTTTTTGGCTTTGCGTTGGCCACTCCATTGTTGGACTGGAACTAAGATTTTGCTTGTTTACTGGTGTGTTTAGGGTTGTTGTCTTGTTGAAACACCCATTTCAAGTGCATATCCTCTTCAGCATAAGGCAACAGGACCTCTTCAAGTATTTTAATATATGCAAACTCGTCCATGATCCCTGCAACGCGATAAATAGGTCCGGCACCATAGTAAGAGAAACATGCCCATATCATGATGCTTGCACCACCACGCTTCTGTCACACAATGTGTAGGAAAGACAAAGTGAAACATGAAGGGAACATGAAGGGAAGAGGGGAAGGGAGCCCAAACACTAATGAAAGGGGGAGTGGAGACCTGCGAGGAAGATCTGATATTACCCTGTCTCCCCTAACATCCCTATATTGGTTCCTAACCAATCGCCGCACAGGACCCTAAACCCTGTATTTCCCTAGAGCTTGGTTCTGGATAGGGAAGGGGGTGAGCATTAGTCAGTCCCCACTAACAACTAAAGACAACAAGGGAGACAAACACGGAGGAAAGTAACTTCTCTCTGAAGTCGGCTCAAACTATTACCCCAAATGTCCTTCTAGACACCAGAGAGGAAGTAAGCAAACTGCAATAGCTCCAAGCCTTCACAAGGGAACATGTGAATATCACTGACACCTCCCTGTAGCAAATAGAAAGTATTTAAACACCCAGGCCTGGGTGTCAGTTAGCAGGAGGAAGGTAGCCGCTGGGTCCTAGAGTGAGACAAATCTAAGAAGGTGTCTGTAGTGTCAAACAAAGATCTTCTGGAGCAGGGCGACTGCCTGTCACTACTGACAGTACCCCCTCTATGAGTGGCCTCTGGACACTCAGGACCAGGTTTCTCAGGAAAAGAGGTATGGAATGAACGAACCAACCTGGGAGCGTTCACCTCTGATGATGAAACCCACATCTTCTCTTCTGGACCATAACCCTTCCAGTGCATCAAGTATTGTAGGGAACGACGTTGGAGATGAGAATCTACAATTCTCGAAATCTGAAACTCCAGATTACCATCAACCATTATTGTGGGCGGCGGTAGGGGTGAGGGCTCAAGAGGTTACACATATTTCTTGAGAAAGGACCTGTGGAAAACATTGTGGACCTTAAGGGCCCGAGGAAGCTCAAGACAAAACGCTGCTGGGTTAATGACAGCAATTATTTTATAGGGTCCAATAAACCTAGTTCTCAGCTTCCAAGAAGGTACTTTCTGTTAGTATCTGTTTCTTTGGGACCATCTTCCATTTTGTTGTGGTTTTCTGGCTGTTGGTCTTTTTCCCTTGGTGTTGGTTTTGACTAAGGTCAGGTGATTGTACCACCCTTTATTACCCAGCACCTGCCTCCTAGTCCTTGCCGGACAACAGTGATAATCCGCGAGAGTTCTGGCTAGGAGGTTTGGTAGTAGGGGTTTCTGTGTTTAGTTTTGTGCAGTTCTGGGATCCTCTAGTTCTGCCTGCTGAGATTCCTGTATTCCCTTTTCGTTTCTGCAGCTTCCTCTAGTTTCCGGCTAGGAGGTCACCTGTTTGTTTTTTCACAGTCCTTAGTTCTTTCAGGGTCTCCTTTCTGCCTTCCTTTAGGTCTTCTTTGGAGTTTAGTCTAGGAAATGTTGGTGGGTCTATTCGCTAGGAATAGGTTGCCCACTCCATCGTAGGGATTCAGTCTAGTCCCAGTGCAGGGACAGCTTTTCCCTCTCCTGTCCTAGTTCTGAGTTGCCGTTTCGTAACAGTTTGTCCGGCCAGGATAAAAAAAATCATCCTCATCCAGATTCCTTCAGTATGAACAGCGTCCAGGAGCTTGCACAGAGCCTGCAAGGGTTAACTCTGGAAGTAGCCAGTCTGCAACAGCACATGCGTAATTGCTCTGGAGCATGCCCTGATGAACCGAAGGTAGAATTACCAGAGTTTTTTTTCTGGTAAACGGCAGGAATTTTTTACATTTAAAAATGCATGTTTACTATATTTTCGGCTTAGACCTGGGTCCTAAGGAAGTGAATTACAGCGTGTGGGGGTTATTATGTGTTTATTGCGAGGCGAACCCCAAATCTTGGCATTTTCTTTACATCCTAATGATTCTTGTTTGACGTCAGTGGAAGCATTTTTTACTGCATTGGGGCTGTTATATGATGATCCTGATTGGGTCACATCAGCTGAGACAGAGCTCAGACGGCTTAAACAGTGTTCTGTTGAGGCTGAGAAGTATTGCACCCTGTTCAGACCATGGTCCTCAGAGGTCAGATGGAATGAGCCAGCACTCTAGAGTCAGTTTCTGGCAGGTTTGAATGAAAGGGTTAAAGATTTGCTCATTGCATATCCTGCACCTGCCAGTTTGGAAACAGCTATGCAGCTAGCTATCCGTGTGGATAGAAAATTGAGAGCCAGGCAGAGTGAAGAGAAGGCTTTTTTAATGTTGGACCCCGTCTCTCAGGCTATTCTCGCTGTCAGCGGGGAACTGATGCAAGTTGGGGCGATCTCCTCCCGTTCCCAGGAGAGGGAGAGGAGGTTCTCTGAGAGGCTATGTTTGTATTGTGATAAGGCTGACCATTTTATTAAGCAATGCGAAACTCGCATAAGGAAGGGAAAAAAAAAAAAAAAGGGGTCAGCAGGAGCAACTCTCCTGTTCGTATAGCATTTTTACGTTCCGCAGGAGTGTTTTTATCTGCTAATACCACCTATCATTGATTTTCAGGTAATGGTTGATTGTGGCGCTGCTCTTAATTTGATTGATCAACGATTTCTAGTCAAGTATAAGTTTGTTTCTGAACCTTTGTCGTCTCCTTTCCCTGTTGTGGCGATTGATAACATTCCCCTGGAGCATGGGCACATTTCTCGGAAGGTCACCGGGTTCCCACTAATTATGAATATGGAACATAAAGAGCATATAGACTTATTTGTACTTGCTAATTTGCCTGCTCCAGTGGTCCTGGGCTTACCCTGATTAAAGGTGCACAATCCATTGTTGGACTGGTCGTCTAGTACTATAAGGTCCTGGGGTCAGGGGTGTTATGGTAAATGCTGTAATGTTCACATTGCTGCAGTTTTGAAGAGGGAGCTACCTGAAGCCATTCAGGATTTCTGGAGAGTATTTTCGGATGTTGAGTCGCAAGCTCTACAATTGCGCTATTGAGTTCGTCCCAGGTACTACACTCCCTAAGAGTCGTTTATTTAATCTGACGATTCCTGAGAGGGAGGCTTTAAAGGAGTACCTACAGACTAGTTTAGCTGCAGATCATATAAGAACCTCTAAGTACCCTGTGGCTGTAGGATTCTTTTTTGTCAAAAAGAAGGATGGGGGTCTTAGGCCGTGTTTGGATTTTCAGGAGATAAATAAGACCACTATGTGCAATCCTTCACCTTTGCCACTGATTCCGGATTTGTTTAATCAACTAACCGGAGCGAAGTGGTTTTCTAAGATTGACCTTCGAGGGGCATATAATTTGTTGCGGGTGAAGGAGGGCGATGAATGGAAGACAGCTTTTTATACCCCGGAAGGTCATTTTGAGTGTCTGGTGATGCATTTTGGCCTTAATAATGCGCCCGCATTTTTCCAAAATTTCATTAATGACATTCTGAGGCCATTGATCGGTAGGCGTGTTATTGTTTATTTGGATGACATTTTTATTTATTCACCCGATCTGGTGCTGCATTGGCAGAGAGTCCACGAAGTTCTACAGATTTTGAGTGAAAACACTCTCTTAGCTAAGCTAGAGAAGTGCGAGTTTGCGGTACAGAAAATTTGTTTTTTGGGGCGACTCAGTCAGGGCCACAAATTGGAGACAAACCAAATCCTGCGGTAAAGAAAAGCCCAGGATTGAGGATCTCCCTGCAACAGTCAGATCACAAATCCCACCCGTTGCTTCTCACTTCTGGAGGAGTAAGGACGAAGTTTAAAGTACAGTTTTCAGGCATCCTTGAACACAAAAAACTTGTCCCTACCATCTGAAAACCTGTACGGGAGGGACAGTTAGGTTCAGGCTCAATGGCCCTACCTGCAGAGACCCCCACATTAGCGACCTGTAACCGCTGATGCTGTTGCTGAACCACACAGCGGAAGTCATTCACCTCTAGAGACAGACCGTGCAGCCACTCTGCAACTCAACCCATTCCAAGGGAGAAAGGAAAAAAAAAAAAACACGCCCAAAAAAAAAAAAAAACACAAAAAAACCAAAACACACAAATAAACCCCTAGTGTCAGTTGTTTTTTTTTCCCCTCTAAATGTGCACGGTCGGTGATAATGTCACGCAAGGTGTAAGAAAGACTAAGTGCAACACGAAGGGAAGTGGGGAAGGGAGCCCAGACACTAGAGAAAGGGCGAGTGGAGACCTGCTAGGCTGATCTGACATCACCCTGCCTCCCCTAATGTCCCTATACTGGTTCTTCACAAATCGCCGCATAGGAACCTAAACCCTGTATGTCCCTAGAGCTTGGCCCTGGATAGGGAAGGGGGGTGTGAGCACTAGTCAGTCCCCACTAACAACTAAAGACAACAAGGGAGACAAACATGGAGGAAAGTAACTTCTCTCTGAAGTCGGCTCAAACTATTACCCCAAATGTCCTTCTAGACACCAGAGAGGAAGTAAGCAGACTGCAATAGCTCCAAGCCTTCAATAGGGAACATGTGAATATCACTGGCACCTCCCTGTAGCAAACAGAAAGTATTTAAACACTCATGCCTGGGTGTCAATTAGCAGGAGGGAGATAGCCGCTGGGTCCCAGAGTGAGACAGATCTAAGGTGTCTGTAATACAAAATGAAGAGATCTTCTGGAACCAACTGCAGGGCGACTCTCTGTCACATCTGAGACACCCGTGACAGCTTCACTGTATTCAGAGTTTACTGTGCCTTGAACACAGAGTTTGGGGGTCGTATGACAACTTGTCTGTGGCCCTTGGCCTCAAAAATAACAATTTTACTTTCATCAGTCCAAAAAATGTTTCTGCATTTCTCTTTAGGCCAGTTGATGTGTTCTTTGGCAAACTGTATCCGATTCATTACATGTCTTTTATTTTTACAGTGGGACTTTGCGTGGACTTCTTGCTAAGAGATTAGCTTCACACAGGCGTCTTCTAACTGTCACAGTACTCACAGGTAACTTGAGACTGTATTTGATCATGCTGGAGCTGATCACTGGCTGAGCCTTTGCCATTCTGACTATTCTTCAATCCATTCAAATGGTAGTCTTCAGTTTTCTTCCACGTCTCTCTGGTTTTGCTTTCCATTTTAAAGCATTGGAGATCAATTTAGCTGCACAGTCTATCATTGTCTGCACTTCGTTATAAGTTTTACCCACTCCAATCAACTTTTTTATCAAAGTACGCTGTTCTTCTGAACAATGTCTCGAACGAGCCATATTTCTTAGGCTTTCAAGGAGAAATGCATGTACAATATGTGCTGGCTTCATCCTTAAATAATGGCCACCTGATTCATACCTGCTTCTTCACAGAACGATTGACCTCATTAATTGAACTTCACACTGCTATTATTTTCAACACCCCCCCTTTCAAATAATTATTCAAATACACAGACTCAAAAACATGCAGATCATTAATGCTGAGTGTTGGTTTTCTTAGAATCTACTGCACCAACTGGTAAATTTTTTCACATGTAGTAATATAATTTATACCAAAAAGAGTGATTAATCTGGTTAGTAAAATTAGACTGCTATTATTTTGAACACTACTGATCTATTACACACACACACACGCACACCATAGTCCCCTAGCCGGGGTCTGGGTCCTATGAATCCAGTGTCTGTATCATCTCATATTGTAAATCCAGGGTGATAAAAGTTTCTATAACGGAGTTTTCATGTTTATTAAAAAAATAAATCCCCACAAAAGTTGAGGATGAATATATATATGATAAAAAGACAAATAGAAACAGCCAGTAGGTGTGTATAGAGAATCACATTTATCAACAAGCCCCTGAATGTATACTCAGTCTGGATAACAAGAGCCCAAAAGGGAGAGAAGGGAAAAAGAAAAAGAGAAGACTTACCGAGGGGTGCACTTTCTTTTTTGTGTGTTCAATATTCTACCTCCGCCTCTTTCCTCCGATTCCCTCTTTCTTTCCATTTTCCTCTTTGGGGTCTTGTCCAGACAATAGTATTTCTTTTAGGGTCACCTGGATACATTCAGGGAACTATACCCATATGCTGGCCTCTATACACACCGACTAGCTGTTTCTATTTTCTTCTATTGAGCTCTTTGTCATATATATCAGGGCTGTGCAAGTTGCAGCCCACGGACAGGAACAGAAAAAGACCAGAACGCATGGGACCTAATGCGGGGGCCATTCTACAGCATGATGGCTATTGCAGAAGTCATAACACATAGTGATGAGCGAGCTTGCTCACCGCTGCTCGGTACTTGCCGGAGTATTTCTGGGTTACTCAGACGGGAGCTCGGATCCCCGCCCTGCATGTTTGGCGCTCTTTAGAGAGCCAATGAACAAGCAGGGATTATCTGCCACACATTGTAATGCCGTAGCCATGTTGGTTGTGGCATTACAGTGATTAGCTGGCCGCATAGCGTCACCAGGTATATATAAGACCTTGTGATGCTAGGCTCGTCAAAATCTATCCCGGAAACAGACAGTAGGGAGAGATGCTGCTGTACTGCTGTGTGAGGTAAAGAATTGGGGAATAATAGTTAGGCATGGGTAGTGGTACTCCAAGAGTATGTATGTATGTATGTATGTATGTACCGTATATTCCGGCGTATAAGACGACTTTTGAAGACTGAAAAATCTTCTGTCTAGTCTGGGGTCATCTTATACGCCGGTAATGCTTTTGAACTTTCAGAAATTGACATGCGGGGATACTCTGGGGGTGTTAATAAGCTGCCGTGGCCGTATCCCTGCCATGTCGGAGTTAATATAAGGTGGAGGGAGTTAAAATACGGCGGCGGTAGGTCCAGACAGTCAGCGCTTCTGTGCTGAAACGGACACATCGCTGCGTATTCCCAGCTCCGGACACAGCGCAGGGCTTCTGTGCCGACAGCTTTCACTTGTCACAGAAGTTCTGCGCTGTGTCCGGAGCTGGGAAGTTCGCATCGCTTCTGTGACAATATATGAAAAGCCGGCAATTCAGCAGCGGCATAAGCCGGCACCCGACAATTTAGAATAGAAAGAATAGAGCTTCACACATAGATTAGATAGATAGAAACATGTCAGTCACATATATATGAAGTACAGTGACAGTATTGCTTACTGTACTTGTCATTTAGTGTAAAGGATTTATTAAAACAAATAATAGTGTTTTCATGCACTGTCTCTTTAAAAAAGCCGGCCGGCATTTCAGCAGCGGTACCCGACAATTTATAACAGAAAGAATAGAGCTTCACACATAGATTAGATAGATAGAAACATGTCAGTCACATATATAAGAAGTACAGTGACAGTGCTGGTTACTGTACTTGTCATCTAGTGTTAAAATAACGGATTTATTAAAAAAAAAATTGGCGTGGGGTTCCCCTTAATTTTAGTCTCTAGCAGAGGTTAAGCAGACAGCTGGGGCAAATGTTTGAAGCCTGGGAAGGGGGTAATACCCATGGAGCTTCCCAGGCTACTAATATCAGCCCCCAGCTGAATACCTAGCCTTTACTAGCTATTAAAATGGGGGATCCCAAAAAAATGATGTGGGGTCCCCCCTATTTTAATAGCTAGCAAAGGCTAGGCAGACAGCTGGAGGCTGATATTAATAGCCCAGGAAGGGTGCCATGAATATTGGCCCCCTCCCAGGCTAGAAACACCAGCCGTCAGCCGCCCCAGAAATGGCGCATTCATAGGATGCGCCAATTCTGGCACTTAGCCTCGCTCTTCCACGCTGCCCTGGTGCGGTGGCAGGGGGTAATAGGGCTGGGGTTGATGTCAGCTTATAATGCCAGCTGACATCAAGCCCAGGTTAGTAATGGAGAGGCGTCTATAAGACACCCCCATTACTAACCCCATAGTCAAAGTTAAAAAAAACACAAACACCCAGAATAAAGTCCTTTAATTGAAATAAACACACAATTCTTTATTGTTCTAAATTAAACCATACTTACCATCACGCCCATTCCAGCTGAAGCCAACGATCTCCTGCAATAAAAGAAAAATAATAAACCAACCTCATCCTTACCTTTCCATGGTTCCCAGGACAGCTTCAGCTCTGCTACATCGAGATGACAAGCGGGACCGCAGCAGAACGCTGCCATCCAGCCTGTCATCCCGCAGACACTGAGAAGCGCAGGCATGCTTGCGCTCCTCAGTGTCTGACTGTGACGGCATCCAGATGAGCCGACAATGAACTCAGCTCACCTCCTGGACGTCCGTCACTGACAGCGTGGGAAACTTCTACTGCGCATGCGGGGAGCAGGAGAATTTTCCCACGCTGTCAGTGACGTGCATGAGGTGAGCCGAGTTCATTGGACATGATCTCGGCTCATCTGGATGCCGTCACAGTCAGACACTGAGGAGCACAAGCAAGCCTGCGCTTCTCAGTGTCTGCCGCATGGCAAGCTGAACGGCAGCGTTCTGCTGCGGTGCAGCCTGTCATGTGAATGTAGCAGAGCTGGACCGGTCCTGGGAACCATGGAAAGGTAAGGATGAGGTTGCTTTATTATTTTACTTTTATTGCAGGAGATCTTTGGCTTCAGCTGGAATGGGCGTGACTGTAAGTATGGTTTAATTTAGAACAATAAAAAATTGTGTCTTTATTTCAATTAAAGGACTTTATTCTGGGTGTTGTGTTTTTTTTAATTACTTTACTAGAAATTCATGGCGGTCATGTCTAATATTGGCGTGACCCCATGAATTTCGGGCTTAGGGCCAGCTGATAATGCCAAGCTGGCCCTAACCCCTTTATTACCCAGTGAGCCACCGCACCAGGGCCCTGGATGAGTTGGGTACAGCGCCAGAAGATGCCGCTTCTATGAACGCGCCATTTTCTGGGGTGGCTGCGGACTGCAATTTGCAGCGGGGGGGGCCCAGAAAGCTTGGGCCTCCCTGTGCTGCAGATTCCAGCCCCCAGCTGCCTAGTTGTACCTGGCTGGACACAAAAATAGGGCGAAGCCCCACGTATTTTTTTTTTAAATTATTTCATGAAATAATTAAAAAAAAAGGGCTTCCCTATATTGTTGTGTCCGGCCAGGTACAAATAGGCAGCTGGTGGTTGGGGGCAGCCCGTTCCTGCCTGCTGTACCTGGCTGGACACAAAAATATGGCGAAGCCCCACGTCAACATTTTTGGGAAAAATTAATTACAAAATTAATAATTTAGGGACTGCATCTTTATTAACCCCTCAATTGTCATTTAGTGTTAAAATAAAGGATTTTTTAAAAAGAAAATTGGCGTGGGATCCACCATCATTATAGTCTCTAGCGGAGGTTAAGCAGACGGCTGGGGCAGATGTTTGAAGTCTGGGAAGAGGGTAATACCCACGGAGCTTACCAGGCTACTAATATCAGCCCCCAGCTGAATACCTAGCCTTTACTAGCTATTAGAATGGGGGACCCCCCCAAAAAATGACGTGGGGTCCCCCCTATTTTAATATGTTTATGAGTGACAGTTTTCCTGCTATATACCTGCATGTCATAAGAATTTAAATTAAAAAAGGACCATGTTAAATTCAAATCTGTTTTTTTTTAATTTTTACCGGTGTTTGGTATGCGTTGGAAAAGGGGTAGTCTTATACGGTGAATATATCCTAAACTCTATATTTTAACAGGAAAGGAAGGGGGTCGTCTTATACACCAGGTCGTCTTATACGCCGGAATATACGGTATGTATGTGTATATAATTATAAACACTGTTCAAAAAAATAAAGGGAACACTTAAACAACAGAATATAACTACAAGTAAATCAAACTTCTGTGAAATCAAACTGTCCACCTAGGAAGCAACACTGATTGACAATAAATTTCACATGCTGGTGTGCAAATGGAATAGACAATGGATGGAAATTATTGGCAATTATCAAGACATCCTCAATAAAGGAGTGGTTCTGCAGATGGGGACCACAGACCACATCTCAGTACAAATGCTTTCTGGCTGATGCTTTGGTCACATTTGGTCTGCCTTTGTGTAAGAAGGAATAGGAGGAGCACTGCCAGAGCCCTGAAAAATGACCTCCAGAAGGCCACAAATGTGCATGTGTCTGCACAAACGGTTAGAAACAGACTCCATGAGGGTGGTATGAGGGCCTGACGTCCACAAATGGGGGTTGTGCTCACAGCCCAACACTGTGCAGGATGCTTTGCATTTGCCACAGAACACCAGGATTGGCAAAGTCACCACTGGCGCCCTGTGCTCTTCACAGATGAAAGCAGGTTCACACTGAGCACATGTGACAGACGTGACAGAGTCTGGAGATGCCGTGGAGAGTGATCTGCTGCCTGCAACATCCTTCAGCATGACCAGTTTGGCAGTGGGTCAGTAATGGTGTGGGGTGGCATTTCTTTGGAGGGCCGCACAACCCTCCATGTGCTTGCCAGAGGTAGCCTGACTGCCATTAGGTACCGAGATGAGATCCTCAGACCCCTTGTGAGAACATATGCTGGTGCGGTTGGCCCTGGGCTCCTCCTAATGCAGGAGGAGCAACCAGACTCTACAATGGCAACAGCAGGAGCAGCAGAACATTCAGCAGCAGCTATTGTACCAGCAGCAACAAAAAACAAATGAACTGTTGCTGCAACAGATTGCTGCCCTGCGGGAGATGGCCACAACACCGGAACGCCAAGAGGCTCAGGACAAAGTTCGCTCAGCGTTGAGGAAGATGGGACCGGAGAACGACGTGGAAGCCTTCCTGACCATCTATGTAGGCACAGCAGAGCGGGAAAACCTATCAGCCGGTCAGTGGGCGGAAGAGTTGGCTCCGTTTTTGTTCGGCGATGCCCCAAAGGCCTACTTCGACCTCAGTCGGGAGGACGTCCAGGACTACCAGAGGCTCAAAAGGTGAGAACCTTGCCCGGCTGGGGGTCAATACGTACGTGAGGGCTCAGCACGTGTTTTCATGTGCCTTTGTGGAGACCCGACCAGTCCGGTCTCAGGCTTATGGCCTTTTGCAGCTGGTCAAGAGGTGGCTCCAGCCTGAGTCTTTGAGTCCAGCCCAGATGGTGGAGAGGGTGGTGGTCGACCGGCTGGTGAGGACTCTGCCGGCCGCTATTCAATGTTGGGTGGGGCAAGGAGACCCCGGCACACTTTACCAAGTGGTCAGCCTGATCGAGCGCTACTCGGCCACTCAGGACTTTATCCGTAACTCTGCCCCCTCGCGGCTGTCACGCCGATCCCTGCCAACCCAGGAACCAGGAAGGGGGTCGCGTCCCTCTGCTGAGGGCAGTCAGCACCATACCCGTGCTGAAGGGGTACCCCGGAGTGAGAGTAGCAGGAGACCGGTTTCCTCCCAAAAGGTCATAAAAACTAACAGTACCCCCACCATTAGGTGCTGGCGGTGTCAGGGGGCTAACTGCCCCCTGACTACTGAGCCCAAGGACTGCGGGTATAACCGCCGGGTCTCAATGTAGGCCCAGAACATCTGCACTGCGAGTGCTGACCCCTCGGACAGTGAAACCAAACTGTGCCAGGTACTGGTTAATGGGTACCCCACAAAGGCCCTCCTGGACCCAAGGAGCTTAGTGACTTTGGTACATGGGTTGCTGGTGGCAAGAGACAACCCCAGTAGACAGACAGTCAGAGTTGTGTGTATCCATGGGGACCTCCGAGAGTACCCAACCGCGGAGGTAGTTATGTCCACGCCATGTGGCGACATAAAACATGTGGTGGGGGTGGTAAAATCTCTTCCCTATGGGACTGTATTGGGAAGAGACTTGCCCCTGTTCTGGGCTCTGTGGAAAAAAAAAATCCACTCTCCCCCGGTAAAATTTATTACAGGCGCTGTACCCAATGAACCTGAGTCAGGGCTACCTGCCATAGGGGTGGTCAACCTAGGGACAGAGTGTGACCCCGTTAGGTCTTCCCTATAGGTGCTGGCAGGAGGGGTTGAGGAGATCCCATTGATCCCCGAGCTGGAAGTGTCCCGGGACACGTTTGAGACAGCTCAGCTACAGGATCCCACCCTGACTCGGGTGCAGAAAAGGGTGCTAGAGGTAAATGGCATTGCTCAACAACCCGGTGCAGATACTGTATTTCCACGCATGGTAGTCAATGGTGCGTTGCTCTATAGGGTAGACAAAATCAGGGACGAGGTCGTGGAACAGTTAGTAGTACCTCAGTCGTACCGTCGAGCGGTTCTGGAGATGGCACACACACACACACACACACCTGCTGGGTGGACACTTAGGGGTTAAAAAGACGCAAGAACGTATCTTGCAATGGTTCTTTTGGCCTGGGATTTACGCGGAGGTCCAAAAGTACTGCGAATCGTGCCCAGAATGTCAACTGACCACACCCATAGCCAGTTTCCGTAGCCCATTGGTACCTCTGCCAGTGATAGAGGTACCTTTTGAGCGGATTGCAATGGACTTGGTAGGGCCCATTGTAAAATCCGCTCGTGGCCACCAACATATACTTGTGGTCGTCGACTATGCTACCCGTAGGCTGCACCGCTACGCCACACCTCGGCGAAACTGATTGCACGGGAGCTGTTTGCCATGTTCTGTCGCCTTGGGCTACCTAAGGAGATCTTGACGGATCAAGGGACCCCTTTTATGTCCAAGGTAACGAGGGAACTGTGAAAATTGCTAAAAATAAAACAATTGCCACATCGGTGTACCACCCTCAAACCGACAGGCTAGTAGAACGGTTCATTAAAACCCTCAAGTCCATGTTAAAAAAGGTGGTTTCTAAGGACGGAAGGGATTGGGACATGTTCCTACCCTATTTGATGTTTGCCGTCTGTGAGGTACCCCAGGCTTCCACAGGGTTCTCTCCATTTGAGTTATTGTACAGCAGACACCACAGGGGTCTGTTGGAAGTAGCCAAAGAGACGTGGGAACAAGAGCCGACTCCACATAGGAGTATAATTGAACACGTGGCTAGTATGCAGGACCAGATTGCAGTGGTCATGCCCATTGTGAAAGAACATCTGTTAGATGCCCAGGAAGCACAGAAACATACATATAATAAAAGTGTCACAGTCAGGTCTTTTAACAAGGGCAATCGGGTGTTAGTACTGGTACCCACAGCCGAGAGTAAGGTCATGGCCAAGTGGCAAGGGCCATATTAGGCTTGAAAAAAGGTGGGGAAGGTAAATTACCGGGTGTATCAGCCCGGAAGGAGGAAACCGGAGCCTCTTTATCATGTAAACCTGCTAAAACCTTGGAAAGATCCAGAGTGTTTAGTTACAGACGTCACTTCAGGCATGATGCCAGAGAGTTCTCTACCTTCAGCCAGGGATGCGTCCGGGGGAGAGGTAAGGATAATTGATGCTCTCACTAAACAGCAGCGACTGGAGGCTCGCTCGCTGGTGCAGCAGAATACCAACGTGTTCTCAGAGCTACCAGGTAGGACTACGGTTCTCCAACATGACATTGCCACCGAACCTGGGGTAAGGGTACGAATGAGACCGCACCAGGTACCCGAAGCCCTGAGGCAAGCCATCACGGCTGAGGTAAAACAAATGCTCCAGTTACGCGTCATCGTGGAATCACAGAGTGAGTGGACTAGTCCCATCGTATTGATTCCGAAACCAGACGGATCGTTACGCTTTTGTAATGATTTCCGGAAATTAAATGAAATGTCAAAATTTGACCTATATCCAATGCCCAGAGTGGATGAGCTGATTAAGAGACTGGGGCAGGCTCAGTACTTTACCACGCTCGATCTCATCAAGGGTTACTGGCAGGTACCTCTCACGAAATCGGCGAAGGAAAAGACCGCTTTCATAACTCCGGAGGGTCTATATCACTATGTGGTCTTACCTTTTGGGTTACATGGGGCCCCGGATACATTCTAGAGGTTGATGGACATAGTCCTCAAGCCTCATCAGGAGTACATGTCCGAGTATCTAGAGGATATTATCTTTAGCACCGACTGGCATACGCACCTATCCCAGGTACAAGCGGTGCTGGATTCTCTCAGAGACATGGGGTTAACGGCAAACCCCAAAAAATGTGCGATGGAGCTAGAGGAAGCCCGATATTTGGGGTATGTGATTGGCCGAGGAGTTATCAAGCCCCAAATCAATAAAGTTAAGGCCATAAAAAACTTGCCTAAACCGTCAAGTACAAAGCAGGTGAGGGCTTTCCTTGGCATCCTTGGGTATTACCGCCGGTTTATACCTAATTTTGCTGGAAGAACGGTGGCCCTGGCCGATCTCTTGGGGAACAAAAAAAAAAAAAAAAAAAAAATCGGTAATGGTACGGTGGAACCCTCAGGGAGACAGAAGAAGCCTTTCAGTCCATGAAGTTGACCCTGTGTGGACAGCCGGTCCTCATCAGCCCCAACTTCAAGGAATCCTTCATTGTACAGACAGATGCCTCGGAGGTAGGCCTAGGGTTGGTATTTTCACAAAAAGTGAATGGTGAAGAGCACCCGGTCACCTACTTGAGTAGAAAACTTATCCCGGCAGAGAAAAACTATAGCGTGGTAGAGAAAGTGTGTGTTGGCTATTAAGTGGGCCTTAGAATCGCTACATTATTATTTACTCGGGCGTCAGTTCTGCTTGGTGACGGACCACTCACCCTTGGTATAGATGAGAAACGCCAAGGAGAGGAATGCGTGAGTCACCAGGTAGTTTCTTTCACTGCAAAATTTCAGTTTCTCTGTAGAACATCGCCCTGGGAAGTCGCAGGCAAACGCGGATGCCCTGTTCCGGGCACCCTGTATGGTGACAAATGTTCAACCCCACAAGTTTAAACAAAGGGGGGGGATATGTGAGGCAGTGACGGGGATCGTTTATGAGAGATGGTATATATCCCCCAGAATTTGTACAGAGACCTATTAAACCCATTGAAGTGCATTGCAGTCACAGACACACCTGCGGCTGCAATGCAGGAATGAAGGTGAGCATTGACCTGGTCAGGCTATCTGGCAAAGGCAGATTAGCAAAACCCGGCAGGGCCTTCATTTCTTGGAGGAGGCTATAGGAAGATGGAGCAGCCTCCTCCCTCCAACCCGGGTTTTCCAGTGACTCTTGCCACAGGTCCTTTAAAAACCCTGCATTAAGGATTAGTGTTGTTCAGTGTTGGGACCTGCTAGGAGTATAGCAGGAAAGCTCGGTGGGACTGTTTGTGATTCGCCCCCTGGGCCATGTGGCACTCAGAGCCGGGCAACAGGGCAATATTGGGGGGGTAGTAGTGGCAACCCGGTCCGTGGCTCAGGGTGGTCAGACCAAACGTTGTGGCAGTCTATTTGTAAGGTTTTAAATGTCCGACTACGCCACCCGTGGATTGCAGTCAGGGGTAACCACCGCTGCAGTGCAGACCGCTGGGGCAGATGTAGGTGTGCAGCACTAAGTAGTATAACTCCCCACGGGAGGAGTGTGGCCCTAGGGCAGTATATAGATGGATGATGGAGGGGATGATTCCGATTTCAATAGCCAGGAGACGGAGGCCTCTTATACAGTTCAGGGTCTTTATTAGAACAGGTGAGACGACCCAAAAACAGTCCCGGCTATGAGGGGGCCTGGATGTCTGAGAACAAGTGGAAAGCTGGCCCTGGTCATGGTGAGGGTGAGGGTGAAGGCCTACCGTATTCTCTGCGCTCTTTCTGGCTATTTCCCTCCTGGTGGTGTAACAGCCCACATTCCAGAGCTCGGCGTGTCTTCTCGCCCGTATGGCTTGCAACTGGGGTTCCTTTCTATTCTTGGCCTGGTGCAGCTTTGCTGGTCCCTCCTGCTGTGGCAGAACCTCCGGGCTTCTTAGGCCAAGGGACATACAATCCCCTGCGGACTGGTTATTTGCTGTAGGACTTGGAATCCTAACAGCCTCAGACACCAAAGTCCGGTAGTTCAGTTTCTCTCTCAACCAGGACAGGCTCCCCTCGCCTTCCGTCCCTGGCTCGTGGCTCCTCTACTGCCACTCGTCCTCCTCAGCCTCAGCTGAACTGGCGCTCCCTTCTCTGGGACACCTCTCACTCCAGAGACAGGTTGTCCAGAACTCTAACCCTGCCCCCAGTTCCAGCTTTTATAGGGGCAGCCTGCTCCCCCTACTGGCCTGGAACAGGAGGTACTGCATGCTAATGGTCCCTGACTAGTGTTGAGCGAACATGCTCGACACTGCTCGGTACTCGCCCGAGCATCACGCTACTCGGGATGTTCGGCGAGCACCGAGCATTTCCGGGTTACTCGGGCGGGAGCTCGGGTCTCCGCCCTGCATGTTTGGCGCTCTTTACAGAGCCAATGAACATGCAGGGATTGCCAGCCAGTCACTGTAATGCTGCAGCCGTGTTGGTTGTGGGCATTACAGTGATTGGATGGCCGCACAGCGTCACCTCGAGTATTTAAAACGGGGCGCCGCCATCTTGGACACAGTCGCTCGGGATTAGACAGTGTAGGGACAGCGCTGCTGATTTAGGGAGAGATATAAACTGCGAAATAGTTAGTGTAGGGTCTGTAAAGGCTGCCAGAACAAACAAACAGTCCTTTTCAGGACTAATATCCATCCCAGATACCAGGCAGGCAGGCTGTATAGGAGACACAGTGGTTATACCAGCAAACGCTGCATTACAGTCCTGTGTGCTCCTGTTGCTGAAATTGCTGGACTTAGCACCAGGTGTCGGGGGCCAAGAAAAATCCTTTTTTTTCCATCTAAATCCTCTCTTTTTTTTCCTCCTTCACACTGTACAAATACCCATCTTATTAACCTTTTGGTGTCCCCCCCCCCCCCCAAAAAAAAGCGTGTCTCTGATTTTTCAGACACAAATATAACTGTTGAAAATAGTCTGGTGTAGGCTAGAGAAATAGAAGTGTTGTTTTGCACTTCCACGGTTCAAACCTCTGTATTATCCATTTTGGGCCATTTGTATCTAAAAAAAAAAAAACAGTTTGAGTGTGTCGCTCACTGTTCAGCTGCAAATATCTCTATTTAAAAAAGTGTGGTATACCCCAGTAAACAATAACTGTGGTTTTGCCATCCCACGGTAAAAAATCTCCATTATTCAGCTTTTGGTAGTTTTTTCCGTAAAGAAAAACAGTAGTGTCTCCTGACTGTTGTGACACAAAAATATATCTGTTGAAAATAGTCTTGTGTAGGCCCGACATCCCAGTGTGGTTTCGCAGTTCCACGGGTCAAATCGCTGTACTATCCAGTTTTGGGCCTTTGGTATCTAAAAAAAAAGCAGTTTGAGTGTGTCGCTCACTGTTCAGCCGCAAATATCTCTATTTAAAAAAGTGTGGTATACGCCAGTAAACAATAACTGTGGTTTTCCTCTTCCACGGTTCTAATCTACTCTTTATTACCCTTTTTCCATTGATAGTGCAAGTGTAAGCTATTTTACTTCATTTACAATGGGCAAGGCGCGTGGCAAGGGACGTGGAAGTGGACGTTCTGGTGATGGTTCGTGCAGAGGACAGGGCCGTGGCCAAGGTGAAAATGTGCCACAACCAACAGCCATAACTTCTCGCTCCCACTTCTTGACCGAATTACTAGGGAAGCACAGAACAACACCAGTATTGAGAACTGATCAGTGTGAACAGGTTATTAATTGGATATCAGACAATACTTCCAGTTACCTGGGCACCACCACCTCCGGTCTGTCTTCCACACGGTCAACTCTTAGTAGCCGTGAGTCTCGACCGCATACTCCTCCTCACCCTGATGCTCCTTCCTCCTACCATGCCGAGTGTCGTCAGACAGCAAGTGAACCCACACTTAGGCACTCTGAAGAGCTGTTCACTGGTCCATTTCCATATTTGGGCCCCTCGCCTGATACGCTTGAAGTGGTGGAAGAGGCGATCCCATGTTGCGATGCCCAAATATTTGAACAGCCACGGCCAAAGGAAGTCGACGGTGGCAATCTGTCACAAGAGGTGGACGATGAAGAGACACAATTGCCAGGAAGTGAGGAGGAGGATCGTGGTGCGCAAGTGGAAGAGGAGGAGGTGGTGGATGATCTAGTAACTGACCCAACGTGGAAGGAGGACATGCAGAGTGAGGCCAGCAGCACACAGGGGGAGGGAGGCAGAGTACCCCAACAGGCAGGAAGAAACAGTGTGGTGGCCGCAGACAGAAGGCAGGCAACTGTTCCCCGTAACACCAACACGAGGGACGTTGCCAGTACAAGCGGTAGGTCTTCCAGAGTCTGGAATTTTTTTAAAGACTCTGCTGATAACCCCAAAAAGGCCATATGTTCCACCTGCCATGCCAGCATCAGCAGGGATGACAAAACTACCAGCCTGACAACCACAAGCATGATCAGGCACATGGCAGCAAAGCACCCGACTTTGTGGGGCGAAACCCAGGGTCCACGACCAGTGTCAGCGCGTGTCACCACTGCTTCTTCCACTGTTGTGCGTGCAATAGAACCCCCTGTTGTGTGTGCAAGGCAATCCCCTGTCCATACTGCATGTAAAGATGCCCCCTTCTCTCAGTCTTCACTTGTTATGGCAGTTTCTCAAGAAACAGCATCAACGTCCACGTCCACGTCCCACCGCAGCGTTCAATTGTCCATATCCCAGACCTTTGAACGAAAGCGGAAATTCGCAGCTAACGCCCCACAGGCCACAGTCCTAAATTCGCACATTTCACGACTGCTTGCATTGGAAATGCTGCCTTTTAGGCTGGTGGAGACAGAATCCTTCCGCAATCTTATGGCTGTGGCCGTCCCTCGGTACTCGGTCCCAAGCCAACACTATTTTGTCCGGTGTGCCATCCCCGCATTACACAAGCACGTGTCCCAAAGCATCTGCCGTGCCCTCAACAATGCAGTTACTGGGAGAGTCCACCTGACAACGGACACGTAGACAAGTGCTTGTGGCCAGGGACGGTACATCTCTCTGGCGGCACACTGGGTAAACATAGTGGAAGCCGGGACCCAGTCGGACCTTGGGACAGAACACATCCTCCCCACACCGAGGATTGCGGGCCCTATGTCAGTCAGAGCTGCCCCCACAGTGTAAAGCTCCTGCGCATCCTACTCCTCCTCCTCATGTTCAGCCTCCATCTCAGATATCACCACATCAGTTACAAGCTGGAAGCATTGCAGTACTGCCTCTGCCAAGCGGCAACAGGCTGTGCTGAAACTCATAAGCTTAGGTGATAAACCTCACACTGCTTGTGAGTTGTGGACAGCTGTGAAAGAGCAGTCAGATCTGTGGCTGAGACCGTTGAACCTACATCCCGGCATGGTCGTGTGTGACAATGGCCGTAACCTGGTGGCGGCTCTGAGGCGAGGTGAGGTGAGATCACACACGAACCATGCCTGGCTCATGTGCTTAACCTCGTGGTTCAGCGGTTTCTTAAATCGTACCCCGAGTTGCCAGATCTGCTCGTGAAAGTACGCCGCCTGTCAGCTCATTTTCGCAAGTCGGCTACAGCTTCCGCCGCCCTTGCTGTGTTGCAGCAGCGTTTGCAGCTTCCGGCACACCGACTGGTGTGTGATGTCCCCACAAGTTGGAACTC
The DNA here is from genome assembly GCF_046119375.1 of Phyllobates terribilis. Classification (NCBI taxonomy): domain Eukaryota; kingdom Metazoa; phylum Chordata; class Amphibia; order Anura; family Dendrobatidae; genus Phyllobates; species Phyllobates terribilis. The sequence continues at coordinate 232,534,489 of NW_027362763.1, forward strand.
TACCCTCCACATGTTGCAAAGGATTTGTGAGCAGAAGAGAGCAGTTGTGGAGTACCAGCTGCAACAAGGCCGTCGATATTCAGGTCAGACTCCACACATAAGACCTCAGGAGTGGACCTGGATGTCTGACATATGTACCATCCTGACAAACTTTGAGGAGGCCTCCATGATGGTGAGTGGCGATGACGCCATCATTAGTGTCAGCATCCCACTTGTCTGTCTTTTGCAACGCTCTCTGCAGAGAATTAAAGAGGAGGCATTGAAGCCAGAGTATGATGAGATGGATCAAGAAGCCGTAGCGGGCGATTACACACAGCCCAGCCTCATCTCATCCCAACGTGCATTGGGGGACAATGAGGGAAAGGAGGAGGAGGAGGAGGAGGAACAGGAGCTGCTATCATGCGTTGTAGACGGTAGTACCTGTACAACTGTCATACCGTCGGTTCAGCGTGGGTGGCCTGAGGACAGGGGGGAGGAGGAAGAGGAGGAGGAGGAGAGCATGGTCAGTCGTCATCTTGGTGAGGACACGGAAATCTTGCCCGTTACCAGTCTGGCACGCATGGCTGACTTTATGTTACGCTGCCTTAACCGTGACCATCGCGTTGTCAAAATGTTGGGCGACAGTCATTACTGGTTGGTGACACTTGTAGACACCCACTACAAGGAGAACTTTCACTCTCTTATTCCCGAGGTGGAGAGGTCTACAAAAATGGGGCAATACCAGAAGGCCCTTGCTGCAGAACTCTTAAAAAAATTCCCATCTGAACACGCTAGCGGCAGAGGTCACAGTTCGTTGCCCAACCAAGGCGTACAGGCGAGAGAGATGCAACTCCAATCCAGCAGAGGCAGGGGAACACTGTCAACGTTCTGGGACAGTTTTCTGACACCCGCCCAGCTTACAGGCCCTGAGGCGCGGGGTACTCTCACAAGGAGTGGAAAGTTTCAAAAGATGGTGAGGGAGTACCTTGCCGATCGTACCAGCGTCCTCCGTGTTTCCTCTGTGCCTTTTAATTATTGGGTATCCAAGCTGGACACTTGGAATGAACTCGCTCTGTACGCCTTGGAGGTCCTGGCCTGCCCTGCTGCTAACGTGTTATCGGAGCGTGTTTTTAGTGCCGCTGGGGGAATTATAACTGATAAGCGCACTCGCCTGTCAACTGACAATGCTGACAAGCTGACCCTTATCAAAATGAACAAGGGCTGGATTGGGCCAGACTTCTCATCACCACCAAATGACAGCAGAGTAACATAAAGTCAAATCCACTGTGTTATTTCGGAAGGTGTATTCACATGCACCGCTTCACACCCACACATGGGTATACTCTTCCTCGTTTCAGCTATTTAATCTTCTTCTCCTTATCCTCAGCCTCCACCACCACTATACCACCAGGGTGCCAGCATTGCAAGTTCCTCTGTCCTTATTTTTGGCAGCTTTTGCTTGCAAGGCATAAGCAAATACTATGGGACACCCACTCCCCAATAATGGGACTTATGTTTGTAATATGCTGTACTGCATGGCTCTTGTAAGGGGCATTGCAAGTTGCTCCGTCCTAATTTTTGGCAGCTTTTGCTTGCAAGGCATAAGCAAATACTATGGGACACCCACTCCCCAATCTGGGAATAATGTTTGTAATATGTTGTACTGCATGGCTCTTGTAAGGGGCATTGCAAGTTGCTCCATCCTAATTTTTGGCAGCTTTTGCTTGGAAAGCATAAGCAAATACCATGGGACACCCACTCCCCAATAATGGGACTTATGTTTGTAATATGCTGTACTGCATGTGACGCGCCCCCTGGGCCATGTGTACATGTGTGTGGGATACCCGGTGCCGGGTCTCTGGGGTCTGTAGTCTCCGTGGCGGTGACCCGGTCCCGTGGCTCAGGCTGGTCAAACCAGTGGCAGTCTCTTAGGTTTTGAGGTTAATTGTCCGACTGCGCCACCCGTAGATTGCGGTCAGGGAGTACCACCGCTGCGAGGCAGACCGCTGAGGCTGGTGTTGTGTGCGCAGCATAGAATGGGATAACTCCCCTCGGGAGGAGTATAGCCTCAGGGCAGTGAGTGTGGATGATGGGGGTGATGGTGCACGAGCACAGCAGGAATGACTCAGTCTTTGCAGTGCAGTTCAGGGTCTTTACTGATGATTATAAGGTAGACCCTCCCGGGAGTACTGGCTAGCATAAGAGGCCTGGTCAGTCTGTGAGCAAGCAGGAGTTCCCCTGGCCAGGTGGAGTTGTAGGCCTCCCCGTCTGTCTGCACTCTTCCTGGCTACCTTGCTGTAAGCGGGTAGAAGTAGCCCACGTCCCTGAGTGGGTGCTAGTCCCTTGCTTGTGACTGAGCCTCCGGGCTTCTATGGCCAGAGGACCTGAAATCCCCTGCTGGCTGGTTTCTGCTGCTGGATATATAAGTCCTCACAGCTTTGGACTCCTGTGTCCGGTTCCTATTGTCTTCTGCCAGGGCGAGCTCTGCTCAGCTTCCAGCCCCTGGTCTTTAGCTCCTAGCTCCTACAGAGCTCCTTGCTGTTACTTTCCCTTGCTCTCACTCTGACTGACTGTTCTCTGACTCACTCATCCCCGCCCCAGATCCAGTTTATAAGGGCAGAATTATCCCCTCCCAGGATTGGGGCAGGAGGATGTTGCATGTTTAAGGGATCCTGACCAGGAAACCTCCCACTTGCTCTCCGACGTAATATCTCTATTACTGTGGTGACCAGACCCCTGGGGTGCCACACATGGCTCTTGTAAGGGGCATTGCAGTTCCTCATAATTTTTGGAAAGCCTTCCATTCACTGCTTAGGCCAACAGTGCACGGGAGACCCAGTTGCTATAAATGGAAAAAAAGGTTTAGCTAACGCCCTCTGACCTCCATGTCATTTCCAAGGGGCATTGGAGTGCCTCAAAATTTTTGGTAGGCATTGCACTCACTGTATGCCCTATAACTGTGTAGCCGAACCGCTCCTTTTGTTACAGAAACATATCCTACAAGACACATCTGGTTGACTGGCCTGATATTGATGTGAATGGTCCCTGTTCCTCCTGCTCTTTCTCCTTTGCCACCACCTCATCCATCATTTATCACCTGAAGCTTTGTTTTAACGGGAGTCATAGAACTTGGAGAGTAGCAGGAAAACATCCAGCAATCCTCGGAGGAGGTAGGATATGCGCCAAAACGTTGACCACCTCAGGCCTAGCCGCTACTACATACATGCGCTTGCATTACAACAAAACAAAGCAGATGCTAACTTCTATCATCCTCATCATGCTCCTCACCTTGGCACTCTCAACTCCCCTGATGGAGAAGCCAGGGCCCACCGGAGGAGTCTGATAGTCCGGTGGGCTCGGCCAATGCTGCCCTAAAGCAGACCAGGCTAAGAAAAGTGTGGGAAAGGTTACCGGGACAAATAGGGGTGGCTGAGGACCGAGTATGGACACCCGGCCACCCCCTGGAGGCTGGGGAGCAAGCGGGGACACCCGGCCACCAGGCGGCTGGGGACTGAGTATGGATACCAGGCCGCCGACACAGCCATGGCGTGGTGGCCAGATTCCGCCTCCACATGCCTAAAAGGCCCAATTTCAAGTTCAAGCAAGCAAGCAGTATGGTATTGCAGCCTGGGGGTGGGTGGGTGGCAGGCTGCATACTTGAGCTTGTATTGCAAGGAATGGGGGAGGTACAATTGAACACTGCCCTGGGATTAGAACTTGCATGGGGATAGTTGCAAGTCTGCATCTTCTGATGCGGTAAGGATCACTTATGATGGGCACACTTTTAGACAGTGACCTGGGAGTCAGAGATGCTTCCAGGGGTCTTCCCCATGCTGTTCCCTTGTCTTTTCAGCACTTTATGCATGTGTCACACAGCACATGGCCAGATAAGGTTGTAAAATTTTAAAACGACATTTCACGGTGAATGCATTTGTCATAGTTGAAAGCAATACAAAAGTGCAAAAACGCATAAAAAATGCTACTTGAGAACATAGCCGAAGGTGTGGAGGAGTATTTTTGTTTTTGGTCATTTATTTTAACTTATACACAAGTCTTTACCCTGGAAAGGATGTTCCTTAACATATTTCACAGGAAAAAAGTTTCACTTTCGTTTTTGAACATTTTATTGGGAGCCTGAAAAAAGTGGCTTAATACCTCTGACCACGTTATTGACAGCAGTGACCCGGGGGTCAGAAATTCTTCCTGGGGCGATCCCCATGCTGTCCCCATGTCATTTGAGCACTGTCACTATCGTTTTGGGCACTTGTTAGGCTTTTAAAAGACTGCCGGGGGTGCCACCGCAAAAATGCTCGAGTCTCCCATAGACTAACATTGGGCTCGTTGCTCGGGTCGAGCACCCGAGTATCACGGCGAGCTCGGCCCGAGCTTCGAGCACCCGAGCATTTTAGTGCTCGCTCAACACTATCCCTGACCAGAGAACCTCCCCCTTGCTCTCAGACACAGTTTTATTAAACATTTGTGGCATTCAGGCCAGGGTGACACATTCCCCCCTAGTAAAACTTAGTACTCCGGGACTAAACAAGAAACAAGAGTAATATGCATGACCATAAAAACATTATTAGGCAAGTAAAAGCAAACGACGCACAGGTTGAGTTCTTAAGGTCACAGTGTGGTCTGTGACCGGGTGTCCATCTCACCAACAACAACGGGGAGCTCTAACCAGGTGGGGGTCTGCCGTAGCCCCAAGTCCTTGACAGTCCTTGTTCATTCCGCTGGTTAAGCTCCAAACATATTTACAGGAAAGTCTCGGTTACTCACAGTTCATAACCTGTTAGTCCATGTTTTAACTGAAAGAAACTGAGAAAACGCGTAGTTACTGGTCATGCAATTATATTTTACACAATTCAACATTTTGCAGGCTATTTACATTTGCTATCACACCCTACACTCTCCAGCAAGCTGGTATTTGACCCCTAGTGCTCCGGGTTGACCTCCTTAACCCACTGTCTGGTGGTGGTCTACCCTGGCTTTCCCCACTATCACTTAGGGTACTGCTACTAGCTGGGTTCACAGGTAGAGCAGGCAGCTGTCTGTGGGTCCTCTGGCTTACCGCAGGCATGGCAGGCTCACTGTCAGCAGAGGGTTGATTCTCCTGGGCTGCTGGTACAGGCTCTTCTGCCTCTGGGGCTGCTTGTTCTTCTTCACCTTCCTGCTCTAGTGTAGGTTGTTGCTGAATTGGTTGCAGTAAATGCAGGACGGGTACCACTATGGCATCGTTTATTCGAGTCCAGGACTGAGGGAACTCCCCAAGAACTGTGCTGATCATCTCTTCCTTGTCCTCTGCGGGTTCAAGGCCACTTTGATCCTCTTCTGCACTTTGTAGTTGCTCGGGGCAAATTTTTAGGTGGTCTCTGGAGATGGTGCTAGTGGTTTCTTCTCCATCCTTGGTGATCACGCACACCTTCGGGTTGTCGTGATCAGCCTGCAGTACTTTGTAGGGTTCCCTTTCCCACTGGTCGTCCAGCTTGTGTAGCCTCCTCTTTCGCTTCAGGACTTGCTCACCAGGTTCTAGGGGACCAGCAGGGGCGTGTTGGTTGAAGAGTCTCTCTTGCCTTTCTCTCACCTGGGCCAGGCTCTTCTCCACACTCTCCTGTACCTTCTTGTACTGCAGTCGCCTTTCCGTTTCCCAGTCCGCATCTGGGGAGGTGTCCTCGGGTGTTAGGACTCCCATCTCCAGGTCTATGGGCAGCTTACCTGGTCTGGCTCGCATGAGGTAAGCCGGGGTGCAGTTTGTAGCATTCACTGGGATATGGTTGTATAAGTCTATCAGGTCCGGCAGTTTTTCTGGCCACAGGCTGCGTTCCTCCAGGGGCAACGTCTTCAGGAGATCAATGACTATATTGTTCATTTTCTCACACATCCCATTGGTTTGTGGGTGGTAAGGCATTGTCCGAATCTTCTTACAGCCATAGAGGTTGCAGAACTCTTGGAAGATTTCAGCCTGGACCCTGGTCTGTCAGGACCTGTTCCAGATACCCGTGTGGGTGGCAGAAGTGTTGCTGGAAGGCTCTGGCCGCCGTTTGAGCTGTCAAGTCTTTTACAGGGACCACCTTAGAAATCGGGAATAGTGGTCCACGATTGTCAAGGCATTAACGTATCCTGACCGGCTTGGAGCCAATTTAACGTGGTCCAGAGCTACCAGCTCAAGAGGCTGCTTGGTGACGATGGGCCTCAAGAGTGTCTTCTGGCTGGTGCGGTCCTTCCTCCTTAGATTACAAGGGCCACAGTCTCTGCACCACTTCTCTACAGCCCCTCTCATGCCGATCCAGAAGAACCGTCCTCTTAGCAGGAACTCCAGTTTCTTCCAGCCGAAGTGCCCCGCTCTGTCATGGTAAGCCTCCAGGAACATAGCTGCATCTTGCCTTGGGACCACGACTTGCCAGGTCAGCTCGTGCGTCCGGTGGTTGACGAGTCTCCTGCACAGCTTACCTTCATAGAGGAACAGCCTGCTCTTCTCTTTCCATAGCTGCTTGGCTTCCTCTGGAGCATCCGGATCTAGACGGGCGTCTTCCCGGGTCAGCAGGTCTTTCACCATGCGGATTGCAGGGTCACTATCTTGGGTCTCGGCCCAGCTGTGGTGAGGAAGGGGATTGATCATGATGGTTGTTAAGTCTTCCTCCTTCACGCGGTGGGAGTATTGAGTGGCTCCATACCGGTGAAACGCAGGGAGTTCTACCGCCTCCAGCTCTTCTGGGTCTTCGCCTCCATCAGGTGAGGCATTCTTGATAGGGCGTCAGCGTTGGCATTTGTTCTGCCTGCCTGGTACTTGATCGTGAAGTCATAATTCGAGAGTTGCGCCATCCACCGCTGCTCTAGGGCACCTAGTCTTGCATTGTCCAGGTGTGTCAACGGGTTGTTGTCTGTGTACACGGTGAACTTTGCGGAGGCCAGGTAATGCTTAAACCGTTCTATGACGACCCACACCACTGCCAAGAATTCTAGCTTGAAGGAGCTGTAATTCTCCGGGTTTCTTTCAGTGGGTCTCAGCTTCCAGCTGGCATATGCGATCACCCTTTCTCTGCCCTGTTGGTTTTCTGATAGTACGGCTCCCAGCCCCACATTACTGGCGTCTGTGTGGAGGATAAAAGGCTGGCCATAATCGGGGTAGGCCAGGATCTCATCCCCCGTGAAGGCCATCTTCAACTGGCGGAAGGACTCCTCTTCCGGCTTGTCCCACTTGAAGGGTGGCTTTTGAGTTCTGGACTTGGATTGACCTATCAGGAGGTCCTGCATTCGAGCTGCCATCTTTGTGAACCCGGGGATGAACCTTCGGTAGTAGCCTACCAACCCGAGGAACTGCCTCACTTCTTTGATGTTTGAGGGGCTTGGCCATCTCTTGATTACTGTGACCTTGTCAGGGTCGGGGGCTACTCCTTCTGCACTCACCACGTGCCCTAGGTACTGGACCTTTGGTTTCAACAGGTGACACTTTGATGGTTTCACCTTCAGGCCATAGCCTGCCAGGGCTTCGAACACCTCTGCCAGGTGTTTTAGATGGTCCTCATAGTTCTTCAAATAGACGATCACGTCGTCCAGGTAAAGTAGGACCGTCTCGAAGTTTCGGTGCCCTAGACAGCATTCCATCAGCCTCTGGAAGGTCCCCGGTGCGTTGCAGAGCCCGAAGGGCATACAGTTGAATTCGCTCAATCCCATCGGGGTGTTGAAGGCGGTCTTCTCCTTGTCAGCCTCTGCCACAGTAACCTGCCAGTACCCGCTAGTAAGGTGCAAAGTAGAGAAGAAGTTAGCTGATTTTAGGGCGGCCATGGACTCCTCTATCCTAGGTAACGGATACGCGTCTTTATGGGTGATACGGTTGATTTGTCTATAGTCCACGCACATTCTCATGGTGCCGTCCTTCTTTTTTACCAGAACCAAGGGGGCTGCCCAGGGGCTACAGCTATCTCTAATGACCCCAACTTCTTTCATTTCTCTTAGCATCCCCTTTGCGTTCTGATAATGTGCAGGGGGTACAGGTCTGTGCCTCTCTTTTATTGGTGGGTGGCTCCCCGTGGGGATGTGGTGTTCTACTCCCTTTACTCGGCCGAAGTCTAGCGGGTGTTTACTAAAAATTCTCTCGTACTCCTGAACCACCCGGTAGACTCCTTGTTTTTGGTGCAGGGGAGTGGAGTCGGCACCCACATGGAGTTCCTGGCACCAGTCCTCCTTTTGTTTCTGGGAGCCATTACTCTCCGCCTGAGGAGATGGAGGCAAAGGTTCCACAGCCCTGATAGCTTTGTGTTCAACAGCAAACAGTTTGGCAAGTGTAGCTTACCTGGGTAAGTGTACCTCCCTCTCCCCAATGTTGAGAATGCGAACAGGCACCCTCCCATGAAGGACAGCAAAAACCCCCCGGGTTGTCAAAGGGGTGGGCCTGCTGTCTGAGTACACGGGTTCTACCATGGCTTGGTAGTCTCTGCCTCTCAACCCGATTGCAGTCCGACACCAGATCATCATTTCACTTTTGGGAGGCATGGAAATGGGGAATGGGTCACTCATTCTTACGCTACCGATCTCACCACCAGACAGTTCTACTTGCTGCTGCTCATCAGAGCCTTTATCTCTTTGTTGAGGACTCTCTGTTGGCTGGAACTAGCATTCATCGCCACCTGCTGCAAAATCATAATTACTTCTGAAAGACAGTTTTCAATCACGTTAGTACCCACAGTTATTTTAGGGTGACTCTCACGGCGATCAATGTCCACAATGATCACTCCCTGTGCCGGCAGTTCAACCTTACCAATTTGATGGTCATCTCTCTGAACCCCACTTGCGGCACAGGTTGGCCATTGCTGGCGATGATGCTTAAGTCATCGTCTGGATAACGGGTTATATCCGCGTCATTCCAGTACCGCTTGAAAAGTACGTAGGGGATGGTAGTCACTTGAGACCCGGTGTCCAGCAGTGCACTCATGGGGATACCGTCCAGCACTACGGGTAAGACCGGGCGTCCCCCCATGTACTTATCACGCCAATTAGACGGGCCTGGTGACCTTATGCCTGGGGGTTGGCGCTCTGCCCCAGGTCGGGCCCATTTAAAGTACAGTACATTGCTAGGTGTCCTGGCTGACTGCAACGGCGGCAAATCGGTTGTCCATCCTCAGGGTAGCGGTCGGCGGGCCTCCCTCTGAATGGCGGGATCCTCCTCTGTCGACGCTACGGGACATCCTCCGGACTGGAAGCCAGCTTGATGGGTCCTGACGGGTCCACCTGTGACGACTGTACGGTCCTGGTCAATGCAGCAACACTTCTGGTTAGTTCCTGGACCTGATGGTGCAGGTCTGCAGGCGGGGATGGGCTTGAGACCTGCGCATCAGCCCCCACAAGGCCTGCAGGGTAGGGCGCCGCCCCCTGGTGGTAAGTAATGGCAGGGCGCCGGGAAGTTACAGCGCCACTAGGTGGGGGTTCTCGGAGCACCCGGATGGCCCTATCCTTGAACTGCGCAAAAGTCAAATCGGGGTTCTGTAGGGCCATGAGGCGCAGCTGGGTCCTGTGGGCCCTGGACAGCAGACCTTCTGTGAACTGGTCAGTTAACAGCTTATCGGTGTCCTGCACGCTATCAGGGTCAGCTTGTTTGATAGCTCTCAGGGCTTCTTGCAGGTTCAAGGCATAGTCTCTGATACTATCCTGGGCTCGCTGCTTACAGCCATAGAACCGCATTTTAATCTCTGCTGAGGTACGGGTATCAAAGGTACTCCGCAGCCGGGTCAGAATGTCCTTTACTGTCCTTTTCTCCTCATCTGACCAGGATTTCACCTCCCGCTGGGCTGCACCGGTTAGCTGCCCCGTCAGAATGCTCACTTTCTGTTCTTCTGTCAGGGGATAAACTTTAAATAAACTGTGCAGTCTTTCTTTAAAGTCAGTCAATGTATGGGATTCCCCTGAGTATTGGGGCAGCCAGGCTGCTCCGGGGATGTAGGGCATAGAGAACGGCATCAATGCTGCTGCTGCCACACTGCTGGTCGAGGGTTCCTCCGTGTCCGTCATCTTCTCCCCCCCCCTAGTTAACCGTGGCCTACCTTCCGACGATCCTCTTCTGTAGGCCGTGGCTACGCTGGAGCTGCTCCGGGCGAGGACCTTGCGTCGCGTCCTGGTGACGTCAGCATCGCTCTCTCTCCTTCCAGGACCTTGCGCAGCGTCGGTGCGTAGGGCAGGGTATCAGGTCTCGCGCGGTTTGGACATCCACGCCCCTCTTCTTCCCGCGCGGCATCCTGCAGATGGCGTCCGATGGCGGGAAAACGGCTGAAGATGGCGGGAAACCTCCCTCTCAAGGTACGCAGACAGTCTTTTCAGGCACGCAGTACCCGTTTGTGGTGGCTTGGTCACAATCCTGCTGACTACGCCAAAAGCTGACTAGCCCCCTGGGCCGTGGGGCACTCGGAGCCGGGCAACAGGGCAATATTGGGGGTAGTAGTGGCAACCCGGTCCGTGGCTCAGGATGGTCAGACCAAACATTGTGGCAGTCTATTTGTAAGGTTTTAAATGTCCGACTATGCCACCCGTGGATTGCGGTCAGGGTTAACCGCCACTGCAGTGCAGACCGCTGGGGCAGATGTAGGTGTGCAGCACTAAGTAGTATAACTCCCTACGGGAGGAGTGTGGCCCTAGGGCAGTATATAGATGGATGATGGAGGGGATGATTCCGATTTCAATAGCCAGGAGACGGAGGCCTCTTATACAGTTCAGGGTCTTTATTAGAACAGGTGAGACGACCCAAAAACAGTCCCGGCTATGAGGGGGCCTGGATGTCTGAGAACAAGTGGGAAGCTGGCCCTGGTCATGGTGAGGGTGAAGGCCTACTGTATTCTCTGTGCTCTTTCTGGCTATTTCCCTCCTGGTGGTGTAACAGCCCACGTTCCTGAGCTCGGCGTGTCTTCTCGCCCATATTGCTTTCAACTGGAGTTCCTTTCTATTCTTGGCATGGTGCAGCTTTGCTGGTCCCTTCTGCTGTGGCAGAACCTCCGGGCTTCTTAGGCCAAGGGACATACAATCCCCTGCGGACTGGTTATTTGCTGTAGGACTTGGAATCCTAACAGCCTCGGACACCAAAGTCCGGTAGTTCAGTTTCTCTCTCAACCAGGACAGGCTCCCCTCGCCTTCCGTCCCTGGCTCGTGGCTCCTCTACTGCCACTCGTCCTCCTCAGCCTCAGCTGAACTGGCTCTCCCTTCTCTGGGACACCTCTCACTCCAGAGACAGGTTGTCCAGAACTCTCTAACCCTGCCCCCAGTTCCAGCTTTTATAGGGGCAGCCTTCTCCTTCTACTGGCCTGGGACAGGAGGTGCTGCATGCTAATGGTCCCTGACCAGAGAACCTCCCCCTTGCTCTCAGACACAGCTTTATTAAACATTTGTGGCATCCAGGCCAGGGTGACACATTTGTAGCTGAACCCACGCCTGGGAAGGCTCTGCACCCGTCAGGTTCTAAGCGGCCCGGCGCGGCCGTTGCTCACGGCAACCGTTATTTATGGACTTATGTTAACCCGGCTGCGAACTGGAGGACTTGCTGTTTACTTGTAAGCTGCTGAATAAAAGCTGTTTATGTTGGACCTGCTTGGGTCACTGCCTCAGTTACTGCACTGTGTGAACACCGCTATATACAGTACGGACCAAGTCATGTAAAGCTAGAAAAAAAGCCTTTCATCAGTGAGAAGCAAAGGAGAGCCAGGCTGAAGTTTGCCAAAGACCATAAGGATTGGACCATAGAGGACTGGAGTAAGGTAATCTTCTCTGATGAGTCTAATTTTCAGCTTTCAAGCCATCAAACAAAGAAGAACGGCTTAAATTTTTGTGCCAGAAGTGGCATAAGGTCACCCAAAAGTAGTGTGAAAGACTTGTGGAAAGCATGCCAAGATGCATGAAAGCTGTGATTAAAAATCATGGTTATTCTACCAAATATTGATTTCTGAACTCTTTCTGAGTTAAAACATGAGTATTGTAGTTGTTTCTAAATTAATAATGCACTGTTTCTTTTTTATTATTTTGACGATTTCTCATTTGCTGCAAATAAATACAAAATTTTAAGCTTTGAATTTCGGAGACATGTTGTCAGTAGTTTATAGACTAAAACAATGTAAATTTTACTCAAAAAAATACCTATAAAAAAGGGACAAGTTAGAGAATCTGAAAATTTTGCAGTGGTCTCTTAATTTTTGCCAGAGATGGATGGATGGATGGATGGATGGATGGATGGATGGATGGATTGTAATGCAGCAGCTTGCGGCATTACTGTAATAGTCCAGGGTGTGTTCTGGCTGACCATGTACCTCTCCCTCAGAAGGACTGATCACATGACTGTGACATCATTTCAGGTCCTGTGTGCACACAGAAGGACTGATCACATGACTGTCTCATCAGCACAGGTTCTGTGTGCGCTGGAAGGATATATAAATCCTGGTGCTTTTGAAACAGTGTGTGAAAGGCGTGAGGCCTGTTCCCTGTGTGTGCGACACCGTTAGCCTGGAGAGGCTTAGTGAGGCCTAGAGAGGTGTGGTGAAGCCTGAAAGGTGTTACGGATCCGGATGGTGGAACCTCTGTGCTGCGGTGCAAGGAGGGACCCAGAGGGGCGAAACTAAGTATCAACTCGGACCGACCTAGGTCGTACGGCGGATAACGACTCTGTGACCAGGGAGGTACTGAGCAGAGGGACCAGGTGCTACTCGGGGGATGACCTTGTAAGAGAGCAGGTGACTCCCATGGGTCAGATGGCTGGGACTCACCGATACAGCAGATGGGCACAGCAGGCAACAGGCGGGTAGGCTGTCAGGTAGTCACAGCAAGTGACGGGCAGGAGCCTCCAGGTAGGCTGACAGGTGGTCACAGCAGGTGACAGGCAGGAGCCTCTAGGTAGGCTGTCAGGTGGTCACGGCAAGTGACGGAAGGAGCCTCTAGGTAGGCTGTCAGGTGGTCACGGCAAGTGACGGAAGGAGCCTCTAGGTAGGCTGTCAGGTGGTCACGGCAAGTGACGGAAGGAGCCTCTAGGTAGGCAGACAGGTGGTCACTGCTAGTGATGGGCAGGTAGCAAGCAGGGGCCTCCAGGTAGGCACGGCAGGTAAGAGGCAGGTGCTTCCAGGTAAGCAGGCGGACAAAGCCCATAGACAGACTGGCGGACTGAACGGAAGACAGACTGTCGGGCTGGAGAGTAATCAGGCTGGCGGGCAGGACTAGTAGTCAGGCTAGCAGCGGGACCTGAGGGCTGAAGCAGAGGTAAGTACACTGTGCATCAACTATTGCTCGGGCACCTCCATATTGGAGGAGGTGGTTTAAATATGGGAGGACCTCTGGCAATTGGCCGGGGACTCCTTAGGGCGGCGAGCGTGGCCCCCTTAAGAGGGAGGGAGCGCGCGCGCGCCCTAAGCACAGAGCCCGGGAAGCTGCTCGCGCCGGCAGAAGCAGGAAGAGGAGAAGTGGAGGACGCCGGGCAGGGAGTGCGGCGGTGAGAGGGACGGCATCTCTGCCTGGCAGGGGGCAGAGATGCCGAAGCTACAAAAGGCAGAGGCTGGATCCTTGTGTGTAAGAGATGCCAGTAGCCTTAGAGGGCGATAGGCTTGGAAGGCAAGAGTCGTGGAAGGCATAGGCTGGATGTTATGTGTGTAAACATACCAGTAGCCTTTGAAGGTACGTGGCCCGGAGGCCCCATCTGGGAAGCCATAAAGCCATAGCTGTGGCAGAACAAATCTGATGGAAACCACTAGACCCGGCAAAAAGGTAAAAGCGGTGCGTTATATGGACATTGATATAGTTACTTTGCTGAAGGCTGTAAACTGGAGCCAAGTGGGCCAGTCTGCCACTTGAAAGGCTCTTGGATGTTACGTGTATAAACAAGCCAGTGAGCCACTGAGATGGGCTATGTTAAAAGCAGTTATGAAGTGTAATAAACTGCTGGATTTCATGGTACTGGAAAATGTTGCAGGTGTGCTTTAATTGATCCGGTGAAGCGAGTGTTCCCCAGCATGATGACTAGCGCTGCCTTACAGTATGTATGTTTGTATGCATCTCACTAAATTAGAATATCATCAAAAAGTTAATTTATTTAAGTTCTTCAATAAAAAAAGTGAAACTCATATTATATAGAGTCATTACAAACAGAGTGATCTATTTCAAGTGTTTACTTCTGTTAATGTTGATGAAAACACAAAAGCCATTATCTCAGTAAATTAAAATAATTAACCAAAAACACCTGCAAAGGCTTCCTAAGGTCCCTCATTCTGTTTCAGTAGGCTCCACAATCAAGGGGGAAGACTGCTGACTTGACAGATGTCCAGAAGGCAGTCATTGACACATTCCACAAGGTCCCAGAGTTCCAATTTTCATTTGGAAATTAAGGTTCCAGAGTCTGGAGGAAGAGTGGAGAGGCATACAATCCAAGCTGCTTGAGGTCTAGTGTGAAGTTTCCACAATCAGTGATGGTTTGAGGAGCCATGTCATCTGCATGTGTAGGTCCACTGTGTTTTAAACAAGCTTTTTGGAGATGGAAATTTCATTCTCCAGCAGGACTTGGCACCTGTCCACACTGACAAAAGTACCAATTCCTGGTTTAAAACAACAGTATCACTGTGCTTGATTAGCCAGCAAACTCGCCTGTCCTTAACCCCATAGAGAATCTATGGGGTATTGTCAAGAAGAAGATGAGAGACACCAGACCCAACAATGCAGATGAGCTGAAGGCTGCTATCAAAGCAACCTGTGCTTCCATAACACCTCAGCAGTGCCACAGGCTGATCGCCTCCATGCCCTGCTGCATTGATGTAGTAATTGATGGAAAAGGAAAGGAGCCCCGACCAAGTACTGAGTGCATTTACTGAACATACATTTCAGTAGGCCAACATTTCGGATTTTAAGAACATTTTTCAAGCTGTTGTTATAAAGTATTATAATTTACTGAGATAATGACTTTTGTGTTTTCATTGGCTGTAAGCCATAATCATCACTTGAAATAGATCACTGTTTGTAATGACTCTATAATATAGGAGTTTCACTTTTTGTATTAAAGAACTGAAATAAATTCACTTTTTGATGATATTCTAATTTAGTGAGATGCACCATATCCATCTGAACTAACAGTCCTTCTGAGGCCTAATCCAGCTGCATATATTCAGTAGTGACAGCAGGAGTTAGGCAGGCAGGCAGGGTTTGTGGCAATGTATACAGCACAAGAGGGTCCATTGCACGTTTTGTCTGCTGCTGCTGTTACAGATGTCCTGTCTCTGTACTGTTCCCCCTTGAGCTGGACCCCTGCCTATTGGGTGAGTGACTTTGTGGAATTGACTATGATAAAACAATCACTCAATTGTAGCTGTAATGGGCTATTTCACTCCTCCTTTGTCTTTCCATTATTGTGCACTGTCTACTGGGGCCCTGTGGGGAAATACTTCTTTCTTTCCCCCTCTTCTTCTTTTAAGCTCAGTAACTGAATAGGGCTTTTATATCTGCATGATTATACTTTGGTAATACTATTTATAATTGATGTATCACTTTTTAATGAATTATATATCAATAAAGTCTTTTTATGCCATTATACTCGTGGGTTCTCCAGTGTTTATATGTTATAGATATCCGTTGACATAGCCCCAGATATCAGGGGCCAGGGCTAATTTTTTTTATCTTAATCCTGATTATTTGCTTAAAAAGCAATCCAGAGTACACCATTTTACTGCTCCATTTGCTTGTTAGCACTGCAGAATATAGCCAGATCTTTTCCATCATCAGACGTGATCCCATATTACAGCGTTAAAAATCCAGAAATTTGTAGTGAACGTGGAAATTATTATCCTTCATTTACAGTTTGTGCAGTAGCAGTGTGTCAGTGAAGCTATTCACACATGGTTGCTGGCAATAATAGGAAACTACAAGCCCGCTATTTAAAACCATTGGCGTCCGTCAGACATATCACATATAACTGCGGTACAAATCCAGCCATTTGTAGCGACCGTGGAAAATATTGTCTTCCATTTAAAATGGGCAAGGTGTGTGGCAAGGGATGGGGAAGTGATGCTGATGGTGCTTGCAGAGGCCGAGGACAAGGCCATGGGCAAGCTGAAATAATGCCACAACAAACACCCATATCTTGTCGCCCGACCTTCCTGTCCCAATTGCTAGGGGACCTCAGCACATCACTATTGAATCCAGAGCAGTGTCAAAAGGTTGTTGGTTGGATAGCAGATGATGCTTCCAGTCACTTTGCCATCACCCCTACCACCCTGTCTTCCACACAGTCATGTCTCAGTAGCCATGAGTCTGAACCGCATATTCCTCACCCTGATCTTCCTTCCTCCCACCATGCCGAGTGCCTGGAAACAACTGATCCCACACTTGGACACTACGAAGAGCTGTTCACGTTTCCAGTTATAGATTCGGACCTCGCCTGGCCAGCTTCTAGCTGGGCAAGAGGAGAATGCGTGTAGTGATGCCCAAAAATTTGAGCAGCCACGGTCACAAGAAGGCGAGGGTGGAAAAGTTGTCAGAAAGTGAGGAGGAGGACCAGGGTGCGGAAGTGGAAGATGAGGTGGTGATCACAGCGCGAGCAAGGAACAATGATGAGGGCAGTGTTCAGCGCTTGGGAACAGCACTAACTGTAGCGCTGATTCCCAGGTACTGGTACGTGTGATCCTGATATGGCACACAGTTGCCACACATATCTCCAGTTCCGTTTTTTCCAATACCGGAAATATATGGACATGTGAAACCGCCCTTAACCTGCAGATATGAGGTTAATTCGCAGCTTAATAGCATTTGGAAGTTGTGCAGCTGATGCACTGAAAGTCTGACTGCCGGGAGGAAATTAACTTTATTCCTCACGGCAGCCTCAGGCTTTCAGTCATAGATTCAAAAGCTGACGCAGCTTCAGTCGTTACTCAGTACATAGTGAGCGGCTGCTGTTACCAGGCCGCCGCACTGACTGACAGCCGGCTCTGTACTGATGTACGGCAGAGCTGGATGCCAGTCAGTGCTGGGGCATGGTTACAGACACTGCTCACTATGTAGTGAGCGGTGACTGAAACCGTTCCTCTATGAAAGCCCCTAGGTTGCCGGGAAGAATAAAGTTAATTTCCTCCTGGCAGCAGGGCTTTCAGTGCGGCGGCCACACGGCTTCAGAACCCTATTAACCTGCAAATTGACCCTGTAGCTGCAAGGAAAAACATAAGCAGCATGTGCATGAGATTTCAGAAATCTCATTCATTTTGCAGGTACTGTAAACTGCAACATTTTAGGAGCAGAGTTTTCTGCTGCAAATACTTAACGTGTGCACATTCCCTTGCTCTGAGTGCACAGAGTTTTTGGAGCAGAAACTCTCCAAAACATTCTCCAATCCTTAAGGTTTAGCTCCATTTTTGTTTCGAAAACTCAACAAAAAGACTCCATTTGCACATAGCCTTACACCTACATCCTCAGCGTAAATTGAAGTGCTGCAGATTCCGAAACCGCAGCTCCTGTTAATTTACACTGTAGCTATACTTTGCAGCATGTGCTAGCACTGTAAAATGTATTGGATTTTCCATGAGCAATTACGCATTAGAAAACTTGCTGCTTTTTTTTTTTTTTGCACAAAAAGGTGGAACAATCAGAGGAAAAGAATAATAGAAACACGTCACCACTTCTGTATTTTTTCACCTCCTGATTTTGGCTTAAATACTGATGTAAAATGCTGACCAAATACTGAACGTGTGAACGGGGCCTTTGTTCGGCTGCATTTACATTCATTAAGGCAAACAACTTACTGTTCAAAAAAAGAAAATGCCCGCATTACCAATACAAGCATATGGCGACAAATCCTCATCTTCTTGTCCGTCGCTATACTGATATCATGTTTTCATAGTTTCCTTTTCTGTGCTTCTAATAAAAGCTGTATCATAATCATTACAGCATAACTTGGCAAATAAAAGCGAACAAGATCTGCATCAGCCTTGTAAATCCTACCCATCCTTCCAGTCGGATGCTGCTTGTGGTTTCAGTGCATTGCACATAATCCCGCAGGCTCCCTGATAGGACTTTGCCTGGTGGTCTATGATGATGACTTAGCACCCCCTTCTTTCCCAGGCCAGGTCCCATAGATTGCACTGGGTGGAGCCAGGACCCAGCTCCCTCTACAGCTGCTTATTTCCCTCATTACACAGCACACTTCAGTCATTCTCTCAGCTGCTGCTACTCTACAAGAGGAGACATGCCTTGGGGCTATATGCAGTTCCATCTCTTGGTATTATTATGCAGTTATCTAATTGTGTTATCTCAGCTTACAAGAGCCACTGACACTGAAGCAGAGCAGCCTGCCATTCCTACAGGTAAGTCCTGGGCAAAACCTACAGTGTGTACAAGCTTCTGTGCTACATCTACAAGGTCATTGTGCTGCTCTGATCACAGGCAGCTGCCTGCAGTGTCCTGATCCAGGAGCAGGGGACAGAATCCATCTCTTACAGGACAGGACAGGGTTAATCATTAAGTTGTGATGTGGAATCCATGTACATCATGATAACTCTACTTGTGAATAGCTTGGATGCAGTTGTATGGGATACTCACTACTTATGTGCAATAGTACAGGAATTATTGCTTGGATGCAGTAGTGAAGGAAAGTTCTTGTTTAGGTGCAATACTGAAGTAGAGATATTGCTTAGATGCAGCAGTACAGGAAACGTATTGCTTAGGTGCAGTAGTACAGGAAACGTATTGCTTAGATGCAGCAGTACAGGAAACGTATTGCTTAGGTGCAGTAGTACAGGAAACGTATTGCTTAGATGCAGCAGTACAGGAAACGTATTGCTTAGGTGCAGTAGTACAGTACAGGAGACATTACTTAAATGCAGCAGTATATGAAACCTATTGCTTAGGTGCCATAGTGAAGAAGAGATAGTGCTTAGGTGCAGCAGTACAGGAGACTTGTTGGATTTCTATGTAAGGTGTTACAGACAGTGATTCATTGAGCATTCATAGCCTAATAGCCCCAGACACTGTGCTGTTTATTTAACACATTCCCTTGCACGTACACACATTCTGCTCCCCTCCCTCCATTTAATGCTATTGATGTCACATTTCGTATTTCCATGCATGTAGTAGTATGCCAGCTCTGTATATAAAGCATTATTTGTGTGACTGTATAAATAATATTAAAGCTGTATCCTCTACCGTAGTAAATATTTGGAGACTCACCCTAAACTTACTGTATCGCCCATTCTTCCAATATTCTGCTGCTTACAGGCTTGTTCTGTAGATAATCTGCTTTAAATGATGGGGTAACTATACAGTCATTGATCCCTTTATTGTATTAGTCGGGGTGGGTCTCTTTTTTTTTTAAGTCCTGGACTTCTAAAATCCGTTTTGCTTAGTAACAACTTCCAGATAGCAGAACTTTTGTGCACCACTAGAGCGAAATAGCAAAGTAGATTTACCTGCAGTCCTATGTAAAAGCGGCAATAATCATTATACTATCACCGTAATCCATAACCACTTCAGCCCTGTAACAATTCTGCGTGTATTTAATAATACTGCAAAACTGGCCTCTTAATTGATACAGTTGGGCTAAAGCCAAACCTGACTACAATGGCCAGTATTGGGATTCGCTCACACCGCTGCATAAATCGGATGAGTGCTATCCAAATTTTTTTTTTTCTATCACTTGGACTGATGTTATTCAGTGGGTCAATGCTGATGAACCCACATCCCCCCCCCTTTTTTTTTTTTTTAACTGCACACAGCGTTTTTTGTCTAAAATGCTATTTTTTTTTGTGTGTGGTGCTTTTAAGGGCAGTATTGTTCAGAGGGTTTTTTTGGAGATAGATGTTACATTGCAATATAGACTTTAAAAGGTATTTTTTTTTTCTTTAATGTAGTATGCTCTGAATATGCACTTTCTTTTTCAGGCGTTTTTGCAGTATTTTCTCAAAATGACACTAAATAATCTTTATTTTTTTTATATAGCGCCAACATATTCCGCAGCACTTTACATACATTATCATCATAAAACTATTACCAAAAGCTCTAGTAAAAAAAAAAAATGTCCTAAAATCTGCTTGTTACATCTAAAAAGCTTGAAATCCTCTGTTTTTGTTCCAGGGACAGCAGTCATTGATAAGAAACATATATTGTGAATGATTTAGTGTTCGGGTTTGCTCTATGTAATGTTCATGTCAGCCTTACTGTTACCCTACCGCTATGTTCCCATGAGCATATTCTCATTCAGAGTACTGAAAAAACGGATTTCATACGGACAGTCCAATAAAGTTCAGATGAGAGTTTTTGCTTTTACCTAAAAATTTCAGCATGCACTAATTTATTCTGCATGTCTTATGAGATTCGCCTATCCAAGTCTATGGGTGTGCAGAAAAGAAAACCGAAGCCATACGTACACAACATCCGTAAAGCACCAGTTTTCTTTACAGATACTTTACAGTTCGGAAACTATTTGGTCTTGTATATCTTAATGACTTGTGATTATATAAAATAAACTGATGCCATACAAATAAAAACCATCCGTTTTTTTTCTGGATGGAAACCAGACAACTTTTTAATATTCATATATGAAGCCAGCATTAGGTTGCCTTTTCTTGGCAGCCCATCTTGCTCACTAGGTGTTACATTTGCTCAGAGTGTAAACTATCTTCTCTCTTTTATAGAGAGCTGACTGCACAGGATGTATCTATGCACTGTGTAGCCTGTATTCACCACAGGGATCTTTATGAGCACAATCGGCTGCTGTGATCTTTAGGAAGTTGCTCATACTTCTAGACTGTATGTACTAATGGCTGATGAACACAATAGGCCTCTCTAAGCTGTAACGTATAGGTCAGCGCAGGAGATTGTACTTGATACTAATACAGATGACTTTTGCACATTGCTATTAATGTACAGTCTGTCTGGGTTCTGATTGGAGTGGAGTCAGTTCTTGTCTGCTAATGTTTTTAAACAGTTAAAACTGATTTCTGAATAAGATCCTTGTGGGAAAAATACACAGTAAATTGCAGGAAATGCATAAGAAGCTGGCTTGGCCATTACTCTCCGCCGGTGATACAGTGTTGGCTTTGTTAGTGGAGAGAACGCCTGGCACTAACTATCTTTTTAGTGCAGGGATACAGTTCTAGATCTGTTAGGGATGTTTCCTTGTATGCCATGGAAAGCTTCTTTACTTCTTATGTCTCAAGTGTTCCCCTTGAATTCTGGATATACACAGTGGTCTGTAGTCCACTTATAACATTTAAGCTTTCATTATGCTCCAATGTCCTACATGGTCAATATACATAGGCTGTCCAGTAGACGACTACGTTATTCTAGTGACTGTTGCACTTCGTCATCCACTATATGAGGGTAAACAGAAGCGACGTTGTGTTTTTCTTTACAAATTTCACATTCAAGTAGCATTTAAGGAGTAAGTCCTCATTCAGACTGCCGCTCTTTCATATAAGTGAAAAAAAACAACTGGACCAATTTTCATGTGTGCTGGATCAGATTTTCATCAGTGCTTGGTCAGTATGTGTCCATTTTTACGATCGGTGATTGTAAAGTTTCTCCTACCCATTGCAATGTTAATAATGGAAAGCACACAGATGGCATCCAGGATTTTCACAACCTATTTTAAAGCTCATTCAGACATCCATGGATTTCTTTCTGATTTCGGACTGTAACAGACCAGCTGGCCGCAGGACTACTGACCAGAGAAATGTATGAAGCTGTTATGCTCAGGTCGGGAGAGCCGCGACCAGTCCGTGCATTGCGGCACCAGATTGTACCGACGTTTTAATGGGCCCTTACTTGTGTGGGTATTCTGTGGCACGGATCAAAAGCAGACATGCCTGTGTTGTATTTATTTATTTTTTTGGACATGTGAACAGCACCATAGTTTTTCACATACATGTTCTATATATGCTTATCACATATAGCACCATTATAATCTAACATCTCATTCAGATGTCTAAGAGGGTTGTGATAGGGGGGGGAAAGTTTATTTTACAAAAACTCCATCACTCTTGTCTGTAGGTTTTGTCGGGCATTGAAGCTCTGTCCCATTTATAATAATAAAGTTGCAATATCGGAAACTTCCCTTGGACAAATGCCACAATGTTTCCTTAAAAAAAATAAATATGCAATTAAAAAAATGATTGAGAGTTTGGCTCCTTTTCAGACAGTCAAATGTACAATATTGACTGTTTTGATGGCATCACAGGGTAACTGAGTGCTTTATTATCCTAATATCAAAACAGTAAAAAAGTGTGTGTTGTCTCTTGTTTTGCTTTTAATTATCCAAGCTTTCTTGTACAGACACGTAATGGAAACCAGTTGGCCTGAGAAATATGTGCTCTTTTATATATATTTTTTTTAATTGAAATCTTTGTAATATGTGCAGCGCCATGGAATCAATGGCGCTATATAAATTATTAATTTCAATTTACAAGAGTTTTCCCCCCTACTCCATTAATCCTCCTTCACACGGCCATGTTTCCAGTATGGTTTTTTTTTTTTTTTTTGGTCACAGATACCACTTGTATCCATTATAACCTATGCTGCTATACACATGTCTGTGTTTTTAAATGGATCATGTATTAGTGCAAAACACATCTTGACATGTTCATTTAATTCTGGCAGCACGAATGACCAGGGCCAATACAAGTCTATGGGTCAATGAAAAACACGTACAGCGCACGGATGGCCATGTCGGTGTTTAACATTGCAAAGTAAAGGAGACCTTTTGTAATTTGTTTCTCTATCCATATTGGAAAAACACTGTGACCACACTGACACCGGGGTTTTATACGAACGTGTGAAGAAGGCGTTAGTAGTATAAGACAATAGCAACACAACCACTTGGACTAAAAAAGTTAAAAGGAAGTCCTGCCAAAATAGTATGTCTCCCAAAAGAGAGTAACGCTGGGGTTGCACAACTACTTTGACTGTGACATCTGTCGCATGACCAAGGTTCGCTCGGTGCCACTGTTATGTCGCATCGGAATACAAATGAATGAGGTCGCATTGCCACCCTATGAGTTCTGTGACTGTGAAAAGTAAGTTAGGGTGATCAATGAGTGGAACAGGCGGCCACGAGAGGTGGTGAGTTCCCCTTCAATGGACGTCTTCAAACAGAGGCTGGACAGATATCTGTCTGAGATGATTTAGTGAATCCTGCTTTGAGCAGGGGGTTGGACCAGATGACCCATTCACTTGTATTCAGCTGTGATAGAGCAGCGGCGTGAGTGATCCTTGGTTGCGGGACAGGTCACAGCCAAAGTCGCTGTAGCACTAGTCTAATTGTGTAAATACAGTTGACTTCCAACCGAAGGGCAACCAGCAGTGTTACTTTTATGATCTAACTGGCATTTCATCCAGTGTTTCATGACGAATTTCATTAAAGGAGTTGTCCAAAATGAGAAAAACATAGATTCTTTCTTCCTAAATCAGTGCCACACCCGTCTGTCTTGCTTTACAGATTTGTTCTATTCAAGTAAATAGGGCTGAGCTGCAATATGTTATTCAATCCATATAAGCCCCCTGCTCCTGGTCATATACTCGCCCTCCGGTGTCTTCCCTGTTTTTCAGCGCTGCTCCAGTCCCGCAGCTCCACCTTGTGACAATAGCTTCAGACTGGTCAGAAGTTGCGTCACAAGAGCTCAATGCAAGTCTATGAGAGCCAGAACAAGGCTCTCATAGAGCTGTATGGAAAAGTGACCTCTGCGCCGCCCCACAAAACACTGGAGCAGCCGGCAGGTCACTTTTCGCCCGAGACCGACGGAAACAACACTGAAAAAGTATGAAGGCGGCAGGGAAAGTTACATTTAAAGCACCACTCCAGCAGTGCAATAAAAAAACAAAAAAAAAACACTGGAATGCTGCTTTAACAGAAACCTCACGCCAGGTTTTGCCAATATAAAGTGTGGTCACCATCATTAGGGTCTTTTTTACAGCATACTAGAATTCTGTGTATATATATATATATATATATATATATATATATATATTATAATATAATTTCCAATCCAGTCTGCAGATCCCAAAAAAGACCTTTTATTCTACTCACAGATGGGGCGGTCCAGTCCGTTGGGCATCTCTGGTCTTGAGCAAAAACTCACTCACTATAGTGCATGTCCATCGGGAAAGGACGCTAGTGCATTCGCACCACAGTACTTTGCTCTGCCCTCAGTAGGGCAGAGAGAAGAGGACCTATGCAAGAGTGCGATGAAGGACGCTGTGTGATGGATGTAGGACGTGTCATCCACATGAAACAGGGAAGGAAGATAGCGATTGTAAGAAGACAGGATGCGCCGGATCAATACCAGAGACGCCCATCGGACCGGACCTCAGTGTATGCGAGTATACTAAAAGCTCTTTTTTGGGATCTGCAGACTAGATTGGGGACATGTATACAGAATTCTAGTATGCTCTAAAAATGGCCCTAATGGTGGTGGCTGTACTTTTTATATGGGAAAAATCTGGTGACCGGTTCTCTTTAAGGCTGCATTCACACAATGAGCTTTTGATGATCTTCTTGACGTTGCAGATTTTCTGCACTCCTTAAATAGGTTACTGTCAAAATAACATATAAAAGCTCACCTAAAACTGATTGTGGGAACGTAGGCTAAATCTCATGCTTATGTTGACACTTTCTTGGGCCCAATTCACATAAGCAAATAATTTCTCAGACTTTGTCCATGTGTAGTTGCATGTGTTTGTCCACATCCCAGATCAGTGCTGGAGCTCCCTGCCATTAAGACAACTCTACCTCATCCATTGGTCAATGCTTAGTCAGTGTGCTGTCTTTATATTGTCTAATTCTGTAGTTAGATCTGTTCTCGCGTTAAGATATTCTGATATTATTATTATTATTTTTTTTTTTTGTGTGCAGTTTTCCATTAATTTGAAGGAATTAAAGTAGGCCATGCACATCGTATAGCTGTCTACCAAATTCTCCACAGCTTGCTCTTCTGACGAAACTTGGCTTATTTTGTTTCTAAAGTTTTTGGCTTTGACAAAATTTTATTAATACAGGCATGTGAGGATTACATGTGTTCAGGATGTGCTTCCACAGTGGAAATGCTCCAAAAATATATACTTTTTTTTTTTTTTTTTTTTTTTTAATCTGTGGATTTTCTGCATCGAATCAGGTCTATGGGGAAAATCTGCACATACAACTCAGCGTAACCGCAATAGAAATAGACATGTGCGGATATGAAACACGCTCCGCAGGTCCGTTTATACTGACATAAAAAATCACAGTGGGCATGAGATTTCTATAAACCCCATCCACTTTGCTGGAACTGTAAGACACTGTTTTTGATGCAGCAAAAATTCACATTGTCAAAAACTTGGCATAAACTCATTTCACATGTAAAGTGCCATGGAATAAACGGCATAATGATGATAATAATTGTGGGCACACTGCAAAATCTAGTGAGACACACCTCGGACTGCTAACAGCAAGAGGATCAGCAGTTTCAATTCAAACATGCCCCATCCTTCAATAACCCCCACCCGCCCGATAAATGACAGTCATGCCAGATCAGTCGGGGGAACCTACTCCCCGCCCATATACCATAGATAGATAATCCCCTTACCGACATGGCTAATTTCCATCTTTGCACTTAAGTTTTTTTTCCTCCCCTTCTTCTGAGAGCCGTAACTTTTTTCACCTTCTGTCCACATAGATGCATGAGGGCTTGTTTTTCGTGGGACAAGTGTCATTTTTTTGAAGAACACCATTAATTTTACACATGATGTACTGGAAATGAGGAAAAATTCCAAGTGTGGTAAATTGTGATTAAAAACGCAATTCTGGCATTATTTTTCGGTAATTAATTTCTACGGCGTAAGTTGTGTGATAAAAAATGACATGGCAATATGATTCTCGTCATCTGTACGATCATGGTGATACCATACCTGTCCAGTTTTTTTTATTTTAATGGCGAAAAAAAAAAAAATCTGAAATTTGTTTACAAAAACAAAACTTTTCTTTTTTTTTTTTTGATTGTGTCGTCATTTTTCTATCGCTGTAGCTGTCCGAGGGTGTGTGTGTGTGTGTGTGTGTGTGTGTGTGTGTGTGTGTGTGTGTGTGTGTGTATGTATATGGGTGGGGTGGGATGAGATGATGTTTTTATTGGCACCATTTTGAGAAATGAATTTTGATCCCTTCTTGCAGCTTTTTTTGCGGTAATGCGGCGACCTGCTATACAGCGAATGTCGGTAAGGGGTTAATCTAATATGTATAGCCAGTGTAAAGGGATCTTCCAGACTCAGAAGTCACTTTGCAGTCGCTGTGTGCATACTGTCACTATTCTCCTGTATTTCCCATGTGAATGAGCAGTCGCATGACCACAAGTATGCAACTTGTATACTTGCGGTTCACCCGCCATATACACTCTCCCCCCAATGATCTATTGAGAGAATTGGAGGAGAGTCTTGTCAGCAAACTACTTGCGGTCACGTGGCCACCCCCTCACACCGGAAATTCAGATAGGGTGACTGCAGACTTTTCTTCTCAGCCTGGCCCCTTTAAGACATCTGGTGTTCCTTGTCCCAGAGGTGTATGTTCCCGGCTATTAATCCTTGTAGTTATCTTTTTCTCTTCCTATATATGGGCTGTAGCTAAGTGAAAAGAATACCTAAATTCCTCAATGGATCTATAGGCCTGCACTGTGCATTCTCATACATATAGCTCATGTACATTAAATTTTCTGCCAAGTAGTCATAAAATGGAGCATAATAAGTTACAGATTTTTTTTTCTACTAAGTATTTTTTTATTCTGAAGATTCTCCAAGCTTGCTTAGAAGTATGGTGTTTAATATCCTTACGTTTTAGGGTGAAGGACATTCCAATCATCTGAGCATATCTCATGCATTCCACGTGCTCCTAAAGTTCATTAAATCCTGTATATGAGAAGCATAGTTTGGAGCTAATAAGGTCTTTGTGTTTCTCCAGTCAACTATGATGCCAGACAAATGTCAACTTGCCACTATTGTAAACTAAATGTTAACCATGCTTTGTATGAGCACAGCGGGCAGCTATGCCCAGAGCCCCTCTCCCACTTCTTCCTTTTGTACTGTTCACTTTTTTCAAGTTTTTATATTGGCAGCAAGAGATAAGAAGTAGTCTACATGTAAGGTGCCCCAGCGAGGTAGTCGTGGGCGAGCTGTAGCCCCTTCTTGCTTTGACACCTACTGCTACAATTTGTGTCCTCCCTCTGATGTGTGGCTGGGTATGTGACATTCTTCACTTACTTCAAACCATCCGATCACTGCTGTCTCCAGGCATTTCTCTTCTGGGACCAGGGCAGCAATTGTGGCGCCCCTGCGGGTCCCGTCGCCGAAGGGGTACTGCATTTCAGCCAGAGGTGTGGTACCCCACTCTCGGGTAAGGAGGGAGCACTACCCGGGATCCACACACACACACATCATTCCAGTAGGGAAGGGTGAGATTGATCCCTAGGGAGAGCACAGTCCCTGTCCCTGTCCCTGTCTGGAGGAGGGAACTAGGTAGAGGAAGTGGGTGGAGGAAGTAGTTTAGGGGAGCACACAAGGAAGGACTGAAGGTAGAGTGACAGTTAGTGACGTGGGTCACATGACAGACAGTATAAAAAGACAGGTAGAAACATCTAGAAGCGCCCAGTGAGTGAGGACCGTTGAGGAGTAGGGTCCAGACAGAGTGAGGGCCCAGTCAGAGGGGCCCAGTAGGAGAGAGAATGAGAGGAGTGAAGGAGTCAGAGAAGGGCTCCAGAGAAGGGCTCCCGAGACAGAGAAGGGATCCTAGGGGCACGGGAGTCCACCCGTGCGCCTGAATTCACGCTGACCGTAGTCGGGAGAAGGGATCAGGTCGCAGTAGGGGACCGGCCCCAGACTAGTGGAGGACTGCAAGACTCAGAGATACTGCAGCCTCCGGTTTGCTAGCTAAGTGCCATAGCCAAAACCATACACATTCGCTGAAAAGGTGGCCATATAGGACCAAGGGGAAAGAGAGGACAAGGCCTGTGGCCATTGCCTCGGGACACTGTGTGTGAGGCGCAGGGCAGGAGGGCAAGAGCCAGTGCAGAGAGAGACGACCCGGGAAAGGTACACAAGAGGGTCCCGATCAAGTGCACCCAAGTTATGAGAGTTGGCTGGATCACTTCCCCGGAGGACACAGGATTCTGTGGGCTATTATAACTTGCTGGCAGTTGTAACCTGGAGCATCATAAGATCTGTGAGTAAAAACTTAGACTGCACCCCACTGGGTCCTTGACTTAATTGCTGCGTCACCTGCCTTGCACTACACCAACAACAAAGCTACCTCTTTAACTGCCCTGGGGCCTAGCTCTACCCTTGGAGAGCTGAACCATCTCTGCTGCATAACCAATGGCCCCAGTGGATCTAAACCGCAGCGGCGGCCACCTATAGCCACATACCACGGGTGGCGTCACAAAACTTTATCCCCAAAACTTTATTCCCCTCTGTCATTGACCGTCCAGGCCCACGGACCATGTCACGTCACTGTGTGACTATCCCAAAAGAACCAACCTGCCCGGCACCGAGTACTCCATGGCCCCAGGGGGCGCATCACAATACTGGGATTTTACTTTGGGGAGTGGAGTATATACAGTATTTTACAGTCAGGTACATTGGATACGGCCCAACAGGTTTTCATCTCCCATACAGGTGCTAGAAACATCTTCAGCCCTGGTGCCCACTTTAGGTGAAGCATCTCTCTAACTATATTCTCTAGCTGAAGAGAAGTTTCCTCACCAGCGACAGTGTATCCGGATCCTATATCTCCCTCACGTTTTAGCCTGGAGTCCTATCCTACCTGCAGACTAGACTTGCCCCGGGTCCTCAATACCTCTGCTGAGTTTCTCTGGCCGGCTCATGAGACCCCTGCGTGAGGAGATATTTACACTGTTGATCCACTGTCTGAGGGTAGGGAGCCCCCGTCTACCCTAGCAGACAATTTCCCTGACTGTCCGTCCGTAAGGCTTCCTGTCACAACTCTGAAAGGACTCCAACTGACACTTTCTGGAAAATTCTCCAGACATTACCCAGGATGCCCCGCCCCCCTGCGGCAGTTAATTCCTCACTGTCGTTCTGGTAGCAGGCTCTCACTAACAGCTGCCCCCGACAGTGGCATCTTGTGGCCGATTTAAAAGTACTACAGCACCACAAGGAAATATGTCAAACTAAACCCCAGATATTATCCACACCTGACTGAGACACTGAGTTCCCCGCTCTACTCTACTGACTGTACCACTGAAGCTAACCCCTTAACTTGACCTAACAGCAGTTCAGAGAGACATAACTATGGGAACATGTTGTTCTAACTACACTGCTCAAAAAATAAAGGGAACACTCAAATAACACATCCTAGATCTGAATGAATGAAATATTCTCATTGAATACTTTGTTCTGTACAAAGTTGAATGTGCTGACAACAAAATCACACAAAAATCATCAATGGAAATCAAATTTATTAACCCAATGGAGGCCTGGATTTGGAATCACCCCCAAAATTAAAGTGGAAAAACACACTACAGGCTGATCTAACTTTGATGTAATGTCCTTAAAACAAGTCAAAATGAGGCTCAGTATTGTGTATAGCCTCCACGTGCCTGTATGACCTCCCTACAATGCCTGGGCATGCTCCTGATGAGGTTGCAGATGGTCTCCTGTGGGATCTCCTCCCAGACCTGGACTAAAGCATCCACCAACTCCTGGTCAGTCTGTGGTGCAACGTGACGTTGGTGAATGATGCGAGACATGATGTCCCAGATGTGCTCAATCGGATTCAGGTCTGGGGATAGGTGGGCCAGTCCATAGCTTCAATGCCTTCATCTGGCAGGAACTGCTGACACACTCCAGCCACATGAGGTTTGGCATTGTCCTGCATTAGGAGGAATCCAGGCCCAACCGCACCAGCATATGGTCTCACAAGGGGTCTGAGGATCTCATCTCGGTACCTAATGGCAGTCAGGCTACCTTTGGCGAGCACATGAAGGGCTGTGCGGCTCTCCAGAAAAATGCCACCCCACACCATTACTGACCCACTGCCAAACCGGTCATGCTGAAGGATGTTGCAGGCAGCAGAACGCTCTCCACGGCGTTTCCAGACTCTTTCACGTCTGTCACCTGTGCTCAGTGTGAACCTGCTTTCATCTGTGAAAAGCACAGAGCGCCAGTGGCGACTTTGCCAATCATGGTGTTCTGTGTCATTTCTTTGGAGGGCCACACAGCCCTCCATGTGCTCGCCAGAGGTAGCCTGACTGCCATTAGGTACCGAGCTGAGATCCTCAGACCCCTTGTGAGACCACATGCTGGTGCTGGACATCATGTGTCGCTCCATCCACCAATGTCACGTTGCACCACAGACTGTCCAGGAGTTGGCGGATGCTTTAGTCTAGGTCTGGCACGAGATCCCACAGGAGACCATCCGCAACCTCATCAGGAGCATGCCCAAGCGTTGTAGGGAGGTCCTACAGGCACGTGGAGGCCACACACAATACTGAGCCTCATTTTGACTTATTTTAAGGACATTACATCAAAGTTGGATCAGCCTGTAGTGTGTTTTTCCACTTTAATTTTGGGGGCGACTCCAAACCCAGGCCTCCATTGGTTAAGAAATTTGATTTCCATTGATGATTTGTGCGTGATTTTGTTGTCAGCACATTCAACTTTGTACAGAACAAAGTATTCAATGACAATTTCATTCATTCAGATCTAGGATGTGTTATTTGAGTGTTCCCTTTATTTTTTGGAGCAGTGTACTTTAGTACTGCTCACTATTATATATATATATATATATATATATATATATATATATATATATATATATATATATATATATATATATATATATGCACACTTTAATTATTGTCTAGGAAGAAAATAAAGCACGGTACTCATTAAATTCGCTGATTCTTACCTGTTAATTCCTCTTGAGATTTAGCACTGATGCTCTATTGCTTTTCCTGGCATAACAAGCTATTGGCATGTGACCACTGGAGCCATTCGGTAATAAAATGCACTTGACCGCTAGCTGGAAAGTGGTTACATTATCCACATTCTTCACCATTTGTTGAGGGTAACTTATGACAGGCATAAATATATTTTTGAAAAACTTGCATCTTGGGTGATTGATGTAAGGTGTTACCATGTAGATAGTACCTAAAATAAAACGTTTACCTGCCAGGACTGACCTGTTGTGCATATCTTGCATCCATTTAACCTTTACAGTAAATGCCAAAAGGTTAAAAAAACAATCTCCAACTGCCAGAATTCCTGTTATTCAGACTATGCACCTTCCACAAAAACTGCCATTGAAAGTGATTAAAAAAATTATATGTACTCCAAAACTGTATCAATAAAAATGCTGCAAAAATTAAGAGCCCTCAATCACCAGAAAAATAAAAAAATGTTATGAGTCTTGAAAAAATTATGACACGCATCATATTTTTTTTTTCTTTGCCAAAATAAACTAGTTTCGTATCACTATAATTGTACTAACAAAGTAGCACACTGCAACACTAAGAAGGAGAGCATGAAATTTGAATAGCATTACTGCTCTAGAAAATGGAAATAAATGAGAAATCTTAGCCAATAAATTGGCCAATTCATGTGTACCTGGTAGCCACTTTAAGGCGTTTCTCGCCAAACCAGGAACCTACCAATGTGAACTCCTCTCTAAGCGACACAGGCGGTTTTAATTGCAGCAGGAACTTGCTTTCCCACACACAAGCAGACTTATGTATCTTAGAAAGTAGTTCACATTGGTAGGTTCCTGGTATGGCGAGAAACGCCTTAAAGTGGCTACCAGGTACAAATGAATTGGCCTATTTATGCGCTAAGATTTCTCATTTATTTCCATTTTCTAGAGCAGTAATGCTATTCAAATTTCATGTTCACATATTTAGTGTTGCAGTGTGCTACTTTGTTTGTTAGTTGTATATGGTGGTAGCTGCTCCTAGTAAGCGCCTGTGCACACCTATTTCTTGCTTCTGGACGTGCTGGTCAGTTTTTTTTTTTTTTTTTTCTGTTTTTATGTATAAGCTTTGACTGAGCACTCTGCCTCTAGGCCATAGGCAGTTTTAATTTCAGCAGGAACTTCTTTCCCACACACAAAGCAGGCTTATGTCTCTTAGAGAGGAGTTCACACGAGAGAGGCTATAATTTTAGTAGTGAAGAATATCATGTTGACTGTTAATTTTTACTACATTATGGGCACCATAACAACAAACTCATCGCCCCCCCCCCCACAAAAAATAAATTAAAAAGGTAAAAAAAATACATTTCGTGTTGCAGTTTCCTTTTTTATATTATGTGATAAATGGTGCAATTCAAAACTATTTTTTGTTCCACAAAAGAACAGCAAAAACGTTATGACACTCTTGGAAGAAGGGGAGGGACAAAACTAAAAAGTAAAAATGAAAATTGACAGGCTTGAACACTACGTGCAGATTTGAGGAGTCCTCTATACAGTCATGGCCAAAAGTATTGAGAATGAGACAAATAGTAATTTTTCCAAAGTTTACTGCTTCATGTTTTGTAATGGCAAGTTGCATATACTCCTGAATGTCAAAGAATGATCAACTTAACAGCAATTACTGTACTTGCAAAGTCAATATTTGCCCAGAAAATGAACTTTAACCCCCAAAACACATTTCAACATCATTGCAGTCCTGCCTTAAAAGGAGCAGCTAAC
Organism: Phyllobates terribilis; assembly: GCF_046119375.1. Lineage (NCBI taxonomy): Eukaryota > Metazoa > Chordata > Amphibia > Anura > Dendrobatidae > Phyllobates > Phyllobates terribilis. Next base: position 232,567,109 of record NW_027362763.1, read on the forward strand.
ATCGTTTTAGTGATTGATCGCCAGCCCTGTCCTCATCAACACCCACACCTGTGTTAATGGATCAATCAGTCATGATTAAGTAAGAATGACATCACTGGACACTTTAAAAGGAGGCTGGTTCTTGGTATCATTGTTTCTCTTCAGTTAACCATGGTTATCTCTAAAGAAACACGTGCAGCCATCATTGCACTGCACAAAAATGGCCTAACAGGGAAGAGTATCGCAGCTACAAAGATTGCACCTCAGTCAACAATCTATCGCATCATCAAGAACTTCAAGGAGAGAGCTTCCATTGTTGTCAAAAAAGGCTCCAGGGCGCCCAAAGACCAGCAAGCGCCAGGACCGTATCTTAAAACTGTTTCAGCTGCGGGATCGGACTACTAGCAGTGCCGAGCTTGCTCAGGAATGGCAGCAGGCTGGTGTGAGTGCTTCTGCACGCACTGTGAGGCGGAGACCCTTTGAGCAAGGGCTGGATTCAAGGAGGGCAGCAAAGAAGCCACTTCTCTCCAGAAAAAACATCAGGGACCGACTGATATTCTGCAAAAGGTACAGGGAGTGGACTGCTGAGGACTGGGGCAAAGTCATTTTCTTTGATGAATCCCCTTTTCGATTGTTTGGGACATCTGGAAAACAGCTTATTCGGAGAAGAAGAGGTGAGCGCTACCACCAGTCTTGTCTCATGCCAACTGTAAAGCATCCTGAAACCATTCATGTGTGGGGTTGCTTCTCAGCCAAGGGAATCGGCTCACTCACAGTCTTGCCTAAAAACACAGCCATGAAAAAAGAATGGTACCAGAATGTCCTCCAAGAGCAACTTCTCCCAACCGTCCAAGAGCAGTTTGGCGCCCAACAATGCCTTTTCCAGCATGATGGAGCACCTTGCCATAAAGCAAAGGTGATAACTAAATGGCTCATGGAACAAAACATAGAGATTTTGGGTCCATGGCCTGGAAACTCCCCAGATCTTAATCCCATTGAGAACTTGTGGTGAATCATCAAGAGACGGGTGGACAAACAAAAACCAACAAATTCTGGCAAAATGCAAGCATTGATTATGCAAGAATGGACTGCTATCAGTTAGGATTTGGTCCAAAAGTTGATTGAGAGCATGCCAGGGAGAATTACAGAGGTCTTGAAGAAGAAGGGGCAACACTGCAAATATTGACTTGCTGCATTCACTCATTCTAACTGTCAATATAACCTATTGGTACTCATAATATGATTGCAATTATATTTCTGTATGTGATATAAACATCAGACAAACACTAATAAAAACCAGAGGCCAGCAGATCATGTGAAAATATAATTTTGGTGTCATTCTCAATACTTTTGGCCATGACTGTACGTTAGAATGTTTGAGCAGATATGGTATATACAGTTTTATATAGTTAAGTAGAAATTAAGAGCACAGCTGGTGGCCAATATCTTTTGAAGTGTGAGCACGTTGATTAAGCTTGCAGAATGTTCTCTAAGTTTCTTGAATTTGACCTTGTAGAAATGTAATCAAAAGAAACAAATCGAGCGCACAAAATACTGTTGGGTTAAGTTCCTACAAAGAGTTCTTGATGCTGCGTATTTCGTTGCGCAAAAAAAACCCTCATGTCCACTTTTTTTTTTTAAAAAAATCTTCAACATGTCAACTTCTCTTGCAGATATGCTGAGTTTTATGTGCTGCTTTTCCCTATGGAATTGAGTACTTGCTGCTGTACTTGATTTTCTCTGGCAGTCCCATAGTTAATATAGTGGAGTAGATTGAGAGTGTGCACCTCTGTTCCATTCAAGACAGGGCATAAGTTCTCAGGGTTCCATAGCTCAAATCTTGGGATCACAGAGAGTCCCTGCTGTTGGACCTCTAGTGATTACCAAGCTATCCCTTATCTTATGGATATGGCACTTGTTATTTTGTGATTAACCCTACTTCAATGCACTTAATATAAGTGGTTTCTCGAAATTTAGCATGCCACTTTTAATGACTACTGCAGTCTCAGAATTATTTAACCCCTTATGACAAGCATTTTAGTAGTTAGTAGGGCACTTTTTGCTGTTATGACCTGCTCCAAACATGATTAAGGCTTTGTGCGCTTGTTCAGGATTTGTTTGCAAAAATTTCTGCAGCATTTCTGCATCTCTTGGCAGAAAAAACACTACAGGAAAAAATGTGCATTTTGATGCATTTTTTTGGACCTCAATGAATGCTTTCTGGAGCTGAAAAAAGAAGCTTGAGACATCGCTTCAACCCTTGGATTACTGTCAGACCTGGGGTAAGTGTATTGGATAATTTTAAATGATTAAAGAATGTGTCTGTTGTGTTTCAAATAAAGTGTTTATTCTGTGTGTTTATTTAACTCTTTACTTTAATTAGCGTTTAGTAATTAAAAGGGTCTGACATCTTGTCATCACTAAACAAAGGGGCTAGGTGTCAGCTAATTCCATATACCCAATCTTCATTAGCATTTCCATTCAAGTAATTTCTGGGGCAGCTGGGGGGCTGCTATTTTTAGACTAGGAAGGTGCCATTAGGCAAACATGTTCCCTGGATATTAATAACAGCTCACAGCTGTTTCATTAGCCGCCATGTCCTCACGAACAGCATCAAGCAGCGGTTTGGACACAGCATATTTTCGCTACGTCCAAAACACTGTGTTATAATGCCACACTTTTTTTTTGTCAATACATGCGGATCCACCGCATATAATGACACTTCAATCAGTCAAAATCTGCAGCAGAGACTAGCGTGTCCGCTACAGAAATTGACATGCTGCGGGTGAGTTTGGGTTCATGGCCATGGTCAGGAGCTGCTACAGGTTTGAAGCTGTTATTTATGCAGTGTCAAACCCTCAGCGTCCAGCTGTCACAGCATAGTGGATGGGATTTCTAGAAATCCCATGTCCACTATGCATGTATCTGATATTGCAGATCACCCGCAGACACTGACATGCGGCGCGTCTTTCATGGCTGTAGCATGTCAAATTCTCTTGCGGAGTCGCTAGTCTCCGCAACAGAAATTTGACCATTAGACTGTATTGAATGCGGTAAATCCGCATGGTTCAGTGAACACATGTGGCTTTACATGCGTTCAATAGAACGCAGCATTTTGGATGCAGCAAAAACATGCTGCCACGTTTGGATCGTGGGCACATAAATAAAATTTATGCTATATATATATATATATATATATATATATATATATATATATATATATATATATATATATATATATATATATATATATATATATATATATATATACACACACACATTATATATATATATATATGTGTGTGTGTGTGTATATATATATATATATATATATATATATATTATTATTTTTTTTTTTTTTCTAAATGGCGTGGGCTCCCGCGTCATTTTTATAAGCCGCAGAGGGAAAGCCCACTGCTGGGAGCTGATATTAGTAGCCAGGAAGGGGACATTAGCCAAAAATGTTCCCTTGCTATTGATAACAGCCCACAGCAGTTTGCTTAGCCTTTACTGGCTAGATTACAGGGGGGCCCACCCAAAAAAAAAATTTACGTAGGGTCCCCCTATAAAATCTAATTAGCAAAGGCTAAACAGACAGCTGCAGGCTGATATTAAAAGCCAAGGAAGGGGCAATGGATACTAGCCCCCTCCGCAGCTATTATTATCACCCCCTCAGCAGTCCCAGAAATGGCGCATCCATAAGATGTGCCAAATCTGGCGCTTGGCCTCCTTTCTTTCCACTGCCGTGTAGCGTTGGTGAGTGGGGTAATGGGGTTGGGGTTCATGTCAGCCTCGTATTGGTGGCTGACATGAAGCCCAGGTTAGTAATGGAAAGGCGTCTACAAGACGCCCCCTTACTAACCCTGTAGTAAAGTTTTCAAAGCTTTTTCAATAAAGACACGGCCAGAATAACATTTTTATTGAAATAAAATGACAAATAGTTAATTTTTTTTTTATTGTGCTCTCAATCACCGACGCCCTCTTTCCTGAAAAAACAAAACAAAAATAAAGAACAGCCATATCCCTCACCTGTCCGCTGTCATGACGTAATCCAGATTGTCCCTTGGCGATCCGGGTCACTTCTACAGCAGCCACATGAATCACTGATGTGATTGCTGTAGAAGACAGCACTATACACTGACAGGAGCGTAATGACTCCTATCAGTGTACATTGCTCTGCTGTAGGCTGAAGTCAGGTGAGTTCATCAGCTGATCAGCCCCAGTGACCTCATACTGCATCAGTACTGCGTGGGAACAATATTGAGAAAGTTCCCACACAGCACAGCTGTGTACCGCTTGCCGCCAAGGGACACCAGGGGACACCGGACAGGTGAGAATAAAGGTTTTTTGTTTTTTTTTATTTTAACATTTGATTTCTACTTTTTTTTTTGCTTACACCCTGCACAGCTTAGGCTCGGCCGAGGAGACTACTGCTTCCTCAGCCGCGCCATTCTCACTGTTATAATAGGGAGCGGCGGTTGGATGATGGGAGAAGTAGTCTCCTTCCCTGGCCTGGATACCATTATTTGAGCGTGGACATGCTGCGTATTTTAACGCAATCACAATCCTGAGCGGAAAATTTCGCATCATGTGCACAGCACATCAGGATTATCATTGCGTTAGCTGGCAGACTGATTACCTAGCGTTTTTGTTGCATTTCTTTGTGGAAAAAATGCTGCAAAAATGCTCAGTGTGCACTTAACCTTATAGCTGGTCACCAGCTTTTGACAGTGTTACTTAGGAATCTTAGCCTTGTTGGCAATCACTTAGAGTTCACTAATTTTCTTGGTTTATCAAGAGAGTGGTCCAAAAATTTAAAAGATCATTGTTTTGTAAAAACCTAGCATAGGCCTTGAATGTTCCCAGAGATGTTGAAAGCACAAGTTCAAACTTAAAGTAACACTAGCTACATTACCAATAAAATGACAGAAAGAGGAAGCTATCATACCTTCAGATTCCCGAGGAGGCACGAGGTCAACAATCCTTAAGTGACTGCAAAAGGCCCGCAGCAACTTTTGTTGGCAGCAGACACTGAAGTTTCAGTTTTTACAGTAGGGTGGATATTAAACTTTGAAGGTCTCCATGCCCCTACTCCAAGTTTTTGACCCAAAACGACAACGCCAGCCCCAGTATGCTCAAAAGCAGATAAAAAGGTTTAGATTCTCTTTTTGTGTAGCAATTAATCAAAACTAGAACATTTTATCTTATAAATGAACAGTATATCTTTAGAAAGAAGAATTAAGCTTATGCTGAAAAGAAGACCCTGCCTACAGTGAAGAATGGCGGTAGCTCAGATATGTTATGGGGCTGCTATACTTCCTCTGATGTTGGAAACCCAAAGTTTGTGGATGGCAAAATGGATTTAATCAAGTGTTCGTCTTCTATGAGGAAGATAAATCTTGGGCATAATTGGACCTTCCATCAGGACAATAATTCCAAACATATTTCAAAGTCCACTAAGACTTGGTTTCATATGAAGTCCTAGAATATTCTGGAGTGGCTGTCAGCCACCTGGTTAGAGCCCTATAGAAAATCTTTGGAGGGCTTTGATAAAAGCTTTTGCAGCACATAAACCCAAGAATATTTAAACTTAAATAGTAAACGTGAAGCCATTTCCCATGAGAAATGGGCTAAGATTCCTGGCTGGCTATGCATCTAATTTGCAGTAGGTCATAACAGCCAACCATAAGTAAACTAAAACATGCTTGTCATGAAGAGGTTGAATGATCCTTACAGATCTGTAGTCATTAATAGAGATGAGCGGTGTTCGACTAGAACTGTTCGCCAATCTCAAATTCGAGCTGTTTTGGGCGGTGTTCGAGTTGTTCCACGAACCCGAACGATTTGCAAAAAATTCGGCTGTTCGAGGTTATGTTCGATAACTGTTCGTGCACCAAAAGCGTGTCCTGCATGTCTGGCGCTATTTAGAGCACCAATCATGCAGGGATTGTCTGCCACTCACTGTAATGCCACAGCCATGGTGGTTGTGGCATTACAGTGGTTGCCCAAATCGATGGGAACAGTGCCAACAGTGAAACATGAAAAGCCGGCAATTCAGCAGCGGCATACACCTGTACCCGACAATTTAGAACCGAAGGAATAGAGCATCACACATAGATTAGATAGATAGAAACATGTCAGCCACATATATACGAAGTACAGTGACCGTGTTGCTTACTGTACTTGTCATTTAGCGTAAAGGATTTATCAAAAAAAATAATAGTGTTTTCATGCACCGTCTCTTTAAAAAAGCCGGCCGGCAATTCAGCAGCAGTACCCGACAATTTATAACAGACAGAATAGAGCTTCACACATAGATTAGATAGATAGAAACATGTCAGCCACATATATACGAAGTACAGTGACCGTGTTGCTTACTGTACTTGTCATTTAGCGTAAAGGATTTATCAAAAAAAATAAGACACCCCCATTACTAACCCCATACTCAAAGTTAAAAAAAACACCCAGAATAAAGTCGTTTAATTGAAATAAAGACACAATCCTTTATTGTTCTAAATTAAACCATACCTACTGTCACGCCCATTCCAGCTGAAGCCAACGATCTCCTGCAATAAAAGAAAAATAATAAAGCAACCTCATCCTTACCTTTCCATGGTTCCCACGACAGCTTCAGCTCTGCTACATCGAGATGACAGGCTGGACCGCAGCAGAACGCTGCCATCCAGCCTCTCATCCCGCAGACACTGAGAAGCGCAGGCTTGCTTGCGCTGCTCAGCGTCTCTCTGTGACGACATCCAGATGAGCCGAGTTCATGTCCAATGAACTCGGCTCACCTCATGCACGTCACTGACAGCGTGGGAAAATTCTCCTGCAATCAGCGCTTCAGCGTGAGAATTTTCCCACGCTGTCAGTGACGTGCATGAGGTGAGCCGAGTTCATTGGACATGAACTCGGCTCATCTGGATGTCGTCACAGAGAGACGCTGAGCAGCGCAAGCAAGCCTGCGCTTCTCAGTGTCTGCGGGATGAGAGGCTGGATGGCGGCGTTCTGCTGCGGTCCAGCCTGTCATCTCGATGTAGCAGAGCTGAAGCTGTCGTGGGAACCATGGAAAGGTAAGGATGAGGTTGCTTTATTATTTTTCTTTTATTGCAGGAGATCGTTGGCTTCAGCTGGAATGGGCGTGATGGTAGGTATGGTTTAATTTAGAACAATAAAGGATTGTGTCTTTATTTCAATTAAAGGACTTTATTCTGGGTGTTTGTGTTTTTTTTAACTTTGACTATGGGGTTAGTAATGGGGGTGTCTTATAGACGCCTCTCCATTACTAACCTGGGCTTGATGTCAGCTGGCATTATAAGCTGACATCAACCCCAACCCTATTACCCCCTGCCACCGCACCAGGGCAGCGTGGAAGAGCGAGGCTAAGTGCCAGAATTGGCGCATCCTATGAATGCGCCATTTCTGGGGCGGCTGACGGCTGGTGTTTCTAGCCTGGGAGGGGGCCAATATTCATGGCTCCCTTCCTGGGCTATTAATATCAGCCCCCAGCTGTCTGCCTAGCCTTTGCTAGCTATTAAATTAGGGGGGACCCCACGTCATTTTTTGGGGGGGTCCCCCATTTTAATAGCTAGTAAAGGCTATGTATTCAGCTGGGGGCTGATATTAGTAGCCTGGGAAGCTCCGTGGGTATTACCCCCTTCCCAGGCTTCAAACATCTGCCCCAGCCGTCTGCTTAACCTCCGCTAGAGCCTAAAATTAAGGGGAACCCCACGCCAATTTTTTTAATAATAAATCCTTTATTTTAATACTAAATGACAAGTACAGTAACCAACACTATCACTGTACTTCATATATATGTGACTGACATGTTTCTATCTATCTAATCTATGTGTGATGCTCTATCTTTCTGTTCTAAATTGTCGGGTACCGCTGCTGAATTGCCGGCCGGCTTTTTTAAAGAGACAGTGCATGAAAACACTATTATTTTTTTAAATAAATCCTTTACACTAAATGACAAGTACAGTAAGCAACACTATCACTGTACTTATTATATATGTGACTGACATGTTTCTATCTATCTAATCTATGTGTGATGCTCTATTCCTTCTTGTCTAAATTGTCGGGTACCGATGTATGCCGCTGCTGAATTTGCCGGCCGGCTTTTTTAAACAGAGTGTCTTCTGAGCAGTTTGTCAGCTTTTGGACACCTTTGCAGGTGTTTTCTATGTGTTTCTATGTGTTTTTGTTTGCCTGCCATTGGTTTTAACGGTGTTCGACGGTGTTCTAAGGTGTTCGACGAACAGTTCGACGAACAGTTCCTCGAACATCCCGGTGTTCGACGAACCGAACCGAACCCGAACACTACGGGGGTGGCTCAACACTAGTCATTAAGTGGCATTTTGTATGCGATACGACTTGTTATATTGTTGAACTATTTAATTTGTTTCATTGGTTGATTGCAAATGGCAGAAAGTTTTTGGAAAATCTACTAGTAAACCTAATTTCAAATGTAGGTGTATAATTTTGATTGCAACTATTTGAAAATGTATTGTAACTACTGTATATATTCTCAAACTATCTACACTTGAGCTATGTGCTTTATTAGCAGTCTATGATTAAAATGGTTGACCAGCGAACTGAATGGTGCACAGTACCTGGGGGTTTGGCTGCTGTAGAAAAAGCAAAGCTTCAGCTCAGACTGCTCAATGATCTGTGCTGACACTGGAAGTGATCATGACACCTATCAAGCAGCCACAGGACCGTCTTGGCTTGTATAAGGGTGCAGATCTGGTGACTTGAACAGCAGATCGTTGATTGTTTTTCTGACTTGCAGTACAAGTCTGCTGACGGTTGCAGCTCACCACATGATGGTGAATGACTGGTTGAATGGGACAGTCATCGCTTCCATTGTCAGATCAAACCAAACCATGAAGCAGCCTGTACTGAATCCAGGAAGGTAACAGCGGGAATGATGATTCATTTTGTTATTTTTACATTATCAAATCCCAAGGTAAAAGGATCATTTTTGCCAGTTGATCATTTTACAGGTTTGCTAGGATCCAAGTGTCGTGACAAATTCAATCAGTGGATCGGCAGGTCCAACTCTGAGTAACCCTATCTTAAGGATAATCCTCCAACATTGTCATTTCTATAAAATCCCTTAGTAGCAGCTGAGAAATAGAATCTATTGATACTACAATGATGAAAAGGTGACACAAATCTGTCCTAGAACTTTGAATGAGATTTTATGGTTAACATTCCTGGGTTTGGCTCATGACGCTTGCTAGATGTGCTTGTGTCGTGGCAAGCAAAGGTCAATGGGACATTATCGGCACCACTCTTATTCCACTGTTGAAGTCAGCAGATCTGGAGCAAACATTTTAAAAGTATAAAGCAGAGCTTTTTAACTTCTTCCAAAATGCCATGTTTCTACATATATGAATTGGACTTCCTTAACATTCAGGCAATTTGCTAAAAGAGTTATAGAGTTATCTTGGGCCACCACTCCTCTTCATTAAATTATTAGTTTTTGACTTTGCAATGTGTGATTTTTGTATTATTATTATTATTATTATTATTATTATTATTATTATTATTATTATTAAATATTATTGATACTCAATTGTGAGTCCTTTCACAACACTGGTCTACAAGATTCCAGAAGGACAACCTCAGGAGTTAAAGGCCCACTAAGCTGTCTAAACTTCATGCTTTGTATTCCATCTCTTCAGGAAATGATACCTTATCATGGCTTGTCATGGTCCTGCTGAAAATCTAAACAGGGATTTATCTCCATTATGTTCCTGTCTAAACAAAACTGTAGTATCTAACCACTACAAAAACACTGACTAGAAATGTGGAGATACAAATATTTACAAGCCGCAGAACCATAACAGTAGTCAGCCACTTATGCTTAATGGATCTTATTACTTGTAAGAAAAATAATTTATTCTATCCAAATGCAGACAATATTCACTTGTGTATTCCTGCTGGAAGCTATTTCCAGGTAACCAAAAGTACTTTCTTCAGCTATTTGCCCAGGCCGGCAAGGATTTATTTATTCCTTCCCTACATTCCACCCACAAGCATTTCCAACTGATTTTCTATACGTAATATCCTTGGTATTTTTAGCCAACTTAGGACTTGGCAGTGAGATACAATATAGCAGGTCATAAATAAACCTGCAATCTGAATTTTATTTGAAAAATGTCCCTGAAGCCAAAAGAGTTGTGCTAGTAAATAACTGAATGTATAATAAAGTGATGATACCTGGGGTCCAAATGATTAAATACATTTCTAAACCATATTTCTAGTTTCATGACCTTAACATATAAAAACTTTAATGTTTAACCTCTTGAAAGGGAATCTGTCAGCAGGTTCAACCCTCCTAAAGCATTTATAAAGGTGCAGGTCATGGAAAGACCTGGACACCCCCGTGATTTCCACAAAGGATCCGGGCATCAAAAATTCTGAGAAGGGATGGATTTACATACAGAGGAGGTGCTCACTATGGAAATGAGCTGTGGAGGCAAACTCTACTGGAGATCAATGTCCTGCCTATAGATCTGAGCAGCTCTTTTTTAATATTTAAGAAAAATGTGGATTTTCTGCAATAACTCATTGGATAACATATATAAAAGTTATCAATTTATTAATATTTTCATGATCTGCATGCCTATATAAATGGTTTTGGAGGGTTGATTTTGCAGACAGATTCCCTTTAAGGACCCTATATATATATATATATATATATATATATAATATTTCTCCCCTCTTCCAAGAGTGATAGCGTAGGGAGGCTTAAATTTATTTATTTTATTTTTTTTGGCGCCTGTTGTAGTTTTGAATGATCCCATTCATTTTAATTTTACCATACAAAGAAAGTAATGGAAAGCAGAAAAAAAATCCAATTGTGGTCATAGTGGGGGGGAAAAAAAAAAAAAAAAAAACACCATCCTACCCGCATTCTTTGGGATGGTAAAGATCACATGGCAACATGATTTTTAAGGGTAGCATAATTACTTTGATACCTAATTTATAATATTTATTGGTTGGAAGAAAAAAAATAGAGCTTTGTTAAAATTTCAAAAAGTGTTTTGTTACTATTATCTGAGACCCACTGCTTTTTGTATTCTGTTAGATGAAGCTATGTGAAGATTTTTTTTTTTTTTTTTTCTCATTGATACCATTTTGGGGTACATACGAATTTGATGTGTATGTAATATATGAAATTAGTCTGTAGGTTTCTTTTAATATGTTTGTCAATGAATTTTTGCTGCTCTTTAACTGCAGTATTGTGCAAAAGTTTGTGCACCTGTGTCCTTTTGTGTTCAATTTTTGGAACTTCTTTAAAAGTTAATGTGGATGGCTATACATATACAGGCACCTCTCCATTATCAGCAGTACGAGTCTGGTCCCAGGCTGTACTCCTACATGTACTAGACATGTATGGTATATCCCATGACTCTGGGAGATGGAAACATATTTTAGACTTTCTTGGCAAGATCTTATACCAACATCACTATGTAAGCAAACTTGTCTCAAGAGGAATCATACATTTTGTTGCCAATTCAGTGGTAGCTGTAGCTGTAAAAACAACTTTAAATCTTCAAATAAAAACTTTAAATCCTATGCACCATACCTGTCTATACTAATTTCTGTCTGAGTAGCCAGCTCCTTCCACCACTTTAGATTCATTAAGTTGCAACATACAGTAGGTGTTTCTTCATTTCATTTGGTTTTATAGCTACTTAAAGAATTTGTCCCATGTTCTGTCTTCAGGAGTGTAGTGCTCCCCTGCCTCCTATATTCCTGCTTGTAGAGGTTTGGTGGGGTCTTGTGCTTGACAATTTGATTGACAACTCAGACCAGTGGCTTGATTGCACTGAATAATCACTTGAAGCATAAGAGGGCACATAGTTAAAAGTCTACTTTCCCTGTAGAGCAAAGGGGCACTGAAGCTGGTCAAATTCCGCTTCAAAGCAGCACTTGCAAGTTCTTTGGTAAGGAGCTTGTAAGTGCTGCATTCCTTGCTTAAAGACCAGCCACTGCTCATAGCTTGCAATAGAGGCTGGTAACCTAGGTGATAAGCAGTAAACAATGCAATATCCCTCTGTAATATACCTTGAATTAAAAATCCCCATTCTCAAAAACAAAGTTGTTTGTTTTTACACTACAAGACTACTTTTTAAACTCCGAATCATCAGTCCTACATTGGGGACCTCTGAAGTTGTCACCCATACCCACCAAACTTTGTAGGTGACCTCCCCTAAACTATAGTAATAAAGCTCGGCACTCAGTAGGATGCGTGGCAATAGATGTGAAATTTATTTACTATTTTTAATGACGTTTCGGTCCAATACAGATAATTGGGTTCAAAAGGTGATCAGCACAGACCTCTGAAAGTTTGTGCTAATCTATCAAATGTAACGGAGTGGCGAAAATAAAGAGCCGTACGCCTATGATGACTAGTAAGATGTGGGTTTCGATTCAACAGACTGTGTCAGGAGGAGAGGTATAGTATATCAACGCTGGAGTATTGTGACTGTCACTATCTGGATAAGCAAATTTTCCTTCCCCTAAAGTATAAATATCCCTCATGGTTTTCATTTCTACGATGTATAAAGGGTCATCTTGGAAACCCTACAAAACAAACATGACAATGTAACACGTTTCTTGTTGGCTTTCAATGGATAGCTTATTTTGTACATGACAGATCTATCATGTAAAGTTTATTTCTACTTTCAGTAGAATTTTCTTGGGAATGAGATTGGAGCGAGCTGTAATGTTCCTCTGATTCTGAGGGTTTGTCTGGATGAATTAGTTTCCAGTAATTACTGTGTTCCTTGTTATATTCTTAGTTTACATAATGAAAGAACAATTTGCATTAGCCACAAATCTCCGATAGTCATCTGGTAACAAGATCAGCTGGAAGCTGTGATGTGTGTTATGGTTGGCGGGAGGGTAGGAAGAAGACAACAGTTCAACAAAATATTTATTTCACTTTGGTTATACTTACTCCGACAAACAAATCCCTATATCAGCCACTGATTCTCTTCTTAATCTACACAAGATTCTTCTCATTTTTCAAGCTCCAGATGTTTTCACATGGCAGATGCTGAATTCTGGCCACAAACTATTTTGTGTCATTGCTAATCGGGATACAACTGACAAATATAAAAAATTGGCACACGCTTATAACCAATAATAATTTTAAATTTTTATGGCGCCAACATATTCTGCAGCACTTCACAATTTTAGAGATTTTGTTGTGTTTTTGTTTTTAATCCATTATGGTTTTTATATTGAGGATATTTGAAAGTGACATCAGAAACTGTTTCTACATGCTGCAAATCATGAAGAAAAATGACCAGTAAAGGGATTGGTCACTCTTTATTTATTTTAGTGTGTTGAGGACTTTATTTAGCACAATAGATTTTCCTTCTTTCTGAAGCACCGCCTGGTTGTTATTGCGCCTTCCTCACAGACTGCACAGGTCTCTTGTTATCAGAGTGGCTTCTGATGGAGAACCATGTCTCCAGCCACCTCCACCATTTGAAAAACTGCTCTCCTATGCGCAGTGCTTTTCAGTTGGAGGAGGCTGATGGGCAGATCTGGTCACCTGCTTCTCCATCCTCAGCCATTTTGTATGTAGGAGAGCAGTTAAGTCTGAGGAAGACTATACTACCAAGTGAGGGAGGCAAGCATTATACTTGTATATTAGTAGGTTCCACAGCATCCTGCCCCCAACACCTTTAATAAAATAGAGAGAAAATCTCCAACCCCTTTTTTAAAGGAGTTTTATAGGAAAACAAATTTATGAATGAATGTTTAGGATAATCTCTCAATATGTAATTGGGTTGTCTGACCCTTCAGACCCCCAGCAATCGGCAGTATGAAGGAATTTGGCTGTTTTTATCATTTACAAAAGCTAAGCCTTTAAGGATTTCCAATCACTTTCACCAGTGATACATTAATACCTGTCATCAGTTGGTCATTAATGTAATTTTTTTTTTTTTTCCCAGAAAAAACGCCTCGTCCACACTGGGTGTAAATATTGTGCTGTTGGATCAGTCTAAAAAAAACAAACCAATCCCATCATGTCCAGAATACTGTTAGAATATGGGGTTTGTACTTTTTTGGGGAAGCTAAAGTTTGATCCTCTTCATTTAAGTTGTGTGAATAAAATAAATCAGTTTCTTAGTAATATTGCTCAAGTTAATTAAATTCATACAGTACTTTTAGAGAGAATATGACATACATGAAGGATGATAAAGCACCGAACAACTTTGTATTGCATATGAGAAAACTAGTAAGAAATCTGTTGTGGCCGTCCCTGAAGTTTTGGTTCACGTTGTGGTTTCTGTTTTTTTTTGTGCAACTTTTGTCTGCAATATGAGATGTGCTTAATGTAGCAGAAATATTTAGTTGATATCTCCCCTGATAATATGATTAACTGAAGCCAAGATATGATTCACCCTGCATGCTCAGCATATGGACACATGTGGACTCGCTGAGAGGTCAGAAAAGCTTAATATTCCCAGAGTCTATTGTTTCTGTCAAAATGCAAATTTTTAACTTTGCATAGAATTAATTTTCACTACATACAGATTTAATTGTAAAACTTCTGTAAGAATGATGAGAAAGAAGAAACGTCCTCCCTGAAGAGCTTAATGTGTCTTATATAGGTGTAATTCTAATGTGATGTATAACATGATTCTCTGCAATATTTCACATTGGGGCTGTATCGGGCAGGTTGGCAAAGGGTTATCAACTAGTCAGCCCATCTGGTAGGAGCAGTTGTGCAACTCTAAAGTTAGATAGTTCCTGGTTATTAAGTCAGCAGAAGTCATTGGCCCTTTTTTTTTTTTTTTTTTTGTGTGATCTGGCCAACTTGGGTTTGTTTGCTCACCAAAAAGAGCCAGTGACGCTCCCCCAGGTCCATGGGGTACACGGCAGCCGGGCCTCTGGTTGCCGGGGGCTATCACTGTGGCTGGCCTGGTCCGTGGCCCAGGGCGGTCACTCAAAAGGGGGGGATAGATTATAGGGGATTTGGGAAAGTGTTCGTGATGCCACCCGTGGAATGCGGCTAAGGGGTGCCGCCGCAGTCCTCTGGAGCTAGTGTTACGGCAGCAGGGATGGTGTGGCTCTCCACGGGTAGAGCTAGCTCCAGTGCAGTGTAGGTGAATGGTGGTTGCGCTGGGCGTTATAGTGCAGGGAGGGAATGATGGCGCGGATGAAATAATTGGACAGAGGCAGTGCAGTGCAGTCATCCGTGTCTTTACTCACAGTTCTTTAGTTCCACAGGGTGCACTGTCAGCTTACAGCCTCCCACGTCGCGCTGCGTTCACCAGGCAGGGGTTCAGCTCTTCCTCAGGGAATTTAGGAATGCCTGACGGAACCCCCCTTTCTTGTGTTCCTCTCTAGACCGACTTCACACTGGGTCTTTCTCCCTCCTGCCCTGCGCTGCCCACTCTCAATCCCGCTCGGGTGCTCTGAAGTCCTTCCTGAACATCAGATCCCGGACCTGCTTGACCCACCTGGGGATTAGGATGCGGCTTACGATCCCCCTGTCTTCTGACAGGTGCAGGGCGTACGGGTGCCTTCCTGCACTCGCCGTACCCCCTAGGATCCCTTCTTAGAACGGAGCCTACTCCCTGCTCCCCTCCTGGGCTTCCAGACTTGGCCCTTCTTGTGGAGTAGAGCTCCTAATGACCCTGCTCCCGGACTGTTCTTCTGAACTGTCCCGAGCTGTTCTTCTGAACTGCTCTCCTCTACTCACTTCTCTGCCACCCTAAGATGGCTTCTATATATATATATATATCTACCAAAGTGCTCCCTCTAACTACTTCCTCCTCCCACACCCACTACTGGTTCCCCCTACCATTTGGTTCCCCCCACTCTAGCCGGGGACAGGGCTCAGCAGGAATCATACATTGCGTCTTGCCCTTCCAGCCGGCCTGGAGCAGTGTAGTGATGAATGTGGGCGTTGGGGTTCCGGGCACCACTCCCTCCTTAACTAAGAGAAGGAGACACCACACCTTTGGGTGAGGTGCAGTACCTCTGTGGTGACTGAACCCTCATGGGCGCCACACCAGCTCTTTTGGATCCTAAATGTATACAGACTTATAAACCCCCCCCCCCCCCCAAAGCAGACACTGTGCGCTGCGGGGATTCACCCATATGAGACCCGGGACCAGAGGCTATGTAAACTTTATACCTAGCCCTGGCCATTCAGCGCCACCTCTCTATTCACTTGTATGGAGTGAGGCCATGCCCCGTCAAGTGACACAGATGGCCAGAGGGTGCGTTCGACTAGAAGACATGGCTTCGCTCAAGACAAGTGTATGGAAAGTGAAGCCACGCCCACTGGCCAGAGGTATGTATAACTCATACATACCCTCTGTTATTGGGTCTCATACCGGCGAATCCCAGCCGAATTATACTTAAAAGGGGTGGTCTGGTCAAAATTGATGCATTTTTTACCATAGGGGAACATATATTTAATATAAAATTTAATGGTGCTGAAACCCTGCCTTCTTGAGCCAGCCAATGAAATTGATGCATTTGCGGGGTTTGGTTTGGGTGGAAGGGGTCTCCACCACAAAACACCATCATTTTACGCCAAGTGAGAGCCATTCAGAGAATTTGGTGGCTCTCACTGAGGTTAGTTCTTTGTCTCAAATCAGGCCAGGGCGACTCATTACTGGTAATCTGTTAGTGATTAGCTCTGGAAGAGCAAGGAAGTAAGTTGCATGCTAGTCTGTGAAGGAAGAAGCAGAACCGAGGTAGAAGATTCTGGATCCAGTGGCAGAGTAATACGGCCTGCCGTAACACACAAGACCATGTGTGGTGAAGTGGAACAGACACAGAAAGAGAGCTCAGCTGTAGGGAGTATGGTTTGAAGCCAGAAATAGAGCTGTGGGTTGTGGGGCTGACAAGGCAACTTGTAAGCCTGACCTGAAGGTTATAGTGAAGCAATACTGAACTTGCCAGATAGGGGTGAAGGTATCACTGGAGAGGGCTGTGGTCAGTGAAGAACCGAAAAAAGGAATGGAGTATTCAAGTCAAACAAGCTGTTAAAACTTGCAACAGAAGTGCTGCCATGTGTAACTAAATTGTTTCTTCCTCTGTATAAGATAGCTGAAGATGTGAACAATACGTTTTATGCCTATGTCTTGAATATACTTGTAGCGTCGGCGTCCCTGCCTCCTGTTCCCCTCACCTCTCTGCTCTGTGCCCGGCGGCTTCCTTCCGCTCTGCTTGCAGCGCCCTCTCTCCCCCGGTCACTGTGCTTAGGGCGCGCGCGCTCCCCCTCTCTTAAAGGGGCCGCGCGCGTCGCCCTAAGGAGTCCCCGGCCAATGGCCGGAGGATCCCTCCATATATAAGGCACCTCCTCCAAAATGGAGGTGCCCGAGCAATGTTGTTGCACTGTTCACTACTCTGCTTCAGCCCTCAGGTCCCATTTCCAGTTTCCTGTCTGATTCCTGCCTGTTATCCGCTTACCCATTTGCTAGCCTGAGGTCCGACGGTCTGCCTTCCGACTCCTGTCAGTCTGTCTATGGACCAGCTAACCCGCTCACCTGGGAGCGCTCATCTGCTACCTGCCTGTTAGCCTACCTGGAGGCTCCGCCGTCACATGCTGTGACCACCTGCTTATCCAGAGACTCTCGCCTGCTCACCTGGGAGCACTCATCTGCCATCTGCCTGCTAGCCTACCTGGAGGCTCAGCCGTCACAGGTCGTACCTGCCCGTTTACCCAGAGACTGTCCCGGTCACTTGCCGTGACCTCCTGCCCGTTTACCCAGAGACTGTCCCGGTCACTTGCCGTGACCTCCTGCCCGTTTACCCAGAGACTGTCCCGGTCACTTGCCGTGACCTCCTGCCCGTTTACCCAGAGACTGTCCCGGTCACTTGCCGTGACCTCCTGCCCGTTTACCCAGAGACTGTCCCGGTCACTTGCCGTGACCTCCTGCCCGTTTACCCAGAGACTGTCCCGGTCACTTGCCGTGACCTCCTGCCCGTTTACCCAGAGACTGTCCCGGTCACTTGCCGTGACCTCCTGCCCGTTTACCCAGAGACTGTCCCGGTCACTTGCCGTGACCTCCTGCCCGTTTACCCAGAGACTGTCCCGGTCACTTGCCGTGACCTCCTGCCCGTTTACCCAGAGACTGTCCCGGTCACTTGCCGTGACCTCCTGCCCGTTTACCCAGAGACTGTCCCGGTCACTTGCCGTGATCTCCTGCCCGTTTACCCAGAGACTGTCCCGGTCACCTGCTGTGACTGCCTGCCTGTCTTCCCTGGTCGCCACCCGCTTCCTTACAAGGACCGCCCCCTTGTATAAGTTGCTCAGAGGTTCCGCCTCCCAGACCCGTTACAATACTGTACACTTCATCAGTAAGGACTGTATTATTTTTATACCTACCTCTTTGTGGTTATAACACCATGGGGATTCCTGCAACCTCTTTGTATGCGGCCTGAATGGAGAACATCTGAATGCACTAACAAAATACACACACACACACACACACACACACACACACACACACACACACACACACACACACACACACATATACACATACACATACACACACACACACCCTACACTATTATGGACAACAATATTTGCTGCCTTATTTCGCAAAATTGAATGGCAAAACTGTGCTCTTTTCATTTGCCCGTACATGCACACATACTCTGAAATTAATTAATAAATGCTGTTATTGACTGTTTAAAGGGGGTCATCCATTATTGGCAGAATGTGAGCTAATGGAGGGAATGCAATGTAAAGATTCTTCCAAAATGACACTTTATAGGAAACATGCCATTCATAGCCTGATTGCAGCTTAATGTCATTTTCCTACATCGAACCCGCACGCAGAGCAGGGATTTTCTAAGACTGCAAAGTTTGTTTTCAGATCTTTGGAGAAATGTGAGACCCATTGTGCATTAAGTGAATTAATATATTTCACCTCCATCTATGAATTCCATAAATAAACCTGAGTGACATTGATCAGATATGCCGCAATATAGCTGCAGGTTATAGAAACGTGAAGCGGTTAGTCCGCTCATGGGTATTACGTAAGTTAAGCCGTTTTAAGCTAAATCTACTGTTCCCATCTTTCTATATATAGTGCTGGTCTTTCACCCCCTTTGTTCTGTTTCCTGTTTGGAAATGGAGTTGGTTAAACAGCTGTATTCTGTAAATCACAACATGGGGGGTGAAATGTGACTGACGAGTTTACTCCTTGAAGAAGCCTTATGGAGCCTTTCACTTTTACAGCAAAGGTGAAAAGGGCAGATTGTTATACAGCACATTAAGACTAGCATCTTTAGAGTCTCATAACCTTTATAAAATGTGACCACATTTAACCTCCATAACCTCAAATTAACTTTCATGAATGTGATATTATAGAGGAATAAAAGCTTTCAGTATAAAGTATTCCCAGTGTTAGGCTGTGTGCCCACGTAGCATTTTTCAAGCGTATATGCTGCGGAATTTCCGCAGCGTAAACGCTTGAAAAACGCATGTATATCCGCACCCCATGTTCCCCAATGGGATTCCGCAAGTTCTATGCACATGCTGCGGATTTTTCCGCAGCGTTTATGCCGCGTTCAAAAATCCGCAGCATGTCATTTAATTTTGCGTTTCCGCAAGCGGAATTGCCTTTGTCCAATGCATAAAAAATGCAAGGCAATTCCGCATGTGGAAAACGCGTGATAAATGCGCGATAAACGCATGCGGAATTCCGCATGCGTTTTTCCGGGAGAGGACTTGCATTTATGCAGCAGAAATTTTCTGCTTCATAAATGCAACGTGGGCACATAGCCTTAGTTTGTATTCACACGCAACATTTTTTTTTTCTTCTGCAGCCAAAATATGCCTTCTTAGCAATAGTAAAAACGCTACTTTCAAAACACCTATTTTTCAGAATTTTTTATTTTTTTTGGGGGGTGTGGATTACATGTGTGTTTTGTCTACAGTACTCTAAAGTTAGTTTTATTCACCAAAAAACTCTTCCAAATGAGCAGATCAGGCAAAATTTGAATTTTGCCTGCTCTGCTCAACTCTAGATATTCTTATAAATTTTGAGTTTTGTCTATTAATAACATGAGTATCTCTTTGAGGTGGAAATGTGCATCTCTGCCTATAACATGAAATTTGTGACTATGAAGCGTCCTTTACTGTGAGTGTTGCGGGGAACAGAATTCTGTTCTTATTACCGAACATCCTGAAGGTTTTCATTATCATGTTTAGTTTTAACACATTTTTTTAATATGATACAATGTAGCTCTTAAATAGTTATTATGTTGCACATGGATTTGATTACACAATAAACCACAAGATACAAGATTTATAGTGGAAATTAATAAATGGCTTAAGTCAAATTAACTAATTTCCTGTTGCAAAGAAAATTTAAAGAGAGAGAGAAACGGGTTAAGATTTATTACTTTTTCAAACTAATTTTATTTATACGTGGAATATCTGCCATAGAGGCAAACTACGCCACTACTACTTCCTAGAAGATTATGGCGGCATCGTTTATGGTGTCCTCTTTCTGACGCTCCGGGATGTGGGGTCTGCCTTCCGGTATGTGTCTCACACTGACATCCCGTCTCGGCTTGTAGCCGGAGGACTTGTGCGTCTTGGCATGCGTTCCAACCCGGATTTGAATAATGCTGAAAGTCAGAGCGCTGACTTTCAAACAGCCAGGCTCACCATTAGTTCCGGATGTGACGTCACCTTTGTTACTCCCTCGGATGTGACCCTTGCGTTTCAGCATGCGTCTCACACTGATGTCCGGCCTTGGTGTGGAGTCACAGGAACGGATATGACTAATGCTTCTCAGACATGCGTTCCATCTTAGGCGGGGACAATAGTATCTATGCCTCTTTCCTTGATCCCCGCCTTCAGAAGTGACACGTGTGCCTCCTTTTGTGGGAGTGCTGGACTGGACGCACGCCGTTTGTCCACATGGCTATACTCCTCAGTTAAGGACCAAGATGGTGGACTCTTAATCTACATATACTCCTGGGGGATCTTAGATTGGATCAAACACAACTAGTAGTCACCTGTTTGTGATTTCTTTTGATTAACCCTGATATATGTATATGTGTAAAATATATATATATATATATATATATATATATATATATATATAATGACGCGCCCCCTGGGCCAGTGCTGTTTGGGGATTACCCGGAGCCGGATCAGATGGGGGTTGTAGTCTCCGAGTGGCGGCGACCCGGTCCGTGCCCAGGGTGTCAAACTCAGTGTGTGGCAGTCTTGATAGATGTTATTGATGTTCTTAGTGTCGACTACGCCACCCGTTGATTTGCGGTCAAAAGGCCGCCGCTGCAGCAGGGTCCGCTGAGGCTGGTGGTATATGTGCAGCTGTGGTAGTATAACCCCCAACGGGAGGGGTATAGCCTCAGGGGGTCAGATGTAGAGGATGGTGGTTGTGAAGGTGCAGGATGATCAAGCAAGAAGACTCAGAGTCGGGCTGTGCAGTTCAGGGGTTTTTTACTTACGGGTGTTCTTATGGTCACTCTGGCCTGAAGCGACCACCCGAGCCGTGCTGCGTCCACCAGGTCCTGGACTCGGCCAACCCCCAAGCAATTCTGGAGCGTGGTCCTGAGCTCCTTTCTGACTGTCCTTTCTACTGGCCGTTCCCACCAGGGATCCACTTATGTCCGGCTCCCTCGGGTCTCTTGTCGGTCAAGCCTCCTCTGGGCTCCCTGACCCTATGCTTGGTATGCCTTTCTAGTGGATTTGGTGAGGGTCGTGGCAGATCCTGCCCACGACCTCCGGTTCCTGGCTAAGGTGTGCTTTTCTCTCTGCCAGCTTGGGATCCGGTACCCTGGGTGCCAACCCTTCACCCTGCTGTTTGTATTCTGGGGTCTTGGGGTTCCTTCTTCTTCTCTCTGGGTCCTTCTGACTCCTCTCTCTCTCTCAGACTTGGCCTTGGAGCTGGGCCCAGCCGGAACCACAACTCCCTGTCAGCCCTTCTGGCTGAGCTTCTCTGCTCTGCTCCTCAGGCTAAACTCTGACAGACTGACCCTGATCTAAGATGGTGCCCACCTTATATACTCCCTCTATGTGTGAGCTCAGGTGACCAGCACCCAATGAGCTCCTAGCCTTACCCAGACTGCTCCCCCTATCTGCCCCTACACTACTGGGATGTTCCACCCCCCTCCCACTCCAGCCAGGGACAGACACTGTCGTACCTGCACATATACTGGTGGGAGTACCGTCGGTCTGTCCCCCGGAAATGGGATGTATGTAGTGTATGCAGCTATCTGAGCTCAGTCCCACACTCCATCCTTACCCGGGAGTGGAATACCACACCTCTGGCTTGAGGTGTAATACCCCTGTAGCAGCCGAGTCCTCAGGGTGCTACATATACCCTCTATTGACTCCCTTTTGAGCATGTAGTGGAGTACACATTGACTCCTAGAATAGCATGGCACCCTGCTCTGTCATGTATGTATGTCCCCTGATGATTCCTGAGAAGGATGAAGCGCGTCGGGACGCCTGAGAGGCATATTGAGGGCATGTGCAGGGTCTGTGTATTGCAGTGGTAGCTGTGGACTGTCCTTGTCAGGGCGGGAGCCTATGGGAACAGGGCAGAGCAGTATTCCCCTTTTAAGGCTAAATAGGGGCAGAATCATATTCCTTCACTGACATGCAAATGTGTTTCCTTATCCCTATTGATGACTGCTCCTTCCACTGAGACAGTCCCAGGACTAACTATCATGGAGACTTCTTCAATGGGTGAGGACGTTCCGTTTTATATTTAATTTTTGTCTTATTCACCATTGGGGTGATTTAATGGGAGTGTTTTATCTTGCCTAACGGTAATAGCCCACACTCTGTATACATAATTCTGTTTTTGACTGATGTGCACATGGTTAGATGCACTGAACACTGGGGTTGCTAAACACACTCCTTGTTTTGCTTTTTCCAAAAACGGATGCATACTGATGTTTTTTTCCATTGCCTACCGGCTTGAGGTTGGTTCATATGAGTATTCATTTTTGGAACTTGGAGTCAGCTCCATAGGACTCATTGCCCTTTCCTTTTTTTTTTTTTTTTTTTTTGGAGCTCTACCCTGTCCTTTTTGGTACAACAGTGTTATTGTATATCTCTGAGTATTACCATACACTATGGTCTTGGACACTTATACTTCTATACTGACCTTGATTGGTTTTAATAAGTGTTGTATATTCTTAATATAACGTAACCTTTCATTAGTTTAATTTATTACCCTTGCTGCCCTATAATAATAAACGGGTTCTGAGATACTTTGGGTTTTCTACCCTTTTACTGCTTGAAATTAATAAATGGCTTAAGTCAGATTAACTAGTTTCCTGTTGAAAAAAAAATTTAAAGAGAGAGAAAAACCGGTTAAGATTATTACTTTTTCAAACAAATTTTATTTATAAGTGGAATATCTGCTATAGAGGCAAACTACACCACTACTACTTCCTAGAAGATTATGGGTTGTAAAATCGCTCTTTCCCTGGCTCTCCACTTTTGCTTCTGCGTATTGTAATGCAGCGGTTTTCATGACCGTGCGATAAGGAGGCAGTGACTCAGATTAGTCCAACTTAAATGTCTTTATTTTTAAACTCCCAAACAAAATCCAGAACTTTATCCTGCGGTTCGAAGCCGGATCCTCCAGAACAGTCAGTTGCTGTAGGCGCGTGCACCACTGTATCACTCGTCGGTGCCTCAGTAGCTATGCCTTCTCTGGCCCGAGTTTGGACTCGTACAGACCTGTCTTGCACAGAGCCTCCTGCTCTGCTGCTTACAAACAAAACATTGACCCACCCAAACCTCAACTGAAAGTTTAAATGGGCAACTCTCATGACCCGGAATGGAGGGAGAGATCTGCCCCACTACCACCCTGCAGATCTCTCCAAAAATAGACGCCCATATCAGGTTTTCCTAAATCTGACTTGTTAGTCAGTTTGACCAAGTCCACACTCTTTTTTATTTTTCATTGTAACCACACCTGTGGCTGTAATTGCAATGCACTCCAGCGGGTTCAGTATGGTTTTATGCACATCCTGGGGGACACACAATGACCTTCGTATAGGATTCCCCACAGTTTGATGGTATGTAACACACATCTCAGCATAGCTGATGTTCTATAGCAGGTAGAGAGGAGAAATTGTGGTGTGACAGCTGAAGATGACGGGACGGGTGTAACTTTCTATTTTTTTTTTTTTTTTTTTTTTCCTTTAAGGCAAATTGTAATTTATTTTCAACAGTTTTGATTTTCATCACTTCTTTTTCTTTATAACACTTTAATAGTTTTCAGAAATCCATTGTATTTTCTTCTCATTATGCTCTTGGCAGATATATAGAATGTAAAATGGCGTTGACCTTGATTTTCCTAAATGCAAACTTAGAAGCATTATTTTTAATATTTCTTCATTCTTGCCCAGCCAGAAGGGAATTCCTGCTGAGCGACCTTGGCTCTCTTTTTGGATGTGCGACCTACAAAGCTAGAAACTACTAACTAAACCATTAAATACTGCAATAGCCATCTGGAATAGAAAACAAAACTTGAATTTGAGTGTTTGCCATATTCAGGGATCAATGATTTTTCTCATATTCAAATGTAACACCCAGGTTGCTGGTCTCTTTAGGCATGGTGCCTGGTAGCTCTCACCTCACCTATGGCACAATGCCTCCAGCTGAACCTTGCTGAGAGCTCCTATAGGTATAAGATAGTCTTCCTCTTATGCCAGGGCTCAACTCAGAAAACCGCTGTCCACGCTCCATACACAATTACGAGATTAAAACCACTTAACAGGTTTATTTTAAGGGGTTAAATGGTGAAAAAGGCAAGGAACAGCAAGTCATGTAATACAACATGACATGGTTTGTCCATTAGGGACAGTATACTGAGAAAAGAGGAGGGGGGTCTAGGACTGAACCCTGAGGAGCCCCATCAGTTAGGCCTCCTTCACACGTCTGTGTTTCCAGTACGTTTGGTATTTGTTTCTTCGTATTTGTTTCTCGCTCGCCGAGCCTGCATTTTTGTTTTCTGCAGATGATGGCTGATTTAATCATCCATCATGTGCCTTTGACAGCTGCGGGTGCATTGGAGCTCCGCCCACAGCGGTTAACCTGTTTAAATGGCGCTGTAAATCTCTGACAAAGCTAATTACATCAGCTGTCATGTGCTTGTAAAGATGCAGGTTAGTGTGCAAGCTTGCATCAAATGCATGGGCACTACATATGATATGATGTATTTTTATATGTCGTAAAGGGGTTAAAGGGAACCTGATACATGCGGCCTGTAGATCATGGATATCAGCTATCAGGCACTGACTGCAATATCCCAGCCAGGGAGGTTGGACCCTAAAGTATGTTTATCTCTAAAATGCCACAGTGATTCAGAGGCGGCCAGGGAAAGATGCACATGGGAGACTAGTTAGACAGAGGTGTCCCTGGTGACTTCTCCCGCCTGCTACAAGTGACTGGGCTATATAGGCACTTAGGGCTCTTTCACACGTCTGGGTCTCCAGTACATGAGGTGACAGTTTCCACATGTACTGGAGACACTGACACATGTACAGCCATTCAAATGAATGGGTCTGTGCACATGTCGGTGTGTTTCCATGGACCGTGTGTGTGTAAAACGGTGACATGTCCATTTGTTACTCGCTGCATGGGCCGCAAAACATCCCACATGGATGACATCCGTGGGACACGTACCAGTGCCCATGTGCTGCATCAGGATCACCTGTACCGGAGCCTGGGAATCAGTGGTACAGTTGGCACTGTTCCCAAGCGCTGGGTATTGAAGGAATCTGTCATCGTTGTCCCCTACTTGCGCTGCGATCAGCACCAACAGGGGACAACATTGAGAGTAGTATTCTCCTCCTGCTGTCTCAAACTGTAAAAAAAAGATCATTATACTCCCTGTCCGAAGATGAAATAAGTGTCCCGCGCTGTAATCCAACTGAAATCCAACAGACCGCACACGCTGAGGAGCAGAGAATGCACAACTGAGTCTGCTCACCCATTAAAACATTGCTCCAAACCCATTCTCCATATGGTGCACTACACGCATCAGGACCTACGCGTTTTGACGTTTAAGTCATAATCATGAGACCATGGTTAAGACTTAAATGTCGAAACACGTAGGTCCTGATCCTTATCGTGCACCATATGGACAATGGGTGTGGAGCAATGTTTTAATGGGCACAATAAAAGCTATGTTTTTATTTTTAGAAATTAGCCTGATACGCTGGATCATCCTTTACTTTTTTCTCCGAGGAGAAGAGAATGAATCCCTGAGGCAAGTGGGCCCCTGTACTGTGCTGAGCTCATGTGAAATGTCCTGTCTCTGGCTGAGCTCAGCACAGTGCCGGAAATATCAGGAGCCAGGACGTGTGAAATTGGCCTTAGGCATAGAGCGGTCAGTCACTGTCAACAGGTGGGGAGAAGCCACCAGGGACCCACCTGTACTACTAGTCTACAGTGCGGCTCCATCCTTGGCTTCTAATAAAGTATATTTTTCTCTGACATGCCGCAGAGTTTGTCATACATTCTTGGGTGGGACACTGCAATTAGTGCCGGATACATGGGGCCCACAGTTTGGCAGCATGTATCAGGTTTACTTTAAATGTATTTATTCACCTATATTGTCACATGTGGCACTTCAGTCCCTCCGCACGGGGCCTTTCTCAAACTTGTAATGGAGCTGAAATGCATATGACCATACGTGAATGTATGTGCTAAATACATGTGCAAACACATGGACTTATCCTCTCTGCAGATGATTGCACATGATGCATTTCTCTCTGCATTTATGCAGCCTCCCGTCCCCCAGGGCCCGACTGCAGAGCTGTCTTGCTTTAATTGAAGGGCTGAAGGCAGGGGGGGAGAGCGAGCAGTAAGCTACAGAGCAGGGGCCATGCTAACAGAGCAGACCGTGTCCTCCTCTGCCCCATTCTCTGCTCGGTGGTCAGACATAGTGCAGTTTGAGGTGGGTCCTTCTCCTGACTCCCGGCCCACCGAATTCTCTAGAGGTTCTGACTGAGCCTCGTTGTTTTCAACTGTATCTGTACCCCAAGGATGCAGATACCGTTGAAATTCTGATGGGGAATGGAGAGGTCTGATGCTGTTTTAACGTCGGGCCTCCCTGTCTCACGGGCACCATAGCGGCTGCGTGGGTTGCCGCTATGAATAGTAAGCCCTAGCCACTTATAAATATATCGCACCACTGTTTGCAGGTGATGAGTAGATGCCTAGTGTTTGCCTTTTGTATATATCGGTCTCTTTGTCTCATGTTTAGTTTGTATATTTGGTATATTGCTTTTTACTATTTTATATTGTATGTGTTTCTGCTAAACATTCGAGAATTCTATCCTTTTTAGTTAGAAACTGACACACATTATGCACATTCTTGAGAAAGGGGTAGGACCCCCTAAAGATAGCAGAGGTAGCACACAGCCATATTTTCATCCTTCTATTTGTATATTTCTTGATTTATGGATTGCCCTGATTATGCAATGAATATGCCATAACAATACTAAATGTTTTTTAATGGTTGTACACAAAATGACATTATAATCTGTGAGCGGGATTTCACCCCTTCCTTAAAAAGTATTTAGATGCACATGTTGCTTTTTCAGAGACAAATCCAGCAAAACCTTTACCTAAACAGTCACTGAGAAATCAGCATTTCATTGGATATGCAAATGAGGCTGAAGTGCTTTCAGCACATGGAATGTCTTCCCAAACCTCTATTCCCCACCCATCGTCTCCTTCTCTTGCTTGATTGGCAGCGCCTATGCTGTATGACTTTAAGAAAAGGATCTGTCAGTCAAGCAGGAGGAGCCGATGCTGGGTTGGGAATTGAGCTTGATTGACAGAGGCTTAGGAAGAGCTTCCATGCTCCAAAAGCACTTCGGCATCATTTGCATATCCAATGATATGCAAATTTCAGAGTAAAAGACTGTCTAGGCAAAGGTATTGCTGGACTTTGAAAGAGCTACATGTGCATATAAATCGCTTAGGGGGTGAAGGTCTGCTGACAGATTCCCTTTTAAGTGCAAAGAAAAACTGGAGTATCCTGTTCTTTATAAAACTGGAGCACTGACCTCCGTTTCTGAAATGTCAACCTCTTTTCTTTGGAGGCCACTATACACAGTACAGCCCACTAGTGGTGGTCATTCGACCACTGGTTCTTCAGCTATGGTAGAGCCGTAACTTCCAGCATGCCTGACAGGTGTAGGTTGTATATCACTATAGCTGAAGATGGTTGTCTACTAGGAAGACTGCATTCTAACATTTTAGAAAGGCCACAGTATATTTAAACACAGTGACATGGAGGAAATGATTACATCACAGACTGTAAGTGCAGATTTTAATGTCATTATAGAACTTGCTGCCAATATGGTGCCAGCTGTTGCCTTTTTTATTATTTTTTTTTTCTGTCACATAATTGTGCATTGGCTCTTGAAAGCAAAGTTATACAATGGATCCAATAATAGCACCTCAGCTGACTGGCTCGCCAACAAACTTTCATTCTTTGAGACCTATCATTTGCTTCCAAATCTAGCTGCAATAAAATTGTAATTATCTTTTCCACTGAGACCTCCCAGAATGATGACCAAAATGTTCTTAAACAAAGAAACCACAGGACAGTAATGAACAAATTTTATTGCAGAATGATCACGAATCTTGTTCTTTCTTACAAATATTAAAGTACATTTCTTAATCTATATACTGGAGATCATGGCCCTTGCACTTCACATTAATCTGTGAATAAGCAATAGTGTTTGGTTCATCCACCCAAAAATTACTTCACCACCTCCACAAATTATATTCTCCCAACAATGTTTCCCTCTGTCTTTAACCCTCCTCCTTTTTGATTGACAGCGCTGGCTTCATAGAGCCAAGGAAGGGCAGAGATGGATTTAAAACAACTAAGTGGAAAGTGCCACGCCAAGGGTGCACTGACCACCTGTATTTGGTCTGTACAGTCATTCTGTGTTGACAGACTTTTAATACATTAAGGCTGTGTGCCCACGATGCATTTTTAAGCGTTTCTCCTCCGGACCTGGGTACCATAGAAAACTGTAAAAAAAAAATAAAAAATAAAAAAAAATAAAATAAAATAAAAAATAAATATATACTTACCTTCTGGCGGCCCGCGGTGCAGTTCCTCCTCGCATGCCTACAGTTTGCGATGTACTGAAGGACCTGCGCTGACATCATAGTCATGTGACTGGTCACGTGACGCTGACGTTGGCAGGTCTTTCAGTGTACCTCTGCCGGCAGCCGGGACAGAGGGAGACAAGACACCGGGGGCCATCAGAAGGTAAGTATATATTTATTTTTTTACATTCTCTCTGGTCACATTATATAAATCCATGCTGTTTGCATGGATTTATATAGTGTGACCAAGTTGACAAGGACTTTCGAAGTGATGCTAAAATCGCTTGGAAAGCGCTTGTCAACCCGCATGCGGAAATGCAAGTGAAGAACGCTTCACTTCCGCATGTCCCTAGCAGGAAAACGCATGTACAATCCGCATGCGTTTTTTTCTGCCAGGGAGATGCAGAAACGCTCAGGAAAAAATCCTGAGCATTTCTGCATCGTGGGCACATAGCCTGACTATGATTTACACTATATGGGCAAAAGTATTGGGATATGATTCATAATCACTGAATTCTGGTTTTTCGTGCAATCCAATTGCCACAGTTTAATAATTGTAATATGATGCCATTGTTGTAGCAAGTCAAATCGTTTCTTTCAATCTTAAATAATGCCACTCATAGTTGATCAATCTTAAATAATGCCACTCATAGTTGATCATGGAATATTTAGGAGGGAAGTGTTTATGAACTTGGTTCTAAAGTGCTAATCATAAAGTGCACATAAGTCACAAACTATCTGCTGATTCAATCATATGCCTGACTGAATTGTGCCAAATCTAGAGTTTGATGGGGAGGGTAAGTGTCACGGGTATGTCAGAGGTGACAGTCGCCCTGCAGTGGGGTGAAGGAGATATCCACGTTTGGCATTGCAGACAGCTGCTTAGATAGGAGGCTGTCTTTAGGACCGAGCTACTACCTCTCTTGCAAATTTTCTCTCTGGCCTGAATGTATATATACCTGGTGTGTCTGAGAAGGCGTCGCCAGTTATATTAATTCCTACTTGTGAAGCTTAGCAGGAGCAGTACCTCATCCTCTGGAGCTTGAGGTTGTGTGCACATTTGGAGTTCATCTAAAGCTAAGTTATTTTCCTCTGTTTTGTCTACCGTTATGGTCTTTAGACTTTTAGTGGAGATTGACTAGTGCTTATCTCCTTCCATCCCTAGCCGTAGCCATATGCCAGGGAAAGTAGGGCGAGGCACACGATCGGCGATAGCTGAGGAGACTATATAGGGACATTAGTTGAGACAGGGTGACGCTAGACCAGACAAGGTCTCCACTTCCCCCTTTCCCTAGTGTCTGGGCTCCCTCTCACTTTTCCCTCTGTGTTGCACTTACACCTGGCGTGACAGTATGATGGTATGAGATTTCATACCATGGGTTAGGTTAGCCTACGTCCCTTAGTTCTAGTAAAGAAAATATTAATAGATTTCATCTTACATTCATACATCAAACAAGACATATTGAACAATTCTATGGTTCCGACTTGGTTGGAATCCCAGTGCACAAAACAAAGTCGAAAAAGGCTTGCTTGGGTAAGTTTGGTGGGGAAAAACTTGACTTGTCCCGCACAGAGCCTTGATCTCAGCCCTATGAAAAACCTTTGGGAATGAGCTAGAACAGAGGTTGGTGTTAGACCTAGCTCGCAATATCTGACCTCATAAATGCTTTTCTCGATAATTAGGCAAATTCCCAGGGACCCTTTCCAAAATCTTGTAGAAAGTCTTCCGAGAAGAGTGGAAATTGCTATTGCTTCAATGGGGAGACCAACACGATATTAATGCTTATGGCTTCAGAATGGGGTGTCTTAAAAGCTCCTGTAGATGTAATTTGTAGTTGACTCTATATCTATGTCCATATTGTATTAGCTATCGAAGACTAGTGACATCATGAAACTGTATGTCCATTCGGTTTTATTTTCTGGTCTTCTCTTATGCTGTTACTTTTTTTTTTTTTGTGGTCTTTTGCCAGCTACCAGGGGAGGTACCAAGAGGATACTCTCTTGGCCAGCGTCTTTAGATACCTGGCAAGTGAAACAAACAGACTCGCCTACAACAACAAAAAAAAAAAAGAGCAAACTACAGTTTTCAGTATCCGTGTAATACTAGTTTAATGTGGAAAGTTTTTTTTTTTTTTTTTTTTTTTTTTTTTTATGGTCTTGTGTGTTTTTTCTTTTTCTTTCTTTTATTACATATCTCTATTCGATTTATTAGTGAACTACATGAATAACCAATAGAGATTAGCCATAAAATGCTCCACTGGCTTTTGGTACATATAGAGGTATTTTCTGATAATACCTTATGTAAGGCAATGTGACTCCATACTAAATACTAATTGCCTCTCTAAAGAGGCAGAGGGCTTGAACTCTAGTGCCGCCTAGTCCTTTAGGAGTCCTAAAACTTTTAGGATTGCTACATCCAATAGGTGGCATTAGAGTTCAAGTTTTCTTTCGCTATGAAGAGGTAATTTGCATATTTAATTTCCAAGTAGAGCATTGCATGGCCTATACGTCTCCTTACACTGACATGTCAGGCATGTCACTCTCCACAAGGAGAAAAGTTACCCCTTTAGACTCCATGCTAACAAGACACCCTGCCTCTGTGCACTGCTGCGTAGGCGCTGTGCACATGTATATTTGTGGTTGTAAATTTCCATTTCCCTAAATGGTAATGATGTAACTAGGATAAAATGGTGAATACACATTAATGAAGATAGTTTTATTTTTCAAGTTTCTGAATCTTCATGATGTGCCAGGGCCACAGTATGTTGTGGTTTAACATACTTCCTGAGAAGTTCATAAAAGATTTTAAGTGATGACTTCTTTTAAATGAGGATTTGGCAAAGTCCTTTTTTTCCAAAAGGATCATCTGGTAAATTTCCATGGGACTAAAAATTTCAAAAGTAAAATGAACACAGCAGTAATAACTAGAAATGGTCACATCTCCTTTTTCCATCCCACTCTTGTATTCACTCCTATAGGGGTGCCTAGTAATTAGATAATGAAGCTCAGAGCTCTCATCACACAGCCCAATCCACACTAATATCTTTCTTCATGTTGATAGCTTGTCATTTCTCCCCCCTCTGCACATGGTTTTAACTCTTATTTCGGTTTAGTGCTGTCCGTATGTACGAGACCGAAGAAAAAAAAACCCCTTGGACTAGTGTTTTTCATTGGGGAAATGCAGATGAGCGACTTTTTTGTCACTTACCGAATTTGTGTGCGAAAAAAATTTAAACATGCACTAGATTCTTCCTTAAATCGGATGAGACTCCCCCATCCAAGTTTATGGGTGCATGAAAAAAATCGGATGCTATATGGAGCTAGTGTAACATCCGATTTTTACAGATACATTACAATTCTGTAACATAGAAAACTGTTCTGTAAATGATTAATAGCTGCTGCTGTAAAAAAAGGACTATGCACACAGATGACAAATGAGAAAAAAACTGTCCCACTTTATTGGATGAAATGGTAAATTCTTTTTTAAATGCTCATGTGAACCTACCCTTCGCCACATTATTTCAGCACAATTATAATATCTGCGTATCCATTTGGGACAAATTTGCCGAACCTGGTGAGTTCAAATTTCAAAAGGTTCGATCATCTTTAGTTGTGAATATTGGCACTGAATTGTACAGCACGCATTCCTAAAGTGGTAGATTGGTAATACAGATACTCTACCATAGAAGTCTTGTTTTTTAAGATGACATGATGTCTCTAATGCTGCGTCCAATTAAACTTGGCACAAGTGTTTTTATTTTTTTTTTAAATTCTTCTCTGTTAAAGAGGTTGTTCAGTGTAAATTGATAAGCCTACAGTCACTGTGTGGCCACCGATTATGAATCCCCCAGCTAACGCATTGGACTGCCATGCTCACTGGATAGCCATGTCATTAGACGGGCCTTGGCCGGGAGCATGCATAATGCATACATACCTGCCGGTCCCAGCTCCGAAATCGGTGAATCCCTGCAGTGCATAGTGCATGCACTGGGGGAATTTATAAGTTTGCAGTTAAGCAGAGTGACTGCAGACTTCTCAATTTAGACTGGGCAACCCCTTTTAAGTTCATATAAAATCTCTGCAGAAATT
This sequence comes from Phyllobates terribilis, assembly GCF_046119375.1. Taxonomy (NCBI): domain Eukaryota; kingdom Metazoa; phylum Chordata; class Amphibia; order Anura; family Dendrobatidae; genus Phyllobates; species Phyllobates terribilis. The sequence goes on from NW_027362763.1 coordinate 232,600,326, forward strand.
TAAAGTTGGTGTTTTTTATAAATGTATTCGTAGACAAAAATTGAGACCAACCTGTCCTTTATAGAGGACCATACCTTGTAGCACATTCTTTATACACTGACTAGGATCAGTAAGCCATTTAGTCTTAGGATTTTAGTTCTCTATAGTATTGCTACAGACTTAACACAAAGCCAGACTTCAGCGTGGCATATCCACATATCTGCCTTTTTTGTGGAATTATAAGGAAGTCATTTAAGGTTGAATGTAATGCATAGATAGGTCAGGTCCGCCCGAGAAATGTCAGCAGTAGTTATCTTTGGCTGTTCTTCAAGATTTTGACTTTTACTTATTTTTTTTTTTTAATCAAATAATGACAGAAATTCTGATGAGATTACGCTCATTATTCATACCTCGTTTGTTTTTGCGCTTTGTGATTTATTTATTTTTTCACTCCTTTTTTATAAATCCTAAAACCTGGAATGACGTGTGTGGCATAACTGTATTATGGTACTTTCCACTCTTTTATATACTCTCTAATTTAGGGATGAATCTGAAATCCAGGATAATTTTCTATAGTCTTTAGAAAATCCTTTTTAAGTGTATGTTTTAGTTACAATTTATAGATTCTTCTTTTAAGGTTAGTAATGAGAACCCATAATTCTCGTAAAATAACGGTATATTATGCATTGTTTTTCAGTGTTGGTTCTTCCAGTATAGACTTGTGTATGGTCACCTTTTAATACCTAAAGTTTATCCAAACAGATTTAAGCCAAAATGATTGTTTATGGAGTGAATTTTTAACATGCCTTTTTCATCCCATGATAGATGGTCTTTCTGAAAAACCCTTCCCAGACAGATTGTCTCTTGCCTGTTATTGAAGAAGTATGGTTAGCTTGAGCCATTGTAAGGCCAGGGTCCCATGAACGTATTAATTTAACGAGTGCTATCTGTGTTGTTTTTTTTTTTTTTTTAACGGATAGCACTCAAACCAGTGTTATTCAATGGGGCAGTGCTGATGATGGATTTTTTTCACTGACAGAACCTGTGTTATGACATCTAAGTTTAGTCCAATTTTCACGGACTCACTCAATGAAGAAGATAGAGAAATTTTGTTCATCTGCTCCTCAGTGTGTTATGGTCCTCTCATCCGAGAGAATCAGATCATGCTATTCTGACAGTCGTAACAAAATTTGATCGGAGTGTTATTAACATGATCAACCCGATTCTCTCGGATGAGAGGATCTATGGTCGTGACCCTGGCCTAAGGGACATAATCAACTGACGTATGTGACTGCAATGGCAGAATGATCATTCACCAATGATTTTTCCACTATTAACCCACTTCTGTCTAATGTATATTTTTACGTATCAGCAGATAACTAGGCTGTGAATGTTGGGCTCTTGATACATTGTTTGTTTCTTTTGATATTCGTATGAACCAGTACTCACATGATGAACTTCATCAGATACCTTAACACGACTGCACAGGCATGTATGATGATACTAGAAGATGTGCATTTCTCAGGCTGAATTCATGTATTTTGCACAGGCTACAGCAGCTGCAACAGATGCAGTAGGTAAAAAGACCATTCTAAACCACAGATGCATAGAGAGGAACTAGCAGCATGGCTGACATACACTAGCTGAGGAAGAAGGGAGGGGTTACATACATCAGAGCTGGGCTACAGGGACAGACAGGACAAACTTCTAAAAAGGCAAACTGATTACATAGGAGTGTAACGCCAACAATACAATGACAATATAATACTGCATACACGAACTTACCAGATGACAGGTTTTCCACCTGATAAAGATTCAAAGTGACACATAGGTGAAATATAAAACATAAATTTTATTTAGCAAAATAAATTTTAAAATCACAATGAACAGGAATTAGGTGCTAACAAAAGGAAGACTATAGGAGCCCATAAATCTCTAATAGCGGCAAATATCCCACAGTAAATCTAATTCATTCTCATTATTACAGGAATATTTTATCTCTATTATTTATTTATTTTACTCACTTATATAGTGCCATTAATTCCACAGTGCTTTACAGACATTATTAGCACTGTCACCATTGGGGCTCACAATCTACATTCCCTATCACAAGGAGAACATACAAACTCCTTGCAGATGTTATCCTTGGTGGGATTTGAACCCAGGACCTCAGCGCTGCAAGGCTGCAGTGCTAACCACTGAGCCACCGTGCTGCTCTATCATATAGCCATATTATATAGTATTATTATGTAAAACAGTCATGCTAGCTCTGCAAAAAATCTTAACATAAAAGTGAAGTGTTCTGATCATGGTTGTCTATGGTGTATAAACCCACCGAAGTTAGGGTATAGCTGACCAAGAGATTACGGAGTTGATTACCTGTATGGTGGCATGCTATGTGATTGCCAGTAATGGCTCCTGCTTCCTGCCCCAATGTGCACTATATAATCTGATTATCTGTAACAATGCACATGAACACTTTGTAACAAGTCATTTTAATAATAACTTGCTCTTCAGTGTGCTTTCTCATGCAAATATAAAAAAAAACATGGATGATATGTCTCTGGTTATATTACTAAATTATGATTATAATACAGATTTATCACAGAGTTACTTACTAATAGAGACAAAATGTTCCTGTAATGAGATTGAATTAGATTTACCGTGGGATATTTATCTATCAAGCTATCAGAGTTTTATGGGCCCCTATAGTCTTCCCTTCAGTAAGCACCTAATTCCTGTTTTATTGTGATTTTTTTTTTAAATTAGTTTTTATAAATAAAATTCATGTTTTATATTTCACCTATGTGTCACTTCTAATCTTTATCAGGTGGAAAACCTGTCACCTGTTAAGTGCTAAACTGTATATGTTACATAAAAAAGGACTACTATTGATGTAGACAATATAATACAGTATGATTTCCAAGTCGTGGGACATTACACATGTACTTGTGTATTCTTAAAGTATATAGTTAAATGACATAACCCGTATTACAGTTATAACATGTGTTTGTTACTATTAATCCTTTTTGAGCATTTTTCGGGTTTTTGGAGTTTGTGTTGGGCTGCTTATGATATGCCTCAATTTTTCAATGCTGATTCCTGTCATGCTGCTCATTCACAGAAGCAAGTCATATGCTCATTGCAAGGCTGCTCTCTCTTTTGTAGCATGTGAACTCTTTGGGTGTGAAAGTTCTACATATGGTCAAGAAAATTCTGAATATGTTCATAAGAATGTATGTGGAACCCTCAAGTTCCAGGAAGCATTTCAGTCTTAAGACATCTTCTGGTGGTCTGCTTTTGATCATCTTGGGTCCGTGTCTACGTGTTCAGTTTTCAAATGGTTAACTAAATACAAAGCAGAATTTGAATAAAATGCCAATTCTGCAGCCAACCTTGTCTGATGTGTCATTGCCTTTGTTTACAATGGGAAGTGTGAAAGTCCAATTCTGTTTAGCAGTAAGAATATGTGGTTGTAGGTCTGAGACTCTTTCCTTGGGAGCTAAGAAAACTTGAAACTACTAATGGAGAATTTGTGTTCTATTGTCAAAAGTATTGGGACAGCTCTTTAATACTTTTAAAAAAGTGTGTGTGTGTGTGTGCGTGCACATATGGGCATCCACCCATATTTGTTTAGAAAAATGTTGTGTAAAAACATTTTTTCCTAAAATAAAAACTGCATGCGTCAATCTATACTCTGAGAACTTTAATACACCAGGTCTAGTGTTAGTATATCACTTATTGAAAGTAGATTTCTGCCCATTCTCTGTTTCATTTGTATTAGTACAACCATCTGTTTGCTTGATATTCTATATCATTTTAACCAGTGTATTTCATTGAAGAAACAATTTGCAGCTTTAATTTCCCAGAAGAGCATTGCAAGGCTTAAGTCTCCTCACTTTGGCACACCAGGCTTGGCTTGTCACTCTCCACAAGGAGAAATGTTACCCGTTGGATCCTGGTCAGACGCCTCTCACTCAGCCAAACCAGAACTCACACTTTGCGCTGACAAGGGGCAGTACCCCGAAGCACTGTTTGCAAATTGAGATTCTGGTTTTGGCTGTTATCCTAATTCATATGGCAAGGCTCATTAAATGGTCGATATTGACTTTTAGGATTACTGCTTCCAATAGGTGGCACTAGAGTTCTCTTCCTCTTCCTCTCTAAAGAGGCAATTTGCATATTCAAGTTGTGAAACAGATAAATCATTTTAATTTTTTAATTTCTTAGCACCTTGACTGTGGCTAGAGTAATGTAGTGCAAAAAAACACTGCTTGTGGTTGTATGGGAAATGTAAGTAAAACTGGTTATGCTCATGGATAATGCATACAGAGACCCTCAATGTAATGTGATATGTGAAGGAACATTGAGCACTCTAGTTAGTACTCTGAACATCCACTATGTACTAACATCAAAATAATGATAAAATATTCACTCCATGCAAATTTAGTTCCTCATTGATAACCCCTGCTTACTCACTCATTTCAGTGCCCCATAGAAAATAAAAACTATATACTTAGTCTCCTCCCACAGCGGCACAGTTTCCATGATCTCAACACTGCTGTTCCCGCTGGGTGATCTGACATTGGCTGCAGCGGTCTCGTGATGCAACAATTGGCTGTGGTTGATTGGCTGCAGATCATAAATATTAATTGCTGACAGACTTCCATTGTAACAGAATAGTAATTGCCTGCAGTGGTCATGTCACAGAACTAGAGATGGACCAAGCTTTATTCTGGAGAGCATGGATTTTATTTATAATTTTGCTCTACTCAAATTCATAAAAATGTCAGCCGCCATGATGCTGAACAGTAAAGTGGCGGCAAAAGGTTTAAAAAAAAATAAAAAAAAATGAAAACCCTCTCATCTTTCCGGACGTCCCAGATCATCCTGCCTGCTTTCCGGTGCTTTCTGCCTCTGTCGCACCCCATCTCCTGCCCAGTGTTCACATTAGCTTGTGGCTTCCGGCTGCAACATACCCTGGAGTTTGCTTCACATGCTTCTGGACCTACATGTGGCCGGAAGTGCCTAGAGTGAATACCAGGCCATGACTACCAGCCAGAAGTCGTTGCACATGCATAAAGTGAACCTTTCACCAAATTTTTCAGATTGAACTAGACAAAGGATGTAATAGTGGCTGCTGAGTAGAATAAAATGTGTTTTTTTTTTTTTTTTGTTTTTTTTAAATTTTGCCTCTTCATCGCATCAGAGATATTAGCAATCAAAGTATTTGGTCCCTAATGAGTTAATGTTAAGACCAAGTGGGTGTTATCAGATAGTTTTCACTGGGAGCATGTACTTCTTCCCACTGTATGATACTTAACAATCATAAGCCTGCAGCAACACACTGCGAAAAGGACATGCCTCCACCATAGCTTATTGCTGGTTACTCAGTGTGTGAGTTGTAGTGATGCAGCTCTGATCTCCTGGCCTAAACTTGTGTGGGGGGAGGGGCAGTGCAGTTGCATATAGCTGTGTCATAGTACAAACCCTTTTATCAGCTCTCCTCTTCTCAAAACACTATCACCTCTGCTTTATGTGCTTCTTCCTTCACAAAATGTCAGTCCGGAGATATTTCAGTAATCACACTTATGTTTTCTGTGATCAGGCAACTTGTAATTGGTCTGTAGGGAGATCAGGGCTGTCATTATGTCTCACACAGGAACAACTTACTTGTTCTGGACTACTCCAGTGTGAGATGTTATGGCAGCTTGTTCTGATCTCAATGCAGAGCGATTATAAGTTGAGCACAACAGACGTGAGAGTGATACTGCCACTCAGATGTCTCAGCTCCAAACAGAGAATGTAGGAGGAGGAGGCCATACCGCAGAGCTGACCAATTCTTTCCAAGGAGGAGATGTGATAGAAGGGTTTGTAATGTGACACAGCTAAACTCTGCTGCACTTTTTCTCCCCCCACACTGACTCATGCAGGAGGTTAGACCAGGAGTTCAGACCTGTATAATTATATCTCCCACACTGAAAAACCTACTTTTGGCAATGGTGGGGGCGGTTTCTATTTTTCTCCAGTGTGTTGCCTGCTAATGATTGGCCAGCATCTTACAAAGGAAGAATACTTTGCTTGCTAATATCTCCTCAAAAAAAAGGCGAAAATAGAATTTTTTCTTTTTAAGTCTGCAGCCACTTACATTAGGTCCCGTTCAACATAAACCGTCTAGAGCGAACACTGGACCGGAGATGACAGAAAACCGGACGGTGAGCAGCAGCTGTATTAGTAAGCGATTAATGTGAGCATAAGGTGTGTTTTTTTGTTTTATTTTTACATCTGCCATTTATTATTGTCTGTTGAAAATCCGATAGGTTACATTTAGCTAATTTTAAAATAACTTCTCTGTAAATCAAATTTCCAGTAAAATCCACACAAACTGGCAAATTAGAATTTTGTCGTATCTACTCGTCTGTAGACATAACAAGACCATGTCACCCATGGGGCCGGCAGCGCCTGCATCGCTGGAATGGCGCTGCTGCTGAAGGCTAGTATTTATTGTTTCTATCTTCTGTGGGGCATTGAATTAATTTCGCTGGAGTTATCCAGTAGTGGACAACTCCTTTTTAAAGCCAGAATTCCAGTAGATTCACATTCACAAATGTTTTCAAATTTGAAGAGCGAGATAACAGAAAATATGTGCTCCGTAGGCTAGTGTTTCCCTCAAAAGCAAAAAATAAAGAGCTGATTTTAATTTTGTTTTTTGAGGAAAGGGTTCACAAAAAGGATACACCGACAAAAACACACACAATATCATCTGGCGATATCTGGTATCTATTATACAAAGAAAACAAGGTCTTTTGTCCAAAAGTTTGACTTTTTGACTTATTATTTCTGTCCATCTCCTGTGCTTTCTAATTTTTTTTCTTTTTTTTTTTCTGCAATTCTTTTTTCTTTCACAATCTGTCAAACCTTGTTTTCAGCAAAAAGAGCTATATCAATAACTACGGTAATATTAAAATTGCCTAATTTATTACAGAATAAAGTGTACACTTGACCTTTTTAAAGCAGCTTTGTGTATTTGTTAATATGCCCAGACCATTTTGTGTTTTCCATGAAAACTCATACTTTTATTTATCAAATGAGTTGCAAAATGAATAGAAAATATAGTCCAGACACTGACAAGGTTAGAAATAATGATTTTTGTTAGAAAAAGAATAATTTTCTCCTTCAAACTTCTCTTTCGTCAAAGAATGCACCCTTGGCAGCAATTACAGCATTGCAGACCTTTGGCATTCTAGCTGTTAATTTGCTGAGGTAATCTTGAGAAATTTCACCCCATGCTTCCTGAAGCCCCTCCCACAAGTTGGATTTGCTTGATGAACAATTTTTGAGTACCATACGGTCAAGCTGCTCCCACAACAGCTCAATGGGGCTGAGATCTGGTGACTGCGCTGGCCACTCCATTACAGATAGGATACCAGCTGCCTGCTTCTTCCCTAAGTAGTTCATGCATAATTTGGAGGTGTGCTTTGGGTTATTGTCCTGTTGTAGGATGATATTGGCTCCAATCAAGTGCTGTCCACAGGGTATGGCATGGCTTTGCAAAATGGAGTGATAGCCTTCCTTGTTCAATATCCCATTTACCTTGCACACATCTCCCACTTTACCAGCACCAAAGCAACCCCAGACCATCACATTACCTCCACCATGCTTGACAGATGGCGTCAGGCACTCTTCCAGCATCTTTTCAGTTGTTCTGCATCTCACAAATGTTCTTCTGTGTGATCCAAACACCTCGAACTTTGATTCGTCTGTCCATAAAACTTTTCTCCAATCTTCCTCTGTCCAATGTCTGTGTTCTTTTGCCCATTTTAATCTTTTGCTTTTATTAGCCAGTCTCAGATATGGCTTTTTCTTTGCCACTTTGGCCTGAAGGCCAGCATCCCAGAGTCACCTCTTCACTGTAGACATTGACACTGGCGTTCTGCGTGTACTATTTAATGAAGCTTCCAGTTGAGGAGCTGTGAGGCGTCGATTTCTCAAACTAGAGACTCTAATGTACTTGTCTTGTTGCTCAGTTGTGCAGCGGGGCCTCCCACTTCTCTTTCTACTCTGGTTAGAGCTGGTTTGTGCTCTCATCCGAAGGGAGTAGTACACACCGTTGTAGGAAATCTTCAGTTTCTTGGCAACTTCTCACATGGAATAGCCTTCATTTCTAAGAATAAGAATAGACTGTCGAGTTTCACATGAAAGTTCTCTTTTTCTGGCCATTTTGAGAGTTTCATAGAACAAACAAATGTAATGCTCCAGATTCTCAACTAGCTCAAAGGAAGGTCAATTTTATAGCTTCTCAAATCAGCCAAACCATTTTCAGCTGGGCTAACATACTTGTGCAAGGGTTTTCTAGGGTTCTCTAAACATCCATTAGCCTTCTTACACAGTTAGCAAACACAATGTACCATTAAAACACTGGAGTGGTGGTTGTTGGAAAAGGGCCTCTATACACCTATGTAGATTTAGGAGGAAAATGGGGGGTGCGTATTATGGTACGAACCTTACCACATACTTGCGGTGGTGGGTGCGGCGGCAGGCAGGGCCGATGCGGTGGGTGCGGCGGCAGGTAGGGCCGATGCAGCAGAGCGGCGGTGGGTGCGGCAGCGAGGCAGAGTAGATGTGCAGCACTGCGGTGGCGAGGTAGAGCCGCGGTGGGTGCACAGTGATCTACAGGAAAACAGCCGCCCGAGCCGGCGTATGCGCCGTCTACGAGCTCAGGTGGCCATTTTTTCTGTGGCTCACAGCTTCATGAAGAAGACAGCGGCCACCGGAAAGCCGCACGACAGCACCCACCACCGCTCTGCCACACCGCTGCACAGCAGCAGCCACCGGACAGCAGCGCACGCCGCTCACAGGCCCAGGATCCGACCGCATCCGGACCACAGGCTCCAGCACAGGCCCAAGCCCCAGCCCCACTCCAGGCCCAGGCTAAACCACAGGCCCCACTACAGGCCCAGGTCCCACTTCCGCCGGTTTCTTGAAGGACCCTGCCTCCTGTGAAAAGTATAATAGACCCAAAACACCCCTTCTGTATTTTTCACCCACTCCTGGATTACGAATACTGATGTAAAATACTGACCAAATACTGAACATGTGAATGTGGCCTTAGGCTAACCATATTAAATTCTGCTCTCTGAGCTCTAATTAATCAAATAATGGTTGCTACTATACCAGGGTCACCAGAGAAACATTAAAATCCTTCTGCCTTTCTTATTACTCATTGGCCTTTTGTAGATGCACCATTAGAGATCTGCCCCATACACACAGACAGGCACCAAACTCTAAGAAAACAGTAGATATATACATGATGCAGGTCCTAATACCTTAGATTAACTAGGAATTGGGTGGCCTTCCCTACTCTTCCTTAATATGACTCCAGGTCTTTTTTTGCATTCACCTAGCTAAGTTGATTCCCTTGCCCTAAGGTCAATATGAAATGCAAATGCACCAGTTTTTAGGTGAGCGGAGAAGGCACAAGGTTTACTGCGTTATATAGATGACTCAGCAGATGTCTTCCACATACAGTACAGACCAAAAGTTTGGATACTACTTCTCTTTTAAAGATTTTTCTGTATTTTCATGACTATGAAAATTGTACATTCACACTGAAGGCATCAAAACTATGAATTAACACATGTGGAATTATATACTTAACAAAAAAGTGTGAAACAACTGAAAATATGTCTTATATTCTAGATTCTTCAAAGTAGCCACCTTTTGCTCTGATGACTGCTTTGCACACTCTTGGCATTCTGTTGATGAGTTTCAAGAGGTAGTCACCGGAAATGGTCTTCCAACAATCTTGAAGGAGTTCCCAGAGATGCTTAGCACTTGTTGGCCCTTTTGCCTTCAATCTGCGGTCCAGCTCACCCCAAACCATCTCGATTGGGTTCAGGTCTGGTGACTGTGGAGGCCAGGTCATCTGGCGTAGCACCCCATCACTTTCCTTCTTGGTCAAATAGCCCTTACACAGCCTGGAGGTGTGTTTGGGGTCATTGTCCTGTTGAAAAATAAATGATGGTCCAGCTAAACGCAAACCGGATGGAATAGCATGCCGCTGCAAGATGCTGTGGTAGCCATGCTGGTTCAGTATGCCTTCAATTTTGAATAAATCCCAAACAGTGTCACCAGCAAAGCACCCCCACACCAGCACACCTCCTCCTCCATGCTTCACGGTGGGAACCAGGCATGTAGAGTCCATCAGTGCACCTTTTATGCGTCGCACAAAGACACGGTGGTTGGAACCAAAGATCTCAAATTTGGACTCATCAGACCAAACCACAGATTTCCACTGGTCTAATGTCCATTCCTTGTGTTCTTTAGCCCAAACAAGTCTCTTCTGCTTGTTGCCTGTCCTTAGCAGTGGTTTCCTAGCAGCTATTTTACCATGAAGGCCTGCTGCACAAAGTCTCCTCTTAACAGTTGTTGTAGAGATGTGTCTGCTGCTAGAACTCTGTGTGGCATTGACCTGGTCTCTAATCTGAGCTGCTGTTCACCTGCGATTTCTGAGGCTGGTGACTCTGATAAACTTATCCTCAGAAGCAGAGGTGACTCTTGGTCTTCCTTTCCTGGGGCTGTCCTCATGTGAGACAGGTTTTTGTAGCGCTTGATGGTTTTTGCAACTGCACTTGGGGACACTTTCAAAGTTTTCCCAATTTTTCGCACTGACTTTCATTTCTTAAAGTAATGATGGCCACTCGTTTTTCTTTACTTAGCTGCTTTTTTCCCTTGCCATAATACAAATTCTAACAGTCTATTCAGTAGGACTATCAGCTGTGTATCCACCAGACTTCTGCACAACACAACTGATGGTCCCAACCCCATTTATAAGGCAAGAAATCCCACCTACTACACCTGACAGGGCACACCTATGAAGTGAAAACCATTTCCGGTGACTACCTCTTGAAGCTCATCAAGAGAATTCCAAGAGTGTGCAAAGCAGCAGCAATATAAGGCTTATTTTCAGTTGTTTCACACGTTTTTGTTAAGTATATAATTCCACATGTGTTAATTCATAGTTTTGATGCCGTCAGTGTGAATGTACAGTTTTCATAGTCATGAAAATACCGAAATTTCTTTAAATGAGAAGGTGTCCAAACTTTTGGTCTGTACTGTATATATACACAATATTTATGTTTTTCTTTGTGTTTTTTGTTTGTTTTATGGATTGATGTTTTGATATTGAAATGCTTTTTTGCTTTACTTTTAGATAAATTATTGGTGGTAACTGTTGCAACGCGAGAAACAGATGGCTTTCATCGTTTTATGCAATCTGCAAAGCACTTTAGCTACACTGTGAAGGTACAGCATGCATTTTACTTGGATACATTTTCCATGTCAGAATGTCATTTTTGTAATAAAAATTTAATATCAGTCATTGTATGTGCATAATCTTGATCCTTCTAACTATACTTTTTCCAGATGTCTGATTTACTTAGAAAATGCTTCTCAGTTTTTTTTTTCTTTTATGTGAATAAGCCACATAGATTGATGCTTGCACCATTACACTTTGTGCCAAACTCCTCTTATCTGTGGTCACATTTAGCTATTAGTAGTACAGAAACAGTATTAAGAGAATGTGTTAGTTTGCTTTCTGCTGTGACACAACAGAGATTTATTTCTCTTTCCCCATGACGGCACCACGGAGAGAGGGGATCCGCCCTTCAAGGACAGGAAACCTACAGATAAAAAGGGGGGCACCTCTCTCCCGCATCAGTTGGTTTCCTGTCCTTGACAGGGACCTACGGATGAAAGTTCCTGAAAAGGAATGAAGAAAGAAGAAAATGAGAACTTACCAGGCCCGGCCAGACCGGTTCAGGCAGCGGGGGTTCCCTGCCTTGGCTGGTGCGGTGTCCTGCAGCGCCACCGCTGGGGTCAGCGGGCCTCTAGGGTTGCAGGGAGACGCGGCACAGCAAGGAACTAGGATCGCTGCGGTCTCCGGTGGCGTCGAGGCCCAGGTGGTGAGTATGGCGGGGCTTCCGGAGGCCTGAAGCCCCGGGGCCTGGGTCGGAGGTTTGCCTGGGATTCGCGAAGCTCGACTGCCGGGAGAAGTCGGAGCGTCTGGGCGCACACCGGCGCTCCCCTCTGACGCGAAGGGCGCGCGCGCTGGAGGCGACGCGGGGCGCGCGCGCCGGCAGTGACGCGGTCGCGGGTCCCTCTGGGAGCGGCACGTCTAAACGCGCGTGGGAAACTGACCACACGGGGGGGACGCTCTCCTCCCCTCCCTAATGGTACACAGCGGTGGCCTAGCGGGGGGGGGACCCCTATAGAGTTTAAATGGCCAGGGAAGCACAGGGGAGTGCTTTCTGGCATTCTCTGGCACTCTACAGCTATGAGCGAGCAGGAGCCCCAGGAGGTGCAGTCCCTGCACCCCCGCTCACCATCGCCTCAGAGGAAGCGTGTAAAAGGATCCTCCAGCGGCCCTTCATGGCAAGCTGACGGAGGAAGCTGGCATTCTGGGAGATCTTCACAATGTGGCAAGGACTCCAGCGTGGCGTCAGCCTCAAGGAAAGACCCAGCTACTGGATCGGGTTCCTCTTCAAATCCGGTATTCCCTATTACTACGGGTCTGTAAGTTATCTTCGTGAAAGCTCACTTGTAACTTGAGACCCCCTCTCTTTTCTTCTCAGGGAAGGAAGAGTACGGGCAAGTTCAAGCACAGGGCCTGCGCGCTTTGCGGGGCGGATCTGCCCACTGCATGGCAAAAGAGACTATGCATGAGTTGCACAGAGCAAACTATCTGTGAGGAGACCCCTAAGTTTGCCACTGAACTCAGATCCCTGATTAAATCTCAGGTGGATGACACCTTTAAGTCCCTGCAGAAGGGGGGGGGGGGCAAGGGAAAACTAGACACCTATCCCCGGTGCCGGAGTCCAGTGGTTCAGACGAGGAGGGAGTAGTCTCCGATTCATCCTATTCATCGTCTTCAGGGGACGGGGGTCGTAGTTGTTTCCCTATAGATGGAACCGATACCTTGATTAAGGCAGTTAGGTCTACTACGGGGTTCGTGGATCCTCACCCTAAAAAGTCTATCCAGGACATAATGTTTAGTGGCCTAGGACAGAAGAAAAAGAGATCCTTCCCTCTTAATGATCAAGTACATTCTCTTATTAAGAGGGAATGGAGAAAACCAGAGAGGAAAGGGTTGTTGGCACCCAAAAGAAAATATCCCTTTGAGGACCCTGTGTGCTCTTTCTGGGGGAAGGCGCCTAAAATTGACGTTGTGATAGCCAAGGCCCCCAGAAAATTTTCCCTGCCATTTGAGGACATGGGGGTGCTGAAAGACCCTATGGATAAGAAAGCTGACTCCTTTTTGAAAGGAGCTTGGGAGGCGGCTGGGGGGGGTTAAAACCCGCGGTAGCAGACACATGCACGGCCAGATCTTTGATGGTCTGGCTAGACCAACTTGAAGCGCAGTTGAAGGATAAAGCCTCAAGGGATGATATAATAGACTTCATCCCAGTGATGAAGGGCGCAGCAGCTTTTCTGGCTGACGCCTCTGCCGACTCTGTCAGGCTGGCAGCTAGGGCTGGGAGTTTTTCAAACGCAGCTAGGTGGGCCCTCTGGCTCAAATGCTGGCCAGGCGACCTCCAAACGAAGTCTAGGCTGTGCTCCATCCCGTGTGAGGGGGAATTCTTATTCGGGTCCACTCTGGATGATATCCTGGATAAGGCCGGGGATAACAAAAAACGCTTCCCGGTCCTCTCCGGTACTTCCTCTAGGAGATCTTTTCGGAGTAGGAAATTCATGCGAAGGAGACCCCCCAAAGGCCAGGACAGGTGGGAGGACAAGAGGCAGAGAGAGGCCAAGGGGTTTATGTTTAACAGGCCCCCTGGTGACAATAGGAAACTCACCCAATGAAAGGCAGCCCCAGGCGAGGGGGGGGGGGGGCTTCTCCATTTCCTCCCCGCCTGGGAAAAAATTTCAAACGTGCGCTGGATTTTAGACCTGATAAATTCGGGGCTAAGATTCCAGTTCCTCTCCACTCCCCGTCCAAATTTCATAGTAACCCCCGTGAGGTCTTCAGAGGTAGAGCAGTTGGCTCTAGAACAAGAGGTTCTAGGCCTAGTGGACAAGGCAGTCCTTTGGGAAGTCCCAGCTCAGGAGGTAGGTGATGGGTTCTACTCCCCTCTATTCCTCAGGAAGAAACCGGATGGAACATTCAGGACTATTGTAAATCTAAAGAAATTGAACAGAGTTCTGAAAGTTCCTTCATTCAAGATGGAATCAATAAAAACATCTGTGAAATTGTTGTTTTATGGCGGTCCTGGATCTGAAGGACGCATATTACCATGTCCCCATACACAGAGACTACCAAAAATTCCTGAGGGTAGTGATACCGATAAGGGGCACAATAAGACACTACCAATATACGGCTCTCCCCTTCGGGTCGCAATAGCCCCAAGAGTCTTCACAAAGGTGGTGGCAGAGGTTATGGCCCATCTGAGGGAGAGGAACATCCTAATAGTCCCGTACCTGGACGATCTACTTATTATAGGCAACTCGTTCAGCCATTGCAAGGACCATCTAGCAAAAGTTCCTTGACGAGTTTAGGCTGGCTGCTGAATCTGAAAAAATCCAGACGGGAACCAGATCAAGTGCAAGAGTACTTGGGTATCCTGTTGGATTCAAGGAGTCAGGAATGCCGTCTCCCGGCAGAGAAAATCTAAAGCATGAAGGCCCGAGTGTCCTACGTGAAGAACCATCCCGATATGACTCTGAGGGGAGCAATGTCATTCCTAGGCTCCATGACTGCCTGCATCCCGGGGGTCCGCTGGGCTCAGTTACACACCAGGGGCTTACAATGGGAGGTTTTGGGGGCGGAAAGGTCACTAAGAGGGCACTTAGAAGGTCGGCTGACCTTATCATCAAAAACTTTGCTTTCCCTGACATGGTGGACAGAGGGGGACAATCTAGGCAGAGGCGTCCCATGGACAATACCAGTATCTCAGATACTAGCGATGGATGCAAGCCCCAGGGGGTGGGGGGGCTCATCTAAATGACCAAGTGGCTCAGGGGGTCTGGTCGAAGGATTTGAAAGGGGTATCCTCCAACATGAAGGAACTCCTGGCGGTGAAGTATGGCCTCTTAGAATTTCTAGACACGCTAAGAGGGCACCACGTGAGAGTGTTTTCGGGCAACAGGGTAGTGGTGGCATACCTAAATCACCAGGGGGGTACCCGGTTCCATCCTCTGGGTAGCAGAGAACAATCTAGAATCTCTATCGGCACTCCACATAAAAGGGACAGAGAATGTCACGGCGGACTTCCTGAGCAGGACCCAGCTGAGACAGGGCGAGTGGGAGCTGAACCAGCTAGTGTTCGACAAAATCACGAGGGTTTGGGGGCACCCCTCCATAGACCTATTTGCCAACTGGCGAAACAAGAAATTGGACACGTTCTGCTCGATCGACCCCAGGGGGAACCCAGCTGCACTAGATGCCTTCTCGATCCCATGGAACCACCAGCTAGCGTATGCCTTTCCTCCGATTGCTCTCATTCCGGCAGTTCTGAGGAAGATCAGGGAAGACGAGGCGAACATGATCCTGATCGCCCCCTTCTGGCCAAGGAGTCCTTGGTTTTCCTGTCTAAGGATAATGTCCGCCTCCGACCCCTGGGTCCTTCCGGAAGTTCCGGATCTGCTGTCACAGGGACCAGTCCTTCACCCACAGGTAGCAAACCTGCACCTGACCGCTTGGAGTTTTAGAGGGCGCTCTTGAGGGATAGAGGGTTCTCCCCCAATTTAATCTCCACCTTACTGCAGAGTAGGAAACCCGTAACTACCAAACTCTACGGTAAAACCTGGAGAAGATTTCTTTCTTTCACGGGGTCGGAAGTAGTGGGGGAGGCCCCCATTACTGCTATCTTGGAGTTTCTTCAAAAAGGGTTGGAGCAGGGGTTGGCCACAAGCACTCTGAAGGTTCAGGTGGCGGCGCTGGGAGCTCTTTATAACTGTGACCTGGCGGGGAATAGATGGGTCTCCAGGTTCATCAGGGCATCCCATAGGTCCAGGCCCATCCCCTCCCAGAATGCTCCTCCTTGGGACTTAAATCTCGTACTTTCGGCTCTAGCCAGGTGTCCCTTTGAACCTCTAGCGGACGCGTCTCTTAAAATCCTGTCCCTTAAGACGTCCCTTCTAGTGGCCCTCACATCGGCATGTTGGATTAGTGATATACAAGCCTTATCAGCAGGGCCCCCCTTCACGCAAATCCTAGAAGATAGGGTGACACTTGGGACCGACCCAGCGTACCTTCCTAAGGTGGGTTCCCTCTTCCACAGGTCACAGGAGATCACCTTCCTTCCTTTTGTTCAGACCCAAAAAACAAGGGGGAAGAGGTCCTTCACACCTTAGACGTCAGGAGGTGCATTATACAATACTTCGAGGCCACACGAGAGTGTAGGAAGGATAGGTCTCTCTTTGTGTGCTTCCAGGGATCTCGGAAGGGACGGAAGGCTTCCAAGAGCACCCTGGCAAGGTGGATAAGGGACGCCATCTCCCTGGCTTACTCCTCAAGCGGGGAAACCACGCCTGTGGGCCTAAAGGCTCACTCAACTAGGGCAGTGGCAGCCTCCTGGGCGGAGAAGGCTGGGGCTTCTATCGAACAGATATGTAGAGCGGCGACCTGGTCTTCTCCTTCCACATTCTTTAAACACTACCGGCTAGATCTAACCTCGTCTTCAGACCTTACCTTTGGCAGAAGGGTTCTGGAAGCGGTGGTTCCTCCCTAATCTTCACTTCTCTGCAATCTCTCCGTGGTGCCGTCATGGGGAAAGAGAAAGACGTAGTTACTTACCGGTAACGGGATTTATCGGAACCCATGACCGCACCCGTACATTCCCTCCCTTCACACATGGGTGCGCACATTTGTTTGTTGCCTTTGTTTAGTCACAGGGTGTGTCTGGCAAGCTCCTTTTGGGAAAAAAATAAATAAATAAAAAAAAAAAATAAAATAAATAAATATATATAATATAATGTGTGTGTGTGTGTGTGTTACTAACCTGGCGGTGCTCTGTAAACCAACTGATGTGGGAGAGAGGTGCCGCCCTTTTTATCGGTAGGTTTCCTGTCCTTGAAGGGCGGACCCCCTCTCTCCATGGGGCCGTCATGGGTTCTGAGAAATTCCGTTACCGGTAAGTAACTACGTCTTTTGCCAGTATATCTCCCTTGTGTGGCATGTACAGATTTATCAAGAAGTCACATGCATTTATAAAAACGGTGACAATCAGACCTAAATAGTGCTTGCACATCTCTAGTAGTCTGCTGACATTTTCTCTGATCATTTGGAAAGAATTGGTGCAGAGGCATTGTAACTATGATGTTTGTCCTAATGTAGTTTTTTTCAATATATTTCTATTAACATTTTTAATAGGGAAACATGTGAATATCACCGGCGCCTCCCTGTAGCAAACAAAGTATTTTAAACACCCAGGCTTGCGTATCAATTAGCAGGAGAGAGGTAACCGCTGGGTCCTAGAGTGATACAGAGCTAAGAAGGCATCTGTAATGCCAAAGGAAGAGATCTTCTGCAACTAACTGCAGGGAGACTGTCTGTCACATCTGAAACACCTGTGAGAGCAGGACTCTAAACCCTGGATGAACCTAGAGCCTTACCCTAGATAGGGAGGGGGAGGGGTGAGCACTGATCAGGCCCCACTACAAACTAAAGACAACAAGGTTGACAAACAAAGGGCATTAATCTAGCTTGAGCAGACACCAGAGGAGTAACGCCAACTGTCCTCCAAGGGCACCAGAGAAGATGCTAGCCGACTGCTAGTGCTCGAAGCCTGTACATTGAAATACCACCGTCGATTTCCTGAAGCAAACTGAGAGCTTTTAACTTCCAAGCAAGGGTGTGTCAATCAGCAGCAGAAAGGAGGTCGCCGCTGGGTCTTAAGAGGATGTTATCTGCGTGGCAAATCAGGGATGTTCAAGAGCGGAGCCGCTTTTTTTTTTTTTTGGCACGAACAAGCCGGAACACGAACCCGAATTTGAAATGTCAAACAAATTTGCTCAACACTAATCCTCTCCCGCCTTGACTACTGCAACATCCTGCTCTGTGGCTTCCTTTCTAACACTCTCGCACGCCTCCAATCTATCCTAAACTCTGCTGCCCCAACTAATCCACCTGTCCCCCTGCTATTCCTCGGCCTCTCCTCTCTGTCAATCCCTTCCCTCTGTTCCCCATTGCTCAGAGACTCCAGTTCAAAACCCTAACCATGGCATACAAAGCCATCCACAACCTGTCTCCGCCATATATCTGTGACCTAGTCTCCCGATACTCCTTCTCTACTCCTGTCTTCTCTCCTCTTCCCACAGTCACATACAAGATTTCTCCCATGTATCCCCTCTACTCTGCAACTCTCTACCCCAACACATCAGATTCTCGTCCACCGTAGAAACCTTCAAAAGGAACCTGAAGACCCACCTCTTCTGACAAGCCTACAACCTGCAGTAACCCTCGCTCCACCATACCGCTGCACGACCAGCTCTGCCCCCACCTACTGTATCCTCACCTATCACTTGTAGATTGTGAGCCCTCTCTGGCTCGCTCCTCCTGTTCCAGTCGCCGACTTGTATTCATCAGAATTTACTGTAATTGTTTGTGCTATGTATATCCCTTTCACATGTAAAGCGCCATGGAATAAATGGAGCTATAATAATAAGAATTATATTTCGGTACACAGGGGCCGGTCTCTACACTGGGTCTTCTCTTCCCTGTCTGTAATTCCCCGGCTCCTGCGCCTGCCTCCTGTCTTTGAATGACCGGTCACTGCTGAGCCTTCAAAGAGAGGAGACTTGTCATTCAGAGACTGGAAGCAGGTGGAGCGGCCGGGGAATGCGAAATAGTCAGGAGAAGACCCAGAGCATAGTCCTGACCCTGTACACCGATATCTAATTATCAAAAAACTTAAAATGCTGATTACAGAACAACAAAGTGGCTTTCTTCACCAAAGGTATTAATTTCACCTGTTACAACACTATTACTGCCATGTCTTTACATTACAAAATCATACTGCTAGGTTCTCTTGTAGCACAGTTTTTGTCCCTTGTACTAATCAGCAATGAAGTCCAATTGAAACACTTATTCTGCTACCTTGGAACTAGCCATCAAATAATAGTTTACAAGCAGTTATATCCAGTTCATATACTTTACATTAGGAAAGAATGTTTTTCTTTTAGTTGTAATTTTCATATCTGTTTATAACATACAAATGCATTAAAAATGGAATTCATGGGTCAAGAAGGTTGTCACTTTCTGGAAGTACTATTTATACAATTTATATGGCTTGTAAGTGCATGAAGATCATTTTGGTTTTGGAAGATCAAAAAAAGCCTATTGGTCCATGTTCTTTAGAAATGAGAAATGCTTGATCTCTGTTGAATGGTCTCAAAGTAAATCCAGCTGAGCCTAAGTAACGTAGTCATAGCAAACTTTTTGAAGAATACTTTTGGCCAAGAAAATACTATATTCTTTAACTTTCACTCTTTGAATACATTTTGTACTTTTTTTGGTGATGTGTTTTTAATTGTGATTTGGCTCATAAATAAAATCCTAAATCTTACAATGACCACAATGAATAATACATATGTTTCTTATCTTAATTCGTCCTTTAGGTTCTTGGCAAAGGTCTAGACTGGAAAGGTGGAGATGTGGCAAATTCAATAGGCGGGGGTCAAAAAGTCCGTCTTTTAAAAGAAGCTCTGGAGTCAATTACTGACCAAGAAGATCTCATTGTTCTTTTCACAGACAGGTAATCATTATAATATAAAATGACTAAGGCTTTAGAGGGTCTTTACATTAAAAATCTTCTTGGAAGTTGTTCAATTTCATCTTGGAAGATAATGAAATAAAATCATGGAATTTTATATTTTATTACAACCTTCTGGTTTGGAGCTGGATAAATGGATATTTCCGCACACTCAAAGTTTACTAGTTATCAACTAATTGGAAAGGATCCTAGGTGGTCAGCATTACTTATTCACCACTCATCCAATCATTCCTTACCATGAATACAGCAAAAGGAGCATGATATGAAAAAGTAATATATAGAGCTTTTAATTATAATATATAGTACATTTGACCTCATTGTGCAGATGGTTTTATTATACAATTCATGTGTTACATGAAGTGGGATAACTGGCACTAAACTAAGTTCCTGCCCCTAGTATTCTACTTACCAGCCATTATCTACATCTGTTCCCAATGCCGCTGCTTGTGTGACCTGTCTGATCGCCCCAGTGTTTTCTAGAGCAATCCAGAATTCATAACTCAATGTAAGTCTATGAGCCAGAACGATGTCAGAACCAGACTCTCATAGACTTGCATTGGGATCTGGTGACCGTTACCTCTGACTTCCGGTCAGTCAGAAGTTGTGGTGACAAGATGGCGCTGCAAGACCGAAGCAGAATTGGGAACTGATGAAGATGGCGGCTGGTAAGCATAGGAATCTGGTCAGTTTACTAGCACCACTCCCAGCGCTGCAATAAAAAACCCCGCTGGGTTGGTGCTTTAATCCAAGCCCATGAACATGAATTTGGGAACAGAAACTGTTTCTATAGGAAAGCGGTTATGTTTTCATCTCATAAATCGCATTATAAGTGATTTTCAAAATGTGATTAAAAAAAAAAAAGAAAATGTTATAAAATAAAAACTTATCATTACTTGCTTTTCAAATCCCTCCCATTACATCATCATCTGATGTAATGACATCCTGTACATTATAAGTGTACTGGCTTCAGCGGTCATGTGCCATATCTGCAGATTTTATTGGTGATGCCAGTGATAAGCTGCAGCGGTCAAGTGAATGATGGATGAAACGTCTTTACTGCAAGGACTGGCAGGGACCACTGAGGCATCGATCCTGGAGTGGTGAGGGATTCAAGGGGTAAAGTAATGTTTGCTTATTTTATAGCATTTCCTATTCTTTGCTCATTTTTTTTTTTAAAAAACAGAGATCTCTCTTTAAGGAATTTCATCTAGACTGTTTCAATAATTTCCACAAAAATGCAAGTAACAAATTAACAAACCTTTTATCTGATAAAGTTATAGGGTTAATATATAGATATGCAATAATTTTGTCCCATAGGGACCCAGAATTTTGTCTTGGTCTCTTCTGGAATATTCTACTAAACAGAAGCCAGAGCATGTCTCTACTGTGTGTTTAATGACTAGGCAGGAGACCATAGTACTGTGCTATACAAGAGGTCTTTTTTGTCTTCATACAAATTTCTCTGTTTTTATTTCTCCCCTTGAGGATTTCTTACATATGTACAAGAGCAAAACGTGTCTTATACCCATACTTGTCACTTGTGATCTTGTTATTGTTTCTACTGAAGAAACATACAAAGGAAATTCCAAGAGCCCCAACCATCAATATACCTGTAGTTTTACAACATCGCTTTGATTTATGTAAGTGCGGCATAAATATGCTATATTACAAATCCTAACCTTAAATTTTGCTGATTTGTTCTGATACTATGTTAAAGTAAAATGGTTAATTGTAGTCTTCATTTTTAACCTTTTTCAGCAATGAATGGGGTTTATTTAAACAAGCATTTGTGAATGGGCTAATTCAGCATTTGGGCATTTCTGTGAAACATTACTTTAATAAATGACTTTCCGTTTCCTGGTTTTTAATAGAATTAGTATATTTTGTATATTAATTACAATTTAATAAAATGTAATATACTAATTAATTTGTAGTGTGTTATACTTTTAATAAGTACAAGTAATTGTATAATTTAAATGATTTGTATCTATTCAGTTCAGGATTTATTACTATTATTTACATGATTTTTCGGACTATAAGACGCACCTAGGTTTTAGAGGAGGAAAATAGGAAAAAAAATATTTAAGCAAAAAATGTGGTCATGATGCCCTGTTATGGGGGAGGGGGTCTTCTGCTGACACTGGTATTGGGGTAATGTCCCCCAATTCTGTTAATATCCTCTATCCTGGTATGTATGGCCCCTCCTTCCTGGTATACGTGGCCCTCATCACCATCCTGGTATGCATGGTACCCCTTGAGCCCCCATCCTGGTATGCATGGCACCCATTGATCCACCATCCTGGTATGCATGGGACCCCTTGATCACACATCCTGGTATGTATGGCACCCCTTGATACCCCATCATGGTATGCATGGCACCCCTTGATTCCCCCATCTCCTGGTATGCATGGCACCCCTTGAGCCCCCATCCTGCTGCCCACAAAAAAAGTAATCATACTCGCCTCCTTTCTCCTCCAGGGCTGTCCTGCTCTGCTGCTGACACTCTCACTGTGTGAGCCGCGCATGGCAGGCCGCGCATTGCGTCCCTGCCATGCGCCATCACACAGTGTGAGACGTTGTGCTGGAATAGTCACTGCTCCCCACATTGGGACTCTGTGCGTGGGGAGCAGTGACCATTCTGTCTGTTCAATAGCCGGCACACTGTACCGCAGCGTGGCTCCTGCTGCCACTCTGTGGTCAGTGGGCCTGCTATTAAAGACCATGGATATTCACTACAACCCATGAGAGTGGGTTGTAGGAAATATTCATGAGCTTTAATAGCAGGCACACAGAGCGCAGCAGGAGCCGCGCTGCGGTACAGTGTGCCGCCTATTAAGGAAAATGAATATTCCCTGCTCCCCACGCCCATGGGCGTGGGGAGCAGGGAATATTCATTTTCTTTAGTAGCGGGCACAGGGCAGGCTGCAGCAGTCGGCTGCTGCCTCCTGTGCCCCGCTGCTCCCCCGCTGCTGCTCCCCCAGACCTCTTACCGTGAAGAGCCTCAGTATATACAGGGAGATGGTATTTGGACTATAAGACGCAACCTCCACGTTTCTCCAAAATTTTGGAGTAAAACAGTGCGTCTTCTAGTCCGAAAAATACGGTATATTGAACGGTTACACAGATCTAAATTTAGCTGAAGGGATCGGGTATATTTCGGAGATTTTCCTCTAAAGTTAGACATGGCCTAAGTTTTTTTTTCCTATTAAACCTTTGTGCCCTTCAACCTTGATTTGTGTTTGGTCAGGGAAAAAAAGTCTTTGCAAACAAGATTTGAAAATGTACCCACATGACTTCACTTGTATGTCATTTGCAGATTTTGTGACCCCCGTACTACTTGGTAGTCTCAGAACCACTGTGGTCCCCCTGAGAGAGTTGGCACTGGAGCATCACATATTGCTGTTATCTGACAGCTGCTATATTTTTTGCCTCGTCTGTAAGAAAAGTTATAATTTATACATGGGCTCCAATATAAAAAGTTGGCTTATCATCCTATTTACTTAGTTTTCTCAAGTTGTTTTCTCCAGAGCAACTGAGCTATGAAGTCTGTATTTCCTGATTTCTGGCAGAGTGGGCACTTCTACAAATTCTATAGTAATTCTGCTCACTAGAACTCTCATTCAAGGAAAATTATAACTCTCAGCACAAGTTCTGCAGCAACACATTCAGATTTCCGAGGCTTGTTCTAGACTCCTCTCTAGACTTATCTAGACTCTTGTTCTAGACTTATTTAGTCTTTCTCTCATGCTCTTGCTTGCTCAAATGAGAGAGAGCGCTCTCTCTTTGCACCAAACTGTAAAATGGACTTCCAGGAGAAGTCAGGGTTAAGCACGGTACGAACCCTGAACTTTACAATTCGGGTTCACTCATTAATAATCTCCTGTTGATAAAACATTGTTTTATCACTAGAAGACAAATAAATCTGTGCCCATGTAGTCCTCTACATTCATGGCCTCTGGATAAGAATGCCCCCACCACTGATTGACCGCTTTCTGTTTACAGAGTCAGAAAGCTGCCAATTAGTGGTGTGGGCGAGGTATGCACAGAAATCTACATTGAAAGAACTGGCAGATCTTCAGCAGATAAATGTTCTTCTAAAAACTGCAGAAAACATCTTAGTTAAGTGATACATCCCTGGAATCGGGGTCTCTATCCATATATCATGCTGCTCTCAGATGAGGGTAACAAAACCCTGGTGATGTAATCCACAATTTTTTCCTTAAAGGGAATCTATCTACCGGTAAACACTTCCTTTTTAAATGATTTTCTGTTTAGACCTCAGCAAATAAAAGCTGAAAAAATTTCTACTTTTTGTGTCTTGCAATGAATTGATTTTACTATTTATCTTTGCGTTCTAATTCCAATTTTTTCCATATTTATGGAACAGACCCCACAAAAAACCTATAACGGGTGTAAAGTTGTAGATGTTAGATGATACATAAAGTCAGGAGACAATATTAATTCACCTGAAAGTCCTAAAATTATTCAGTATACTAAGAGAATAATTTTAAAGTATAGTTCTTGAAAAATCTTTGTTTTCTGAACCTCACTTACTGATAGCCTGCTTTGTTTAATTTTCCTTAACTAGATCTAAATTCCTGAAATTTTTGACTCCTTATTACAGATTCCATGCACTGATAAGTGTAGTAAAACTAAAGAAAATATCAGGGAAAAACTGTAGGAAATAGCTGAAGGATATGTTTTCACAATTTTTAAACATAGCATGGTCATTGTATCATGCAATCCATAGGGGCCCTCTACTGATATATGTAAATAGACATTCTTTGTTCCATTACATTTTTTTCTTTGTTATGATAAAGGTGTGTGGGGGGACATCACACTGTGTATGTGTAGTGGGAGCCTCCACATTTTATGGGACACTGTGTATCTGGAAATCACAATTTCTTGTTTAGAAGTAAAAGTATAAATTGAACGTACAGTTGGCATGCAATTAAACATAACAAAATGTTTAATAATAAGCCTCACCTAATGGGCTCCCAAAGTAATTTATACTCAAAAAAAAAAAAAAAAAAAAAAAAAAAAAAAAAATCAGTCTTCTGTATTTTGTCCATGATCACAGAAAAAGCAAGCAAGCTAATGTTGGCCCTTGATATGTCAGCTCAAACGTAACTTGGAATTATGGTCAATTAAGAGCCAATAAGAAATGCTAAAATGAACTTAATTTGTTGACACATAATTTCTGGGCTTCTATAGATTTACCACTAATGCATTTGTACAGGTCACGAGAACTGAAGTATTATACGGTGACCCAAGACACCAGTGAGACGGGTTCCTTAGAGTGTGTGTAGAATATTGACCTCTCCAGCTTACGAGATTGTACAGGAACCTCCAATTTTAAAGTATAGTTAATGAAAGAGTTGGTCTGTTTTTTTTTGTTTTTTTTTAATTCCTTTATTTTACTGATGAATTGGATGTAACACATGTACATGCTATTTTCTGTATTTTACTTCTACAGTGCTGAACAGAATTACAGGCTTCGCAGCTACATGTGGCAACCCATATGTGATACAGTATCCCGAAGTTACTATTTTGCGGCCGCCGTCCCTCCATCTTTCCTCATAGCATTTTCCTTTACTACAGCCCACTTCCAATGTAAAATCTGTCATCTGTCTTGGCTATATATACTACTTCTAAATTCCAAGGCCAACTTATACTTGCCTCTGTCCTTGTCACTTTGCTGTCTGAGGGTCGCCACAAACCCACGGCTGCCCCTCTGGACCACTGACTCATTACTAGAGATGAGCGGTGTTCGACTAGAACTGTTCGCCAATCTCAAATTCGAGCTGTTTTGGGCGGTGTTCGAGTTGTTCGACGAACCCGAACGATTTGCAAAAAATTCGGCTGTTCGAGGTTATGTTCGATAACTGTTCGTGCACCAAAAGCGTGTCCTGCATGGATTGTCTGCCACTCACTGTAATGCCACAGCCATGGTGGTTGTGGCATTACAGTGATTGCCCAAATCGATGGGAACAGTGCCAACAGTGAAACATGAAAAGCCGGCAATTCAGCAGCGGCATACACCGGTACCCGACAATTTAGAACCGAAAGAATAGAGCTTCACACATAGATTGGATAGATATAAACATGTCAGCCACATATATACGAAGTACAGTGACAGTGTTGCTTACTGTACTTGTCATTTAGCGTAAAGGATTTATCAAAAAAAATAATAGTGTTTTCATGCACCGTCTCTTTAAAAAAGCCGGCCGGCAATTCAGCAGCGGTACCCGACAATTTATAACAGACAGAATAGAGCTTCACACATAGATTAGATAGATAGAAACATGTCAGTCACATATATATGAAGTACAGTGATAGTGTTGGTTACTGTACTTGTCATTTAGTATTAAAATAAAGGATTTATTATTAAAAAATTTGGCGTGGGGTTCCCCTTAATTTTAGGCTCTAGCGGAGGTTAAGCAGACGGCTGGGGCAGATGTTTGAAGCCTGGGAAGGGGGTAATACCCACGGAGCTTCCCAGGCTACTAATATCAGCCCCCAGCTGAATACATAGCCTTTACTAGCTATTAAAATGGGGGACCCCCCAAAAAAAATGACGTGGGGTCCCCCCTAATTTAATAGCTAGCAAAGGCTAGGCAGACAGCTGGGGGCTGATATTAATAGCCCAGGAAGGGAGCCATGAATATTGGCCCCCTCCCAGGCTAGAAACACCAGCCGTCAGCCGCCCCAGAAATGGCGCATTCATAGGATGCGCCAATTCTGGCACTTAGCCTCGCTCTTCCACGCTGCCCTGGTGCGGTGGCAGGGGGTAATAGGGTTGGGGTTGATGTCAGCTTATAATGCCAGCTGACATCAAGCCCAGGTTAGTAATGGAGAGGCGTCTATAAGACACCCCCATTACTAACCCCATAGTCAAAGTTAAAAAAAACATAAACACCCAGAATAAAGTCCTTTAATTGAAATAAAGACACAGTCCTTTATTGTTCTAAATTAAACCATACTTACCGTCACGCCCATTCCAGCTGAAGCCAACGATCTCCTGCAATAAAAGAAAAATAATAAAGCAACCTCATCCTTACCTTTCCATGGTTCCCACGACAGCTTCAGCTCTGCTACATCGAGATGACAGGCTGGACCGCAGCAGAACGCTGCCATCCAGCCTCTCATCCCGCAGACACTGAGAAGCGCAGGCTTGCTTGCGCTGCTCAGCGTCTCTCTGTGACGACATCCAGATGAGCCGAGTTCATGTCCAATGAACTCGGCTCACCTCATGCACGTCACTGACAGCGTGGGAAAATTCTCAAGCTGAAGCGCTGAGTGCAGGAGAATTTTCCCACGCTGTCAGTGACGTGCATAAGGTGAGCTCATGTCCAATGAACTCAGCTCACCTCCTGCACGTCACTGACAGCGTGGGAGAATTCTCCTGCACTCAGCGCTTCAGTGTGAGAATTCTCCCACGCTGAAGCGCTGAGTGCAGGAGAATTTTCCCACGCTGTCAGTGACGTGCATGAGGTGAGCCGAGTTCATTGGACATTAACTCGGCTCATCTGGATGCCCTCACAGAGAGACACTGTGGAGCGCAAGCAAGCCTGCGCTTCTCAGTGTCTGCGGGATGACAGACTGGATGGCAGCGTTCTGCTGCGGTCCAGCCTGTCATCTCGATGTAGCAGAGCTGAAGCTGTCATGGGAACCATGGAAAGGTAAGGATGATGTTGCTTTATTATTTTTCTTTTATTTCAGGAGATCGTTGGCTTCAGCTGGAATGGGCGTGATGGTAAGTATGGTTTAATTTAGAACAATAAAGAATTGTGTGTTTATTTCAATTAAAGGACTTTTTTCTGGGTGTTGTGTTTTTTTTAAATTCTTTACTAGAAATTCATGGTGGTCATGTCTAATATTGGCGTGACCCCATGAATTTCGGGCTTAGGGCCAGCTGATAATGCCAAGCTGGCCCTAACCCCTTTATTACCCAGTGAGCCACCGCATCAGGGCCCTGGATGAGTTGGGTACAGCGCCAGAAGATGGCGCTTCTATGAACGCGCCATTTTCCGGGGTGGCTGCGGACTGCAATTTGCAGCGGGGGTGGCCCAGAAAGCTTGGGCCTCCCTGCGCTGCGGATTCCAGCCCCCAGCTGCCTAGTTGTACCTGGCTGGACACAAAAACAGGGCGAAGCCCCACGTCAATTTTCTTTAAATTATTTCATGAAATAATTAAGAAAAAAGGGCTTCCCTATATTGTTGTGTCCGGCCAGGTACAAATAGGCAGCTGGTGGTTGGGGGCAGCCCGTTCCTGCCTGCTGTACCTGGGGATGACAGGCTGGATGGCAGCGTTCTGCTGCGGTCCAGCCTGTCATCTCGATGTAGCAGAGCTGAAGCTGTCGTGGGAACCATGGAAAGGTAAGGATGAGGTTGCTTTATTATTTTTCTTTTATTGCAGGAGATCGTTGGCTTCAGCTGGAATGGGCGTGACGGTAAGTATGGTTTAATTTACAACAATAAAGGACTGTGTCTTTATTTCAATTAAAGGACTTTATTCTGGGTGTTTGTGTTTTTTTTAACTTTGACTATGGGGTTAGTAATGGGGGTGTCTTATAGACGCCTCTCCATTACTAACCTGGGCTTGATGTCAGCTGGCATTATAAGCTGACATCAACCCCAACCCTATTACCCCCTGCCACCGCACCAGGGCAGCGTGGAAGAGCGAGGCTAAGTGCCAGAATTGGCGCATCCTATGAATGCGCCATTTCTGGGGCGGCTGACGGCTGGTGTTTCTAGCCTGGGAGGGGGCCAATATTCATGGCTCCCTTCCTGGGCTATTAATATCAGCCCCCAGCTGTCTGCCTAGCCTTTGCTAGCTATTAAATTAGGGGGGACCCCACGTCATTTTTTTTGGGGGGTCCCCCATTTTAATAGCTAGTAAAGGCTAGGTATTCAGCTGGGGGCTGATATTAGTAGCCTGGGAAGCTCCGTGGGTATTACCCCCTTCCCAGGCTTCAAACATCTGCCCCAGCCGTCTGCTTAACCTCCGCTAGAGCCTAAAATTAAGGGGAACCCCACGCCAATTTTTTTAATAATAAATCCTTTATTTTAATACTAAATGACAAGTACAGTAACCAACACTATCACTGTACTTCATATATATGTGACTGACATGTTTCTATCTATCTAATCTATGTGTGATGCTCTATCTTTCTGTTCTAAATTGTCGGGTACCGCTGCTGAATTGCCGGCCGGCTTTTTTAAAGAGACAGTGCATGAAAACACTATTATTTTTTTAAATAAATCCTTTACACTAAATGACAAGTACAGTAAGCAACACTATCACTGTACTTATTATATATGTGACTGACATGTTTCTATCTATCTAATCTATGTGTGAAGCTCTATTCTTTCTGTTCTAAATTGTCGGGTACAGATGCTGAATTGCCGGCCGGCTTTTTTAAAGAGACAGTGCATGAAAACACTAATATTTTTTTTAATAAATCCTTTACACTAAATGACAAGTGCAGTAACCAACACTGTCACTGTGCTTCTTATATGTGTGACTGACATGTTTCTATCTATCTAATCTATGTGTGATGCTCTATTCCTTCTTGTCTAAATTGTCGGGTACCGGTGTATGCCGCTGCTGAATTTGCCGGCCGGCTTTTTTAAAGAGAGTGTCTTCTGAGCAGTTTGTCAGCTTTTGGACACCTTTGCAGGTGTTTTCTATGTGTTTTTGTTTGCCTGCCATTGGTTTTAACGGTGTTCGACGGTGTTCTAAGGTGTTCGACGAACAGTTCGACGAACAGTTCCTCGAACATCCCGGTGTTCGACGAACCGAACCGAACCCGAACACTACGGGGGTGGCTCAACACTACTCATTACCACAGAAGTGGCTTCCTTAACTTTCTTCTGACACCTTTTGTCAAGGTCCTAGATGTTACCAGCTGTACTCAAGTTACTCAGCATCTAACCAGTATCTTGGTCAGCTTGGAAGCATGCTATCCTTGCTGTTCAGTTTCTCACTTTTCTTGTAACCTAATACTCTGTAACTAACACTAGCAATTAAGTAACTCTCCTGTTAGCCCCAAAACTCCTCCAACCATCTAGGCTGGCAAGCTTTATTTTCTTCCATAGCCGTACATTAGAGGAGTTTCAATAAACCAAATTAAACAGTATGCAGCATTTTTATACCGATAACCCATCAGATGAATTGAACACATTACTTCTGCATATCAGTGTTTTTAGGGTGTATTAGCCATCTTCTCACTCATTTACACATTTTCTAGACAAATTTCTTTTTTTTTTTTTTTTTGATGACCCATTTATTCATGGTTTTTACCATGAAACATTTTAGTGTTCTCATTTTTATAAAATCAAATTTTAGTTTGAACACCATTCTTCAACATGTATAATATTTCTCCGTGCTCTCCCCTTATAGTCTCTACTCCCTTTTTATAATATTGATATTCCACTAATACTGCAGTAATATTGATTATAACCTGTATATTGCTACTAGAAATTTCTAAATGTAAAAAAAATTTATATTTTCTGGTAAGGAAACTTTTTAGATGACCAGGGTAATTTAAATATCTATGGTAACAAAACCGTTCTCTACAACAGATGGAGAACATTTCCATTTGTTGAAAGCTTATGGAAATTATCATTGCCAGATCATTTGGCCGCATATTTGTATAAAGTAAATGCTGTGTGTAATTTAATTTTTATACTTAAAAAGTCCAAATATGTAAGTAATGCGTATAAGTCAAGTAATCTGTGAGCTGTAACGCCCTTTTTTTTTATTCAAGATTTGATATTATTTCATATTTCTTGTCCAACCAGTCTTGGAAAACTTTCTCTAAACATTTGTATTTTCTTTTACACCCAAGTTTAACATAAACTAAACTCCAGAGGACACTTGTCTGGATTAAAGCAATGTAAATATGTCTTGGAGTGTGAGATAAATTTTCCTAAATACATTAATCCTGTTTCTCAATAATATACAAAACATGGAACGGACATCATTGACATGACAATATATCATAGACCGCTTTGTACACAGTAGAAGACATATAGGTTGTCATTTTGTTATGTTGTTAATATTTCTAATGATATGATGCACTGGAATAATCCAGGAGTCTGATGAATAGCACCATGTGTGCCAGTTCACTACAGCTGTTTTTTGTTAGAGATGACAAGTAAAAGCCTGTCAGGCTTCGGAATAATGAAATTTTTCTTTAAAGGTGAAATTCTTGAATCAGCCAGAAAGATGCATGTTCCACAATGTCTTAGAAGTCATGTTGTTTTTTTCCCTCTGTACTGATAAACCTCAGATGTACACATTTTACTAGTCTACGGTGGTCTAAATGGTGGGCAAAATAATGCAGACTAATGTTCCCCAACTGATGGCATACTGTTGTGTATCAGGTGTACCCAGCAGCTCTTAACACTCGTAGAATTTAAAGGGAACATCTAATAAGAAAATGACATTGTTTCAATCCGATTTTTCTGTTAACGTCTTAGTGACTAAGCCAATTTTTTTGAAATCTGACATATCACTTTATGTAGTAATAACTCTGGAATGCTTCAACATATCCCATTGATTTTGAGAGATTTTTTTTTTTCGTGACACGTCATACTTTATGATAATGATAAATTTAGCTTGATATGTTTTGCGTTTTATTTTTCAAAATATCAGAAATTTGACAAAAATGTAACATTTTTTGCAATTTTCAAACTTTTTAAATGATTATTCCTTTTAAGGTTGGTCCAGGGGAAGCCAAACCTGTGAAAAACCAAGGAGATACAACTACATTTCTCCAATAACCCCCCCCACGACAGCACCAAAGGAGGATGTCATCCCACCCTAATAGGGACAGAAAAACGAAGAGGTCAAATAGCCCCTCCCTCATCATCCCTCCAGTGTTTTTCTTGTCCCTATTGGGATGAAGAGGTCATCCAGGTGCTCTGTGCCAGTGGCAGACACCTAACCATACCTTTTTAAGCCGGGCAGCTGGGATCGAGCGGTCTTCTCCACCTCCTCCCTGTAAGCTGCTCCTGTCTCCTCTGGGACTCGGGACCCACATCCCCACTGAGTCCGCACCTGCGGGTAAGCTCCGGTGGGTGCCTTGCTGGAGGCCTCCTTGAGCTCTCCACCCCCGCTCCTCCCCCCTCCTTAAGCAGCCTCCGGAGCAGCTTAGACTGTCTCCATAGCGGAGGAGACACGCGGCCGGATCCCAGAAGTGACGCGGACCGCTTAATTAAGTCACTTCCAGTCTGCCTTCCACCCTAGAATGCAAGAATCTATGAACGGCCGAAAAATGACGTGGGACGCCAGAACTGGGTCCCTGAAGTTACTGCCGGTCCGTATACGGCGCACATACATTAAGGCCAGGAGAGCGCTGAGTCAAAAAAAATAAAAAAAAGAGAGCAAACTGCAGGTGATCGCAGGTGTTCCTGTTTCACGCTTGGACCAAGGGGGAGGCGTCTCCCACCCCCAGGGGAAGGAGGGAGAGTGCTGAGTCCAGTCTCCTATATAAGAGCCCTGGACAGAAGACCCTTCTTGTATGGTACACACTGGATGGTCAGGAATCTATCTTCTCCATGTCTGTGGAGCCCAGCGCGATTCCAGTCCCAGTCAGTTACTGCCACTGGGGGTCCTTTTCCTAGGTGCAGGTTAAAATTGATCGGATTAATTACCCTCTTTTTTAGGGGGGACAAGGATCCTGCACCAGGAAATAAGCCTAGCCGGAAATGTGCTATATGTGCAAAGAAGCTATCTTCTTCAAACAAAAAATATCTATGCCAAAAATGTACAAAGAAAATTATTAGGGAAGAGCAGTCGTCTCTCACAGACAAAATCAAGGGGATAGTGCGTCAAGAGGTTCAATCCTCATTGGCCGCCTCCTCCCGATCCACTTCTGGTTCCCCTCCAAAGGCTAATAAGAGGAAGATTTCCCTGGAAGAAAGAAGAGACTCGGACTCTCATGACAAGATATCCCTCCCAGAAGACCTCCTAGAGGAAGGTGAACTTAGCCCAGCAGAGGAAGGTCTGGAAAATAAGAAATATTATTTTTCAGCGGAATTTATGGAACACCTCCTCACAGCGGTAAGAAGAACGTTGGAAGTAGAAGAAGAGAGGCCCACTAGAATAGTCCAAGAAAAGATGTTTGGTGGTCTCCGTTCGAAGAAAAAGATGGTGTTTCCAATACATAAAAACATTCAGGACTTTAATCTTGGACAAATAGGAAAATCCGGAAAGACGGCTGAATATACCAACAGAATTAAAAGATCGGTTTCCGGTAGATGAAGAAACCTCAAAATGTTGGATCGAAATACCTAAGGTCGATATTCAAGTGGCAAGAGTCGCAAAAAAGACAACATTGCCATTTGAGGATTCTTCACAACTGAAGGATCCTCTGGACCGCAAAATGGACGGCCTTTTCAAAAAATCCTGGGAAACATCAGCAGCCCTTCTGAAGACAAACGTGGTCTCCACGTGTATTGCACGATCCATGTCAACATGGCTCAACCAACTTGAAGAACATCTGGATATGGGCACACCCAGAGAAGATACAAGCTTCCCTACCTTTTATTGCAGAAAGCCACTGACTTTCTTGCAGATGCTTCAGCAGAATCTGTGAGAGTAACCGCCAGGGCAGCAGTCCTATCAAACTCCACAAGGCGAGCACTGTGGCTGAAATCTTGGAACGGTGATGTGGTCTCCAAAATTAAAACTGTTCTATTCCCTTCCGGGGAGAATATATGCTTGGCCAGGCCCTTGACGACCTCCTGGAGAAAGGCGGCTGATAACAAGAAATCCTTGCCAGAACCCAGGCACTACAAGAAGACTCCCTTTCGCCCCCCACGGGTGCAGAATCCCCAGTACAAGGGGAAAGGCAAATCTGGTCGATGGAGCTATGCCAAAGGGAGGAAAGATAAAAATATTTTTTTCTCGAAAGGACAGCGACAACAGAAGCTGTAACACCAGAGCAGTAGGGGGACGAATCACGAAATACCTTCCCCAATAGCGAAAGATTTGCTCCAGTCAATGGATCTTGAAAGCAATCAAAGGGGTGAAGATCGAATTTTCCTCATATCCGCCAAGGAAAGTAAGAATAACTCGTCTAGCCTCCCCAAGATTAAAAACCGCCCTGATGTCCGGCCTAAGAAACCTGATATCCTTGGAAGCTATTTCACCGGTGTTATGCACATGCCCGGGCTGAGCGGCGTGTGCGTGTGATTGTAGTGATTCCACTGGACCATGAACCGGAGAGTGCCTGGAGGGGCGTGACTAAGTATCTGGCCGATCCGACCAAGATGGCACGACGGCATACGACGCCAGTGCACCAGGGAGAAACCGGGCAGAGGGACCAGGTGCTACTCCAGGTCAAACTCCGGACACGGGGGTTGACCCACACAGGGATTACTGGATCAGGCTGGTTAGGCTGGCGCACAGACTGGAGGGTATAGGCAGGCACGACTGGTATGCAGGCAGGCGGGTAAAGGCAAGCGCAGCTAGAGTGCAGACAGGGAGGCACTAGCAGGTAGGAACACAGGCGGGATAGGACCCAGTACACACTGGGACTCAGGAACAATATAGGTAGAGGGGTACAGGCAAGCACAGCTAGAGTGCAGACAGGGAGGCACTAGCAGGTAGGAACACAGGCGGGATAGGACCCAGTACACACTGGGACTCAGGAACAGGCAGGTTAGGCTGGCACAGACTGGTGGATATAAGCA
Organism: Phyllobates terribilis; assembly: GCF_046119375.1. Lineage (NCBI taxonomy): Eukaryota > Metazoa > Chordata > Amphibia > Anura > Dendrobatidae > Phyllobates > Phyllobates terribilis. The sequence continues at coordinate 232,634,782 of NW_027362763.1, forward strand.
AACACGGCAGGTATGCAGATGGGTGGATACAGGCGAGTATGCAGGCAGGGAGGTACTGGCCGAAAGGACGGGCTGGAGCACAGAAAGGTTAAGACCCAGTACAGACTGGGTCACAGAACCGCAGATGCGGTAGACAACCACAGCAGAGAGGGAACGCCCGAAGCGGTGGGCAAGAACAGAGCAGGACAGGACTGCCGGAGCAGCGGGCAGAAGCAGGGCAGGACAGGACTGCCGGAGCAGCGGGCAGAAGCAGAGCAGGACAGGACTGCCGGAGCAGCGGGCAGAAGCAGGACAGGACTGCCGGAGCAGCGGGCAGAAGCAGGGCAGGACAGGACTGCCGGAGCAGCGGGCAGAAGCAGGGCAGGACAGGACTGCCGGAGCAGCGGGCAGAAGCAGGGCAGGACAGGACTGCCGGAGCAGCGGGCAGAAGCAGGGCAGGACAGGACTGCCGGAGCAGTGAGCAAGGAGTCAGAGCAGGCTAGAACCGCCGGAGCGGTAAGCAAAGGAGTCAGAGCAGACTAGAACCGCCGGAGCGGTGAGCAAAGGAGTCAGAGCAGGCTAGAACCGCCGGAGCGGTGAGCAAAGGAGTCAGAGCAGGCTAGAACCGCCGGAGCGGTGAGCAAAGGAGTCAGAGCAGGCTAGGCTGAGTAGGGGGGACAGGGCTCTGTTCATACGGAACAGACAGGAAGGGAAAGGCAGAGCCAGACACCCACAGGGTACTTGCAGTGAAGTAGCGAGTGGACCACAAACTCACAAACGGGAGTACAGAGACAACAAGCAGGAGTTAGGTACGAGTTCAGACTCTGCAGAAAAAGGAAGGGAACGGACATAGAGGCAAAACAGGTAAAGGATAGGAGAGAGTTCAGACTGGAACTGAGTGTACGGAGGAGACCGACACTGCAGCGGGATACAGGAGCGGGTCTGGGAATACGGCCCCCAGAGAGGCAGGACGAACAGGCAAGGAGCGTGTTCAGACAGGACAGACAAGATACAGGAGCGGGTCTAGGTAATCAGCCCCTAGAAGGCGAGAGGAACAGGCTAGGAGCGTGTTCAGACAGGTCAGACAAGATACAGGAACAGGTCTAGGTAATCGGCCCCTAGAAGGCAGGAGGAACAGGCTAGGAGCGTGTTCAGACAGGTCAGACAAGATACAGGAACAGGTCTAGGTAATCGGCCCCTAGAAGGCAGGAGGAACAGGCTAGGAGCGTGTTCAGACAGGTCAGACAAGATACAGGAACAGGTCTAGGTAATCGGCCCCTAGAAGGCAGGAGGAACAGGCTAGGAGCGTGTTCAGACAGGCCTGGAAATACAGCCTCCAGGATAGGCAGACAAGAGAACACAGAACGGGACCTGGCACCTTCAGAGTGCAAGCACACACTGAATGAAACACTATGCTCAGGCAGGGATAGATGGGAGCAGCTGAGCTATATACCAGGTGACAGACAGCAATAGGCTGAGGACGCACAAGAGGTGTGACCCACAGCAGGTACAAAAAGCAGGAAGTGATCGGGCGCCGCCCTTAAGCAGCAGAAACAGACACAAACAGCATGGAGGGAAGCCAGAGAGACATTCTGGACAGGAGATCAAGTGCGCGCTCTTGCACAGTGGGAGATGGACCACTATGCAAGGACGCCGCCAGGTATGTTACATTACCCCCCCCCTTACGCCCCCTCTTCTTCAGGCCTGCCAGAATCTTCCGCAGGGAATTCGAGGACCAGTCGTTCACTTCAAGGAGATCACTTCCACTGTCCACAGGAAAAACTGATCTCATCTGGTTAGCTAGGATGCTACCTCCTATCCAGCCATCCTCAGCAACAGACGAAACGGGTGGAGTACCAGGAACAGCACACAAGGAAGTCTCTCTCCACATATTTTCAGGTGGCACCCCAGAGGGTACAGGAGACAACTGGAAGTCCTTCACCGGGTTGGAGGGGGACAGAGACTTGGGGGTAATCTCTGCTTCGAGGTACATCTTGTCAAGCTCACAGGAAGAAATAGACGGGTTATCAGGTACATAATGAGGAAAAGTCACTGTCTCTTTGTTATCTGGTGGTACCCCGGAGGATTCAGGAAACAACTGGAGGTCCTCCGCCGGGTCAGAAGAGTGCAGAGGCTCAGAGAAAACATCTGCTTCAGAGTACACTAGGTCGGACTCACTGGACGAAGCAGGCGAGGTATCGGGTACCGAGTATAGGAAAGTCTCTGTCCATTCACCACCAGGTGGCACCCCGAAGGGTTCTGGAGACAACTGGCGGTCCTCCGCCTGGTCAGAGGGGTGTAGAGACTCACGGGTAACCTCTGCTTCAGAGTACACTAGGTCGGACTCACTGGACGAAGCAAGCGAGGTATCAGATCTAGGATATAGGAGAGTCTCTGTCCATTCACCACCAGGTGGTACCCAGAAGGGTTCTGGAGACAACAGGAGGTCCTCCGCCTGGTCGGAGGGGTGTAGAGACTCGGGAGTAACCTCTGCTTCGGAGTACACTAGGTTGGACTCACTGGACGAAGCGAGCGGGGTATCAGGTACAGAGTATAGGAGAGTCTCTGTCCTTTCGCTACCAGCTAGCACCCCGAAGGGTTCAGGAGACAACTGGAGGTCCTCCGCCTGGTCGGAGGGGTGTAGAGACTCGGGGGTAACTACCACTTATGGTACCCATTGTCAGGCTCACAGGACGAAGCGGACAAAGTATCGAGTACCGGGTGTAGAGAAGTCTCTCTCCATTTGTCATCGAGTGGTATCCCGGAGGATTCAGGAGGCAACAGGGGGTCCTCCACCAGGTAGTAGAGGTGCACAGACTCTGAGGTAACCACAGCTTTGGAGCATCCTTGGACATGCACACCGGTTAAAGTGGGTGAAGCATCTGATGCCGGGTGCAGGAAGTTCTCCTGTGTGGAGTCTGGATGGGCAGAAGTCTCTTCGGGCAGGAGAACTGGTGCACTACCCACGCACATTACCCGTTGGGGCTTCTCCGGGATACAGGGAGATGAAGCTTCAGTAGGGACTTCAAGGTTGGGGTCAGGAGGTCTCAGGGAGGACAGACCCTGGCGTGACGGCTTGCCTCTATGTCTAGCACGTCTGGACTGCCTCTTGAGGTTGGGAGAAGTATTCCGGAAAGCGTAGTCACCCTGTGAGGATTCTGGGTGGGCAGTAGTCTCATTGGGCTGGAGGACTATTGCGCTACCCACACACATTACCCGTCGGGGCTGCTCCGGGATATTGGGAAGTGAAGCTTCAGCAGGGGCTTCAGGGTTAGGGTCCTCGAAGACCATACGAAAGGCCACCAGGAAGGCCTGCAGGTCAAGGACGACAGGATCCCATGCTTCCCATAGGGGGGTGACCCATTTCAAGGCATCACCCGCTAGGTAGTCAATCATAAAGGCCACTTTAGCCCAATCGGAAGGAAAATAGAGAGGGTAGGCCTTAAAGTGTAGCATGCATTGCTCCACAAATGCACGACACTGTCTTGGATCCCCATAGTAACGTGGCGGATCCGCAGGAACGAGAGCTGATAGATCCATCTGGACGGTGCGTAATTCGCCTGGAACTCAGCTAAGGGAAAAAAAAAATATTTATTTATTTATTTTAATGCATGTATTCGCTGGAAAACTTCTCAGAGAGCGAAGGCCGTGGGGCTCAACGGGAACCATGGCCTGAGCATGCTGTTATGCACACGCCCGGGCTGAGCGGCGTGTGCGTGTGATTGTAGTGATTCCACTGGACCATGAACCGGAGAGTGCCTGGAGGGGCGTGACTAAGTATCTGGCCGATCCGACCAAGATGGCACGACGGCATACGACGCCAGTGCACCAGGGAGAAACCGGGCAGAGGGACCAGGTGCTACTCCAGGTCAAACTCCGGACACGGGGGTTGACCCACACAGGGATTACTGGATCAGGCTGGTTAGGCTGGCGCACAGACTGGAGGGTATAGGCAGGCACGACTGGTATGCAGGCAGGCGGGTAAAGGCAAGCGCAGCTAGAGTGCAGACAGGGAGGCACTAGCAGGTAGGAACACAGGCGGGATAGGACCCAGTACACACTGGGACTCAGGAACAATATAGGTAGAGGGGTACAGGCAAGCACAGCTAGAGTGCAGACAGGGAGGCACTAGCAGGTAGGAACACAGGCGGGATAGGACCCAGTACACACTGGGACTCAGGAACAGGCAGGTTAGGCTGGCACAGACTGGTGGATATAAGCAAACACGGCAGGTATGCAGATGGGTGGATACAGGCGAGTATGCAGGCAGGGAGGTACTGGCCGAAAGGACGGGCTGGAGCACAGAAAGGTTAAGACCCAGTACAGACTGGGTCACAGAACCGCAGATGCGGTAGACAACCACAGCAGAGAGGGAACGCCCGAAGCGGTGGGCAAGAACAGAGCAGGACAGGACTGCCGGAGCAGCGGGCAGAAGCAGGGCAGGACAGGACTGCCGGAGCAGCGGGCAGAAGCAGGGCAGGACAGGACTGCCGGAGCAGCGGGCAGAAGCAGGGCAGGACAGGACTGCCGGAGCAGCGGGCAGAAGCAGGGCAGGACAGGACTGCCGGAGCAGCGGGCAGAAGCAGGGCAGGACAGGACTGCCGGAGCAGCGGGCAGAAGCAGGGCAGGACAGGACTGCCGGAGCAGTGAGCAAGGAGTCAGAGCAGGCTAGAACCGCCGGAGCGGTAAGCAAAGGAGTCAGAGCAGACTAGAACCGCCGGAGCGGTGAGCAAAGGAGTCAGAGCAGGCTAGAACCGCCGGAGCGGTGAGCAAAGGAGTCAGAGCAGGCTAGAACCGCCGGAGCGGTGAGCAAAGGAGTCAGAGCAGGCTAGGATGAGTAGGGGGGACAGGGCTCTGTTCACACGGAACAGACAGGAAGGGAAAGGCAGAGCCAGATACCCACAGGGTACTTGCAGTGAAGTAGCGAGTGGACCACAAACTCACAAACGGGAGTACAGAGACAACAAGCAGGAGTTAGGTACGAGTTCAGACTCTGCAGAAAAAGGAAGGGAACGGACATAGAGGCAAAACAGGTAAAGGATAGGAGAGAGTTCAGACTGGAACTGAGTGTACGGAGGAGACCGACACTGCAGCGGGATACAGGAGCGGGTCTGGGAATACGGCCCCCAGAGAGGCAGGACGAACAGGCAAGGAGCGTGTTCAGACAGGACAGACAAGATACAGGAGCGGGTCTAGGTAATCAGCCCCTAGAAGGCGAGAGGAACAGGCTAGGAGCGTGTTCAGACAGGTCAGACAAGATACAGGAACAGGTCTAGGTAATCGGCCCCTAGAAGGCAGGAGGAACAGGCTAGGAGCGTGTTCAGACAGGTCAGACAAGATACAGGAACAGGTCTAGGTAATCGGCCCCTAGAAGGCAGGAGGAACAGGCTAGGAGCGTGTTCAGACAGGTCAGACAAGATACAGGAACAGGTCTAGGTAATCGGCCCCTAGAAGGCAGGAGGAACAGGCTAGGAGCGTGTTCAGACAGGCCTGGAAATACAGCCTCCAGGATAGGCAGACAAGAGAACACAGAACGGGACCTGGCACCTTCAGAGTGCAAGCACACACTGAATGAAACACTATGCTCAGGCAGGGATAGATGGGAGCAGCTGAGCTATATACCAGGTGACAGACAGCAATAGGCTGAGGACGCACAAGAGGTGTGACCCACAGCAGGCACAAAAAGCAGGAAGTGATCGGGCGCCGCCCTTAAGCAGCAGAAACAGACACAAACAGCATGGAGGGAAGCCAGAGAGACATTCTGGACAGGAGATCAAGTGCGCGCTCTTGCACAGTGGGAGATGGACCACTATGCAAGGACGCCGCCAGGTATGTTACAACCGGTCCCAAGAATGGAAAGACACACAGCCACTATTCACATCTGTTTATGATAAAAAAAAACAAAAAACGGCACTTACAGAATAATAATAAATCTGAAACCCTTAAACCAATGCATCATCTACCAAAAATTCAAGATGGAGTCCATCAAAACAGAAGTTCCCTTGATAGGAAAAGAATGTGATGGCAACCATCGACTTACAGGATGCATACTACCACGTCCCTATACATCCAACATACCGGAAATTTCTAAGATTTTCAGTGGTTCTAGGGGACCAGACGGTACATTTCCAATTTAACGTATTACCGTTCGGAACTTCCTCAGCACCACAAATTTTTACCAAAATTATGTCAGAGGTAGTGGTTTCCATCAGGAAGGAGAAAATCTGCAGAATTCCCTAACTCGACTACTTCCTACTAGTGGGTCCCTCGGTAGTATCACTCCAGGAAGATCTACAAAGAACGATTCAAATCCTGACCACCCTAGGATGGTTGATAAATCATCAATTTATACCTGGTCTTCTGCCACAGAAAAAACGTTCCTGGGTGTTCTATTGGACTCTGTCAGACAAACCTCCTTCTTACCAAAGGACAAGCAGATACTTTTGAGGTCCAAGATAACGAATCTGAAGACCCGAAACAAGGTATCCCTAAGATTTGCCATGTCAGCCCTCTGCTCCATGACAGCCTGCATCCAATCCATAGCTTGGGCTCAAGCTCACACCAGGGTGTTGCAAACCTATATTCTCGCACAGTGGGATGGATCCCCACACTCCCTTAACAGGATCCCTCATTATGTGAGGACATACCTGTCATGGTGGCTCCGCCCAAGAAACCTAAGAACAGGGGTTCCATGGACTCTGATAATAGTTATGGTAGACCCCAGCAAGACTGAATGGGAAGCTGTCGTCGCCCGGACCCCTCCCAAGGAGTCTGGACAGAAGAGACCAGCAGACAGTCCTCCAACTTCTGCGAATTAAAGGCAGTGGAGGAGGCACTCAAAATATTGGCTCCAATCATTGCGGGCAGACACGTAAAAGTCCATTCAGACAACATGACTACCGTAGCTCACCTTTCCCATCAAGGCAGCACAAGGCACGAGAATATAAAAGGTATCTCCGCAAGAATATTCTTCTGAGCAGAAAGACCTCTTCGCTCCTTATCAGGTCTGCACATAGAAGGCTCAGACAACATCCAGGCCGATTTTTCTGAGCAGAAGGAATATCCATCCGGGGGAATGGGAACTGAACTCGGACATTTTCCACATGCTGATCAGATGATGGGGTTGCCCGGAGGTGGACCTTTTTGCAAGATGCCGAAATACCAAGGCAGAAAAATACTTCTCCCTAGATCCAGATGACGTATGCTTGGGGGTAGTTGCATTCGCTCATCCGTGGCTTTTCCATCTAGCTTATGCCTTTCCCCCAATTCCATTGCTACTCAAGACCTTACAGAAAGTAAGGACCGAGGAGGTCAAGATAATCTTGATAGCTCCACTTTGGCCAAAAAGGAGCTGGTTCTGTTCACTAAACAGTCTAAGCATAGAGGGACCCCTCATTCTGCCAGCAATCAAAAACCTTTGCCATCATGGTCCAATACTCGATCCAGATCCAGAGAACCTCCATCTAGCAGCCTGGCTTCTGAGTTCACAATCCTGAAAGCCAAAGGACTTTCAGACCGAGTAATTCATACCCTATCGAGAAGTAGGAAACAAATAACAAACTCCATATACTGCAAGATATGGAAGACCTTCCTAACATGGTATAAACCAAATACGCCAGATCTTCGGCCTCCTGACATGACCCAGATCTTGGATTTCCTGCAAGAGAGGCTGGAAAAAGGCCTTAAACCCAGCATCCTCAAAGTACAAATCGCGGCGCTAAGTGCCTATTTGACCAAAGCCTGGCTGAACATCGATGGGTAAAAAGGTTCATGACAGCAGCTACCCATCTGCATCCCAGATTAATCAGCCACGCTCCCTCCTGGGATCTCAATATTATGCTTAAAGGTCTGACACTACCACCGTTTGAACTTTTGGCCTCAATAGAGCTGGATAAGTTAGCTTGGAAGACCAAGTTTTTTTAGTAGCGATTACCACGGCCAGGAGAGTGGGAGAAATCCAGGCTTTCTCAGTAAATGACCCGAATTTGTAAATTATGGAGGACAGAATTATTCTGCAACTGGACCCATCAGAGAAGAAGAATTCCATTCTTTGGACGTAAGGAGGGTTGTTTTTCACTACCTCCAAAAAACAGGGACCTGGAGGAAGCATCAGAACCTCTATATTCAGCCTTCTGGTCAAAACAAAGGAAACAAAGTCTCGAAGAGTACCATTGATAGTTAGATCAAGAAAGCAATTGTAAAATCATACCATATCCAAAATCTCTCACCTCCAGAAAAGCTGAAAGCACACTCTACTAGCGCCCTGTCCATCTCCTGGGCAGAGAAAGCTAACGCTTCCCTCGAGCAGATATGTAGAGCAGCTACCTGGTTATCGGTCCATACCTTCACCAAGCATTACAAACTTAGTTTAATGTCCATTAAAGACTTAGCCTTTGGGCGGAAAGGGCTTCAGGCTGTTGTCCATCCCTAACATTAGTCTTTGGTACTCCTCCTTTGGTGCTGTCGTGGGGGGTTATTGGAGAAAATTAGAATTAGACTTACTGGTAATTCGGTTTCTAATAACCCTCCACGACAGCACGGGTAATTCCCTCCCTGGCTTTGTTAGCCAAAAAATCATTTCATTTGAATAAGAATAAATATAATTTGAGGCATCCATACTTGTGTGGTCCTTTATAAAAACACTGGAGGGAGGATGAGGGAGGGGCTATTTGACCTCTTTGTGTTTCCTGTCCCTATTAGAGTGGGGTGACGTCCTCCTTTTGGTGCTGTCGTGGAGGGTTATTAGAAACTGAATAACCGGTAAGTCTAATTCTATTTTCTCTGCATTCAGACCTCTACCATGGACCATACAGGTATGTATAGATTTACTTTTCTATACCCTGTGTGCTCATAGTAGAGGTCTGATAACTCCAAAGTAGTGACAGATTCCCTTTTAAAATGTTGCAGTAATTTTTTATTTTTCAAGGAGATTTACAAAGCTTTTTTTTTTTAAGAGACCTGTTCAGTTTTAAAGTGACTTTTTGGGGGTCCTATATGTTGTAAACCCACAAAAGTGTAACCCTTCATTCTAGTCTCATTCCTCCTTGGTGATCTATGAATAAAAACAGAAGAATACATGATACAAGATAATGTCCCCTTTAACGGACTAGAGCATTTACAACCAAGTGTAAGGAAAGTACATTTTTCATAGCTGAAAAGTAAAATGCAGCCCACATTGCGGCTTGAGAAACGTTCTGCTTTACATGCACAGCTACATTTTACTGGTGATTTCCTCTATTGATGGCACAAGACTGGTATAGAAAGGCTACATTTCTGAACTGTGAGAACTGTTTTTTTTTTTTTTTTTGCTGTCTGAAAGTTGCAACCAGATCCTTAGCTAACTGGAGTATGACAAACACATGGAGGCTGAGTTTAAAAAAAAAGTTTGAAAAGTGGAAGTATCCACCTGTGACCAGCTGTGCGTCACATAAACCTCTGATCAGATGCAGATGTGTGGTAGAAAAGACTGACGTTTACTACTGCTTGTCAATTGAAAGGTCCAGGATTAACGCCTAGCTTTTCACAAGACCAAATTTATTATTTATGACTTGGACACCCTTCTTTTTAGCCTGTTAACTTTTAACAAACTTTAAGGTATTTAAAAAATGGTAAAAAATAAATGGTTATCCCATAGAGTTCACATTACTCCTTACTATAAGCTCAGAGTTGTACATAGCATAAAACCTAAACAATAGAAATCTTTGGCGTCATGTTGCACCTTCTGTATGACTACTTTCTATGCATTTTTTATATATATATATATATATATATATATATATATATATATATATATATATATATATATATGTGACACCCCAGGGGTCTGGTTGCCACAGTAACGTAATGTTATGTCTGAGAGCAGGTGGGAGGTCCTTTAGTCAGGGATCCTGTGCATGCCACACCTCCTGCCCAGTCTTGGGAGGGGAAGAACTTCCCCTATATAAACCTGGGGCTGAGGCAGGGTGAGTGAGTAGAAGAAGAGAAGAAGTAGAAACAGCATAGGAAGAAACAGCAGTTACAAGGAGTCAGGGGCTGGCAGCTGCAGAGTTCGCCCTGACTAAGAAGACTTTTTACCGGACCCGGAGTCCGAGGCTGTGGGGACTAATTCCTGCCCAGCAGCAGAATCCGTCAGGCAGGGGATTTCAGGTCCTCTGGCCCAGAAGCCCGAAGGCACGGTCACACGCGTGGGACCAGCACCGCCATCGTGGAGCGGAAGCCATTAGAAGGCCCCGAGTCACCGGCCATACGGGTGAGCACCACACGGTACACTCAGGGACGTGGGCTACTTACATCAGCTCCTAGCAAGGTAGCCAGAAGAGTACAGTCAGTTTGGGAGGCCTACAACTACGCCTGGCCAGGGGAGATCCCATCTGCTCAAGGACTGACCAGGCCCCATCCGCTAGCAAGTACTCCGGGAGGGTCTTTTGTTGTTACCAGTAAAGACCCTGAACTACACCGTACCGTCTCTGAGTGGTTCCTGCTACCCCCATCATCCACATCTGCTGCCCTGAGGCCATACCCCTCCCGTTGGGGGTTATACCATCTACGCTGCACAATCCCACCATCGGCCTCAGCGGTCTGCCCTGCAGCAGCAGCCCCCTGGCTGCACTCAACGGGTGGCGTAGTCATCAACCATTTACTACTAATGGACTGCCGTCTAGTTTGACTCCCTGGGCACGGACCGGGTCACCGCCACGAGACTACAACCCTCCACAGATCCGGCTCCGGGTAAGCTCCCGCATGCGCAGCGCAGCGCGACACAGGCCCAGGGGCGCGTCATATATATATATATATATATATATATATATATATATATATATATATATATATATATATATATATATATATATATATATATATATATATATATATATATATATATATGTATATAATATGTGTGTGTGTGTGTGTGTTGAGCGAGTATGTTCTGTCCGAGTATGCTCGGGCCGAGCTCCGAGTATTTATAGCTGCTCGGTGATGAGGTTAAATCGCTTCCGTGTGCATGATTTGCAACTATTTGACAGTTTTATTACATGTGAGGAATGTCTATTTCTTACACATTCCTCACATGTAATAAAGCTGTCAAACAGTTGCAAATCATGCACACGGGAGCGATTCAACCATATCACCGAGCAGCTATAAATACTCGGAGCTCGGCCCGAGCATACTCGGACAGAACATACTCGCTCAACCCTAGTTATTATGTAACTGTTAAATCATCAAAGAAAGCTGTCAAGTGTTAATAGAAAGGGTTAATAAAACATACTCTCTCAATATAAATATATATATATCTATCTCACACTTAAGGTGGTTGTCCGGACTTGTGGTGAAAGTCTGCAGTCACTCTGCGACTTCTGAATCCTTACCACGCATGCACCACGCGGTGTCTGGTTTCTTTGGTGATGTTGCCGAATGTGACTGGTCACTGACTGAAAGTATGTGACTTGCATACATGCGATCACCTGCTGACTAGACTGGCACAACCTCGCTCAATACAAGTGAACTGAGTGAGGCTGAGTGTCTAGTTGGAATTATTATTATTTATTATTATAGCGCCATTTATTCCATGGTGCTTTACATGTGAAAAGGGGTATAATACAAGAACAATTACAATAATCTTGAACACAACGTGACAGTGACTGGTACAGGAGGAGCGAGGACCCTGCCCGCGAGGGCTCACAATCTACAAGGGATGGGTGAGGATACAGTAGGTGAGGGTAGAGCTGGTCGTGCAGCGGTATGGTGGAGCGGTGGTTACTGCAGGTTGTAGGCTTGTCGGAAGAGGTGGGTCTTCAGGTTCCTTTTGAAGGTTTCCACGGTAGGCGAGAGTCTGATACGTTGGGGTAGAGAGTTCCAGAGTAGGGGGGAAGCACGGGAGAAATCTTGTATACGGTTGTGGGAGGAGGAGATAAGAGGGGAGTAGAGAAGGAGATCTTGTGAGTATCGGAGGTTGCGTGCGGGTATGTAACGGGAGACTAGGTCAGAGATATATGGAGGAGACAGGTTGTGAATGGCTTTGTATGTCATGGTTAGGGTTTTGAACTGGAGTCTCTGAGCAATGGGGAGCCAGTGAAGAGATTGACAGAGAGGAGAGGCCAGGGAATAGCGGGGGGACAGGTTGATTAGTCGAGCAGCAGAGTTTAGGATAGATTGGAGGGGTGCGAGAGTCTTAGAGGGGAGGCCACAGATCAGGAGGTTGCAGTAGTCAAGGTGGGAGATGATGAGGGTGTGCACTAGTGTTTTTACAGATTCATGGTTGAGGAATGTGCGGATCCGGGAGATATTTTTGAGTTTGAGTCGGCAGGAAGTGTAAAGGGCTTCGATATGTGGTTTTAAGGAGAGTTCAGAGTGCAGGGTTACCCCAAGGCAGTAAGCTTGAGGGACTGGGGAGAGTGGGCAGCCATTGACGTTGATAGATAGGTCAGTTGGGGGGGTTGAATGAGATGGCGGAAAGATGATGAATTCTGTTTTGTCCATGTTTCCATGTTATATTTTAGAAATCTGGCAGAGAAGGAGGATGAAATAGCAGACCGAAATTGTGGGATTTTGGTTAGTAAGGAGGTGATATCGGGTCCAGAGAGGTAGATCTGTGTGTCATAAGCATAGAGGTGATAATGAAAGCCATGAGATTCTATGAGCTGTCCCAGGCCTAAGGTGTAGATGGAGAAGAGCAGCGGTCCTAGAACTTAACCTTGGGGGACACCGACCGATAGGGGGCGAGATGAGGAGGTGGTGTGTGAGTGGGAGACACTGAATGTCCTGTCTGTTAGGTATGAGGAGATCCAGGATAGGGCCAAGTCTGTGATGCTGAGAGATGAGAGAGTCTGTAGTAAGAGGGAATGGTCCACTGTGTCAAAGGCAGATGACAGGTCTAGGAGGAGGAGGACAGAGTAGTGTCGCTTAGATTTTGCGATTAGTAGGTCGTTGGTGACTTTAGTCAGTGCAGTTTCAGTAGAATGGTGCGGTCGGATACCAGATTGTAGGCGGTCGAAGAGGGAGCAGGAGGAGAGGTGGGAGGACAGCTCAGAGTGGACATGTTGTTCCAGTAGTTTTGAGGCATAAGGGAGAAGTGCAATAGGGCGATAGCTAGACACAGAGGATGGGTCAAGGGAGGGCTTTTTGAGGATGGGTGTGATTGAGGCATGTTTAAAGCATGAGGGGAAGACACCAGTTGTTAGTGACAGGTTGAAGAGGTGGGCTAGGGTTGGGATGAAGATAGTGGTAAGGATTGGGATGAGGTGGGATTGGGTTAAGTTTACAGGTGGTGAGGTGTGATTTGGAGAGTAAAGAGGAAAGTTGATCTTTAGAAATGGTGGAGAAGGCGGTTTTGGAGGAAGAGGGTTGCGTAGGTGTGGGGAGGAGCTGTGGGGGGCTTTAGGCAAAAGCTTTGTCTGATGGTGTCAATCTTCTGCTTGAAGAATGAGGCAAAGTCTTCGGCTGAAATAAGAGGAGAGGGAGGAGGCACTGGGGGACGGAGGAGAGAATTGAAGGTGTTGAATAGTTGTTTGGGGTTGTTGGACAGGGAGGATATGAGAGATGCGAAGTATGTTTGTTTTGCTGCAGTGAGTGTGGACTTGAAGGTAGTGCGGGACTGTTTGAATGCGATGAAGTGCTCATTGGAGTGGGACCTTTTCAATCTACGCTCATCAACCCTGGAGGCCCGTCGCAGTTCTTTAGTTAGGCTGGTGTGCCAGGGTTGTCTGTTAATTGTGCGAGCCTTGGTATGTGTGAGGGGGGCGACCGAATCGAGAGCTGCAGCAGTTGTGGTGTTGTATAAAGTGGCAGCAACATCTGCATCATGTAAGGAACTAATGTCTGTAAGAGGGAGGAGGGATTCAGAGAGTGAGTGTAGATCAAGGTGTTTGAGATTTCTGCAAGGGTATGCAAGTTTGTGGAGTGGGGATTGTTGCCCTGGAGAGGAGAGAGAAGAGAATGTGAGTAGGTTGTGGTCAGAAAGAGGGAGAGGTGAGTTAGAGAGGTTAGATAGGGAACAGAGGCAGGTGAAGATGAGGTCCAGTGTGTGGCCGTCTTTGTGGGTGGGTGTGGAAGACCACCGAGTAAGACCGAAGGATGAAGTGAGGGATAGAAGCTAAGAGGCAGCTGAGAGGGAAGTGTCAATGGGGATGTTAGTCACCCATGAGGATAGTGGGGATGTCAACGGAGAGGAAATGAAGTAGCCAAGTGAAGTGGTCAAAGAAAGTGGTGGTTGATCCTGGGGAGCGGTAGATGACAGCCAGTTGGAGGTTGGAGGGGGAGTAGATACGCACGCAGTGCACTTCAAAAGAGGGGAGAGTAATTGAGGGCGGCAGTGGGATATGGGTGAAGGAGGAGTTATCTGAGAGGAGGAAACCTATTGCTCCACCGTGCTTGCCGGTGGGTCGGGGGGTATGGGAGAGGTGGAATCCGACATACGAAAGTGCAGCAAGAGAGACCGTGTCAGAGGGGGTGAGCCAGGTTTCAGTGATGCCGAGGAAGGAAAGCTTGTTAGTGATGAAGAGATCGTGAATGTAGGAAAGATTGTTGCAGACGGAGCTGGCGTTCCATAGAGCTCCTGTTAGGGGGACTGGGGAAGCAGGGGCTGGGCAGATGGGTATAAGGTTAGAAGGGTTACGAGAGTTTGGGATAGATCGTGGGTAGGAGGTGGAAATGATTGTAGGGATGTGGTGAGGAGGGCCGGGATGTGGAGAGATGTCGCCGGCAGTAAGGAGGAGCAGAGAAAGTGTTAGTAGGTGGGAGCAGGAGAGGGCATGAGGTAGATGTCTGTGTTTGGAAACAAAGGATTGTATGTTGAGGAATAGCTCTGATGAAGAGGTGAGATGGATGGGGAGAATGGAGGGAGAGATGAAGAGTTCCTTACTAGGTGTAGGGATTAGGGGTGGTTGTAAGAAGTGAAGGATTAAGGGGGTGAGAGTGAAAAGAAAGACAAACATTGCTTACTGTGACAAAGTATCCAGTTACCTTCAGTTCCCTTCAGGTTCAATTCTGGATTAATTCAAATTTCTCACACTTCAGCTAATGGCCACACTTAAGGTAATGGCCACAGACTAAAGTCTGACACAGACTCCTGACCCACAATATATTTGTGGAATGTGGCTGTAAATATGCAAATCTCAAACCTGACCACCTGATCTCTGCAGCGACCTCTGAGAATCCTGACCGCATGTGGCGCGTACACTGTGACGATTCAGAAGTCTACAGCCACGTAGAGTGACTGCGGACTTTAAACATAAGACTGTACAAACCCCCTTTAAGGGTATGTGCACACGTAAATTTCGGCATCATTTCTTCAGCTCTTAGCAGGAAAAACTCATCATAAAATGTGCATTGTTGAAGCATTTTTGGTGCAAATTTTCACCCACTCATTAGCATGCATGAACTATGCAGCAAAAAAACTGAATTAACTTGCTGCAGATTTAAATCTGCACGTCAAAAATAAGCAACGTGTGCATGAGACTTTAGGATTCTCATTCACCTTGCTGACATCAGGAGATACTTCCGGTTTTCTGACAAATCTGCACAGCAAAAATGCCACAAAAACGAGAACATGCAATGTGTGCACACAGTCTAATACTGCAAAGTTCAAAGGTATAATTAATGGTCAACACCTTTGTTTCATTCACAAGGCTGTATTCACACATCTGTTATTCTCTTCTGTATGTTGTCTGTTTTAAGAAAAATAGCACACTGGCCCATAGAGTTGCAGTGGAATCATTCACAAATCATTTTTTTAATGGTCTATTCAGGCAAACTTTGTGTATGCCCTATGAGGTTAATCCATGACCTCTGCATTCATGGGTCTTGCATGCTGAGGCCAGTAATTGGCTTCAGATATCACAACAGTACCCCACGTGACATCTGCAATCAATGTAAACACTTTACCGATGGGTACTTGGTGCTGGAACAGAGAACACATATAAGTATTATTTAATTGTTTTTAGTTGCAATGATAAAACAATGCTTTTTATTACCAAATGCATTTTTCTTCTACCAGTACGCACTTGGTTAGATGACCTGAAACATGTCCAAAAAAAGTGTTGCCTTGCCCAAATCTTCCACTGTTTTCCGTTTTTTTTTTTTATTTTGTTTCTCTACTGCGATGATATGCCCTTTTGTTCTCTTGGCACCCAGTATGCTAATTCCCAATTTGTGGTCCAAGAGAACATGGCAGAAGAGGTCTCTGGGAGATGTAATCCTCCTCCCCACGCCCTTCCCCTGTGACTCTCTGCTTGGTCACCACTTGGCTGTATCTGAAACTGGTCGAATAGCTGGATCTCCTTGTTCTTGAGAGACCACGCTGTGAGAAGACTTTCATCTATGAATGTAGGCAAATCATATTGAGAATAGGGTGATCAGATGCAGCTGAGCAATATTGAGCAGCATCATAGAGATGAGAGGATTGCATGCCCCTGAGGGAACTCCTCTGACCCACGTCCATGAACCACAGGAATTAGAATACTGGTCACCCAAAGCTAAAAAAAAGACAAATCTCTAATGGAAAAACAAAATTAAAATAAGAAACCAGCGGCAGATATAGGGGATCCCATGGATTTTGGCAAGATAAAGTCATTTTTTGGACTTGTGACAGATCGTTTTTAACTGCATTAAATGACTGAACTAAAAAATAGGATGACTTATGTAAAAAATATTGACACAGCTTTGGAGTCTGGTTTTTATTTTAGCATACTGTTTGTTTCTTGTGTGGATATTTTTATAGACTTCCAGACATCCATACTTTTAGTAGCAACTGGTATGGAAAAAGTGTATGGAAAAAGTTTGTGTGTGTATATATATATATATATATGTATGTATAGTACAGACCAAAAGTTTGGGGACACCTTCTCATTTAAAGATTTTTCTGTATTTTCATGACTTTGAAAATTGTACACTTCACACTGAAGGCATCAAAACTATGAATTAACACATGTGGAATTATATACTTAACAAAAAAGTGTGAAACAACTGAAAATATGTCTTATATTCTAGGTTCTTCAAAGTAGCCACCTTTTGCTTTGATGACTGCTTTGCACACTCTTGGCATTCTCTTGATGAGCTTCAAGAGGTAGTCACCGGAAATGGTTTTCACAGGTGTGCCCTGTCAGGTTTAATAAGTGGGATTTCTTGCCTTATAAATGGGGTTGGGACCATCAGTTGTGTTGTGCAGAAGTCTGGTGGATACACAGCTGCTAGTCCTACTGAATAGACTGTTAGCTGCTTTTTTTCTTGCCATAATACAAATTCTAAGTAAAGAAACACGAGTGGCCATCATTACTTTAAGAAATGAAGGTCAGTCCGAAAAATTGGGCCAACTTTGAATGTGTCCCCAAGTGCAGTTGCAAAAACAATCGAGCACTACAAAGAAACTGGCTCGCATGAGGACCGCCCATCAGTGTAGCAGTTATCTTTACTGCCTTTGACACTTAAATATATACAAATGCTTCTCACTAAATTAGAATATCATCAAAAAGTTAATTTCAGTACTTCAATACAAAAAGTGAAACTCATATTATATAGTCATTATAAACCGAGTGATCTATTTGTAGTGTTTATTTCTGTTGTGTTTTCATTGACTGTAAGCCATAATCAGCAGAGCAGAGTGAACATATAGGCAGGTAGTTTCTAACTACCTGTTTGTTCTGCCTGGCTTCGGTGCAGAGTGGTCATGGACCACCGCTGCCAGCAATTCTGCCCCTTCACTTGTCCTCACGACAACCGAGCGGCTCTTCCTCTTTCGGGCTGCTTTGTTGACTGGGTGTGATTGCTGACGTCATGATGGTTGACAGCTGGCTTCAGGCAGTGGCGAGAAAGCTGTCAGTCATCATGATATCGGCTGTAACTGCCCATTGACGAAGAAGAAGCTGCTTTATTGATGTGATGTCACCAGAAGCCACCAGGAGCATTCTGTGACCACTTAGACGGCAGAGTTCGGTGCCGGGCAGTGCAGGCTGGCAGTCTGTAAATACCTGCCTGTAAAGTTCTTGGGCCCATAAGAAAAAATAAAATAAAATAGTCCTGGATAATTCCATTTAAAGACACACAGAATGTGCTTTTTTTTTCCAGACCATTATTTTTTAACAAATAAAATACTTTATCAATTAATTTTAATTCTTAGTTACTGCTATTTTTTTTATTAACCCTTTTGCAATGATTTTTCCTTCAGTTACGATGTTATCTTTGCTGGTGGCCCAGAAGAACTACTTAGAAACTTTCAGCAATCAAACCATAAGGTTGTATTTGCTGCCGAGGGATTGATATGGCCTGATAAAAGATTAGCTGACAAGTACCCGGTGGTGCGCAGTGGAAAACGATATCTTAACTCTGGAGGCAAGTAATTTGAATATATTTCTGCATAAAATAGATGTAATGAATAGCTGGCCATTTTGGGAACCTAACAATGCATCTTAACAGGGGTTCCTCTTATCTAGTATGGTTGTCCTGGCTTTCTAACAATTGTGCTATACACAGATTACAATCAGTTTCTGCGCTATGAATGGATCACAAACCAACATGTACACCCAGATTTATTGTCATATTAGGAAATAGTTTTTTTTTTTTGAAGGGGTGTTCTACTTATTCTATTTATAAGTGGTGCACAAAGGATTGCATAATTGTAACACAACAAACTCTTAAGCTGTGTGCCCACTATGCATTTTTTAAGCGTTTCCACAGCGGCAATTCCACCGCGGAAACTCTTAAAAAACGCTTGATAGAAGGTCTGCAATGTTCCCCAATGATAATCCGCATGTGCTGTGCAGATTATCATTGCGGAAAAATCCGCAGCACTACCATTTATTTTGCTGAATCGCGGCGCATTGGACCGCATGACATCCGCATGACTACACGTGCACAAGCGGATATCATGCGGTTCAATGCGCGGATGGTACCCGGGTCTGGAGAAGAAGAGACTCCCCTCCAGACCTGGGTACCATAGTACCTGTAGTTAAAGAATTAAAATAAAAACAACCTTATACTCACCTTTCCGGCGTCCCCCGGTCTCCTCTGAGTGGCGCTGCTGTCTCCTTGGCTTCCAGCGGTGGTCTGCAAGGATCGTCCGTGACGTCATTTGACGGTCACGCGACCGGTGACGTCAGCGGTTAGGTGATGGTCGCGTGACCGTTACATGACTAAATGACGTCATAGAAGGTCCTTTTTAGAGCACCGGGAGCTGCTGAAGATACCGGACGATGCTGAGGAGACCGGGGGCCATCTGAAGGTGAGTATAATGTGCGTTTTTTTTTTTTTTTTTACTATTGATGCTGCATTTGCAGCATCGTAACTTGGTCACACTATATAAATCCATGCCGGTTGCATGGATTTATATAGTGTGACCAGGTTGTCGAGCACTTTTCAAAGTGATGCTAATATAGCTTGAAAAAGCGCTTGACAACCCGCATGAGAAATCGCATGTTAAAAACGCTTCACTTATGCTTCTACCTGGCAGAAAAAACGCATGTAAAATCCACATGCTTTTTTTCTGCCAGGGAGATGCAGAAACGCTCAGGAAAAATCCGGAGCATTTCTGCATCGTGGGCACATAGCCTTATACTACTAGCTTTCCCCTGGTCCAGAGTCTGGTCTGCTGCTGTTGTAGCTTGTGCTTCTACTGCAGTGGTAACGTCACTTTGACAATCCACATTACCCCTGTAGCCAACCACTAAGAACAGTGGCTCAGTCCATTGACATCAGCAGAGGCGCTGAGCTCCGTGATTGGCTGCAGCGGTGATGCAAACTCTTGATCGGACATCACCGCTGCAGTCAAAATACAGAGACTAAAACTGCATCAGATGGGCAAAGCTGGATTGGGGGAAAGTGAGCACTATCTGCATTTTGTTTTCCATATATACAAACCTTGGTGGGGGGGCACTATTCTTAAAGTGGAAAACACCTTTAAGCAACACACTAGTAGACATGCACACCCAGCTTTCCCAAGCTCTTGAACAGTTAACTACTTACACGCTGGCTACAAGGTAACATAACCAAGCCATTTTCTCTCCTGGAGGGAGAAACAAATTACATTTTTTATTTAATATACAAAACGAGTACAGTGCTTTAAAAATAAATAAATAAATGGTGAAATAATTAAGACATTCATTAAGGCAAAAACAGTATAAAATAAAAGAGATGAAAATATAGACTCTTCATACAAATTAGATTTGTGAACAATTCTGGCAGAGGAGACAGCCAGGGGAAATATAGACAGATCTGCAATACTTACATCCAACGAATAAAAAATGCCAGGACCAAAATACATTCACATTGTTTAAAAATATGTAAATTTTATTGAATAAAAGACAAAAACAAATTATTATAAAAATCCAACAACAGGTGTAATGATGCACAGAAAGGTGAGTAAGCAACAGAGATAGCCCAATAGTATATATATTCTAATTAATTCTGTAGGTATAAAGTGACATAGTGCTCAATAAATCTGATCATATAAATAATACATCAAATATATATAACATTCGTTGGATGTATTTATAGGTAATAATGCCCTTTAGGACACCTTATATACAACCCCTGGCAAAAATTATGGAATCACCAGACTCGGAGGATGTTCATTCAGTTGTTTAATGTTGTTGAAATAAAGCAGATCACAGACATGGCACAAAACTAAAGTAATTTCAAATGGCAACTTTAGGGCTTTAAGAAACACTAAAAGAAATCAAGAAAAAAAATGTGGTACTCAGTAAGGGTAATTTTTTTCAGACCAAGCAGATGGAAAAAAATATGGAATCACCCTGTAAATTTTCATTTCCAAAACTAACACCTGCATCAAATTAAATCTGCTCGTTAGTCTGCATCTAAAAAGGAGTGATCACACCTTGGAGAGCTGTTGCACCAAGTGAACTGACATGAATCATGGCTCCAACACAAGAGATGTCAATTGAAACAAATGAGAGGATTATCAAACTCTTAAAAGAAGGCAAATCATAACGCAGTGTTGCAAAAGATGTTGGTTATTTACAGTCAGCTATGTCTAAAATCTGGACCAAATAGAAACAACATGAGAATGTTGTTAAAGGCAAACATACTGGTAGACCAAGGAAGACATCAAAGCGTCAAGACCAGAAACTTAAAGCAATATGTCTCCAAAACAGGAAATGCACAAAAAAACAAATGAGGAATGAATGGGAGGAAACTGGAGTCAATGTCTGTGACCGAACTGTAAGAAACCGCCTAAAGGAGATGGGATTTACATACAGAAAAGCTAAACATAAGCCATCATTAACACCTAAACAGAAAAAAACAAGGTTACAATGGGCAAAGGGAAAGCCATCGTGGACTGTGGATGACTGGATGAAAGTCATATTCAGTGATGAATCGCGAATCTGCATTGAGCAAGGTAATGATGCTGGAACTTTTGTTTGGTGCCATTCCAATGAGATTTATAAAGATGACTGCATGAAGAGCACATGCAAATTTCCACAGTCATTGATGATATGGGGCTGCATGTCAGGTAAAGGCACTGGGGAGATGGCTGTCATTACATCTTCAATAAATGCCCAAGTTAAGTTTACATTGATATTTTGGACAGTTTTCTTATCCCATAAATTGAAAGGGTGTTTGGGCATGATGACATCATTTTTCAAGAGGATAATGCATCCTGTCATAGAGAAAAAACTGTGAAAACATTCCTTGAAAGAAGACAAATAAGGTCAATGTCATGGCTTGAAAATTGTCCTGATCTCAATCCAATTGAAAATCTTTGGTGAAAGTTGAAGAAAATGTTCCATGACAAGGCTCCAACCTTCAAAGCTAATCTGGCAACAGCAATCAGAGAAAGTTTGAGCCAGTTTGATGAAGAGTACTGTTTGTCACTCATTAAGTCCATGCCTCAGAGACTGCAAGCTGTTATTAAAGCCAGAGGTGGTGCAACAAAATACGAGTGATGTATTGGAGTGTTCTTTTGTTTGTGTGTTTTTCATGATTCCATAATTTTTTCCTCAGATTTCAGTGATTCCATATTTTTTTCCCTCTGTTTGGTCTGAAAAAATTATCCTTACCGAGTACCACATTTTTAATCTTGATTTCTTTTAGTGTTTCTTAAAGCCCTAAAGCTGCCATTTGAAATGACTTTAGTTTTAAGCCATGTCTGTGATCTGCTTTTTTTTCAACAACATTAAACAACTGAATGAACATCCTCCGAGCCCGGTGATTCCATAATTTTTGCCAGGGGTTGTATATGCTGCAAATGAATGACTCGTCCACAATTCAGGAAAATATTGCACTCCTGTGGGTTGCCAGCTACCAAAACTTTTACAATTTTACCTACAGATGCGGATATTCTCCCCAATCATAGATGTACCATGGATTCTATAAACCTAGAATTAGAATACAAAATACCTTAAAATATTGTTTTACCTTGTCTTGTATGCAGTACAGATAGAATGACTGTACCAGTGAAAATGTTGATACCTGTGCATTTAACACCACATGTTCCAGTGGATGCATACAGGGGTACATCTGCTGGTCCAAATGGTTATCCAACATTGAACGCTACCTGTTAATTACCCTGCATACATCCTCCATGTTCTCTTTAACAGATAACTTGCTTTAAATACCGGTTCACAGCAAGGGGGAACAGGCAGTGATCAAATACCTCTAGCCTTTGATCTCTATAACGCATAGCTCTACTTATGACAGACGTTTATGAGGGAGTACCCAAAGAAACAAGAATCCTCTTCTAGAGGGGGTCAGTTGTAGTTTGTGCTTCCTCTGCTAGATGAATGTTTGCGGAGCGCTTGTGAGTCTGTATGCAAGCTGACCTTTTTGGGGAAGGTTGTATTTGGCTCTGTGATGAATGGCTGCAGAGAGATCCCGCAGAATCCCACCGCCGCCACCACTTGTGACGAATCCACACCTCGCCACCTGCTTGACTTCACAATGACGTCAGACAGATCACGTGATACGGATCTGCCCTTTGCACCAACATGACATTATACACCGCCTCAGGGATGAGGACGGTCAGATTCTTACAGTTCTACACATATACCCCCTGTTCACACGGGTACAGGAATGCATCGGGAGTGATAAGATGTGGCCCACTCAGTCACTGCCGTTGCACCACACTTGCTCACACCCCCAACTGGCCTAGAGGTCCCTTCACTAGGTCCAGTGAAGCAGAACCTTGTCGGCCTGGTAGAGCCGCCACCAGTTTCTATTAGATATAAGTCCCCGGACCGTTAACGGCATTTATTACCCATCCCGGTAGCATGAGGATTAAACCGAACAACGGACATGTTGGTTTGTGGAACAAGATAAAAGAGCAGCCCAAAGTTAAATTCTATATTTAATCGCCGTAAGGGCACACTAGACCTTACACTATAGACATAAGGGTTATACATGCATACATACATAACGGTCAGAGATGCAAACACAATAGTAGTGGTACAAAAGATATAAGCATAACTTACGAGACAATTACCAGTCAATTGAAATGTCTGGCTTGTGGGGGAGGGACTCTCTCTTTGTTGCAGGACTTCTCCCACAGGATGTATCCTCACGACCTCCCAGGAAAAAGACAATGGAGCCAGGGCTGCTGGGCTCTTAACCCTTCTGGTTCACTCCCCCTCCTGCCTCCAAGCTGAACTTAAATCTCCACCCCTGGTCTCTCTCAGCTAAAAACTCCAAAAACTAAAATGGAATATACCTCCTTAATGGTATAAATCCTAGGGAGGCGGTTCTGGTGTCATCTGATCCAGCCGGGCCCCTGCTAATTATGGAGACCAAGACAAGTGTCCCTAGGGGCTCCCGAAAGACTCTGCCATGTATCTCCCCATCTGTGCTAGACAGGACTGGAAGCCAGGATGACATTCCCCCGGTTCGGGTGATTCCAAAAATTTATTTGATGTATCACTGGGATGTATCATATTCCCATAAATCTGTGTTGAATTTTAATTGTCTGACACAAAGGACCGCATGGCTTGGGGTCCACAGGGAGTCTTCCTGTGCAGCTCCACAGCTGCTGTTAGGTATTTGGTATTTGCCTCTCGGCCCCCTCCATTGCAGAAATGTCCGGTTTCAATTTTATATTTGTAGACCTCTCTAATCCCCCGCCAAACAGGGCACAATGATAGACATTTGATTTATGTTTTCAATATTCTTCACAGGCTCCATTGAGTTATATATATATATTTTTTTCATTTCCCAACAACTTGCTCAACCTTTAAACCTCTTTTGTGTTGTTTTAATCAAACGAACAACATGTGGCTATGAAATTTGTTTCCTTTTTGGAAAAATACATTAGAAATGATTGCAGCAAAATCAATGCTTTGCAACAATGTCTTTCATGACCAATTCCACGTTTAAAATTTGTCGACAAACTCCATGAAATTCCAGTCAATGCCTCGTTTCATAAATGGTCCAATGGCGATCTTCTAAAATGTCATGTTTCATTACATTTCATCAGTTCTTGTGGTCAAAGGATGTGTTGGGACAAGGTTGATTTTATAAATAAACTTTTTCACCTTGCTTAAAACTGAAGAATCGTTCATAAACCTGTATATTACTTATGACTGCTGGAAACAAAACTTTTCACATACTGACTTCACAAACATTCACATAGAAGTGGAAGCCTATACTACAAGTGCTCCACCCTCCAGAAAACACTTCGTTCTTTTTGCATGCCTCCTCAAATTTATGGATTTTATTTCATCAGATTACATTGTTAATCTTGGCTTTTTATATGTTTACAATAGAACAACTTTTGTTTGTTCAAATGCAATTGAGCTTGTATTTCCAGACAAAAGGTTAGTGTTTGTTGGTTTTTGGTGAGCTTTTATACATTGTAATGTTTTGAGCTATGGTTTTGTTTTCCTTAGCTTCTCTCATGCGCATTATGTTCGAAGGTCCATAAGGTGCCATGTACCGACAGAAGAACAGGATCTTCATTACAATACTTGGCTAACATATCGCTTACACTTTGTTTGTTCTTATAATTAGTGGAAGAATGATACTGTACTTATAGATTACCAAGTTCCCCTTTAATTACCACCTTTTGTTGGGCCGGAAGAGCTAAGCTAGGCTTGGATCTCTGTCAAGTCTAAATAAAAGCCTGGTTCCATGGACATGCACAGTGATCCATGCATAAGTGCACAGTCTGCACGGGAAAAGGTCAGAGCAGACTGAGACAGAGATTTTCATGGCTGCCTGACTCTGTTTATCAGGCTCCATCTGACTATTAGGTGGAGTTTCTCACATATTAACCCTTTTATTCCGTAAAGCACATATATTAGTTACTTGGATTTTGCATGAATAAATGATGCAATTTTCATTTCCCAATAGTATGACTATATTGCAATAAGTTGAATTGTTCTATTTATAAAATATAATGAAATAAATAATTGAATGATATATTGAATGATATATTTAAATATGGGTGAAAAAGACCGACAGACCTATATCAGGTTATCACACAAGTCCTAAATGTAGATAAAGTGAACTAAATGAAACCACAGAGTCCAAGATATTGAGGAAAATGATCCAAAATCACATCTTTTGAGTTGGAAAAGTATGTTATCCTTTGCTTTCAGTATCTGGTCTGAAACCCTTGTGCAGCAATAACTGCATCATCTGTTCTGTTGGTGAGGTTTTCTTCCATGAGTTGCTCGCTTCATGCTTTTACACAACATTTCTATAGAATTAAGGTCAGGACTTGGCCATTGCAAAAAAAATATTTTATTATTCTTTTAACAATTCTTTTTAGAATGATTTTTGTGGCTTGGTTAGTTGTCTTGTTGCATGACCCACATTCAGATTATTTTAGAGATGTTTTTTTGTAGCCTTTTCCAGTCTGAAACTGCTCTTCTGAGATCCTCAGAAGTCTCCTTCCTTGAGCTATGATACACTTCGACAAACATGTTGGGAAGATCAGACTTTCATAAATAACTGTTTTCTATAGATAACGGGTCACACACAGACTACCTGATTGTCATATCATTAATTAAAAAACCCAGACTCTAATTTCACCTTCAAATTATCTGTTAATCATAAGGGTTCACATACTTTTTCCACTTAGTCATGTGATATTGGATCACTTTATTCATTTAAAAAAAACAAAGTCCAATATTTTTGAAGCCCTTCTTTTGATTCGGTTTTTTTTTAAATACTTTTAGGACTTTGGTGAAAGTTTGAAGTTTTAGGCTTTGTTCACACACGCTGGGCTTTTCAGCGTATTTTGCTTCAGATTTTTATGCAAATTTTCAGCTGTGTTTTGCAGTGCAAGCAAAGTGTGTGTGAAACCAGAATTCTTGTTTGTTTGTTTTTTGCTGCGTATTTTGTGCCTTGGTTGGGTTTTTGGAAAATAGAGAATGTCACTTCTTTCAGCGTTTTTTTCACCCATAGGAAATGAGTGGTGAAAAAAACGCACCAAAAAACGCAGGTAAATTTTAAATTATTTTTTTTTTAAGCATTTTTGATGGCGAAATAGAATGGGGTTCTTTTTTTTCACAGTACTTCATGGACATGCATAAATAGAGACCAAAGGACAGTGAAAAAAAGCATAAAAAAATGCAGCAAAACCTGCTTTTTTGATGCAGCTGATTTCCTGCCAGACATCCGTTTTGCTGCAGATTTCTGACGTAAAAAAAACCACAACATGTGGGAACATAGCTTTAGGGCAAATTAACGCAGAAATATGGGAAATTTGAAAGGTTTCACAAACTTTCAGGCACCACTTTAGTTTTTATACGCACATTTTGCAGGCATGTTCCGACACATGCTGGATTTACTGCACTCTATTGAGATTTTAGGGCAGAAGATCTTCAGAGTTTTTACAGAAGACTGATGAGAATTGAGCACTGTCATTCTCACACTGCGGGCATTTTCTGTGAAACTTGTTCATCAAGTTTAGCAGGAAGTAAAACCATTTACAAGCAAGCCCAATTTTTTGAAAAGTTTTCTGCACTCCCATAAGAATAAAGGGAGCGACAGTGCGCATGATTGATCATAGCTTTATTTACCCAGAGTTCTTCAGTTGGACCCCAGCGATCAGGATGTTATCCCCTGTCCCAAGGATAGGGAATAACTTCCAAACTTGAGAATACCCTTTAAGCGTGCAGGGAAGTTTACATAGAAATCAGTAGCAAGATCAATAGGTTTTGAAGCGGATTTGACTCTGCTCTGCCTTTTAGGGCTCACACTTACCTACGTTTATAAAATCGGTCCGATGTTCCTAAAAAGTCAGACTAGTGTCATGCGAGTCGAACGCAATTTTTATCAAAAAGCATCAGTATGATATCCGTATGGAATACGTTTTTAACATTTGCTTTTACATACAGTAATTATTTGTCATTTAAAGATGGCTTTCTAAGTAAAGAACACATATATAGTTAGAAATCTGTGAGTGAGATATATAATAAGTGCTTTGCATGTGTAGTTTACTGTACATGTATTTAATAAATACTTGAATTTAAAGAAAAAAATGGTGTGGGCTCCCCCATAATATTGTTAACGAGCTGAGGGAAAGCCAACAGCTGAGGACTGATGTTTATAGTGTGGGAAGGGGCTTATAAACATGGATCTTCCCAGGCTATTAATATCAGCTTACAGCTGTGTTCTTGGCTTTTACTGGTTATTAATAAAGATGGACACCACAAAAAAAAATGACATGGGGGTCCGCCCTATTTTTAATAACCAGCAAAGGCTAGGCAGACAGCTGTGGGCTAACTTTAATAGACTAGGAAGGGGCCAAGGATATTGGCCCCCTCCCAGACTAAGAACATCAGCCCTCAGCCGCCCCAGAAATGGTGCATCCATAAGATGCGCCAATTCTGGTGCTCAGTCTTCGCTCTTCACACTTGTTCTGGTGCGGTGGCAAATGGTTTAATAGTTGTGGGATTGATGTCAGCTGTTTTATGGCTGCTGACATTAAGCCCAGGGTTAGTTACTAACCCTATAGTCAAATTTAATAAACACAGAGTAAAGTCCTTTATTTGAAATAGACACCCCCCCCCTTTTTACCATTTATTATTGAAAAGTGCAAAATAATAGAACACCATATTCCTCACCAGTCCAGCAATAATCCATTTGTTTCCACGATAAGTCCAACTCTCCTACATCTAGATGACTTGCTGAAAGGTGGCATGATGCGACCATTTAGCCTGGCATCCAGAAGAGACATTGAGCTATGCGTGATAGCGCAGCATCAGTGCATCGTGTTGACGTGAGTAGGGTGAGTGGAGTTCATAGGCGATGAACTCCATTCACCTCACTGATATCAGCGCTAGTGGAGGCGGAGGGTAGATGTTCTTAGTCTGGGAGAGGTCCAATATCCATGGGCTCTTCCTAGCCTATTAATATCAGCCCATAGCTCTCTGCCTAGCTTTTGATGGTTATTAAAAATAGGGGGACCCCACACTTTTAAATAACCAGTAAAGGGTAAGTACACAGCTGTGAGCAGATATTAATAGCCTAGGAAAATCCATGCTTATTACCCCCTTCCCACACTATAAACATGAGCCCCGAGGTGACTGCTTTCCCTCAGCTGGTTAAGAATATGGGGACCCTACACCATTTTTTTTCCTTTTATTCTATCTATATCTAGTCTATTCTGATGGTTCACACTTTGATCTTACTGTACTCTGCTGATGAAATATTGGGTTTCCTATGAGATGGGGCATAAAAATTGCACGACATACGCATGGTCTGTTTGCTGTGTATTTTTTTTTTCTCGCACCCATTGACTTGCATTGGTCAGTCGCCTCTGATCTACATGGCCACTTGCAGCATGCTGCGATTTTTTTTTTTTTCTCTCCGTCCAATCTGAGCTGAGAAAAAAAATCACAAGTCTTTATTAATTTAGAATACAGGTTTTTTTGGACTATATTTGTTTTTACAAATGAACTTAATAAAATACAACTATGAATTTATGGAATGGAGTTATCTTTACAATATTTGATGGCAATGATGTGTTGTTTGAATTTCAGGATTTATTGGATATTTATCAAATGTACAGCAAATAGTTCAGCAATGGACATTACAAGATAATGACGATGATCAACTTTTTTATACTAAAGTTTACATAGACCAGCTACAAAGGGTAAGCAACCAAATGCACTGGTACTTCTATGTTTGTTTTGTTGAATGACTTCTAATGCTGTGTTTTCTGTCTTTTGTAGAAATGAGCATAAAAATGTTGTGTTTGGCTCCTTGGAATGTTAAAAAATAGAAAGAAGGAAACCTACTCAGACACACAGGCCTCGATTGATCAAAGTGATTACACCAGAATTCTGTCCTTAAATGTTTTGAAAGGTCGCAAAATTTTTGCGCAGCGTAGAGTTGTGCAAAAATATTGCAAGTTTTGTCGTTTTCATGTCAGCTTTCCAACGGTAAGGAGGGATTGAAATAAGGAACGTGGCTCTACAGCTTTTCTAACTCCTTACTAGTGTTGAGCGAGTATGTTCTATTAACCATTTCGCTGAGTATGCTCAGGCCGAGCTTCGAGTATTTACAGCTGCTCGGTGATATGGTTGAATCGCTCCCGTGTGCATGATTTGCAACTGTTTGACAGCTTTATTACATGTGAGGAATGTCTATTTCTTACACATTCCTCACATGTAATAAAGCTGTCAAACAGTTGCAAATCATGCACACGGGAGCGATTCAACCATATCACCGAGCAGCTGTAAATACTCGAAACAGAACATACTATTCCTTACACAAGAAATCTTACCCCAGTCACTGGAAGGAGTAAGATTTGTAACAAAGTGCAGAACTCTTGTCAGATGCACCTGATTCATTATAAGGCATGCCTCTTTTAATGAGACAGGAGAGTTTCACTCCAACACACCCCCTTGAAAATTGCTGGTCTTGATAAATTGGCACCTTAGTTTTTGGTGTAATCATGGAGAGTACCCCCCTCAAGCTCCAGTGATTGATAAGCTGCTGTGTATACACATATACACAGCAGCACTGTTGAGAAGAGCAGGAGGAACCATCTTCTTAGGAATATGACACTGGACTAAACCAAATGTCAGGTGTATTTTTTCAGTGCTCACAATTCTCCTTCAGTCTGAGAATTGTTGAGGGTCATTGTAGCTGAACTCAAAGCAATCATTTTTCTCTATTCTGTGGATAGGTGATTAAGTGTTGTGTATGAGACTATCCCTTTTTAAGGGTTATTCTCTACATGTCTTCAGCAGTACACGGTATCAAAGGATCTTTCATTTCCTTGTTGCTGTTTTCTCTTTGGGTGACAGTGTTGTCTCAGTAGCTTTTTCCTACTGTGGAGCTGCTTCTTGCTAATTTGACACATTAACTTTTCTATCAGTGCTTGTTCTGAAATGTACACTGCTGCCACTATATTTGCATATAGAGATGACAGTACGTTTGTACAAATGTGTGGCTTAAGTGAATAGGAAAATTGCTGATGGTGGGTGCCGGGGGATTTTGATTTTGCAGAACTAATAACAGCAGCTTAATTTGAAAGGTAGACCCGGATGGAGCAGTGAGCAGCTAATTGCTGTATAGAATTCAATGTGCTTCAGAATTGTGACGGTATCTCAGAAGTTAACTTCTTCTCTGGAGGGTAACTGCTGTGCATACTGCTGGTGGTAGCTGTCCTTGGAAAGTGGCTATACACTATGTAAGATAAAAGCACTTAAAGCAGGAGAAAACAAGCAGATATATAATTCTATTTTACATCAGTATTTATAGGCCAAAATCAGGGGTGGAACAATCAGAGGAAAAGTAAATTAGAAACGTGCACAGATTCCGCCTTTTTCATCCACGCCTGGTTTTGGCTTACAAATAGTGATAGAAAATACTGAATGTGAACATGGCCTTAAGCAACGCAAATACAAACATGCTCATTTTCATGCTGTCATACAAATTATACCAATTTTATAATCTGAAAATACTCTTTTTTTTGTTTTGTTTTTTTTAAAGTACATAAATGAAGAACTTATAACAATATATTTAGGCAGAATGTATCCGGAGAGAAAATTTTGAAGTCCGTTCTGTTTGCAGCTGCATCGTCTTTATTTGCTCCAAATTTATCAACATATCACACAATGTTTGATAAATTAGGCACATATTTAGATGTCCTTCAGACATTTAGACCAGAATAAATAAAGACTGGTAGAAATGCAGTAGCAAGTGCAGAAAGAGTTAACATGCATCACAAAGGGCCACATTTTTTAAAATCTTGTAATTAATGACTAGTTTTGCTATGTACAGTAGTGTACATTATCCTCCTTCCACGGTTTCAATAAATTTCTTACATTGAACCAAGTTGTAATTGGAGTGGTTTTCTTTTCATGGCACTTCCCCAAAGTCTTCACAAGTCCCCAGACATAAACAGCCCTCCATCGCCCCCTTTGTGCTCCGGCCAGAGTACCATTGGGAAGTCCATCTGCTGTTTAAATTATGTTAAATTTGACACCAATTTCTTTTCATGTAAAAGTGAGTGAGAAGTCAGGAATAAGTCTGTGTTTTTTTTTCTGTCTGAATTGAACAGGATGAAGGAGAATTAACTAAACTATGTAATAAAATGAGCTGTCTTTTTCTATAACTGTTGCCAACTCATGACTCGCATTTCTACCTTGTGGCTCACCATGTGGTATTTTCACCTGTATTGTAAGATGCTTTATAGCATTTTTTATGCGGTAACAGTATGCAGTATCCCTTTTTTTCACCTATTGATAGGATTGATAAATGGTAATCTTAACGAGCCTGCTATTTCATAGAACAGGTAAACCCTAGTGATAAGCGAGCGTGTTCTATTAACCCCTTCAGCGATCACGCTCGGGTGCTCGCCGAGTATTTTGGCGTCCTCGGCATTTCTTTTAATGTCGCCACGGCTGTATGACAGCTGTCACACAGGCAGAGATGCCGAGCACGCCAAAATACTCGGCAAGCACCAGAGCGTGCTCGCTGAAGGGGTTAATAGAACACGCTCGCTCATCACTAGTAAACCCCAAATAATTGTCATGACTAACTTTAAAATGGACATTCTTATTTGACTTTTGGTTTAGTTTATTTGCAGATTGATCATTTAAGCATATAAATGTATCAGATCAGTGTTATATTGAGCAAATGTAGACATAGTATCCTTTTTTTTTTTTAATCCTGACATGTTGATTTAAACACTGTCAAGCCTCCGGTTGCTCCATTCTATTCTGAAACTTATTTGTTTTTCTCCCAGTCTTGGCAAATGCCTTTGTTCCACTAACAATTCCAAGCGAATAACACTTTTGAAACAGTAACAATGTAGCACAGTGAAATGGAAAATATCAGAAAAAAAAACCTCTGACTCTTCGAAGAGCCTATTGTTACTCTCCTTTTTTATTTATTTATTTTCTTTTAACAGGAACGCATAAATATCACCTTGGACCACAAGTCTCGAATTTTCCAAAATCTAAATGGAGCGGTTGGTAAGGCAAAAAATTTTTGTTTCATTTCAGTAAATGGTAATTGCTGGTTTATTGTGGATACGATGCATTTGTCAGGAAAACACTATATGGATTGAATCAAGAAGAATGGTGAAGTTATACATTCAAATAATGGTGTGGTCACATTGTCGAGAGTGTTCCTGTGGGAATAGAGTATGCTGCTGATTTTAGAATCTACATCAAGATCTGTTCTAACCTGCATGAATCTACATGGGAATTTATTGCTTAGGTGGACGGTCTGGCCATCAATGAGTTTAGTGGGAAGTGGTTTTTATAAAATTAAGTTTTGTCCCCAAGAAAATTTTTTACTCAAACTTTATTTTTTTAACAATTGTTATTATTAGATTATTGAATATTTTAAAGAGATGAAAATGGACATATAATGTAATTACAGATTAATCGCATCAAGGTAAACTGCCTAGTCCCGAAAGTACAGCTTGTTTCTGTACAAATATGATATCGTTGGGGATATTAAGAAAAGAGCCCAAGGGTGTGCAGTGTCCTTATAATGAAGAAAAATGCTGGAAGACCCATATTTCACTTTTGTGCAAAAACTTGTTAAATGTATTGTATTGTCTTGATGCATTGCAGATGGCCAGATGTGTATATGTGTGTGTATGTATATGTATATGTATATATATATATATATATATATAATAATATATAATGGTAAATTAAAAGGAATCTGTTACCAAGTCTTTGCTCCCCCATTTCAGAGCAGTATGATATTGAGGGCAGAGACCCTAATTCTAGGATGTATGACATAATGAGCTGCTTAGTGTCATTTTGATAGTAACAGTTTTCTCTACTGCAGTTCTCTGAATGCTGAGTTTTGTATAACCCTGTCCACACCACTGATTGGCAGCTTTTTGTGTACACTGTGCATAGGCAGAAATCAGCCAGTCAGTGGTGAGGTTGGGGTTAATAATGCTTGACCACTTGACAGCAGGCCTACTAATCTTCTAATGGTCTCCTGCTGATAAAACTTTTTATCAAAACTACACCAAGCAGACCAGTAAGTAACATATTGCGGGAATCTTGATCTCTGCCCCTACGTTATGCCGTTCTCAGATTAAGTGGCAAAAAAATGATTTTTTTTTTTTAAGAGTAAAATTCTTTAATATTTGATTTATATTCCCGAAATGTCAGCAACACTCTGCTGCTGTGTACGTCTATATATGACTTCATACAGTAATACTGAATATTCCACTTTTCCCTTTTTGACAGATGAAGTTGTTTTACATTTTGATAATGGGCGAGCACGAGCACAGAACACTCAGTATGAAACTTTCCCCATTCTAGTACATGGAAATGGCCCAACAAAGGTAAGATCATGATGTTCAATACTGTACTTGGAATGCAAATGCAGTTTTTCCGTGGCATCATAACATTTCCATCCTAAAGAAACTATCGCTATTCTCATAACATGGAATATAGTTAATTAGTTCTAGTATGTGTGCTGAAATTCACTTTTATTTGAAAAATTAACTCAGCTAGTGACTGTGAAGACTCCAGAACTGGTTTACATTTTTAAATCTATATATTGTATTCTAGAAAAACTGAATAACTTTACACAATTGCACTCATTAGATGGTCCACCCCTAAAATGCTTGTCAGAGGGACAGAACAAGCAACACTTATTGACCTTTCTTAGCTGTAGAGCAATGGCTGATGTTCCTGGTGGAGGAGGTAGAGGCAAGCTTTTCTTTTTTAAACTTTGACGTATAAGGAATCCATTCAGATGCAACTGTGCATTATAGCCCAGAATGATTATCCTGCCCCGCTGCCTGGTCTGCTTTAAAGAGGTTGTCCAAGACTAACATATTGACAAACTGTCAATCACTTCATGGGGGTCCAATACCTGGTTCCCCCATCGATCCGCTTTTATCTGCTATGATGGCATCCTGATGTAAACAGTGTACTGGGCTGGAGTAGCTCAGCTACGTACACTGGAGCAGTCAATAAAATTTGTATAGAATCCTGTCCTTCCAGTTCGGTACATTGTTTACATCTGGCCACCATCAAAGAAAATAACAGCTGATTAGTCGGAATGCCGGGCGTTGGACCCCCACTAGAGATGAATGGATCCCTTCGTGCAACAACGGTCCAGGTCAGTGTTTTCTGGCCATGGTCAAGAGGTTCACAAACTTCATGAGCTTCTGAGTTCCTCACACAACCTTTGATTCTCCAGCCCAGTGTGATGACATATGTGCGGCTCATGGCTAATCTGAGGAAATTCAAGCAACTCTTGTCCACACCAGGGAACTGACCTGGATGGTTGACTAGGGTTACGCAAAGCCATCAGCTCATCTCTAAACCCTATCACTCTGATGTTGATGACCTGTCCTGAGGATAAGTCATTGATAGTTAGCTCTGGACAGCTTTTTTTAATGAGCACTGCTATATTTATGTACTAGAAGAGATGTTTTGGGATAGACTACCTCTTTCATATTGCTGTGTGTGTCAACGTCCATATCGAAACTTGTATATCAAATGTAAAATATTTTGTAACCATTTTACTGCCCTCATTGAACTCGCTCAGTCTTCATTTATTTGGGTTGAAAAATTTACTGGCTTTAGAACATTTCCTAAATCACTGTGGCATAGATGCAAAGCTTCTGCTTTATTTTATGATCCTTTTTAACCTTTCCATCAAAATGAACCAGGACA
The DNA here is from genome assembly GCF_046119375.1 of Phyllobates terribilis. Classification (NCBI taxonomy): domain Eukaryota; kingdom Metazoa; phylum Chordata; class Amphibia; order Anura; family Dendrobatidae; genus Phyllobates; species Phyllobates terribilis. The sequence continues at coordinate 232,669,821 of NW_027362763.1, forward strand.
TAAGTCCTGGACCACAAGCTCCATCTCTGCCTGCCAAACGTGGAGAACAGATTTAGAAATCAAGTAGACTGGCAAGAGGGAAAAAGTTTAAAATAAAATGAACATCTTCGAGTTGGATCTTCAGAAGGAAATATTCCAGCAGGTGACAATTTTTTTGAGGTGGCGTGTAGCGGTGGAATACATCACTTTCCCAGGGCCTTTTATTCATATTTTTTTTGTCTCTGAAACGTTTCCAGGAAACAGGAATATTAGCATAATAATGTTTGTTTGGCATTGGAAGTTAGTGATTTGTGCTGTTTCTTCAGCCGCTGTCTGAAATAAAATCCCTAAATGTAAAGTCTGAGAACACATTGAACCACGATGTACCTTGTTCTTGTGCAAATGAAAGACCAGGAACAGTGAGATGTATTTTTAATTTGGAAACACTGTGTCATAGATACCTTCTTTCTCGGAGTGACTCACCAGTTATTTTAGGATTGGTTTTCAGTCTCGGCTTCTAAGTGATGTTATGCGCACCGAAGAAGCCTGTGACTTCACATAAGTTATTTCTCTGACCTCTGACGCTGGAGTCTGTGCTGTTCGGGCACTATTGGTACTTGTTGAGTTAAACGTCTGCTCATATACCTTTCAATTCCCCCATGAGTTGGTTAAGTCGAATAACACCGAAAGAAATAAACTCTATGAAAGGAGGAAAATTGTCTTACAAGAGATCGGCCAGACTGTCACAGACTGATGTCATCTGGAAAGCATTTGCTGCTTTTCCTGCTTACATTAGTTTGCGGTTTTGGTCTCATCATCTGATTTAGTATTTTAATAGTCCCTGTGCATAAGGTAATAAGGCGTTATAATCGTATTGAAGGCAATACCTTTAAGTTGTTTTGTTAATGGACTACATTTATTTGACTTTGCTGTTTTCATTGAAGTTATGCTGCAGTAGGTGTCCTAATTATATCATCTGGGGGAAGAGAAATTATGCATTAAAATGTTTCATAGTATAATGTGAGTTAAAATTACAAAGTGTAATGGAATAATCATAAAAGAAGCCTAAAACAAAAGATTTAAGGGACTGTTCAGGCATATAAATTCACTTCAAGTGGCATGTAATAAAAAGTAATACTGACCTCCTGCTGCTCCCTTTCCAACATGTCTCGGGTCCCCCGCTTCCAGTCTCGGTTCCCCCGCCGCCAATCTCTGTTCCCCGTTGCCAGTCTGGGTTCCCCGTTTATATCAAACCTCATGCGATTTTTGTTTCATGGATATCATAATTTTATATGTTTATCAGTGTTTGTTTTCAAGATCACGCATCCTGCTTATTGTTTCCTTATTGAACTCCTTTTCCTTCATTTAGTTTTCTGTTTTATCCATTCGATGGCCCTTAGGTTATGTTTTATTTATGCCTCGTGTGAATTTGGGCCTGGTATCAATGACACTGGTGTGTTATGTGCGCAGAAATGGTATTTAGCTTTAACAATACCGGAAAACAATTATGGTTTCACTTTTTTTCAAGAAAGAATTAAAGAGATTGTCCATTACTTTAACACTGATGGCTTATCGTTAGGATAGGTCATCAATGTCTGATCGGTGCGGGTGCAACACCTTGCACCCTCGCTGTTCAGAGGTTATCGGTGTCGGCAGTAAACGGAACTGGCCATTTACGTTGCTGCACAGCGCAGCTCTGTCTACTGTATAATGGCCGGGTACAATACATGAACTCCCTATTGATTTGAATAGGGGAACGGATGTGCATTATCTGGTTTCTGCAACTATACAGTAGATGGAGCTGTGCTGGGCAGCAATGTAAATGGCCAGTTCCAGACGTTACCGACAGAACAGCTGATTGGCGGAGGTGCCGGGTGTCGCACTCTCACTGATCAGATATCTATGACCTATCCCAAGGATAGGCCATCACTGTTTAATAAGTGGACGAACTCTTTAGTTCTTTCTTTAACCATAGCGGGAAAAAAATTATGGTAAACTCTGAGGGCACACTGATGAAAACCGCTGATGGCACCAATGCCGATTTTTCACGTGCATATTTAAGCATAGCCGTATGAAGAATGCCTAAGAGTGATTTATTTTTATTATATAATTTGTATGGTGAAGTCCCTGCATCTTAACAGTGATGGTTCTATATAGGTGGCACACTAAGCTAGAATTTCATAGAATCTACTTAGAGCAGTGCTCCATTGCTGCCATGGCAGCGAATCATCTCTGGTTCATCGACTGTATCTTGTGCTGCATTAACACATCCGTTTGGCACATCCGAGTACTGTTCGATATTTTATTTTTTTTCCCAAACATTACACGAGCCCACACATTTGAATGGATTTTTTTTTTCACACAGCCATTAAAATTATGGATTTGAGATTGGGATCCGCGAGACTGAGCAGATCTTATTTTGATCCTATTTGCGGCTCAGCCAAGTCTATGGATGAGACATGGATGCAAATCAGAAGGTTTCCGATATGCAGCCTTGTCTCAAGGATCTGTTGCTTAGTGATATATATAGATATAGATATATATATATATATATATATATATATATATATATATATATATATATATATATATATACAGTGGTGTTCAAAAGTCCTGCATAGGCGTGAAGAAAACTATATATTTCATACTTCTGCATCTCTACAGTGAAACTGGTGGAACAAATATGTTTTTTTAATTTCTCATTGTATGCCATACTCATTTTTGAATGTCCCAAGTGTATAAATTGTTATGGTATGCGCATTTTTGATAATTTTTTTTACAGCATAACCATACCTACACCAGTACAGTGTGTAGAATGGTGAACAGGTTTCGAAGTTCATTAACTTCCAATGCAAGTTCACACAGACTTAAATTTTACTTTTTAAGATTTATTATTTTTTATTTATTTCAGAGTCCTGAAAAGGGCCTTTTGAGTGCATCTTTAGCTTCTAATACTTTATTGGCCAGCCTTTGCTCTTGAGCACCAACTTGCATCTCTGTGGCATTGAGTGAACAAGCTTCTTCAGATGTTCACGAGTGATGATGTGGTTCCAGGCCTGTATCAGAGACTCAATCAACTCTCTCTTGGTCCTTGGCTGTTTTTTAGATATCTCTATTGATACCTTGTGCCACAAATTTTCAATTGAATTGAGGTCCGGGGACTGGGCTGGCCAGTCAATAGTAGCCATCTTGTTCTTTTTTTTCCATTCCGTTACGGTCTTAGCTCTGTGACAAGGAGCATTATCATCCTGGAAGGATTAATCCCCTGAAAACAGGTGTTGAGCAGAAGGCAGCATTTTCTTATTAAGGATGTATATGTATTTTTTTGCATTAACCATACCCTCCACAATATGAAGCCTTCCAACACCATTGTCGCCATACAGCCCCAGACCATTACTTTCATCGGATGTTTCACAGAGAAGCTCAAAGACTCTGGCTTGTACTCTTCATGTAGAAACCTTCTCACATAAGACTTGCCATCATTTCCTAAAATGCAAAAAGTGCTTTCATCACTAAATAGCACTTTTTCCCACTCCTCCTTCCTCCATTTTGAATATTTCAATGCCCACAGTTTTCGCCTTTGTCTTTGCATGGCTGTCATCAATGGCTTCTTTCGGGCCTTGCTCCCTCTCAATCCTGCTTCCAAACATCTCTTCCTAACAGTTGATGTTGATACCTCAATATTGCACTTTTCTTGCCATTCTCGCAGAAGCTGAGGAGAGGTGAGCTTTCCATTGGCAAGGGATGTTCTTATCAGTACTCTATCCTCCCTTTTAGTTGACTTTCTGGGCGAACCAGATCTGGGGCTGTCCTGGGCAATTCCAAGCTGCCTCTGTTTCTGAAAAACTCTTACGACTGTACCCCGATTACAGCCGACCTTCCTTGCGATCTGGGGGCCAGTATAACCCTCATCATGTAGCACCACAACTCGCACACGATCCTCCGCTGACAAAAATCTGAAGGCTCCCATCATAAAGCTCTACAGTATGATTCACTAGATAGACCAACAGATAAAGCAAACCAACAAAGCAGCAGATGTGACGCAATGTAATGGAATGTGATTGGCTGCCATATCCAGGTTATGATTGGTCACAAGAACGTCATCTGTGATTGGCTAATTTTGGATCTGAAGATGTACAATATTTAGTTGTGCTTTCAATTCCCATATTGTTGCAAAAATGCTTCAAAAGTTAAAAATATTACAGGGAGAGAATGCAAAATTGTATTCTGAACAGAACCATATATAATATGTCATATTAGCATCGAAGATATTCGACAGAAAACGTTTAAAACTTGAAAAATCAATTTATCCTATTCCTATGCAGGACTTTTGAACACCACTGTATGTGTATATATACAGTACAGACCAAAAGTTTGGACACACCTTCTCATTTAAAGATTTTTCTGTATTTTCATGACTATGAAAATTGTACATTCACACTGAAGGCATCAAAACTATGAATTAACACATGTGGAATTATATACTTAACAAAAAAGTGTGAAACAACTGAAAATATGTCTTATATTCTAGGTTCTTCAAAGTAGCCACCTTTTGCTTTGATGACTGCTTTGCACACTCTTGGCATTCTCTTGATGAGCTTCAAGAGGTAGTCACCGGAAATGGTTTTCACTTCACAGGTGTGCCCTGTCAGGTTTAATAAGTGGGATTTCTTGCCTTATAGATGGGGTTGGGACCATCAGTTGTGTTGTGCAGAAGTCTGGTGCATACACAGCTGATAGTCCTACTGAATAGACTGTTAGAATTTGTATTATGGCAAGAAAAAAGCAGCTAAGTAAAGAAAAACGAGTGGCCATCGTTACTTTAAGAAATGAAGGTCAGTCAATGCGAAAAATTGGGCAAACTTTGAAAGTGTCCCCAAGTGCAGTTGCAAAAACCATCAAGCACTACAAAGAAACTGGCTCACATGAGGACCGCCCCAGGAAAGGTAGACCTCTGCTTCTGAGGATAAGTATATGCGAGTCACCAGCCTCAGAAATCGCAGGTTAACAGCAGCTCAGATTAGAGACCAGGTCAATGCCACACAGAGTTCTAGCAGCAGACACATCTCTACAACAACTGTTAAGAGGAGACTTTGTGCAGCAAGCCTTCATGGTAAAATAGCTGATAGGAAACCACTGCTAAGGACAGGCAACAAGCAGAAGAGACTTGTTTGGGCTAAAGAACACAAGGAATGGACATTAGACCAGTGGAAATCTGTGCTTTGGTCTGATGAGTCCAAATTTGAGAACTTTGGTTCCAGCCACCGTGTCTTTGTGCGACGCAGAAAAGGTGAACGGATGGACTCTACATGCCTGGTTCCCACCGTGAAGCATGGAGGAGGAGGTGTGATGGTGTGGGGGTGCTTTGCTGGTGACACTGTTGGGGATTTATTCAAAATTAAAGGCATACTGAACCAGCATGGCTACCAGAGCATCTTGCAGCGGCATGCTATTCCATCCGGTTTGCGTTTAGTTGGACCATCATTTATTTTTCAACAGGACAATGACCCCAAACACACCTCCAGGCTGTGTAAGGGCTATTTGACCAAGAAGGAGAGTGATGGGGTGCTACGCCAGATGACCTGGCCTCCACAGTCACCAGACCTGAACCCAATCGAGATGGTTTGGGGTGAGCTGGACCGCAGAGTGAAGGCAAAAGGGCCAACAAGTGCTAAGCATCTCTGGGAACTCCTTCAAGATTGTTGGAAGATCATTTCCAGTGACTACCGCTTGAAGCTCATCAAGAGAATGCCAAGAGTGTGCAAAGCAGTCATCAAAGCAAAAGGTGGCTACTTTGAAGAACCTACAATATAAGACATATTTTCAGTTGTTTCACACTTTTTTGTTAAATATATAATTCCACATGTGTTAATTCATAGTTTTGATGCCTTCAGTGTGAATGTACAATTTTCATAGTCCTGAAAATACAGAAAAATCTTTAAATGAGAAGGTGTGTCCAAACTTTTGGTCTGTACTGTATACATATATATATATATATATATATAGATAGATAGATAGATAGATAGATTGTCCTAATCTCCTAGCTTTTTCAGCTGTAGTGGTGCGATCGGCTGGTCACCATCGTTTGACAGTTGTTACATGGCACCATGATTGATGCGTGCTCGCTGATTTGTGCAATGCAGCTTTCAAATAATATATATCTTTGATGGTTTTAGTCTGCTGTGTAATCCTGCCTGAATAAGTCTTAGTGATCACCACATTAACGTAGGAAATCTTGGACAGCAGTTTAGTGATTGCTTCCAGATGAGAGACACACACATAAAGTCTGCAGGATGCGTGCACTTCTGACCATCCGTTATGCGGCTTTATGCCCACAAATGACATGGTCTATTCCAGCCACAGGAGGATGAGACAAAGGTGGTTGTTTGTGATCATGGAGCACATATTTCTAAAATGGCACATCTTCTACGCCAAAAGGTCTTACAGAGTTTAAAGAATATAGGACGATTTCCTTCTTTTCCCTACCGTCTTGCCAGTATGCAGCATCCTACAACTTTGTCTCCTCATTGACCCTTGTTAAAACAAAGTTAACAAGCCATTTAATGCCATTGATGGTGGTCATATCCATGTGGCAGCTCCAGAAAAGAACCTGTTGTTAAAACATTCAAACTGGAACCTTATAAAATGGCTTGTAAATGTTTGTAAGGATATCAACTGCAGTATGACACAGCGCACCATTAGCTACAATCATAATTTTATATGGGTTGCAAACCTGCCTCCACGTTGCCATTTTTGGCTTACTTTTGTATATTAGGAGAAATACATATATTTTTTTATTTTTTTTTTAACTCTTAACACTTGACATATATTTTTAAAAAATCTATATATTTATTTCTATATATCTATTTTTTTTTTATAATAATTTACCTTACAAAGAAGCCCAATTTTTTATTCTATAACTCACTTTACATTTTGATGCCTTTTTTTGCTTTCAACTTTTTGCATACTTTAGTTTTGTGTATCATTTTCTTCTGTAAATGTGACCTTTTTTATATTTTTTTAAAACTTCTTAAGTATTTGTTTATTTTTTTTAATTTATTAGGTTCAGCTAAATTATTTTGGAAATTATATACCAAATATTTGGACTCCTGAAACTGGATGCGGGACATGTGATATGGACACTATAGATTTATCAACACTTGAAGTAAGCGATTTATCAATTCCTTTTAATTGAAATGTTAATATAATTTTCAATATCCTAAATTGGCTACATTTACTTTTGGTAAATCTTTGTTTTCATACTGTAATAAAATGTTTTTGCCTTTTTAAATAACATTGAATATAAGATTGTATATGTTCTGAAAACTAAAGCTCTCCGCTGATCACATCTGGGCACATCTGAACTGTGTATTTAGATGGATGATCTTCCTCTTTAACTATTGATATCTGCATTGATCTAGAGAATGGGGCTGTGCAAAGCAGAATGGAACAACTGTGGAGCTTTGAACCACTACTCCATTCATTGTTCACTGGACTGCCAAAGATGGCAGAGTACACAGAATGAATATAGCGGTGGCACGCATGCCCAACCACCACTCGTTTACAATGGGGAATTTCAGAGCCCTGTTTTTAGGATCGGTGGGGGTCCCAGTGGTTGAATCCCCACTGATTCACAAGTTATCCTTTTCTTTGAATAGGTGAAAACTATTTCATGATGGAAATAACCCTTTAAGGCTTATAGAAGATTGAAAAAAACAAGTATAATAAGAGAGCCATTAATGTCATAGGCACCAAAACATTTGGAAGCACAGTCCCACTTTTACCCCTTAGTTCAGTCCTAATGAAACCAAGTGTAGATTGAAAATGAGACAACTTTTTTGTTTTCTTCACTTCAAAATAAACTTAATCTTCAAAGAATTGTTCTGTAAGTAAAGTAGTGTAGTGTGCAGATATTTAACTGTCTGCACTTCAACTAAAAAAAAAAAAAAAAACAGAACTACAATATACCAAATAGTGCACATTTATTTAGTTATGTTACATTGTGTAGTTTTTGAGGAATACTCAGAGTTAAAGTGAACCTATCACCAAGTTTTCCCCATATAAAGTACGGCCAGCACCTGTAAGCCCTCTGATACAATGTACTAGAATGCTGCATAGATATCCAAAGTCCTTTCTCCAAGGCACAAAAAGTAGCTTTTATTATACTTACAGACGGGGCGGTGAAGTCCGATGGACGTTTGTGGTCTTGATCCGGCGCCTCTTCCTTATGAACACCATCCTCCTTCTCTGCTTTGTGTGGATGACTCTTCCAACGTCATCCAGTGTTTCCTCCTTCAAGCTCCTGTGCAGATGTACTTCTCTCTGTAATTACTGTAATGCGCATGTGCGGGGTAAGGCCAAAGAGCGCTGATGACCCGTAGGTAAAACCGACATATGCACATTACAGTACTTTGCTCTGCCCTCTGCAAAGCAAAGAGAAGTGCGCTTGCGCAGGAGCATGATGGAGATCACTGTGCGGATGATGTAGGATGCATCATCCACGTGAAGCAAGGAGGAGGATGGTAATCATAAGAAGAGAGGAGGCATCGGACCAGCGAAGCCCATTTGATCGGACCACACCATCTGGAAGTATAATAAAAGCTATTTTTTGTGCCTTGCAGAGCAGATTGGAGACATATATACAGCATTCTAGTATGCTCTGACAGAGGGCTTACAGGGCTGGCCCTATTTTATATGGGGAAATCCTGATGACAGGTTCCCTTTAAGGTGAGCAGAATAATTTGTATCACCCAATATAGTGAATTTGCCTGTGATCCAATAACAGCACTACGAAAACAAGCTAAAAAGAGAATTACAAATTCTAGTTATTAATAAGTAAAAATTTTTGGACTGTAAATTTGTGTTAAGATGATTGTCTGCAGCAGTAGGGTTGCCTGTAGGGTATTAATATGGAAAAATATGATTTGTTGGAGATTTTAGCAAACAGATGTTTCATTAATAGTCAGTAAAAGTGTTTTTGGAATTTTAAATTGTTGAGGCATCCTTTTCCTTACTCCACCTTGATTTCATGGTTTCCTGTCACAGATTTGTGGAAGACGTTACGTGTCAGTTTTTATTATATTGCTTCATTCATAGCAAGGCTTGTAAAATGACACAAGAACCATATAAACTGTAATCAAAGCAGAACATCGCTGTCCGGGATGCAAAACAATTTGATTGAGAAGACTGGAAATCCCTTTTGGCAGCCGCCTATCTGTTTTGCAGATTGAGGTTTCCATGTGTTTATGTTTAGTGGCTGATTATATGTGTTATATACAAAGAGGGTTTCCAAACTGGTTTACTGTTACTTTGGGTAAACGGAAGGGAAAAATTGAATTCCAGATGTATGATTTGTACTGGATGACTGACAAACAGTGGCTAGTAAATTAGGTCATGGACTTGGAACAACCAATGCCGAAGACAAAGAAAGTGAAAGGCTTGTGGCACGGAGGCTGACTATTTTTTTGCTTTTTTGGCTATATAATTTAATAGGTTATTATGTAACTGTTAAATCATCAAAGAAAGCTGTGTCTAGTGTTGCAATTCAGCCCCATTAACTTGAATGGTGATGAACTGTAATTCCATACACACCCGGAATAGAAAAGTCAGACGGAAAAGTCTGGATTCGGACGTATGCACCAATGGGGCCATAGTTTATAATTGTGCCGGCAGAGCGAACGTGCGTTCTGCCATGCATCGTTTTTGAGCATTTTGGAGGCTGTCACCCAGAAGCAGTCTGCTACGTCTGAGTGTCCGCCTCCAGTAGGCATATACGCTCAAAGATTATGCACGGCAGAGTTCACGTTTGCTCTGACGGCACAATTATAATCTATGGATCCGTCGGCGCCTGAATCCCGTTTTGCTGGGGGTTCGGACATAAGCCCCGACGGGACCACCGAACGGGTGCCTGAGCGCAACGTGAAAGCACATGAAGACCTGCAAAATAAAATGAAGAAAAATAAAGGCGTGCTTTACAACTGCCATTACATTTGAGAACACACATTTAGGAGTATAACAAAACTGTACTTATTAAGGTAATGGGACTCTTGCCAAGCTTGCCTCAAGGAAAACCTATAACTATTTGATGGGTACAACACTAAAATCCGTTAAATTTAAAGCTAAGTAGATATTATAAGAGAGAAAAAAATCCTAGCAAAGGAAAGGGACATTCAAAAACAAATGGCAAAAAGCATGGGGAACAGGAAGAAGAAAAGGGACCACATAAGCTTCTAATATGGCATTGGGAGGGGGGAAGAATTAGGAGGATGAGAAAAGGAACTCCAATATTTTTTCTTATCTTGACATGTTTGCCTGGGCAGCAGGTTATGGAAGTGTAGATTGTTCTATAGAGGGAGCTTGCCATGTTGGGTAATGCTATTTACCTGCAGATGTAGGGTTAATCTGCAGGTATATGGTATTAAAAAGGTGCCAGGCTGGCGTACTGAAAGTGCAACTCCCTGGAAAAAGATTCTTTATTCCACTAAGGAGTCACTGACTTTGTCATACCGGCGTACCAGCATGGCTACAGCCATCACTCACAGCAGTAAGCACGGCAGCTGTAAGCACACCCCAGCACTTTCACTGACAGCCAGTTCTGCAGTGATTTGAGACTGAAAGCCGGCGGCCCCCAGGAGGGATAAAAGTCATTTTCTTCTGTGTGTAACACTTACAGTAATGCAGACAGCGACCTTTTATAATGCTGTTAACCTATTTAACCTTATATCTGCAGGTAAATTGCATTGTTCAATGTCACAGGTCCCCTTTTTAAGGGTGACCAAGGCAATGAACTATATATAATCTGAGATGACTAATCCTGGTCTCACTCAATTCAGCATAGGGTCATCTCTATTACCCATTTCCAAAAAGATGGGGTGAGGGAAGGGGTTTGGGGGGTTAACTGACTTCTTATGCTTTGGAACAATGTCCGAGTCACTGTCAGGAAATGACTAAAGGTCTTTCTTGACTGTCAAGACAGAGCCTGGTTTTAAGGGAAGTGTGAACTGATGAACTGAAAGTATAGTTTGAAAATAAATTGTCAAAACTGCTGCCGCACTGGACAAGCCTATGAAATGGAACAAAAAGTATTTTTTAAGTAATTTGATGCCTCTTATTAATCAATTTAATCAGAAGTCCAGCAATTTACATTGAAATACTTAGATTTTTAGGTGAATGCATTGCATTGGTGGAAAGCATGTTTTTTTTTAAGAACTGACGGATATGCTATTTTTCCCTTTATTCTAAAACTTTTTGCTTTGCAAATTACTCCAATTACAACAAAAAAACTTTTTTAAATACACACAAGTTTCTGTTCACATTTATGTACTTCATTTCTATTATCACAGGAGCAAAACAACGAACATGATAAGTGTCAGCAATGACTATATTGTGAGCCATCTGTTTTCCATCATGGTGTCCGGTCTTTTACTAGAAATAGTAGCTCAGTATGCTGTACTATTTTTTTCTGTTTATGGTATTTTTGACAGGATTCAGCTATAAATGTACTTGTGAATAGAGCCTTAAAAGGGGTTTGCCACTTAAAAAGAAAAAAAAAAATGAAATAATACTCGCACTTCCCAGGTCCTGGATCAAATCTCCTACACTGCTTCGGTCTTAGTTTTGGCTGCAGCAGTGAGGTTCACATGAGCACTGCAACTGATCATTCAGCTCAGCAGCTCTGTTAATTCTATATGGGACAAGTCGCTGAGTTCAGTGATTGGCTGCAGAGGTGATGTTAGTTGTCAATGTGACATCACTGCTGCAGCCAAAACTCTGTGACAGAAGGAGCTGGAGAGAGCCAGTGCTGCACCCACTTAGGGTGAGAACTATCTGATTTTATTTGAAGTTAGATCATTTGGAGACCACTAATTTAAAGTAGAAACCCTTTTTTGTTTTAATGTTACAAGATTTGTAACTTACAAAATGTCCATTGTGGCCTTGGAGTTAAAGGGGTTGTCCACTATTCTGGCAACTTTTTCTGAATCCCTTTTTTTTCACCAGTAAATAACACTTATACTCCTCTCTGGTGTCGGCGCTATTTCAGCGGTGTCGGCATGGACTCTCCCGGAAATAATGTAATATTGTTGTGTCACACGATGCCTACAGCCAATCAACGCTGGCTTTACTCTCGTCTTCTACGGACGTAATTGTCATCCCGAGGAAGTGAGAGATACTGCCTTGTTTTGTTCGAAGGAAGAGGGAGTGAAGCCAGCGCTGATGAGCCACAGGAAGAGCCAGCATCGAGAGATCCAGTGCCGACACCGCTGGACTGGCGCTGGTAAAGGAGGTGAGCATAAGTTAGTATTTTACTCGGGGAAACCTAGGGATTCAGAAGGGGTTATACAAGTAGTTAACAACCCCTTTAAATATAAAATAAACTTAAGACCAGGTTCCTACATTTATGCTCTTAACTGTCAGCAGGCCTTCTAACCTGAACTAACTGCCTCATATATGCTCATGAAAAAGATAGTTCAGATCCATCTAGAGCCAAGTATTGTGGTCCAAGCACTGACTATATATCATAGACTTGAACCTGGCCTAACACTGATCGGTTGTTGCATAAACATTTTTGCCAGAAAAATGTATTTTTTTTTTCAAATAATATTTGTGCAAGCAAACTTATCCACTCATGACTAATGCCAGTAATTCCATACCCACAACTCTAACACTCACTCACAAGACCAAGTAACGGAAAACCTCTTTTAAACCTAAATACAAATATATTTCACTTTTTTGAGTGATGTCTAGTAGTAGTAATGACAGCCAACATGCAAACACCACTTCCTATGCCTGGAAAGAGTTACCCAGAAGCCAAAGTCACAATCGCCATTTTGTTACTCTTAGCTGTAACTAGAAAATCAACTGACAAACAAAAATAACCTGTATGAGATAGATATAGATATAAGGTTATGTATACTGTATTTACTGTAATTTATTGAATCAATAATATGCTGAAGGGAAAGAAAGCAATGTGTAAAAACAAGAAGGAAAGGGAGGGCAGACAGTATCTGACTGGGGTAGTTTGGGTCCACAAGAGAAAATCGATCTTGAGGCCCACCATGCTTATGTAATATTAGCTGTGGAGTCTGCCCTTACCCTTAGTTCCCATCTAGTTAATGGGGATAATCTGGGGATGAGCATTCATTGGAATGCTTGTTCCCAACTATCGACCTTGTCCAAACAGTCTGGTAATCTCACCTGACGAAACTGCAAAACGAACATTTGTCTGGTGCGATGATTTTTAAGCTCGCTTTAAAATCCTTGTTCTCGGCAGCATATAATTTTGTGTATACAAGACAAGTGCTGCCAAAAACTGATATACTTTGCGCACAGAAAGATCATCTTCACGATCGTTCTGTACACATAGAACTACAGTTGTGCTCAAAAGTTTATATACCCCGGCAGAATTTTTCCTTTCTTGGCCTTGTTTCAGAGAATATGGATGATAACAAAAAACTTTTTCTCCACTCATGGTTATTGGTTGGGTGAAGCCATTTATTATCAAACTACTGTGTTTTCTCTTTTTAAATCTTAATGACAACCAAAAACATCCAAATGACCCTGATCAAAAGTTGGGTGATTTTGGCCTGATAACATGCACAGAATTTGACACAAATAGGTTTGAATGGCCACTAAAGGGAACATCCTCACCTGTGAATTTGTTTGCTTATAATCAGTGTGTGTGCGTAAAAGCCGAGTGAGTTTCTTCGATCCAGACAGACTTGCATCTTTCATCCAGCCACTGACGTTTCTTGATTGTGAGTCATGGGGAAAGCAAAAGAATTCTCAACGGATCTATGGGAAAAGGTAGTTGAACTGTATAACACAGGAAAGGGATACAAAAAAATATCCAAGGAATTGATAATGCCAGTTAACCGTGGTCAAACTGTGATTAACAAATGGAAAATCAGGGGCTCTGTAAAAAACAAACCACAGTCAGGTAGACCAACAAAAATTTCGGCCACAAATGACAGGAAAATTGTTTGGGATGCAAAGAAAAACCCACAAATAACATCAGCTGAAATTCAGGACTCTCTGAAAACCAGTGGTGTGGCTGTTTCAAGATGCACAATATGGAGGCACGTGAAGAAAAATGGGCTTCATGGTCGAGTCGCCAGAAGAAAGCCATTACTGCGCAAATGCCACAAAGTATCTATCCTACAATACAACAAACAGCACAGAGACAAGCCTCAAAACTTCTGGAACAAGCTTACCACGTTGTCAATTTCAAAATCATATGTCAGCCGGAATCCATCCTGAGGGTGCCGAACCCATTGGTGATCACAAGCAAATGAAAAAGAAAAGGGAAATCAACCGGCATATCCAACAGGAAATAATTAAAAATTGTTCTTTATTGAAGAAAAAACTAAAACATAGTAAAATGAAACCTCAGAAACCTGACGCGTTTCTGGTGTATACAACACCCTTATTCATAGGACGACTGAATAAGGGTGTTGTATACACCAGAAACGCGTCAGGTTTCTAAGGTTTCATTTTAGCATGTTTTAGTTTTTTCTTCAATAAAGAACAATTTTTATTTATTTCCTGTTGGATGTGCCGGTCAATTTCCCTTTTCTTTTTCTATTACAACAGGCTGTTGGTTGGATTGCATGTTGTTTAATGCAGTGCTAGGCGCTAGCAGTGTTTTAATGTCTGTAGTCCACACAACTAAATGTGGCCTTACTGTGACGTCATCCATACTTAATAATTGAGCTCTCCATAGCATCCATAAGATATTGTGGACCCCTTCACCTAGAAACCTCTGGGTGACCGGCAGTGTAATACTATATTAGCTAAATAAATGAAATTTCAACAAATCTCAACTAAATTTTTTAGAAAATTTAACTTTTTTTGAAAATCCACAGCAGATTTCACACTTTACAAAGCAATCCATGGCACAACCACAACACCTGCAGCAAAATACTTCTTAACACTGGATTTGCTTCAGAGAGCCTGAAGATTTGTTGTGAAAAACTGTTGCAGCAAATCTGCTGTGAACATACCCTTATGCAGGGACAGTTACTGACAGTTTGGGGACCCTGTGCAAAACATGTGCTGTGCCCTTTTACTTTTATGGTGACAAAGCTCCAGATATATAATACTGAAATAGTAGTATAGCACAATCTGGCCCCCAATCAAAACTGATTGGGCGCCATCCTCCCAAAACTACCCGCTGTCAATAACTGTTAGGGTGATGGGCCCTCATTTTGTTACTTGTGGCATGGATGGTGTGCGAGAGGTCCTAAGTCCCCCCCCCCAACTGAACGATGACCCCTCTTCAACATCACTCCTATAACCCCTAAATGACTTGGCTCCAAACACTCCAACAATTAGACAGTGGTGAAGTTCAGGGAGCTGGAGTCAAAGAGGAAATACAACTCTAACAGCAGTTGGCCGTTTTGCAGGCAATTAGTATTAGGCTGAATAATGGCAGCAGCACTGCTCTCCATATTTTACAACCCGGGAAAATGCAGTGAAAGAGCAGTGATGGTAGTGATGGGCAGTCTGGCTCTTTTTGGTGATCTGGCTCTCTTAGCTCCGCTCACCAAAAAAAGAGACTGCTCTTTTGGATCCTAAATGAATCCCTATTAAATGTGTTCAATAAGTGAACACATATTTAAGATGACTTTAATGCGTCCGAAACCCTGCCCACCCATGGACAAAACCCCACATACTTCAAATTAGCCAATTAAATTGATGAGTGGGCAGGGTTTGGTTTGTGTGGGCCGAGTTGCATCCTCTGAACACCAGAATTTTACACCCAGTGAGACCCATTCAGAGAATTTGGTGGCTCTCACTGGGGTGCCGGCTCCTATTGTTCACAGAAAGGAGCCAGCTCTTTGTCTCAGATCGTTGAAGTGATTGCTTCCCGCTCTGGTCACCCGATTGCTATCTGCTCAGTCTGAAGTGAGCTGCAGCGGTTCAGATTGTATAACTGCATCAGCGCTGTTTTAGATTGTCCAGAGAAGAACAATTAGCAGTAACTGAACTGCTGAAATGGCAATGCAGTGGCTGTTTGGGCACACCAGAGGATCCTCTGGTGGGCTAGTCTGATGCTGCTGGAAGCAAAGGGTTAGTAAACACCACTAGCCTACTATAATATTCTGAGGTCCCATATGGCTAACCACAGAATGGGTCTCGCACTTAATTTTTTTTTAAACCGTTAACACAATTTTTTTAAAATTATTTCAGACTGATTTAAAAAAATAAAAGAAATATTCTCCCTAACTAAACCCACGCAGCTACCATTTCAATACACACCTGGTCCCAACTGGTCTCTACTTTACCCAGTGTTTCCGGCCTGTTGAAGCGTAATTTAAGGCAGAATGGCCATAGCTGGTGCCACACTGTCGTTCCTCCCCAGGCCAGTTGCTGTTTTTAAAATTTTCTACACAAGAAAAGATGAGTTATACTTTCTGGGGAGTGCCTACATTCATCAATTCTTTGCTATTGATTGGATGCATCTTTTGCTTGTTATATGTACAAGCGCCACCAGCCAACTATATGCGCTCTGTGACGGCTGAGTTTCTAGTCTAATCATGGATGGTCCATTGAGGTAGTAGCACTAAAGATAGTGCCAAGCCATATGTTTTTTGGTTACTTGGGTTGTGCTACTTATCCTATCAGGACACACCAGTAATGACCAGTAATTGACGCTCATCAATCACTGAGTGACTGGCTGAGCAGATATTTCCTGTTGGTCTTGAAGGATGAGGATGCAGGAACCTGGGACCTGGGGAGTGCTGGAACAGGAGCTGCAGGGGAGCAGTGAGCTTTTTACTTTCCTATTTTACCAACTAGTCTAATTCTTTTTAAAAACAATTTTCATCAGCTGGACAAGCCTTGTTTCCAGTGTTTTATTCTGCTGAACCATTGAACTGCAGCTGGAGAATACCCTGCACATGGTGCCATGTCCTGGCTTTTCCAAGCATTTCAATAATAGCCTTTGTGGAACGTGAATAGTTTATATGTGAGCTGTATTATTCTAGAAAGGTCTAAATTATCCTTTTTGTATAAAAAAAAAATATTCCATCAGACTGACTTTAAAATAAACTCACATCAACGCAAACATAAATAAATTAGAATTGGAAGGTTTAACATCTGGTGAAATTATGAAATTGACGTGCAGATGTGTAAATCCCTGCTGCATGTGTTAGACACTTATTTAATGGAGCATAGGATACAGCCTGACTAATGGAGGAGAGTGCCTGACACAAGAGAACGCAGCGGTTTATCCTATTAACCAGTTTTGCTGTGCTCTAGAAATCGATCCAACGTCTTTTCTATGAGACTTCTCTCGCTGAGTTATTCGTACGCCTTTTAGATATGTGTTAAACTAATGTATGCTTAATCCATCTGCTATCAAATTCCTTTCTGTAAGAATATTAAGTGTATGTTTTTCAATATACTGCAGAATTGATATTATATACTATATAGCACTGTGTACTCACAATTGCTCATTTTGACTTTCTACCCAGTTAATTCCTCTTTTTTCCATTAAATCTATGACATCACATGATTAAAAACAGACTCGCTGAATCCTTTTACGCTCTATGTAGAAACAGGAAGTCTCTTTTCCATGCATGAGTCCTCATTAGAACTACAATCCTAGGTTACGGCAAAATCTCTGCCAATCACATAATGTCATAGACCTAATGGAACTGCCCTGACTAAAGTCACCAACAACCTACTAACCACCAAATCCAAGTGACACTACTCCATTCTCCTCCTCCTGGACCTGTCATCTGCCTTCGACACAGTCGACCATTCCCTCTTACAATAGACTCTCTCATCTCTTGGCATCACAGACTTGGCCCTATCTTGGATCTCCTCATACCTAACAGACCGGACATTCAGCGTCTCCCACTCACATACCACCTCCTCGTCTTGCCCCCTATCTGTTGGTGTCCCCCAAGGCTCAGTCCTAGGACCTCTGCTCTTCTCCATCTACACCTTTGGCCTGGGACAGCTTATAGTCTCATGGCTTTCAATACCACCCTTATGCTGATGATACACAGATCTACCTCTCTGGACCCGATATCACCTCCTTATTAACCAAAATCCCACAATGTCTGTCTGCTATTTCATCCTTCTCTGAGAGATTTCTAAAATTTAACATGGGGGGAAAAAAATGAATTCATCATCTTTACCCCACCTCACTCAACCCCCCCATCTGACCTATCCATCAAAATTAACGGTTGCCCACTCTCCCCAGTCCCACAAGCTCCGTTGCCTCAGGGTAACCCTGGACTCTGATCTCTCCTTCAACCCACATATCCAAGCCCTTTCCACTTCCTGCCGACTCCAACTCAGAAATATCTCCTGGATCCGCACATTCCTCAATCAAGACAATGCAAAAACACTAGTGCATGCCCTCATCATCCTGCCTCGACTACTGCAACCTCCTGCTCTGTGGCCTCCCCTCTAACACTCTCGCACCCCTCTTTTCTATTCTAAACTCTGCTGCCTGACTAATCCACCTGTTCCCCCCTCTATTCCCTAGCCTCTTCCCTCTGTCAATCCCTTTACTGGCTCCCCATTGCCCAGAGACTCAAGTTCAAGACCCTAACCCTGGCAAACAAAGCCATCCACAACCTGTCTCCCCCATACATCTGTAACTCAGTCTCCCGGTACTTACCTGCACTCAACCTCCGATCCTCACAAGATCTCCTTCTCTACTCCTCTCTTATCTCCTCTTCTCACAGTCGCATACAAGATTTCTCCCATGCATCTCCCCTTCTCTGGAACTCTATACCTCAGCATATCAGACTCTCGCCTACTTTGGAAACCTTCAAAAGAAACCTGAAGACCCACCTGTCCTGACAAGCTTACAATCTGCAGTAACCACCGCTCCACCACATCACTGCACAACCAGCTCTACCCTCACCTACTATATCCTCACCCCTCCCTTGTAGAGTGGGAGCCCTCGTGGGCAGGGTCCTCGCTCCTCTTGTACAAGTTGCTGACTTATTTTGTTAAAGAATGTTGTGTTTTTTTTCTATGTATGCCCCCCTTTTTCACATGTAAAGCGCCATGGAATAAATGGCGCTCTAATAATTTTTCTCTTTTCCATTATTATTATTTATTAACAGGGTAGAGAGGCAGAATGAGCAATTGTAAGTACACAGTGCTATATAATATGATTGCACTATATTAAGAGGATAAAAACTTTGATGGGAGTGCTTCTTGAGTTATAGTATTTTGATCATATTTTGGGGCCTCTCAAACAATATTACAAGGGTTCAGATGCTTGTACCTTTTACAATTGGCTGTTATTTTGGAAGAGAAGCCATTGATAAGTAATTGATTTACTTGTTGTGCTGCTTAAAGTGAACACGTCTCCTGTTGTCAGGGCTAATTCTTCTAGTTTTACCAGTGAAATGAATGTCTGTAAACAAGTTCCTTCAAAATTCTTAAGGTCCCTATGCCTATATTATTGTTGTCTGAACTCCTATTTTCATCTGGATCAGGAGACTATGTAATGTGTATGGAGACCTTATCACTCTTGCCCGACAGATGTCAGGAGAATATAAGGATTGAGCAGTTTGAATTCTCGCTCACGATCCTTTTGATCTCCAAATAGTAAAGTCTCTGTCGGAGATGTTTTGGCTTGCTAGACTAACACTAAACAACACTAAAACTGAACATGTGCAATTAGAGTAACTGTCTTTTAATTTGTATTTCATAAATCAATATTATTCATGAAACTAAGCAACTTTGTACTATCTTATCAGAAAAATTTGCTTCTTCATCCCTCTGGACTGATATTTCACGCTCTAATCTGTCAAATCTTTAATGAAAACAGATGATCCCATTACTGAGCTAGAAGATAATAGTTGGTGCTTATAAGATTCCATGGAGAAGGAAGAGCGAAGGAGGAAGGAGCTAGAGCCAGACACAAATATTCTGCTGCGAGTTTACCTGAAACTACAGTTTAAAAAGTGTCTGCCTCTAGCTTCTCCCTTCCCCTTCTCTCGCCACAGAATCTTATAAGGACCCATTGTCGGCTCATATTTCAGTAATGGAAAAATCTTTCTTCTTTGAATGCAGATTTTACTCATAAATGGAGAGTTAAAGATAACTCTAAAAGGAGAAAGAAGCAGATTTATCTGCTAAATTACAAAATTGCTTATTTTCATGCTTACGGATTCATGAAATAAAAATTTAAATGACGGTTACTCTTTAGCTGAAAGTAAAGGCATTTTTGTATTAAACAGTCAGACATTTTTCATTATTATATCACCATATTATATCCCAAAAAGGACATTTTGTTGAAAATCCACAAGATAAATATCTGATCGCTGGAGACCCCACTGATCGGAGCCCCACTGATTATGTAGAGTCCCAATTTTCCTTTCTTACTGCATTAGGACTGAATGACGTACCATAATGCTGTATGACCACTGCCACTCCATTTGTCTATGAAACTGATTGATGAAGATGGGCAAAAATATTGCTCCGTCATATTCATCTTACAGACATTTCAGCAGCATCAGTTGTGCATGAACTTTAATGCTGGTGGCATAGAGCGAGAACTCCCGACCTCCTACTTTGGTCATCAGCAGGGTCCCAGAAATGGGACACCCAGAAATCAGACATTTTTAACCTAGCCTGTTGATGATGGATGATCAAATGAATTTAATTTGAAAACCTCTTAAGGGCAAACGCTTCAGGTGTGAAAGACATACATATGTGTGGGATTATCGCATGGCATTACCTGGTTTAAGTGGCTGAGGACAACCATGCAGCCCAATGATAGAGGAAAGGTCTTTCAGAACAGCAGTGATGATGGTTTTTCGAAGACTTTTCGGTGTGTAATTGAGTAATACCAGCTGGTATGAGCTTTGTGCCGTCTTGTGCTTGGTGTGAGACCAAATCTAAAACCTTGTTTATAGAAATGTAGACAGGAGTGTAATAGATGGAGAACAATGTGATGAATAATGGCTAGAGATGTGGAGGAGGGAAATAAAACTTTTCCACAAATTATTGCCCATTTAGTCATGATAACAATCTAAAGTAAAATAAACCACAAAGCTCCTTGTTCGAAGAAAACTGTGTGCACGACCGAATACTTGAATTACAAGTTGACCTGCTTTCTACATCACATTAAGTTAAATGTTCATCTATTGTGACGGAGAACATAATGCAAGTAACCGATTTTGTGTTTTTAGGACTATCCTAGGGTAACAGTTGGAGTCTTTATTGAACAGCCAACTCCCTTTCTGCCAGAGTTCTTCACTAGATTGTTGGCTCTGGACTATCCCAGAGAGAAACTTTCCCTCTTTATTCATAACAGTGTAAGTATTACTTGATACGTTACTTTTTAGTACAGATTGTTAGATATCATCTTACAATCATGCTGTTTTAATAGTTTTTAATGTCTGTTTCTTGGCTTCACGTCTAGTTAATTTGTTAAGTCTCATGGTCTGATTTTGATTATGAAACTCAAAACTTTTATGTTGGACGTGGATAACTGTATTTTATATCTCGTTAGAAAGCGATGCTCTGGAAAATGGTAACGGAAAGCTGATTCTAGTGAATTCATTATTACTTGTACTACATTTTACACCATAAAATTCATGTGTTCATTAGCTGAGATGCAATTTGAAATGCTTGATGTGCATCAATATTCATAGATAAACAAAAATATTAGGCGTTAAATGGGTATTCCAAGATTCTATCCCAATGTGTAGTAGGTGAAATAATAATAATAAGGTTAGAGAATGCCTCCATTAGAAATGTAGTATAGTTCTTCTGATTCGCTATGTTGCTTACCCCCATGTGCAGGGCATTGCGGTAGCTTGGATATCCATGGTTACGACCACTAACAACTAACTGTCACTATATGAGTGGTTGTAACCATGGATACCTACAGGTGCATCTCACAAAATTAGAATATCATCAAAAAGTTAATTTATTTCAGTTCTTCAATACAAAAAGTGAAACTCATATTATATAGAGTCATTACAAACAGAGTGATGTATTTCAAGTGTTTATTACTGTTATGTTGCTGATTATGGCTTACAGCCAATGAAAACACAAAAGTCATTATCTCAGTAAATTCGAATAATTTATAACAACAGCTTGAAAAAATGTTTTTAAAATCCTAAATGTTGGCCTACTGAGATGTATGTTCAGTAAATGCACTCAATACTTGGTTGGGGCTCCTTTTGCATCAATTACTGCATCAATGCGGCAGGGCATGGAGGCGATCAGCCTGTTGCACTGCTGAGGTGTTATGGAAGCCCAGGTTGCTTTGATAGCAGCCTTCAGCTCGTCTGCATTGTTGGGTCTGGTGTCTCTCATCTTCCTCTTGACAATACCCCATAGATTCTCAATGGAGTTAAGGTCAGGCGAGTTTGCTGGCCAATCAAGCACGGTGATACTGTTGTTTTTAAACCAGGTATTGGTACTTTTGGCAGTGTGGACAGGTGCCAAGTCCTGCTGGAGAATGAAATTTCCATCTCCAAAAAGCTTGTCGGCAGAGGTAAGCATGAAGTGCTCTAAAATTTCCTGGTAGATGGTTGCGCTGACTTTGGTCTTTATAAAACACAGTGGACCTACACCAGCAGATGACATGGCTCCCCAAACCATCACTGATTGTGGAAACTTCACACTAGACCTCAAGCAGCTTGGATTTTGTGCCTCTCCACTCTTCCTCCAGACTCTGGAACCTTTATTTTTCTGTCACCCATGACGGCACAACGAGAGAGGGGATACGCCCTTCAAGGACAGGAAACCTTCAAGATAAAAAGGGCGGCGCCTCTCCCCGCTTCAGTGGTTCCTGTCCTTGATGGGGGACCTTCCATCTCGTCGGGCGCAAGTGTGGCACCCCAGGGGTCTGGTTTTCCACAGTAATGTAATGTTATGTCTGAGAGCAGGTGGGAGGTCCTTTGGTCAGGGATCCTGTGCATGCCACACCTCCTGCCCAGTCTTGGGAGGGGAAGAACTTCCCCTGTATAAACCCTGGGCTGAGGCAGGGTTAGTCAGTCAAGGAGAGTAGAGACAAGAAACAGTCACAGGAAGAAACAGCAGAAGCTCAGTGGGAGCAATACTACTACAAGTCAGGGGCTGGCAGCTGCAGAGCTCGCCCTGACTGAGAAGCTTTCTTACCGGACCCGGCGTCCGAGGCTGTGGGGACTAACTCTTACCCAGCAGCAGAAGCCGATCGGCAGGGGATTTCAGGTCCTCAGGCCCAGAAACCCGAAGGCACGGTCACACGCGTGGGACCAGCACCGCCATCGTGGAGCGGAAGCCATTAGAAGGCCCCGAGTCACCGGCCATACGGGTGAGCACCACACGGTACACTCAGGGACGTGGGCTACTTATATCCGCTTCTAGCAAGGTAGCCAGAAGAGTACAGTCAGTTTGGGAGGCCTACAACTCCGCCTGGCCAGGGGAGATCCCATCTGCTCAAGGACTGACCAGGCCCCGTTCACTAGCAAGTACTCCGGGAGGGTCTATCGTTGTTACCAGTAAAGACCCTGAATTACACCGCACCGTCTGAGTGGTTCCTGCTACCCCCATCATCCACATCTGCTGCCCTGAGGCCATACCCCTCCCGTTGGGGGTTATACCATCTACGCTGCACCATCCATCCACCGGCCTCAGCGGACTGTCTTGCAGCGGCAGCTCCATAGCTGCATTCAACGGGTGGCGTAGTCGTCCTACATCTACCGCTGTTACATCGCCGCTCAGTTTGACTCCCTGGGCACGGACCGGGTCACCGCCACGAGACTACAACCCTCAAGAGATCCGGCTCCGGGTAAGCTCCCGCGTGCGCAACGCAGCGCGACACAGGCCCAGGGGCGCGTCACAAGGATGACAGAATCAGGATAGTCTTACCTGGGCCGGGGCCGGTCGGGTTTGGCAGGGCACAGTCTCTGCTGCGGCCGGTCCCGTGTATCCTGGAAGCGCCGTGGGGGGCGCCAACATGTGGTCTCCCCGCGTGCGGGCGGTGGTTTTGCGGCACCTGCACAGCATGGTGGCCGGCAACCCCGCGTCCCGGATGTGACGAAACCGGAAGTCACACCCCGATGACGTGCGCCGGGACCTCCTGACCCCCGGCGGGGGCAGTACCGGAAGCTGCAGGAACGCCGGCGGTGATCTCCCTGGCACAATGAGGTACTTAAGGTTAGATCACCGGCCAGGCAGCGGCGCAGTGCAGCATAATGGCCTCACAGCAGCCCTCCCCACCACATCAGCAGCAAGAGCAGACCATGCTGCAGCTGCAGCAGCACGAGGAGGCGGAGCAGCCACAGCAGCCTCGGCGCCAGAGGCGTACCCAGGAGCAGCGTCCAGCGCAGAGTAGGAGCAGTGGACGTTCTGGGATACGCAGCGCCAAGGATTCCAGATCCAGCCAGCATAGCTCCAGCAGGGTTGATGATTCCGCGGTCTCCAGAGGAGAAGTATCGGATACCGTCCTGCCTCCCGTTCCGGTACCTTGTCTTTATCTACTGGGTGGTGAGTGAGCTACGTGAAAGTCGACGTATTAATGTAGACTTTTTCTGTTTTGTCTCTCTCTCTCCCTCTCCTTCCTCCGGTAATGGGCAGGATGTCCCTAAGAAGTGTAAAGAGAAGTCCAAACATAGAGTATGTGCCCTGTGTAAACGGGGCCTAACGAGTGATTGGCCCAAGAGGTTATGCCAGTCCTGTATTGAAGAGACAATTGCAGAGGAAGCCCCAACTTTTTCTTCAAATTTAAGGTCTTTGATTAGGTCTGAGGTAGAGAGATCGTTAAAATCCCTTTCCCAACCATCCCAGGCCCATAGAGCAAAAACTCCACCCCCACTTTCAGAATCTGAGTCCGATGAGGGAATGTTGGATGACTCCACTGACTCTTCCTCCTCGGATAGCGAAGCAGGGCCAGGTCATTGTTTTCCCCTGGAAAGTGTGGATGGCTTAGTTAAAGTCGTCAGATCCACAATGGGGTTGGTTGACCAGAAAACAAAGAAGTCAGTGCAGGATATTATGTTTGGCACCTTGGATCGCAAGAGACAACGAGTTTTTCCTGTTAATGATAAGGTGCAGGGTCTTATCAGGAAAGAGTGGGATAGGCCGGATAAAAAGGGCCCCCTTCCACCCTCCTTCAAAAAGAAATATCTGTTTAGTGAGGAGGATACCGCTTCCTGGAGTAAGGCCCCGAAGCTGGATGTGGCAGTATCCAAAGCTTCTAGGAGATCTTCCCTCCCTTTTGAGGACTCGGGGATTCTGAAAGACCCGCTGGACTGGAAGGTAGATACCTTCCTTAAGGGTACTTGGGAGTCGGCGGCGGGGTCATTGAAGCCAGCCATAGCGGCAACTTGTACAGCGAGGTCCCTTATGGTATGGTTGGATAGGTTGGAGGACCAGATTAAAAACAATGAGTCACAGGACTCCATTCTGGCCTCTCTGCCAGTATTGAAGGGAGCGGTTGCCTTCTTATCAGACGCCTCGGCAGATTCCGCCAGACTAGCGGCAAGATCTGCGGCCCTGTCTAACGCCGGCCGTAGAGCGGTCTGGCTGAAGTGTTGCCCAGGGGACATACAGGCAAAAGGAAGACTATGCTCTCTTCCATGTGAGGGGGATTTTCTGTTTGGCACCTCTCTGGACTCAATCCTAGAGAAAGCGGGGGACAGTAATAAAGGGTTCCCTAAGCCTTCCATCCCATCCTTCAAGCAGTCCTTTCGGAGGAAGAAATTTGGCCGCAGGAGGGCGTCAGGGGAACAACCTAGATGGGAGGATCGTTCCAGGAAAGGGAAAGTATTTTTGTTCGGCGGGCCCTCCCAGGATAGTCGCAAGCCGCCGAAGTGACACTCTATCCCAGGTGGGGGGGAGGCTCTCTCTCTTCCTTCCAGCCTGGGAAAAGATCTCTTCCAGCAGGTGGATCCTCAACTTAGTGAAATCAGGGCTAAAGCTAGAGTTTCAGAGGAATCCACCAAACAAGTTTATTCTGACTGCCCTAAGATCCTCTCTACCAGAACAATGGGCACTAGAGGAAGAAATGTCAGTTCTCCTACAAAAGAATGTCCTGCTAGAGGTGTCTCCACAAGAAGAAAGAGGGGTTTTTTATTCCCCCTTATTCCTTATAATAAAAGCCGGACAAGTCATACAGAGTCATCCTCAATCTGAGAAGGCTAAATGCGTTCCTGAACATTCCGTCATTCAAGATGGAGACAATAAAATCAGCTATAACTCTTCTATTTCCCGGCTGCAACATGGCAGTATTGGACCTAAAGGACGCATACTATCATGAGCTGATCCATCGCAATTTTCAGAAATACCTCAGGGTAGCCGTAAATATGCAAGGAATTATCAAGCACTTCCAATACAGAGAACTTCCCTTTGGACTGGCAGTGGCGCCCCGCATATTCACAAAACTGATAGCGGAGGTTACAGCCCATCTCCGGGAGGAAGACAGACTGGTCATTCCGTATCTGGACGACTTCCTGATAGTGGGCAAAACATACGATCACTGTCTGGGCCAGGTCGATCAGCTATGCACCATCTTAAAAGACTTGGGATGGTGTTTAAACCTAGGAAAATCCAAATTGATCCCTCTCACTACTCAGATCTTTTTGGGCCTTACGCTGGATTCTATTCGGCAAGAATGCCGCCTCCCCGACCAAAAGAGGGAGAAAATAAAGAATCTAATTTCAGTAGCAATAGCGGACCCAGTCATGACTCTCAGGGGGGCAATGTCTCTGTTGGGATCCCTCACCTCCTGCATCCCCGCGGTACCCTGGGCCCAATATCATTCAAGAGAGTTCCAATGGGACGTACTAAGAAACTAAGTGATCCTGAGGGGACATCTAGAAAGCAGGCCAATTCTCCCCCGGAATGTGATTCAGTCTCTGTATTGGTGGTTGGAGACCAGCACGTTCCAGACAGGCTTTTCTTGGGTTCCCCAATTCACCAGGGTGATTACTACAGACGCCAGCCCCAGGGGGTGGGGGGTGCACTTGGACAACCGCCCGATACAGGGAACTTGGTCACAGGAGGAGAGTCTGGAGTCCTCCAATTTGTGGGAGTTACGGAAGCACTGATCAGCTTTTTGCCCCTACTAGGAGGTCATCACGTGAAGATTCTGTCCGACAACCAGGTTGCGGTGGCTTATATGAACCATCAGGACGGAACCCGTTCAAGGTCACGAATGCAGGTTGCGGGGAGAATATTTTCGCTGGTAGAGGGAAAAGTTCTCTCTTTAAGGGCCCTTCATATCAGAGGAGAGGACAACATGAAGGCAGACTTTCTAAGTCGCAGGCCATTATTACAGGGAGAATGGGATTTAAATCTCTCGATCTTCCACCAGCTAGTAGCCATGTGGGGGTCTCCAGAGGTCGACCTGTTTGCAACCTGTCAGAACAGCAAGGCAAAGAAGTTCTGCTCATTGAATCCCTTAGAGAACCCGCTAGTAGTAGACGCCTTCCAGTTCAGGTGGGATTTCAGTCTGGCCTATGCCTTTCCCCCAACGTGCCTAATTCCAGCGGTGTTGAGGAAAATTCGGGAGGATCAGGCTCTAGTGGTCCTCATAGCCCCCTTCTGGCCCAAGAGGCCGTGGTTTTTCTGGCTAAGAAACATGTCCATCGTGAACCCCTGGATTCTTCCAGAGATTCTCGACCTTCTTGCTCAAGGGCCTATATTCCATCCTCAGGTGAAAGGATTGCACTTAGTGGCCTGGAACTTGAGAGGTCGTTGCTAGAAGTTCGGGGTTTCTCATCAAATTTAGTCACTACTCTTCTAAAGAGTAGGAAGCCAATCACTACCAAGATTTACAGTAGAGTCTGGAAGAAGTTTTTGTCGTCATCTCAGGGAGTTTCCCTGGGGGGGGGGGTTCCCATTACAGCCATTTTAGAATTTCTCCAAAAGGGGCTAGAAAAGGGTCTAGCAGTGAGCACCTTAAAGGTCCAAATCTCTGCCTTGGCAGCCTTATACAGTTATAATCTCGCCGGTAACAAGTGGATTTCCAGGTTCGTGAGGGCATGCAGTAGAGCCAATCCAGTCCCTACAGTAAGGGTCCCTTCTTGGGATTTAAACTTGGTGCTAAACGCATTAACAGATTCTCCCTTTGAGCCCCTTAGCTCAGGGTCCATAAAACTACTTACCCTAAAAACAATACTTCTGGTGGCCTTAACATCAGCATGGAGGGTTAGTGAGTTACAGGCTTTGTCGGCAGATCCACCTTTTACCCTAGTACTAGACGATAGGGTAGTTTTGAGACCAGACCCTGCTTTCCTGCCTAAAGTGGTTTCTAGGTTTCATATGTCTCAGGAGATAGCCCTACCATCCTTCTGTCCTGAACCCAAAAATAGCAAGGAGGAAAGGTTTCATACCTTGGATGTCAGGAGATGCCTTATACATTATTTAGCATCCACAAGCTCATGGAGGAAGGATAGGTCTCTCTTTATCTCCTTCCAGGGCTCCCGGAAGGGATTGAGGGTCTCAAAAGGCACTCTGTCAAGGTGGATCCGGGAAGCCATTGCGAGGGCCTACACGGGATCAGGCAGAGATCCCCCTGACAATTTGAAAGCCCACTCTACTTGGGGCATGGCTGCTTCCTGGGCAGAAAGGGCGGATGTGCCCATTGAGCAAATATGTAAGGCGGCCACATGGTCATCTCCGTCCACTTTCTATAATCACTATAGACTTGACCTTTCTGCCTCCTCTGATCTCACGTTTGGGAGAAGGGTTCTGCAGGCTGTGGGCCCTCCCTCACATACTTAGTTCTCTGTAATTCTCTCATTGTGCCGTCATGGGTGACAGAAAAACACGTATATTACTTACCGGTAATGTGTTTTTTCAGAACCCATGACAGCACCTTTATATTCCCTCCCTGTCACTGTGGTGTACACCTTCCGGTGGGTGGGTGTTGAGTGTTCACATGGGTGAAATTCGTTATAATTATTAAAATTATGTGCTCTAACCGGAGAGTCCTCTCATGCTCTGTAATCCACTGAAGCGGGGAGAGGCGCTGCCCTTTTTATCTTGAAAGTTTCCTGTCCTTGAAGGGCAGATCCCCTCTCTCGTTGTGCCGTCATGGGTTCCGAAAAAACACATTACCGGTAAGTAATATACGTGTTTCCAAATGAAATGCAAAATTTACTTTGCATTCACTTAGTGTCAATGACTGCCTTCTGGACATCTGTCAAGTCAGCAGTCTTTCCCATGATTGTGGAGCCTACTGAAACAGACTAAGCCTCTTTAAATGCTTAGGAAGTCTTTGCAGGTGTTTTTTGTTAATTATTCTAATTTACTGAGTTAATGACTTTTGTGTTTTCATTGGCTGTAAGCCATAATCATCAACATTAACCGAAATAAACACTTGAAATAGATCACTCTGTTTGTAATGACTCTATATAATAGGAGTTTCACTTTTTGTATTGAAGAACTGAAATAAATTAACTGTTTGATGATAGTCTAATTTTGTGAGATGCACCTGTAAGCTACTACAATGTCCTGCACATGGGGGTAAACGACATGGCGAATCAGAAGTACTGTACTACATTTCTAATTGGAGGTATTTGCTAACATTATTATTATTACACCTACTACATTATGGGATAGGATCTTAGAGAAGGGAATACTCCTTTTAATAAATGCTTGGCTGTCTGCTATGTCATGATCATAAAGTACACATTTTGATAGCAATTTCATCATTGTGGATTCAGGACAAATCTACACAAACAAAAAGCACAACAAAATTGTACATGTGTTGCATACAGATTTTTTGGTGATTTGCCGCTAACTTTACCCTATACGTGGCAAAACATGGAATCTGCAGAGTAATTGCAGTCTGTTTGAAATCTGTACTGTAGGTCAATTTCCACTGTAGAAATTTTCTGCAGTGCTTGCTTGAACTTCTTGAAATTACACCCACTTTGCTGCTGCTGTAACATTTTAGATTTTCCATCCTGATTTCTGGGCAGAGGAGGTCACACAGTGTAGACTCCATGTGAACATACCCCAGCTGTCAGCTGATTTTTGTGCTGCATCAATAATGTTACAATGGTCTCACCACTGAGACATCAATGATTGACTAAGTGGTCATATGTAGACATGGCATATAATTTCTGCAGCCACGTAGATAAAAACTGTGAGAATGCACTGCGTATGTGTAGGGTATTTCACATTGAAGTAATTTTATGACCCACATACCCAGGCCTATATTTTTCTGATTATGAACAACTCCTTAAAATATATATATTTTAGACACCACTGGTAAAGCTCGTTGGTATGGAAACTTCACAAGGATGGCAATTTATATTGGTTCACCAGCCAACATAACAGGGTGTGTTGAGAGATTTATGATTATTGAAAATGTTATATTATATAGTTAACCATGGAAATTTCCGATACTGTCTTTCATTTGTTGCCCAAGTGATTTTACATATGAGCTTATCATCAACTTTCCTTTTTTGCTTTTCAGGAAGTATATCATGAAAAACATGTTCAGAAATTCTGGAAAGATGCCAAGAGAGTCATTAAAAATCTAAAAGTAGTAGGACCTGAAGAAATGATTACTCAAGCGGAAGCAAGAAACATGGGAATGTAATCACCATCTAAATACCTTCTGTCATCTGATTGCTATTAGCAGAGTAGAAGTGTCGGGAAACCTTGTTCCGTAGAATGAAAAAAAAAATTATCATAATTTGAACAATGCAACTGAAAGTCCATGCAATGTTTAATGGACTGCCAAACAAATACCACCTGGAAAGACCCCAGCCCTCTTTGTAACATCCCTTAAAGGGAATCTGTCAGCAGGTTTTTGCAATGTAATCTGAGGACAGCTTGAAGTAGGGGTTTAAAATCAGTTGGTGTGTGACTTATAAGGCTGCGTGCTGTTGTTAACTTCCTAGTGATGAAACATTCATGGTAAGTAATCATTGCTCTGACTAGTTGTCTGCATGAGCACAGGTCTGACTCCGCCCCTCCTGTGATAAGCAGCTCACTGTCAATAGACAATGTACATACAGAGCCTGGTGTGGGCGGGGTTAGCTTTATGAGCTCTGCTTCATTGCTAAATCTCAGAACTCTGATTGTGTTATCGTTGGACTCGGGGTCTTTTTGCCTACATCTGGCTGCTCTAAGATGAGGTAGCAAAAACCTGGTGACAGATTCAATTAAATGTAACTCCGGAATACCCATAATTGGGTAGAGTTTACATACCTCTGGCCTCATTTCTCCAGAACACCCACTTTTGGGTAGGGCTTACATACCTTCAACCTCTTCACTGTCTGAGGTGCCCCATATTTGTTATGATTGAGTCTGAAACTCATGGACAGTACTGGAAAATGAGGGACTGTTGTAAGGGTATGCTAAATACCACAGTTCTGATGGTCTACTCTTACTATAATCATTAGTTATTATTTCCAGGTTGATTTGACAAAGAGTTCTGAGAGTGTTAGAGAACACTGCTTGTTTAAATAGTACTATAACTTCAAAATTAAGGCGGATTACATGCCATTAATCTTTTGTTTCAGGTGGAAATGATGTTTAGTTTATGCAGCCATATAAACTATATATATTCCATATAAAACTTTATACATTTGTATGTAGTTTACTTAAATTACAGTTGGCCATTTAGGCTGAAGGCTTGCCAAATAATGAGAATCAGAAGTCAGCCTGCGGTAATGGATACAGCATTCGCACATTTTAATATAGAAAAGTGGTGGTAATATACATAATGTGTTCAACACAGATCTGTAGACCATTATTACAGCAAAAAATAGTGTAACATCACATAGTCTATGACCGCAGGCATTCCTGCATAGAGTACAATGTGGTTTATGTATGAATTGTTATTCATACGTGTATAATCTACATATTGGCCGCCCATTAAGTTTAATTTGTACGATACAGCTGTATCTGTAAATCTCTTTACACCACAATCCAATCGATGTTACCTTGTCATTACTGGCTGTAATAGAATCCAACTAGACTGCATTTCAGCACGATTATCTGCTTTGCCAAATCAATTAAAATCACTTCTAGAGAAATTCAGCTTTACCGTCCTGGGCCAGTGAAAAGTCTGTTTAATTTACAGGGACGAAATAGCAGAACATTCCATACATATGATGCAAAAGACAAGGAAAGAGCCATGGAGCGCGGTTATCTCCCAGAGCACAGCTGGGAAGCTTACATTACTTACTCTGGAAATGAGAAATATTGCAGGATAGTGGAAACTATCACAACTTGATACAATATGCTGGTTTTATGTATGATCCTGTATCTCCATCTTGCCATACATGTATATGGGAAGAGAGTGAGTGAGTGCAAATTACTTTGTATTTGTTACATTATAGTATAATGGAAGATTATTCTTTCATTTCTCGTTATCAGAGGAGTTGCTGTTTAAAAATGAGTCAATTTATTCTAATAAAATTGAATTCTA
This sequence comes from Phyllobates terribilis, assembly GCF_046119375.1. NCBI lineage: Eukaryota > Metazoa > Chordata > Amphibia > Anura > Dendrobatidae > Phyllobates > Phyllobates terribilis. The sequence goes on from NW_027362763.1 coordinate 232,702,165, forward strand.
CTTGAACATGCAAAAAATCCACCCTTTTGAAAACATGGATTTTTGTAAATTCTCTCTGTTCAGATGCAGAAAAATGGCAGCTGATTCAATTCTGGAGAATACAAATTTTGACAAGTCCATTCAACTCTAGTTGCTTTGGTATGGTCTTGTAATGGGCAAATTTTTGTTTTTTTATGTCATACATTACAAGTCACAGATAATAAAATCCATCTGTTGATATTGTTAGAATCCAATGTTAGAACCAGCAGTATGTCCTTTCAACTGCCAGGCATCTTTGGATTTTTGATGCCCCCGATTGTGTACCTGTGAACTGTGCTAAAGCCAAGGTTTTCAACCTAAGATGGTACCTGCTATATCTCTAGGGTGTAGTGCACATTCACTGTGCCCTTAATAGGGTTTCCAATCTGTGTAGATGGTGCTTGAATTGTTAAAGCTTGGAAATCCTTCTTTCAGTGGCATCTCGCCCAAAAACTTCCATCTTGAAACTAGCTTTCCTGTTCTCATTGATTGGCAATCTGATCCTTCAAATGGGCTAATTTTGTTCATGTCATCACTAGTCTATTGAAGGTGGTCATGATGCTCTGGTGTATCAATCGCACTGCTCATGTCTTTGGGCATATCTCTGTGCTGGAAACTGTTTTTATTCAGACCTATATGCAATAGATTAAGCTCATGGTTAGCCAATGATTGCAGACCTCAAATAAACCTTGACCGGGTATGGCCGATTTGTTCCGTTGAATCTTTCCCCCATTTACTAACTTCTCAGTTCAGTTCCTTCTAAACTGTAATAGTCATACACAGGAGAGGTATTTTTTGGGATTAAATTGGCCACAGTGGCCATTTATTAACAATTGATAACAATAACGGTTATATGGTTCCAAAATTGGAGAGGTCCTTGGAGCTATCAGATCTAACACCCACATAAACCAAATTACTAAAATGAAAAAAAAGTTATCTTCAGCCGTAAAACCCAACTCATGGGCACCATACCACTGTCAGTGGTAAATTAACCACACCTCCGCCTCCCAGGGTCCATTCCTGTCCAGAGCCCCACTATGTGCCAGATCAGCCATTCCTATTCCCACCCTGAAGGGAGCTATCCATATAATTTCCCCCACAACCAATTGCACAACAACTCCAAGGTCCCTCCACCACCTCGACTACAGTGACTCAACATTTAAAATACCTTTAGAACGGCAAAAAAAAAATTCATAATTTAAAGTTAAGTGTCACAAACCGATCGGAGCCACGTGCCCCTGATCCTTCCTCACAACTTCCGTGAGTTCCGGGTTTAGGATAATGTGAAGCGAGCTTATAAATTTTATATATTTATTTACTCAAAAGAGCGATGCTAGGTACAATATATACAAGCGTTTACAAGATATATATATACAGTAGTCAGACAAATATAGTAAGGAAGCAGTAATACAATACAGTAAAATTAAAAGGAATAAAAGTGAATATACCACACTTTCATCAAAGGTCTCTGGACACAGCAGGAAGGGTGCTGTCATGGGTCCAGGGCGGTTCCTTGTGTCTTTCTGCCCATCTGTAGCGACAGGTGACCCTCAACAGAAGACCCCTCCTCTCTCACAGAGGGACACATTTATACGTAACGTGGGCAGGGCAGAAAATAGGCGATTTACATGTAATCTCCTCTTCTCTTCTATCAGACATTTCATAATCCATTTCCCAGCAATATTCTCATTGTAAGGTGCGCATGGTAATTGATCTAACACAGGAGCTTCCCCTGACTTCAGAGGTAATTCAATTAACTATTCCTCATTGCCATGATTCAATTAGCTCCCCCATACTCTTGTCAGGAATAGGCGTTTGCACTACAAAGGTATATATCCTAGCTGACCTGTATTCAATTCTCTCCTGGGCAATAGCATCCTTTTGGTAATTTCCTTTTGGAGCCGGCATAGTAACATAATGATGATTTAGTCATTTCCTGACTGTGGGGAATACACCATTTCCCTTGGGGTCCTTTGAAATCAGACAGACTAGCATTCCTGCTGAGACCTTCATAACTGGGAATATGAATTTCCAGTCCCTGGCCTCACCACAGTAAGCAAAAAATGAAATGGGGTTGGCGGGTGAGATTCTTCTCACTATGTAATACCCTATAATGGTCTTGTTACCGCACTTTTTCCTTATGTACCTCCCCCTGTCTTACTCCCTCCTCCCCCTTACTCCCGCCTCCCCAATGCTTCTATCCAAGTGCCAGCTATCCCTCACTATTTTACAGCCAATGTCTGTTGTGTAGGCCTTTGCTTAACCTGTTCAGCACTGATCCATCCTTTAAGGATTCTGTCGGGTGCAGTATTACTCACCACTTTACTTTGGATCACTGTAAAGGCATATTTGTATTATACATAAACAGCATGATATATAATATATACAGTACAGACCAAAAGTTTGGACACACCTTCTCATTTAAAGATTTTTCTGTATTTTCAGGACTATGAAAATTGTACATTCACACTGAAGGCATCAAAACTATGAATTAACACATGTGGAATTATATACTTAACAAAAAAGTGTGAAACAACTGAAAATATGTCTTATATTCTAGGTTCTTCAAAGTAGCCACCTTTTGCTTTGATGACTGCTTTGCACACTCTTGGCATTCTCTTGATGAGCTTCAAAAGGTAGTCACCGGAAATGGTATTCAAAAAATCTTGAAGGAGTTCCCAGAGATGCTTAGCACTTGTTGGCCCTTTTGCCTTCACTCTGCGGTCCAGCTCACCCCAAACCATCTCGATTGGGTTCAGGTCTGGTGACTGTGGAGGCCAGGTCATCTGGCGTAGCACCCCATCACTCTCCTTCTTGGTCAAATAGCCCTTACACAGCCTGGAGGTGTGTTTGGGGTCATTGTCCTGTTGAAAAATAAATGATGGTGTAACTAAACGCAAACCGGATGGAATAGCATGCCGCTGCAAGATGCTGTGGTAGCCATGCCGGTTCAGTATGCCTTCAATTTTGAATAAATCCCCAACAGTGTCACCAGCAAAGCACCCCCACACCATCATACCTCCTCCTCCATGCTTCACGGTGGGAACCAGGCATGTAGAGTCCATCCTTTCACCTTTTCTGCGTCACACAAAGACACCGTGGTTGGAACCAAAGATCTCAAATTTGGACTCATCTGACCAAAGCACAGATTTCCACTGGTCTAATGTCCATTCCTTGTGTTCTTCAGCCCAAACAAGTCTCTTCTGCTTGTTGCCTGTCCTTAGCAGTGGTTTCCTAGCAGCTATTTTACCATGAAGGCCTGCTGCACAAAGTCTCCTCTTAACAGTTGTTGAAGAGATTTGTCTGCTGCTAGAACTCTGTGTGGCTTTGACCTGGTCTATAATCTGAGCTGCTGTTAACCTGCAATTTCTGAGGCTGGTAACTCGGATAAACTTATCCTCAGAAGCAGAGGTGACTCTTGGTCTTCCTTTCCTGGGGTGGTCCTCATGTGAGCCAGTTTCTTTTTAGCGCTTAATGGTTGTTGCAACTGCACTTGGGGACACTTTCAAAGTTTTCCCAATTTTTCAGACTGACTGACCTTCATTTCTTAAAGTAATAATGGCCACTCATTTTTCTTTACTTAGCTGCTTTTTTCTTGCCATAATACAAATTATAACTGTCTATTCAGTAGGACTATCAGCTGTGCATCCACCAGATTTCTGCACAACACAACTGATGGTCCCAATCCCATTTATAAGGCAAGAAATCCCACTTTTTAAACCTGACAGGGGACACCTGTGAAGTAAAAACCATTTCCGGTGACTACCTCTTGAAGCTCATCAAGAGAATGCCATGAGTGTACAAAGCAGTCATCAAAGCAAAAGGTGGCTACTTTGAAGAGCCTAGATTATAAGACATATTTTCAGTTGGTTCACACTTTTTTGTTAAGTAAATAATTCCACGTGTTAATTCATAGTTTTGATGCCTTCAGTATGAATGTACAATTTTCATAGTCATGAAAATACAGAAAAATCTTTAAATGAGAAGGTGTGTCCAAACTTTTGGTCTGTACTGTACATTCCTTAACAAATTCTAAGCTGCATTCTTACAGATGTCACAGCTGGTTCCATGATAGCATGCTTCACAAGGGACACCCAAATAACTCTGAACTTGCAGTTTCACAAGCAAACATGTCAGGAAAAGCGGCTTCTAAAAATAAAAGGAGCAATATAGGTTGGTCAACCAAGTAGTATAACTTCAGCATCAAAGACACATCCTTACTATATGCATAACTAAAATAATTTCTTTGCAAAAAGAGCACTTACCCATTAAAGGACATGGAGATGATGTCATCAATTGGCAAGTAACCGGTTTATTTAACCATTCGTTACCTGTTGAGATGTAATAGATGGATGGATGGATGGATAGATGAGATGTGTATGTGTATATATGTATGTGTATATATAATATTATAAAATATATATAATCTTTATTTTTTTTCACTTAGGGACATCTGCCGCCAGGATAAGGAATGCGACTACTACTTTAGTTTAGATGCTGATGTGGTGATGACAAATCCAAAGACTTTGAAGTTGCTGATTGAACAAAACAGGTTGGTAATTTAGCACAATTCATTCACTGTTTAGAAGAAAAACTAAACTACAGCATGTTTGAAAGAAACCTGTAATTGGCGTGATTGAGGTGCACAGTCGTCTTTCAACAGGTGAGTAATGAGCCTGTTTTAGCCTTTTTAGCTGCACATTAAATAAACATCCAGATTGTATTGAGCGGAGCTTGAAATGAAATCACAGCGAAAAAATTCTGGAACAATCCTTCTTAAATGTAAATAGGTGGTGGGATTTTACACAACAGTAAAGAAGTGTGCTCTATGGAAACCATTTATTCTGTAACTTTCACTATGTAAGATAAAATTGCTGTTTCCATTATTGTCTTGGAATGATTTCCAGCAGCAGATGTAATTGTGATGGGTAACTTTGTACAATGCTTTTGTTTAACGCACCTGCAAATTCTGCATATTCATTTTTCCCCTTCTTATAGAAAAATAATTGCTCCTCTTGTGACTCGACATGGGAAATTGTGGTCAAACTTCTGGGGCGCTTTGAGTCCTGATGGCTACTATGCAAGATCAGAGGATTATGTAGATATTGTGCAAGGCAACAGAGTGTAAGTATACTGCTATTGGGCTATGATGAGGGGAACCCTAGAAGTACTGCATCCTTAAAGAGATTTTTTCCTATAAAATCTATATAAATTTTAAGAAGAAAAAAACCCTGATGTCTGTTATTTAAACACTAGCCACTAAGTACAAAATGATGTAACTGTATCTCAACACTGGGGTGTGTGGGTGTGGAGGGTACTTAAAGGGGTTTTCTAAGAAATGTCCGAAAATAAATACACTTTTTAAATATTAAACATTTTTCTAAATACCTTCATTTAGCAAAACTGAGTGCTTTTTCTACTGTACTGTTAGGATTCAAAGATGGCAGCTACCATCAATCACACCCTGTCTTAGATTTCAGGATGGGCTGTGTGACGCACAAGATAGAGGTCACGTCGAAGCAGCGTCCTGTCGGGTATCTTGAACGTGCATTCCTCGGAGAATCCCTTTAGATAATTTATCGGCGAACCCCTTTAAGAATTGAGCGCCATCCTCACATTGTAGATGCCAGCTGTTACATACCCAACACCTGTCTGTGATTTGTGTGATCGGACCCAAGCTCCAATCCCCTTCTGTTGATTATTTAGATGCCACTGTCAATCTCCTACAGCGGTATTTAGATGGAGCAGTTGCAATTTGATCATGAGGCACCAATATTTTACTCTGGCTGCTGAAGGCCCTCATGACTGTCATTTTGGTATTCCTGTGAAGCTCAGCATAGGAGACCATGATTTACACTACAGTCGTGGTCAAAATGTGTAACAGTCAGTCAGGATTTGGCCCAGAAGCTGATATCCAGCTGCAGAAGTCTTGGAAAATAAGGATCAACCCTGTTGACATTAAGTCTTTATATCAACTGGATGTATTTGTCAATAAAAGTTTAAAAACGTATGAAATTCTTTATAAATGTACTTCGGTAACCATAGAAACATCTGACAAAAAAGATCTAAAAACCCTGAAGCAGCAAACTGGAAACCACAACTTTGTCAGTGTCTAAACATTTTGTCCACAACTATATACTGCAATACAACAGTATTATATATAGTATAAGTGATTACATGATCACAGGTTCAAGTCCCATAGTGAGGCCAAAAATATAAAGTGAAAATGAAGTTTTTAAAAATACAATATGAATAAAAAAGATGATTTGATAAACATTTTTTTTTTTTATCGGGTGATTTTTTTTATTTTTAAATGCTTTTTTTTTAAAATATTTTAAATCAGACTTCAGCAATCATCTGATTGCTTGTTCCATATACTGCAATACGTTGGTGTTGCATTATATAAGATAAATCACTCTCGTCTAGGGCGCTCACTCCATATACTGTGTTTGGTTTTTTGTTTTTCTTTAAATACTGGTTTGTCGCCACTTTCTGAAACCCATAACTTCTTTATTTAACCTTCGGTGTCTATTAATTCTAGTTCAGCCTCTGCATTTTCCCAAGTGAAGCCGCTTAAGGCGTTCCTATGAAGTGGAAGCTGCCTGAAGAATGAGCACGTCGCTTCTTTTAAGCATTTTGAGGTTTCTGAAATCTTAATCGGTTAAAAGAAATGACCTAAGATGTAACATGTGCGTAGGAATGTCATTTTGACTTGGCGGCGCATCATGTTTGTTTAATGGGGTGCTTTTGTGTGCCTTTTCAGGAGGTTTCGGGGCAGAATCCACTTAGTGTATTTGCTGTGCAGCAAGCTTATAGTTTTCTTGATGCTGTAGGTGGGAACATTTTGTTATTTTGATCGCTTTTTATTATATTTGTTTTTTAGGGAGATGACGTGTGTCTATATATATGTATGTATATATGTGTGTATCTGTGTGTGTGTATGTATATATAATAATTTCTATCATCTCAATTTTTTTTTTTCTTTAAGTTAATTACTTTTATTGTTTTATAGAGTGAACTCTTACAGACATGGTGATACAAAATGTGCTATATTTTTTTCAATTATTATTTTATCCTTCATCTATATACTCCGATACATCAGTAATGCACTATGTATCAGTAATTGAAATGACTTTATATTATACTTTATGAAGTCTGGACATAGGCTGAGCTTCACTGGACTGCCCATAATCACCCTGTGATTGTGTTAAGGGGGAATGGAAAGGCGGTCCATGCATGCACTGACTATTGCGGTGTCATTACTAGATTTCAAAGTTTATATGGTGAAACAGCAGCTATGAGAGCAAGCTAAAGTCACTGCTGTTACAGGAAGATGATGGCTATAGAACGCAGCCATTTCTCCTGGATATGATGCAAGCTCCGTTTTGGAGCCCACTCCATACAACAGTACTTGATATGTGACATACTAATACATCACGTGTTGGGAAGAGGTTAAAAATTACGCAAGAAAAATATGAATGACTGTATATTAATGATGTATAATCAGAATAATCCTGATTTTGCAGCGGTGTATGGAATATTCCCTTTATGGCCAATATTTACCTGGTTAAAGGACAAACTCTTCGGTCAGAGTTAAAGGAAAGAAACCATTTCATCTTGGATAGACTTGATCCCGATATGGCACTGTGTAGAAATGCTCGGGAAATGGTAAGGTTGTGCCAGGTTTGCCAGCGAGTTACTTCATCATGTTTGTGTATTCCATGCTTTACCATAACCACTGTCCTCCAGTATGAGCCAATTTTTCCAAAGCGAAGCATTAAGTCCGTGCAGACATCTGTACTCTGCACCTGTATGATTTACTACTGGGAAACACATTCCTCAAACCAACAGCAAATTAGTCTCTTGGGTAAACGGCACAGAAAGTCAAATAACGGAACTGACAAGGTAATCTATACATATAACTTAGAACAGCTGTACACTTCCTATCCATAATGCCGACTAGTAAAATGCTAGCAACATGCTTTAAACAACTATAAAATAATTAGTGGGGCCATAAAGTGAAGTCTATAGTTTGGTTATAGAGAAGATACATTATGGAGTGTAGGTTATAGGTTAATTTTATGGCCTGAGCCTTCAAATCTAAATATTCCATGAAGTTGTCAGAATAGTAATTCTTGAACTATTTTACGAGACCTTTTATACATATATACAATATGTGGTGTTTTACAGAAAGAGAAATAATTTCTTGTTGAGTCCCTAATTCTTAGACATTTTAGCGCTGAAACCACATTATATGAAATGTACAGCAAAAGTTGGCAAGTATTTCACTCATTCACGTGGTTCTCAATCTTTGGCTTCTAACTCTATTCTTCTGGAAGATCTTTGCATCCCTCTTTACCTCTTTACTCCTCTTGCTAACTGCTTGGATACACTATGCAAAGCCCGTGGTCAAGCAGATACGTTTTTGTCTTTCCCATTCTATCTGGAATGCATTCATTTTTTTTTTTTTTTTACTCCAAAATAAATTTTGTCTTGAGCCGCTGTTCAGCAGGTATGGCGAGTCATGTTGTATGTCAGATGTACGCTTTGCTTTATGCTGCATGGTGTCCATCAATCCATACAGCTCTTCACCCTTCATAAGCTGTTATTTTTGAATCTGTGTTTTCATGTCTCCACAGTCAATCTAAGCAAAAATATAAAGAGAGGATAAACAAGTCAACTTACTTGATGCTTCTTCATTTTAGAGCTTACAAAGAGAGAAAGACTCCCCATCTCCGGAAACTTTCCATATGTTCAGACCCCCAAAGGTTTTTTATTTTTTTTATTTTTTCTTCTTTTAGTTCTCTATCTTTTGTAATACAGAAAGAAAGAACCCTTTCCTGTACTTTTTTTCCTAAATTTCTAGTTGCTATATTTCTTGTCAATTTTAACTGTCATGCTCCCTTTTTAGGGATTTTTTATGACTTTTCCCATTTTTGTATTATAATTATTTTTTGTGATTTTCATTAGAAATCTATTCACAGTAAAAAGCCCTCATGTTAATTTTTGCACCCAAACTTACATTTTATGTTGTGTTTTTTTTTTTCTTACATTGTTATGTTATTAAACAAAACGTAATAATCTTCTAGACCATGAAAATTGTATTTATGGAGATGGATGTATTTTTCACAGTCCATAATTATAAACCATAATGTGTAAAGAGTAGTTGTATTTTCTCTGCAAAATAGGCTCTTGACTAAGGTTTAACTGCAAGACCATAAAAGGTTTATAAATTTGGGCTAGTTATATCACCTTTTTTTTTGCTATTACCCCATTGGGCGTTGGCTTGCTATGAAGGCCAGGAATATTGACTTATACCAAAATGGTCAGAATAAGGCCAGGGTTACACCACCGTGTATTTTCTCATCCAAGAGAATCTGGTTGATCACGCTCGGATCACGCTCGGATCACGCTCGGATCACGCTCTGATCTGTTTCTCTCGGATCAGGAGAAATTTCTCCATCTTCTCAATTCTGTCTGTGGAATCCACAAACTCATTGACTTGAATGGCCGAGTGCGAACTGAATATCGGATCAATTTCTGGCATGCTGTGATTTTTTTTTTCCCCGGACCAGCTCTGTCCAAGCAAAAAAGTGGACATGTGCTATGGCCCCATAGAATAACATTGGACTGGGTGCGATCCGATGTTTTGTCAGATCGCACACGGACCAATTAATATGGTCATCTGCCCCTGCCCTAATAGTTGTTAACCATGGTATAGCTCCAAACAATGAGTAATAATGTACGAGCTTACTCTTATTTCTCTTTTGACACATACTACAGTGCATATTTTTTATACTATACAATGTGACTTTTTTTTTTTTTTTTTTTGAGGGTAGAAATACCTTCCAAATCAAATACCAACTGACACCACAAAATATATGTAAATTATGCTAACTTCCATCCATTGTTTTATCCTTCCCGTTCATGAAGAATGAATTACATGTTTACATTGCAATTTAAGGGAAAGGAAAGCATTTTTTCAAGTTCTATCATACAATAATACTCTAATTTTTATGTGGGAAGCACAGATATGCCAACGTACAAGGAAATATCTTGCCAAATTGAAACTTTGCAAACTATGTAATTTTCCTTTTGCCTTTTCTTGGTTTATTTACTTTGAAATTTAAGTAAACGGATAATTTTCATTGGCCATAAACCTCTCATCTGTTTTGTGTAAAGGGAAGACTCGTTGAAAACATGGCAATCTGTTACTTTGAGGATTTTCTATGGGCTTTCTGGTAGAATCCAAACACTTTTTTTTCCTTCTTTTCTTGATGAATGCTTTAATGAACTTTAATTCAATTTATCCCAGATTGTAAAACTGTCAATTTTAAATATATATATTATTATTTTTTTAAATTCATGAAAAACAAAATTTTAGGTTTTCAACATTTTAATTTTGGTCTGGGATAAAAATGAACTGAATTTGTATTTTTTTTTTTTTTTTTTTTAGCTTCCTAATTTTATATTTTTATACTTTTTCAATTACTTTATTTGCTCATATTAGAAACGATTAACCTTTTTTTCTACTAAGCCTCTTTTACATGAACTACTGAATTAAATACTTAGAAACCTCCGTAGAGAATGTAATGGATCCAGGTCACATAGTATGTAACATTTTTTTTCCTTCAATATGCTGGCTTTTCATCACTTGGATTATTGGTAAATGGTTAATTTAAACAGGGCACATTTCAAGCTTTCACCATTGTGAATAGTTTCTTCATATCTGATTACATAATGATGATTCTTTTTCATGAGGAAATTTCCTCAGACTTCATAATCTCCTCCAAACGATTCATTCACCTAAGCTCACTCTGCATGTTCCAGTTGAACTGACATGTATCCTAATATATTTTGTAATTATTCGCCTTAGGGTGTTTTTATGTATATTACCAACCGGCATGAATTTGGAAGACTTCTTTCAACTGCAAATTACAATACAAGTCACTATAACAATGACCTCTGGCAAATATTTGAGAATCCGGTGGTATGTATTGTAAATATATTCCATTCATGATTATAAAATAATGTTTAAAACTGTATTTAGGCTGAGTTCACACGATGCGTTTTTCATGCGTTTCCGCTGCGTTTTTGCAGTTGCGGAAACGCATTAAAAACGCATGGTAGAAGGGCAGCAATGTTCCCCAATTGAAATCCGCATGTGCTGTGCCCATGATGCGGATTTTTCCGCAGCGTAAACGCTGCGGTCAAAAGTCCGCAGCATGTCAATTAATTTTGCGGAAACGCTGCTCTTTTGCCGCCATTGACTTGCATTAGACCGCATGGAATCTGCATCACTGTATATGTTGATGCGCTTTTCATGCGGTCTAATGTGCGGATGGTACCCGGGTGTGGAGGAGAGGACTCTCATCCAGACCCAGGTACCATTAAAAAAAAAAGAATAAAATAAAAAATGTATATATTCTCGCCTTCTGACGGCCCGCGCAGCGCTCCTGCTTGGTTCGCGGCACTTCGGGGTTGAATGAAGAAGGACCTTCGCTGACGTCAGAGTCGTCGGAAGGTCCTAAAGTCTTCACTGCCGGCAGTCGGGACCGAGCGAAGCAGGACACCGGGGGCCATCAGAGGGTAAAGTATGTATTTATTTTTTGACATTCACACACTATATAAATCCATGCCGGCTGCATGGATTTATATAGTGTAAAGTTGACAAGCACTTTCCAAGTGATGCTAAAATCGCTTGGGAAGCGCTTGTCAACCCGCATGCGGAAATGAAAGTGAAGACCGCTTCATTTCCGCATGTCCCTGGCAGGAAACCGCATGTACAATCCGCATGCGTTTTTTCCTGCCAGAGAAATGCAGAAACGCTCAGGAAAAAATCCTGAGCATTTCTGCATCGTGTGCACATACCCTTAAAGGGTATCTGTGCTCTCCAGTAATTTTTTTTAAATAAAATAAGCTGTTCAATATGTGTTCATGAGGGATGCCACCATCTTTGGCCATGAGGTCACATCTATCCTGTGTTTTCACCAGTTTTTCACTTTGCAGCCTCTGTCACCAATATACAGTTGACTGTGCCAGTGGGAAGGAATTAGCTATGTGTATATGTGTATATATACGAGTATTCATATTAGTGTGTGTGTACAGTTGTGCTCAAAAGTTTACATACCCCAGCAGAATTTTTGCTTTCTTGGCCTTGTTTCGGAGAATATGAATAATAACAAAACTTTTTCTCCACTCATGGTTATTGATTGGGTGAACCTATTTATTGTCAAACTACTGTGTTTTCTTTTTTTAAATCTTAATGACAACCGAAAACATCCAAATAACCCTGATCAAAAGTTCACATATCCTTGTGATTTTGGCCTGATAATATGCTCAGAATTTGACACAAATGGGTTTGGATGTCTACTAAAGGTAACAGCCTCACCTGTGACCTGTTTGCTTGTGTTCAGTGTGTGCATAAAAGCCGAGTGAGTTTCTTGGATCCAGACAGACTCTTGCATCTTTCATCCAGCCACTGACATTTCTTGATTGTGAGTCATGGGGAAAGCAAAAGAATTGTCAATGGATCTACAGGAAAAGGTTGTTGAACTGTATAACACAGGAAAGGGATACAAAAAGATATCCAAGGAATTGATAATCCCAGTCAGCAGCGATCAAACTGTGATAAACAAATGGAAAATCTGGGGCTCTGTAAAAACAAAGCCACGGTCAGGTGGCCGAAATATATGTTGGTCTAAAACTGCCAGGAAAATTATTCGGGATAAAAAAAAACCTACAAAGAACATCAGCTGAAATTCAGGACTCTCTGAAAACTAGTGGTGTGGCTGTTTCAAGATACACAATAAGGAGGCACTTGAAGAAAATTGGGCTGCATGGTCGAGTCGCCAGAAGAAAGCCATTACTGCGCTAATGCCACAAAGTATCTCACCTACAATATGCCAAACAGCACAGAGACCAGCCTCAAAACTTCTGGAACAAGGTAATTTGGAGTGATGAGACCAAAATTTAACTTTTTGGCCACAACCATAAACGTTACATTTGGAGAGAGGTCAACAAGGCCTATGATGAAAGGAACATCATTCCTACTGTAAAGCACGGAGATGGATCGCTGATGTTTTGGGGATGTGTGCGCTCCAAAGGCACAGGAAACTTGGTAAAAGTTGAAGGAAAGATGAATGCAGCACGTTATCAGCAAATACTGGACTCATAGGCCCGGAAGCTGCGCATGGGATGAACTTGGACGTTCCAGCATGACAACGATCCAAAACACAAGGCCAGGTCGACCTGTCATTGGCTACAGCAGAACAAAGTGAAGGTTCTGGAGTGGCCATCTCAGTCTCCTGACCTCAATATCATTGAACCACTATGGGGAGATCTCAAGCGCGCAGTTCATGCTAGACAGCCCAGGAATTTACAGGAACTGGAGGCTTTTTGCCAAGAAGAATGAGCAGCTTTACCATCTGAGAAAATAAAGAACCTTATCTAAAACTACCACAAAAGACTTCAAGCTGTTTAAAGGGGGCAATAATGCGGTATTAAGAACTGGGGTATGTGAACTTTTGATCAGGGTCATTTGGATGTTTTTGGTTGCCATTAAGATTTAAAAAGAGAAAACATAGTAGTTTGACAATAAATGGCTTCACCCAACAAATAACCATGAGTGGGGAAATTTTTTTTTTTTTCTCATTTATATTCTCTGAAACAAGGCCAAGAAAGCAAAAATTCTGCTGGGGTATGTAAACTTTTGAGCACAACTGTGCGTGTGTGTGTATATGTGTGTGTGTGTGTGTGTGTGTGTGTGTGTGTGTGTGTGTGTGTGTGTGTGTGTGTGTGTAATAAATATATATATATATATATATATATATATTTGTCTTATCCCGTCTGTCTGTCTGTCTGTCCTGGAAATCCCGCGTTGCTCATTGGTCCGGCAGCGGCCAGTCAGCGCCGCGAGATTTCTGAATAAAGATGGCAGCCGTTAGCGGCTCATCTGGCGGACGGAGGTCAGCGGCGATGCAGCGGGGAGATGAGCGGCGCTAGCAGCACAACTACCCCGACCGGCGCCACTGACCTCCATGCGGCTAACGTCGGAAGATCAGCGGCTTGGCCCGCTGATCTCCCGACAGCAAGTGTGAACGGAGGACCGGGGAGCGGCGCCGCCGGTCGGGATGCTTCTGCTGCGAGCAGCCGCTCATCTCCCGGCTTCTCGCAGCAGAAGGAGCTGCACAGGCAGCGCCGCTCCCCGGTCCTCGCTAATACAGAGCCGCACAAGCAGCGCCGCTCCCGGGCCCACACTAATACGACGCTGATTGGTAGCGGCCGGCCACCGCGACCAATCAGCGAGATGGGCGGCAAATTTAAACGCCTCTCTGTTGATTGGTCGCGGTCGGCCGGCCACCGCGACCAATCTGCGAGATGGGTGGCAAATTTAAACGCCGCTGTGCTGATTGGTCGCGGTGGCCGGCCGCGACCAATGATCGAGATGGGCGGCAAATTTAAACGCCGCTCTGCTGATTAATCGCGGCCGGCCACCGCGACCAATCAGCGAGATGGGCGGCAAATTTAAACGCCGCTGTGCTGATTGGTCGCGGTGGCCGGCCTTGACCAATCAGCGAGATGGGCGGCACATTTAAACGCCGCTCTGCTGATTGGTCGCGGTGGGCTGGCCACCGCGACCAATCAGCGAGATGGGCGGCACATTTAAACGCCGCTCTGCTGATTGGTCGCGGTGGGCCGGCCACCGTGACCAATCAGCGAGATGGGCGGCACATTTAAACGCCGCTCTGCTGATTGGTCGCGGTGGCCGGCCTTGACCAATCAGCGAGATGGGCGGCACATTTAAACGCCGCTCTGCTGATTGGTCGCGGTGGGCTGGCCACCGCGACCAATCAGCGGGATGGGCGGCACATTTAAACGCCGCTCTGCTGATTGGTCGCGGTGGGCCGGCCACCGCGACCAATCAGCGAGATGGGCGGCACATTTAAACGCCGCTCTGCTGATTGGTCGCGGTCGGCCACCGCGACCAATGATCGAGATGGGCGGCAAATTTAAACGCCGCTCTGCTGATTAATCGCGGCCGGCCACCGCGACCAATCAGCGAGATGGGCGGCAAATTTAAACGCCGCTGTGCTGATTGGTCGCGGTGGCCGGCCTTGACCAATCAGCGAGATGGGCGGCACATTTAAACGCCGCTCTGCTGATTGGTCGCGGTGACCGGCCGCGACCAGTCAGCGATGTAGGCTGCAAATTTAAACGCCGCTCTGCTGATTGGTCCCGGCCGCCGGCCGGCCGAGACCAATCAGCACGATTGCCGGCAAATTTAAACAACGCTCTGCTGATTGGTCGATTTTATCGCCAAATTTAAACAAGCTCTCCGGTCCTCACTAACACAGTTCGCTGATTGGTCGCAGCGACCAATCAGCGATTTTGGCGCCAAATTTAAACAACGTTCTGCTGATTGCGCCCGGTCGGCCGCATACATATTCTAGAATACCTGATGCGTTAGAATCGGGGCACCATCTAGTATGTATATGTGTGTATGTATATATATAAAAAAAATTATAGACTGTTCATGTCTTTGTCAGTGGGCAAACTTACAAAAACAGCAAGGAATCAAATAATTATTTCCTTTACTGTGTGTGTATATATATTATATACTCTCTCTATCCAGAGCATTATTTGTGTATGTGTATATATATATATATATATATACACACAATGAAGGAAATAATTATTTGATCCCTTGCTGTTTTTGTAAGTTTGCCCACTGACAAAGACATGAACAGTCTATAATTTTAAGGGTAGGTTAATTTTAACATTGAGAGATAGAATGTCCAAAAAAAAATCAAGAAAATCACATTGTATTTGCATTTTGCAGTGAGAATTGAGTATTTGATCTCCTACAGACCAGTTTGGCGCTCCTAATCAATTCGTTACTTATATTAAAGACAGGTGTTTTACATAGTCACCTGTATAAAAGACTTCTGTGCACAGACTCAATTAGTCAGACAGACTCTAACCTCTACAACATGGGCAAGACCAAAGAGCTTTCTAAGGACGACAGAGACAAGATTATAGACCTGCACAATGCTGGAATGGGCTACAAAACCATAAGTAAGACGCTGGGCGAGAAGGAGACAACTGTTGGTGCAAAAGTAAGAAAATGGAAGAAATACAAAATGACTGTCAGTCGACGTCGATCTGGGGCACCATGCAAAATCTCACCTCGTGGAGTATCCTTGATCATGAGGAAGGTGAGAGATCAGCCTAAAACTACACAGGGGGAACTTGTTAATGATCTCAAAGCAGCTGGGACCACAGTCACCAAAAAAACCATTGATAACACATTACGCCTTAAAGATTTAAAATCCTGCAGTGCCTGCAAGGTCCCCCCCTGCTCAAGAAGGCACATGTGCAGTGCAGGCCGATCTGAAGTTTGCCAATGAACACCTGGATGATTCTGTAAGTTATTGGGAGAAGGTGCTGTGGTCAGTTGAGACAAAAATTGAGTTGCCTATGACCCAAAGAACACCATCCCTACTTTCAAGCATGGAGGTGGAAACATTATGTCTTGGGGGTGTTTCTCTGCTAAGGGCACAGGACTACTTCACTTCATGAATGGGAGAATGGATGGAGACATGTACCGTAAAATCCTTAGTGACAACCTTCTTCCATCCGCCAGGACATTTAAAAATGGGTCGTGGCTGGGTCTTCCAGCAAGACAATGACCCAAAACACACAGCCAAGACAACAAAGGAGTGGCTCAAAAAGAAGCACATTAAGGTCATGAAGTGGCATTGTCAGTCAAGACCTTAATCCCATAGAAAATTTATGGAGGGAGTTGAAGCTCAGAGTTGCCAAGCGACAGCCTCAATATCTGAATGTTTTAGAAATGATCTGCAAAGAGGAGTGGACCCAAATTCCTCCTGACATGTGCGCAAGCCTCATCATCAACTACAAAAAACGTTTGACTGCTGTGCTTGCCAACAAGGGTTTTGCCACCAAGTATTAAGTGTTTGCCAGAGATATCAAATACTAATTTCTCATTGCAAAATGCAAATAAATTTTTCTAATTTATGTAATGTGATTTTCTTGATTTTTTTGGGGGGGGATATTCTATCTCTCAATGTTAAAATTAACCTACCCTTAAAATGATAGACTGTTCATGTCTTTGTCAGTGGGCAAACATACAAAAACAGCAAAGGATTAATACCGATATCTCCACCCTACTAACCAAAATCCCACAATGTCTGTCCGCTATCTCATCCTTCTTTTCTGCTAGATTTTTAAAACTGAACATGGATAAAACAGAATTCGTCATCTCTCCAACATCTCATTCACCCCCCTCATCTGACCTACCTATCAAAGTCAATGTCTATTCACTCTCCCCAGTTCTGCAAGCTCGCTGCCTTGGGGTAACCCTGGAATCTGATCTCTCATACAAACCACATATCAAAGCCTTTCCACTTACTGCTGACTCCAACTCAAAAATATCTCCTGAATCTGCACATTGCCCAACCACTTGTCTGCAAAAACACTAGTACACACCCTCATCCTCTCCCCCCTCGACTAATGCAACCTCCTGCTCTGTAGCCTCCCCTCTAACACTCACACCCCTCCAATCTATCCTAAACTCTGCTGCCCGACTAATCCACCTGTCCCCACTCTATTCCCCGCCCTCTCTGTCAATCCCTTCACTGACTCCCCATTGCCCAGAGACTCTAGTGTAAAACCCTAACCATGGCATACAAAGCCATCCACCATCTGTCTCCTCCTTATATCTTTGACCTAATCTCCCGGTACATACCTGCACGCAACCTCCGATCCTCACAAGATCTCCTGCTCTACTCCCCTCTTATCCCCTCTTCCCACAATCGCATACAAGATTTCTCCCGTGCATCCCCCCTTCTCTGGAACTCTCTACCCCAACATATCAGACTCTCATCTACTGTGGAAACCTTCAAAAGGAACCTGAAAACCCACTTCTTCGGACAAGCGTACAACCTGCAGTTACCATTGCTCCACCATACTGCTGCACGACAATCTCTTCCCTTACCTACTGTATCCTCACCCATCCCTTGTAGACTGTGAGCCCTCGTGGGCAGGGTCCTCACCCCCCCATCCCGCACCAGTCGCTGTCACATTTTGTAAAAGATCATTGTAATTGTTTTTGCATGTATACCCTTTTTCACATGTAAAACATATTAACACGATGCGTTTTTCATGCGTTTCCGCTGCGTTTTTGCAGTTGCGGAAACGCATTAAAAACGCATGGTAGAAGGGCAGCAATGTTCCCCAATTGAAATCCGCATGTGCTGTGCCCATGATGCGGATTTTTCCGCAGCGTAAACGCTGCGGTCAAAAGTCCGCAGCATGTCAATTAATTTTGCGGAAACGCTGCTCTTTTGCCGCCATTGACTTGCATTAGACCGCATGGAATCTGCATCACTGTATATGTTGATGCGCTTTTCATGCGGTCTAATGTGCGGATGGTACCCGGGTGTGGAGGAGAGGACTCTCATCCAGACCCAGGTACCATTAAAAAAAAAAGAATAAAATAAAAAATGTATATATTCTCACCTTCTGACGGCCCGCGCAGCGCTCCTGCTTGGTTCGCGGCACTTCGGGGTTGAATGAAGAAGGACCTTCGCTGACGTCAGAGTCGTCGGAAGGTCCTAAAGTCTTCACTGCCGGCAGTCGGGACCGAGCGAAGCAGGACACCGGGGGCCATCAGAGGGTAAAGTATGTATTTATTTTTTGACATTCACACACTATATAAATCCATGCCGGCTGCATGGATTTATATAGTGTAAAGTTGACAAGCACTTTCCAAGTGATGCTAAAATCGCTTGGGAAGCGCTTGTCAACCCGCATGCGGAAATGAAAGTGAAGACCGCTTCATTTCCGCATGTCCCTGGCAGGAAACCGCATGTACAATCCGCATGCGTTTTTTCCTGCCAGAGAAATGCAGAAACGCTCAGGAAAAAATCCTGAGCATTTCTGCATCGTGTGCACATACCCTTAAAGGGTATCTGTGCTCTCCAGTAATTTTTTTTAAATAAAATAAGCTGTTCAATATGTGTTCATGAGGGATGCCACCATCTTTGGCCATGAGGTCACATCTATCCTGTGTTTTCACCAGTTTTTCACTTTGCAGCCTCTGTCACCAATATACAGTTGACTGTGCCAGTGGGAAGGAATTAGCTATGTGTATATGTGTATATATACGAGTATTCATATTAGTGTGTGTGTACAGTTGTGCTCAAAAGTTTACATACCCCAGCAGAATTTTTGCTTTCTTGGCCTTGTTTCGGAGAATATGAATAATAACAAAACTTTTTCTCCACTCATGGTTATTGATTGGGTGAACCTATTTATTGTCAAACTACTGTGTTTTCTTTTTTTAAATCTTAATGACAACCGAAAACATCCAAATAACCCTGATCAAAAGTTCACATATCCTTGTGATTTTGGCCTGATAATATGCTCAGAATTTGACACAAATGGGTTTGGATGTCTACTAAAGGTAACAGCCTCACCTGTGACCTGTTTGCTTGTGTTCAGTGTGTGCATAAAAGCCGAGTGAGTTTCTTGGATCCAGACAGACTCTTGCATCTTTCATCCAGCCACTGACATTTCTTGATTGTGAGTCATGGGGAAAGCAAAAGAATTGTCAATGGATCTACAGGAAAAGGTTGTTGAACTGTATAACACAGGAAAGGGATACAAAAAGATATCCAAGGAATTGATAATCCCAGTCAGCAGCGATCAAACTGTGATAAACAAATGGAAAATCTGGGGCTCTGTAAAAACAAAGCCACGGTCAGGTGGCCGAAATATATGTTGGTCTAAAACTGCCAGGAAAATTATTCGGGATAAAAAAAAACCTACAAAGAACATCAGCTGAAATTCAGGACTCTCTGAAAACTAGTGGTGTGGCTGTTTCAAGATACACAATAAGGAGGCACTTGAAGAAAATTGGGCTGCATGGTCGAGTCGCCAGAAGAAAGCCATTACTGCGCTAATGCCACAAAGTATCTCACCTACAATATGCCAAACAGCACAGAGACCAGCCTCAAAACTTCTGGAACAAGGTAATTTGGAGTGATGAGACCAAAATTTAACTTTTTGGCCACAACCATAAACGTTACATTTGGAGAGAGGTCAACAAGGCCTATGATGAAAGGAACATCATTCCTACTGTAAAGCACGGAGATGGATCGCTGATGTTTTGGGGATGTGTGCGCTCCAAAGGCACAGGAAACTTGGTAAAAGTTGAAGGAAAGATGAATGCAGCACGTTATCAGCAAATACTGGACTCATAGGCCCGGAAGCTGCGCATGGGATGAACTTGGACGTTCCAGCATGACAACGATCCAAAACACAAGGCCAGGTCGACCTGTCATTGGCTACAGCAGAACAAAGTGAAGGTTCTGGAGTGGCCATCTCAGTCTCCTGACCTCAATATCATTGAACCACTATGGGGAGATCTCAAGCGCGCAGTTCATGCTAGACAGCCCAGGAATTTACAGGAACTGGAGGCTTTTTGCCAAGAAGAATGAGCAGCTTTACCATCTGAGAAAATAAAGAACCTTATCTAAAACTACCACAAAAGACTTCAAGCTGTTTAAAGGGGGCAATAATGCGGTATTAAGAACTGGGGTATGTGAACTTTTGATCAGGGTCATTTGGATGTTTTTGGTTGCCATTAAGATTTAAAAAGAGAAAACATAGTAGTTTGACAATAAATGGCTTCACCCAACAAATAACCATGAGTGGGGAAATTTTTTTTTTTTTCTCATTTATATTCTCTGAAACAAGGCCAAGAAAGCAAAAATTCTGCTGGGGTATGTAAACTTTTGAGCACAACTGTGCGTGTGTGTGTATATGTGTGTGTGTGTGTGTGTGTGTGTGTGTGTGTGTGTGTGTGTGTGTGTGTGTGTGTGTAATAAATATATATATATATATATATATATATATATTTGTCTTATCCCGTCTGTCTGTCTGTCTGTCCTGGAAATCCCGCGTTGCTCATTGGTCCGGCAGCGGCCAGTCAGCGCCGCGAGATTTCTGAATAAAGATGGCAGCCGTTAGCGGCTCATCTGGCGGACGGAGGTCAGCGGCGATGCAGCGGGGAGATGAGCGGCGCTAGCAGCACAACTACCCCGACCGGCGCCACTGACCTCCATGCGGCTAACGTCGGAAGATCAGCGGCTTGGCCCGCTGATCTCCCGACAGCAAGTGTGAACGGAGGACCGGGGAGCGGCGCCGCCGGTCGGGATGCTTCTGCTGCGAGCAGCCGCTCATCTCCCGGCTTCTCGCAGCAGAAGGAGCTGCACAGGCAGCGCCGCTCCCCGGTCCTCGCTAATACAGAGCCGCACAAGCAGCGCCGCTCCCGGGCCCACACTAATACGACGCTGATTGGTAGCGGCCGGCCACCGCGACCAATCAGCGAGATGGGCGGCAAATTTAAACGCCTCTCTGTTGATTGGTCGCGGTCGGCCGGCCACCGCGACCAATCTGCGAGATGGGTGGCAAATTTAAACGCCGCTGTGCTGATTGGTCGCGGTGGCCGGCCGCGACCAATGATCGAGATGGGCGGCAAATTTAAACGCCGCTCTGCTGATTAATCGCGGCCGGCCACCGCGACCAATCAGCGAGATGGGCGGCAAATTTAAACGCCGCTGTGCTGATTGGTCGCGGTGGCCGGCCTTGACCAATCAGCGAGATGGGCGGCACATTTAAACGCCGCTCTGCTGATTGGTCGCGGTGGGCTGGCCACCGCGACCAATCAGCGAGATGGGCGGCACATTTAAACGCCGCTCTGCTGATTGGTCGCGGTGGGCCGGCCACCGTGACCAATCAGCGAGATGGGCGGCACATTTAAACGCCGCTCTGCTGATTGGTCGCGGTGGCCGGCCTTGACCAATCAGCGAGATGGGCGGCACATTTAAACGCCGCTCTGCTGATTGGTCGCGGTGGGCTGGCCACCGCGACCAATCAGCGAGATGGGCGGCACATTTAAACGCCGCTCTGCTGATTGGTCGCGGTGGGCCGGCCACCGCGACCAATCAGCGAGATGGGCGGCACATTTAAACGCCGCTCTGCTGATTGGTCGCGGTCGGCCACCGCGACCAATGATCGAGATGGGCGGCAAATTTAAACGCCGCTCTGCTGATTAATCGCGGCCGGCCACCGCGACCAATCAGCGAGATGGGCGGCAAATTTAAACGCCGCTGTGCTGATTGGTCGCGGTGGCCGGCCTTGACCAATCAGCGAGATGGGCGGCACATTTAAACGCCGCTCTGCTGATTGGTCGCGGTGACCGGCCGCGACCAGTCAGCGATGTAGGCTGCAAATTTAAACGCCGCTCTGCTGATTGGTCCCGGCCGCCGGCCGGCCGAGACCAATCAGCACGATTGCCGGCAAATTTAAACAACGCTCTGCTGATTGGTCGATTTTATCGCCAAATTTAAACAAGCTCTCCGGTCCTCACTAACACAGTTCGCTGATTGGTCGCAGCGACCAATCAGCGATTTTGGCGCCAAATTTAAACAACGTTCTGCTGATTGCGCCCGGTCGGCCGCATACATATTCTAGAATACCTGATGCGTTAGAATCGGGGCACCATCTAGTATGTATATGTGTGTATGTATATATATAAAAAAAATTATAGACTGTTCATGTCTTTGTCAGTGGGCAAACTTACAAAAACAGCAAGGAATCAAATAATTATTTCCTTTACTGTGTGTGTATATATATTATATACTCTCTCTATCCAGAGCATTATTTGTGTATGTGTATATATATATATATATATATACACACAATGAAGGAAATAATTATTTGATCCCTTGCTGTTTTTGTAAGTTTGCCCACTGACAAAGACATGAACAGTCTATAATTTTAAGGGTAGGTTAATTTTAACATTGAGAGATAGAATGTCCAAAAAAAAATCAAGAAAATCACATTGTATTTGCATTTTGCAGTGAGAATTGAGTATTTGATCTCCTACAGACCAGTTTGGCGCTCCTAATCAATTCGTTACTTATATTAAAGACAGGTGTTTTACATAGTCACCTGTATAAAAGACTTCTGTGCACAGACTCAATTAGTCAGACAGACTCTAACCTCTACAACATGGGCAAGACCAAAGAGCTTTCTAAGGACGACAGAGACAAGATTATAGACCTGCACAATGCTGGAATGGGCTACAAAACCATAAGTAAGACGCTGGGCGAGAAGGAGACAACTGTTGGTGCAAAAGTAAGAAAATGGAAGAAATACAAAATGACTGTCAGTCGACGTCGATCTGGGGCACCATGCAAAATCTCACCTCGTGGAGTATCCTTGATCATGAGGAAGGTGAGAGATCAGCCTAAAACTACACAGGGGGAACTTGTTAATGATCTCAAAGCAGCTGGGACCACAGTCACCAAAAAAACCATTGATAACACATTACGCCTTAAAGATTTAAAATCCTGCAGTGCCTGCAAGGTCCCCCCCTGCTCAAGAAGGCACATGTGCAGTGCAGGCCGATCTGAAGTTTGCCAATGAACACCTGGATGATTCTGTAAGTTATTGGGAGAAGGTGCTGTGGTCAGTTGAGACAAAAATTGAGTTGCCTATGACCCAAAGAACACCATCCCTACTTTCAAGCATGGAGGTGGAAACATTATGTCTTGGGGGTGTTTCTCTGCTAAGGGCACAGGACTACTTCACTTCATGAATGGGAGAATGGATGGAGACATGTACCGTAAAATCCTTAGTGACAACCTTCTTCCATCCGCCAGGACATTTAAAAATGGGTCGTGGCTGGGTCTTCCAGCAAGACAATGACCCAAAACACACAGCCAAGACAACAAAGGAGTGGCTCAAAAAGAAGCACATTAAGGTCATGAAGTGGCATTGTCAGTCAAGACCTTAATCCCATAGAAAATTTATGGAGGGAGTTGAAGCTCAGAGTTGCCAAGCGACAGCCTCAATATCTGAATGTTTTAGAAATGATCTGCAAAGAGGAGTGGACCCAAATTCCTCCTGACATGTGCGCAAGCCTCATCATCAACTACAAAAAACGTTTGACTGCTGTGCTTGCCAACAAGGGTTTTGCCACCAAGTATTAAGTGTTTGCCAGAGATATCAAATACTAATTTCTCATTGCAAAATGCAAATAAATTTTTCTAATTTATGTAATGTGATTTTCTTGATTTTTTTGGGGGGGGATATTCTATCTCTCAATGTTAAAATTAACCTACCCTTAAAATGATAGACTGTTCATGTCTTTGTCAGTGGGCAAACATACAAAAACAGCAAAGGATTAATACCGATATCTCCACCCTACTAACCAAAATCCCACAATGTCTGTCCGCTATCTCATCCTTCTTTTCTGCTAGATTTTTAAAACTGAACATGGATAAAACAGAATTCGTCATCTCTCCAACATCTCATTCACCCCCCTCATCTGACCTACCTATCAAAGTCAATGTCTATTCACTCTCCCCAGTTCTGCAAGCTCGCTGCCTTGGGGTAACCCTGGAATCTGATCTCTCATACAAACCACATATCAAAGCCTTTCCACTTACTGCTGACTCCAACTCAAAAATATCTCCTGAATCTGCACATTGCCCAACCACTTGTCTGCAAAAACACTAGTACACACCCTCATCCTCTCCCCCCTCGACTAATGCAACCTCCTGCTCTGTAGCCTCCCCTCTAACACTCACACCCCTCCAATCTATCCTAAACTCTGCTGCCCGACTAATCCACCTGTCCCCACTCTATTCCCCGCCCTCTCTGTCAATCCCTTCACTGACTCCCCATTGCCCAGAGACTCTAGTGTAAAACCCTAACCATGGCATACAAAGCCATCCACCATCTGTCTCCTCCTTATATCTTTGACCTAATCTCCCGGTACATACCTGCACGCAACCTCCGATCCTCACAAGATCTCCTGCTCTACTCCCCTCTTATCCCCTCTTCCCACAATCGCATACAAGATTTCTCCCGTGCATCCCCCCTTCTCTGGAACTCTCTACCCCAACATATCAGACTCTCATCTACTGTGGAAACCTTCAAAAGGAACCTGAAAACCCACTTCTTCGGACAAGCGTACAACCTGCAGTTACCATTGCTCCACCATACTGCTGCACGACAATCTCTTCCCTTACCTACTGTATCCTCACCCATCCCTTGTAGACTGTGAGCCCTCGTGGGCAGGGTCCTCACCCCCCCATCCCGCACCAGTCGCTGTCACATTTTGTAAAAGATCATTGTAATTGTTTTTGCATGTATACCCTTTTTCACATGTAAAACATATTAATGTATAATATGAAATTTGTAAGTATATGTACTTTAATTCATGGTTGTATACCACTGTATTTACATACTTTTTCTATGTTTCAATTTTAGGAATGGAAGCTCAAGTATATTAATTCCAATTACTCCAAGATCTTCACTGAAAACATTGTTGAACAGGTAATTGGCAATGAAAGCTTTTACTCAACACGTCTGTTGTCTGCACTAAAGCCCTAATTCATCAAGTAGTTTACACCAGTGTTCACGTGTAACATTGCATGATATGTTGCAAAATTTTTGCACACTCATAATTGTCCAAACATTTTTTGAATTTTGTCTTTTTATTTTGAAATTCGTGGCCAGATCCGCCATCTTTTTGGAAGTGCCTTCCTTGGAGCTGTAGTGGCTCAGTGTAGCGGACAAATTTATCATAACTCGCGCCTCAAAAGTAGCGTAAATTTCAGCAGAAATATAATTCAGTCTCTTGTTTCTTGTGGTTGCACCCTGCTGCTGAAGGATCCACCAAATTTATTAAGGAACACTTGCTTCTTAATGATGATAATGGTGCATCTTATTCCAGCGCACAGTTCATTGACACTGGCATGCAAAACTCCACTGTTGATGAATCGGGGCCGAAGTCTGTTTTGTCATGTGTTTAGTAAACAGCTATGAAAAATTTCCTTTTCTCTGAAAGTGTATCCTTCTTTGGCAATGAGTAACATGGGGATTATAGTACTGAATTACCCGTATGATAAACATTTACAGTCCTTGCCAAGAATTCCAAACTATTCTCAACTGGATTTGATGTACTCCTTCTCATTTATCGTCCACAAGCACATGTAACAGAGCTATAATGTTTGTGTATTGATAAGACAACTAGCTTGGTAAGTTTAATTGCCATCTATAGAAAACTTCAATAATTTAATAAACCACTTATATCTGTTATGTCTGCATGTTAAGATTCAATTACGAAGATGATAGAATTTGTACTAAAGCACATAAATGGTGTTCAATACATTTAAAAACCCTATGGCTAATTTAATTTTAGCATCAGAAAATTAGTGAAAGGGCTCATTGCTCTTCAGCATGCGGTTATGTGCACTTATTTGCTTAATGCACATTGACTTTTTGCAGGAGAACCCAATTTTTTTTTTAATTGAGTTGTGCCATTTCAGGGAAAAAATTCTAATGTCATCCAATAAATGGTATTTACCACTCTTCTCTCCCTGTCCATTCCCGAAGTAAACCAGCACTGACACAATGGCCATTATGTGAGAAGCTCTGGAGAGGGACAGAAGCGCACACAAAATAGGGCAATACCGTCTGTTGTAGGATAAGTATAAATGATGGTAGCTCTCCCTGAAGGTGCAGTGTGCTCTTACCCCTATACAAGCGTGGAAAGCTGCTGCTGCTGCCCCATAGCTGGTGGAAAGGGTTCTTCCAGATGTATAATAGCAAAAATGGAAACTGGCCCATTTAGACGAGCTGTGCTGTGGGAAGGAAGAGACTTGGGATTTCAAATTGTTTTTGATTAATAGCAACGCATTTCTGCCATGTTGGTTTTTGTACCTTGAGAATGGCGCCAACCTGTTGAATCAAATCAAATCAGTTTTTATTAATACCAAGTCTGTTCATTCCCACAGTGCAGCCCGCCTAAACGAGACAGTTTCCATTAATGCCACATTACTCGACTTCACAGTTAAAATGCCCAGTTAGTGTCCACCATTCTGTAGTGATGTAAATTTAGTGCAATCCGCATAGTGGTGAATAGAGATGAGCGGTGTTCGACTAGAACTGTTAGCCAATCTCAAATTCGAGCTGTTTTGGGCGGTGTTCGAGTTGTTCGACGAACCCGAACGATTTGCAAAAAATTCGGCTGTTCGCGGTTATGTTTGATAACTGTTCGTGCACCAAAAGCGTGTCCTGCATGTCTGGCGCTATTTAGAGCACAAATCATGCAGGGATTGTCTGCCACTCACTGTAATGCCACAGCCATGGTGGTTGTGGCATTACAGTGATTGCCCAAAT
This sequence comes from Phyllobates terribilis, assembly GCF_046119375.1. NCBI lineage: Eukaryota > Metazoa > Chordata > Amphibia > Anura > Dendrobatidae > Phyllobates > Phyllobates terribilis. The sequence continues at coordinate 232,729,468 of NW_027362763.1, forward strand.
CGATGGGAACAGTGCCAACAGTGAAACATGAAAAGCCGGCAATTCATCAGCGGCATACACCGGTACCCGACAATTTAGAACCGAAAGAATAGAGCTTCACACACAGATTAGATAGATAGAAACATGTCAGTCACACATATAAGAAGCACAGTGACAGTGTTGCTTACTGTACTTGTCATTTAGTGTAAAGGATTTATCAAAAAAAAGTGTTTTCATGCACCGTCTCTTTAAAAAAGCCGGCCGGCAATTCAGCATCTGTACCCGACAATTTATAACAGACAGAATAGAGAATCACACATAGATTAGATAGATAGAAACAGGTCAGTCGCATATATATGAAGTACAGTGACAGTGTTGCTTACTGTACTTGTCATTTAGTGTAAAGGATTTATTAAAAAAAAATAATAGTGTTTTCATGCACCGTCTCTTTAAAAAAGCCGGCAGGCAATTCAGCATCTGTACCCGACAATTTAGAATAGAAGGAATAGAGAATCACACATAGATTAGATAGATAGAAACATGTCAGTCACATATATATGAAGTACAGTGACAGTGTTGCTTACTGTACTTGTCATTTAGTGTAAAGGATTTATTTAAAAAAATAATAGTGTTTTCATGCACCGTCTCTTTAAAAAAGCCGGCCGGCAATTCAGCATCTGTACCCGACAATTTAGAATAGAAGGAATAGAGAATCACACATAGATTAGATAGATAGAAACATGTCAGTCACATATATATGAAGTACAGTGACAGTGTTGATTACTGTACTTGTCATTTAGTGTTAAAATAAAGGATTTATTTAAAAAAAAATTGGCGTGGGGATCCCCATAATTTTAGGCTCTAGCGGAGGTTAACCAGACGGCTGGGGCGGATGTTTGAAGCCTGGGAAGGGGGTAATACCCACGGAGCTTCCCAGGCTACTAATATCAGCCCCCAGCGGAATACCTAGCCTTTACTAGCTATTAAAATGGGGGACCCCCCAAAAAAATGACGTGGGGTCCCCCCTATTTTAATAGCTAGCAAAGGCTAGGCAGACAGCTGGGGGCTGATATTAATAGCCCAGGAAGGGTTCCATGAATATTGGCCCCCTCCCAGGCTAGAAACACCAGCCGTCAGCCGCCCCAGAAATGGCGCATCCTTAGGATGCGCCAATTCTGGCACTTAGCCTCTCTCTTCCCACTGCCCTGTAGCGGTGGCAGTGGGGTAATAGGGTTGGGGTTGATGTCAGCTTATAATGCCAGCTGACATCAAGCCCAGGTTAGTAATGGAGAGGCGTCTATAAGACACCCCCATTACTAACCCCATAGTCAAAGTTAAAAGAAAACACAAACACCCAGAATAAAGTCCTTTAATTGAAATAAAGACACATTCCTTTATTGTTCTAAATTAAACCATACTTACCATCACGCCCATTCCAGCTGAAGCCAACGATCTCCTGCAATAAAAGAAAAATAATAAAGCAACCTCATCCTTACCTTTCCATGGTTCCCACGACAGCTTCAGCTCTGCTACATCGAGATAACAGGCTGGACCGCAGCAGAACGCTGCCATCCAGCCTGTCATCCCGCAGACACTGAGAAGCGCAGGCATGCTTGCGCTCTGCAGTGTCTGGCTGTGACGGCATCCAGATGAGCCGAGGTCACGTCCAATGAACTCGGCGCACCTCATGCACGTCACTGACAGCGTGGGAGAATTCTCCTGCACTCAGCACTTCAGCGTGAGAATTCTCCCACGCTGTCAGTGACGTACATGAGGTCAGCTGAGTTCATTGGACATGAATGAGCTCACCTCATGCACGTCACTGACAGCGTGGGAAAATTCTCACGCTGTAGCGCTGAGTGCAGGAGAATTTTCCCATGCTGTCAGTGACGTGCATGAGGTGAGCTGAGATCATTGGACATGAATGAGCTCACCTCATGCATGTCACTGACAGCGTGGGAAAATTCTCCTGCACTCAGCGCTTCAGCGTGAGAATTTTCCCACGCTGTCAGTGACGTGCATGAGGTGAGCTCATTCATGTCCAATGAACTCAGCTGACCTCATGTACGTCACTGACAGCGTGGGAGAATTTTCACGCTGAAGTGCTGAGTGCAGGAGAATTCTCCCACGCTGTCAGTGACGTGCATGAGGTGCGCCGAGTTCATTGGACATGAACTTGTCTCATCTTTATGCCGTCACAGCGAGACACTGAGGAGCGCAAGCATGCCTGCGCTTCTCAGTGTCCGCGGGATGACAGGCTGGATGGCAGCTTTCTGCTGCGGTCCAGCCTGTCATCTCGATGTAGCAGAGCTGAAGCTGTCGTGGGAACCATGGAAAGGTAAGGATGAGGTTGCTTTATTATTTTACTTTTGTTGCAGAAGACATTGGCTTCAGCTGGAATGGGCGTGACGGTAAGTATGGTTTAATTTAGAACAATAAAGAATTGTGTGTTTATTTCAATTAAAGGACTTTATTCTGGGTGTTGTGTTTTTTTTAAATACTTTACTAGAAATTCATGGTGGTCATGTCTAATATTGGCGTGACCCCATGAATTTCGGGCTTAGGGCCAGCTGATAATGCCAAGCTGGCCTTAACCCCTTTATTACCCAGTGAGCCACCGCACCAGGGCCCTGGATGAGTTGGGTACAGCGCCAGAAGATGGCGCTTCTATGAACGCGCCATTTTCTGGGGCGGCTGCGGACTGCAATTTGCAGCGGGTGGGGCCCAGAAAGCTTGGGCCTCCCTGCGCTGCGGATTCCAGCTCCCAGCTGCCTAGTTGTACCTGGCTGGGCACAAAAATAGGGCGAAGCCCCACGCATTTTTTTTTTTAATTATTTCATGAAATTCATGGAATAATTAAGAAAAAAAGGGCTTCCCTATATTGTTGTGTCCAACCAGGTACAAATATGCAGCTGGTGGTTGGGGGCAGCCCGTTCCTGCCTGCTGTACCTGACTGGACACAAATATAGGGCGAAGCCCCACATCAATTTTTTTTAAATTATTTCAGGAAATTCATGAAATAATAAAAAAAAAATTGATGTGGGGCTTCGCCCTATATTTGTGTCCAGTCCGGTACAGCAGGCAGGAACGGGCTGCTCCCAACCACCAGCTGCCTATTTGTACCTAGCCGGACACAACAATATAGGGAAGCCCTTTTTTTCTTAATTATTCCATGAATTTCATGAATTTAAAAAAAAAATACGTGGAGCTTCGCCCTATTTTTGTGTCCAGCCAGGTACAACTAGGCAGCTGGGGGCTGGAATCTGCAGCGCAGGGAGGCCCAAGCTTTCTGGGCCCCACCCGCTGCAAATTGCAGTCCGCAGCCGCCCCGGAAAATGGCGCGTTCATAGAAGCGCCATCTTCTGGCGCTGTACCCAACTCATCCAGGGCCCTGGTGCGGTGGCTCACTGGGTAATAAAGGGGTTAAGGCCAGCTTGGCATTATCAGCTGGCCCTAAGCCCGAAATTCATGGGGTCACGCCAATATTAGACATGACCACCATGAATTTCTAGTAAAGTATTTAAAAAAAACACAACACCCAGAAAAAAGTCCTTTAATTGAAATAAACACACAATTCTTTATTGTTCTAAATTAAACCATACTTACCATCACGCCCATTCCAGCTGAAGCCAATGATCTCCTGCAATAAAAGTAAAATAATAAAGCAACATCATCCTTACCTTTCCATGGCTCCCACGACAGCTTCAGCTCTGCTACATCGAGATGACAGGCTGGACCGCAGCAGAACGCTGCCATCCAGCCTGTCATCCCGTAGACACTGAGAAGCGCATGCTTGCTTGCGCTACTCAGTGTCTGGCTGTGACGGCATCCAGATGAGCCGAGGTCATGTCCAATGAACTCGGCGCACCTCATGCACGTCACTGACAGCGTGGGAAAATTCTCACGCTGAAGCGCTGAGTGCAGGAGAATTTTCCCACGCTGTCAGTGATGTACATGAGGTGAGCCGAGTTCATTGTCGGCTCATCTGGATGCCGTCACAGTCAGACACTGAGGAGCGCAAGCATGCCTGCGCTTCTCAGTGTCTGCGGGATGACAGGCTGGATGGCAGCATTCTGCAGGTCCAGCCTGTCATCTCGATGTAGCAGAGCTGAAGCTGTCCTGGGAACCATGGAAAGGTAAGGATGAGGTTGCTTTATTATTTTTCTTTTATTGCAGGAGATCGTTGGCTTCAGCTGGAATGGGCGTGATGGTAAGTATGGTTTAATTTAGAACAATAAAGAATTGTGTCTTTATTTCAATTAAAGGACTTTATTCTGGGTGTTTGTGTTTTTTTTTTAACTTTGACTATGGGGTTAGTAATGGGGGTGTCTTATAGACGCCTCTCCATTACTAACCTGGGCTTGATGTCAGCTGGCATTATAAGCTGACATCAACCCCAACCCTATTACCCCCTGCCACCGCACCAGGGCAGCGTGGAAGAGCGAGGCTAAGTGCCAGAATTGGCGCATCCTATGGATGCGCCATTTCTGGGGCGGCTGACGGCTGGTGTTTCTAGCCTGGGAGGGGGCCAATATTCATGGCTCCCTTCCTGGGCTATTAATATCAGCCCCCAGCTGTCTGCCTAGCCTTTGCTAGCTATTAAATTAGGGGGGACCCCGCGTCATTTTTTTTGGGGGGGTCCTCCATTTTAATAGCTAGTAAAGGCTAGGTATTCAGCTGGGGGCTGATATTAGTAGCCTGGGAAGCTCCGTGGGTATTACCCCCTTCCCAGGCTTCAAACATCTGCCCCAGCTGTCTGCTTAACCTCCGCTAGAGACTAAAATTGCGGGGAACCCCACGCCAATTTTTTTTAATAATAAATCCTTTATTTTAATACTAAATGACAAGTACAGTAAGCAACACTATCACTGTACTTATTATATATGTGACTGACATGTTTCTATCTATCTAATCTATGTGTGAAGCTCTATTCTGTGTGTTATAAATTGTCGGGTACAGATGCTGAATTGCCGGCCGTTTTTTTTAAAGAGACGGTGCATGAAAACACTATTATTTTTTTTGATAAATCCTTTACACTAAATGACAATTACAGTAAGCAACACTGTCACTGTACTTCATATATATGTGGCTGACATATTTCTATCTATCTAATCTATGTGTGATTCTCTATTCCTTCTATTCTAAATTGTCGGGTACAGATGCTGAATTGCCAGCCGGCTTTTTTAAAGAGACGGTGCATGAAAACACTATTATTTTTTTTAATAAATCCTTTGCAGTAAATGACAAGTACAGTAAGCAACACTGTCACAGTACTTCATATATATGTGACTGACATGTTTCTATCTATCTAATCTATGTGTGAAGCTCTATTCTGTCTGTTATAAATTGTCGGGTACCGCTGCTGAATTGCCGGCCGGCTTTTTTAAAGAGACGGTGCATGAAAACACTATTATTTTTTTTAATAAATCCTTTACACTAAATGACAAGTACAGTAAGCAACACTGTCACTGTACTTCATATATATGTGACTGACATGTTTCTATCTATCTAATCTATGTGTGATGCTCTATTCCTTCATGTCTAAATTGTCGGGTACCGGTGTATGCCGCTGCTGAATTGCCGGCCGGCTTTTTTAAAGAAAGCGTCTTCTGAGCAGTTTGTGAGCTTTTGGACACCTTTGAAGGTGTTTTCTATGTGTTCCTATGTGTTTTTGTTTGCCTGCCATTGGTTTTAACGGTGTTCGGTGTTCTAAGGTGTTCGACGAACAGTTCGACGAACAGTTCCTCGAACATCCCGGTGTTCGACGAACCGAACCGAACCCGAACACTACGGGGGTGGCTCAACACTAGTGGTGAATCCCTCTTATGGCCTTACGCACAGTAGCCATGCTGCCCTCCTGCACAGAACAGTGGCTCTTAATATAAGAAAAATAATACCCACGTACTACAGTGGCATAGAAAAGTTTGGGCACCCCTGGACAAAATTACTGTTATTGTGAACCGTTAAGCAAGTTGAAGATGAAATGATCTCTCAAGGGCCTAAAGTTAAAGATGACACATTTCCTTTGTATTTTAGGCAAAAAAATATATATTTTCATCTTTTCATCCTTTACATTTTAAAAATTACTAAAAAGAAAATGGGCCTGATTCAAAAGTTTGGCCACCCTGCATGGTTAGTACCTTGTAGCACCCTCTTTTGAAAGTATTACAGCTTATAAACGCTTTTTGTAGCCAGCCAAGCATCTTTTCATTCTTGTTTGAGGTATTTTCATCCATTCTTCCTTGGAAAATTCTTCCAGTTCTGTGAGATTCCCGGATCATCTTGCATGCACTGCTATTTTTAGATCTAGCCACAGATTTTCAATAATGTTCACATCAGGAGACTGTGAGGGCCATTATAATACCTTCAGCTTGCACCTTTTGAGATAGTCTACTGTGGATTTTGACGTATTTAGGATCATTATCTATTTGTAGAAGCCATCCTCTTTTCAACTTCAGCTTTTTTTTACAGATGGTGTTAAGTTTGCATCAAAAATTTGTTGAAATTTCATTGAATCCATTCTTACCTCTACCCATGAAATCTTCTTGTGCTATTGGCTGCAAAGCAACCCAAAAGCATGATTGATCCACCCCATGCTTTAATGGTTGGTGAGATGTTCTTTTCCTGAAATTGTGCCCTTTTTCTTCCACACATATCTTTTATCATTGTGGCCAAATAGTTATATTTCAACCACAGGACTTGTTTCCAAAATGCATCAGGCTTGTTTAGATATTCTTTTGCATACTTCTGCCGCTGACTTTTATGGTGAGGACGCAGGGGAGGTTTTGTTCTAATTACAACATCAGAGTCTCCTAAATCTTTCTGAAGGTCATTTGCAGTCAAGCGGGGGTTCTGATTTGCCTCTAGCAATCCTATGAGTAGCTCACATTGAAATTTTGCTTGGTCTTATCTTGACTTCCACTGTTACTGTTAACTACCATTTCTTAATCACTTTTCAGACTGAGGGAAGGGCAACTTGAAAACGCTTTTCTATCTTCTTATAGTCTTCTCCTGCTTTGTGGGCCTTCACCATTTTCATTTTCAGAGTGCTAGGCAACTGCTTAGAAGAACCCATGATTGCTGTTTTTTGGCACAAGGTTTGAGGAGGTTGGGTTTTGATAAAGCTGTGAAATTTGCATCACCTGGCCTTTCCTAATGATGATGGTGAACAAGCCATAACCCTAACAGGCTAATTGAGGTCTTAAACCTTAGTCAAAGTTATCTGAGCACACATCTCCAAGCGTGAAAAACTTTTGTATCTGCCCATTTTCCTTTTCGTAATTTTTATAATGTGAAAGATGAAAAAAATATATATTGTTTTGCGAAAAATACAAAGAAAATGTGTCAACTTTAACTTTAGGCCCTTTAGAGATCATTTCATCTTCACCTTGCTTAAAGGGAACCTGTCATGTCCTAGCTACTATCTACACTGCCCCCATTGCTTTGCTAGTGATGCAATGTGCATCACTAACAAGCTTTTTTCATTAAAATTGGTGGTATTATAATGATTTTATAACCTTTTATGTACTTATATCCTAGGGGTGTGATTCATCTATTCAGTCAGGGGCTGGCGCATTCAGTCACATGGGCGGTGCCAGCAGTATTTGAATATTGCTTCCAGAAAGCGCTATTATTTTGGCGCATGCACATTTCTACATGTCCGGCCGCTGGTCTGCATGTGCGCAGAGAGGTTACCAGCTTTACTGCGCACACGCTTTGTTCCCGCGCGTGCACAGTGAGGATATGTGGTTGCCAGGTTCAAGCTGGAAACTCTGTTCAAGCTGGAAACTCGCTGAGCTTGCGCGGAACAGCTGCCAGACATGTAGAAATGTGCATGTGCCACAATAATAACGCTTGCCGGGAGCAATATTCAAATACGTGGGCGGCGCCAGCACTGACTGAATGCTGCGCCCGCCCCTGACTGAATAGCAGAATCGCACACCTATGACTGAAAACGAGCAGGTAGGATCTAAGTACATAAAATGTTATAAAATCATTACAATACCACCAATTTTAATGAAAAAAGCTTGTTAGTAATGCACATTGCATCACTAACAAAGCAATGGGGGCAGTGTAGATAGTAGCTAGGACATGACAGGTTCCCTTTAACTGTTAACAATAATAGTCATTTTGGCCAGGGGTGCCCAAACTTTTACATGCCATTGTACTGTTTATTTGAAGAATGATCGTTCAGCAAGCCTCTTTTGGCTCTTAGAGTGAGCGGCTTGGCGCAGCCATGGCACTGATCTGTACTAGCATCCTACTTTGGAGAGTGAATACTTGAGCAAGTGTACGACTACTTTTAGCTCAACTTTTCAATTCTGGCTATGAACTAGCAAGGTGTAGATAATGTTGAAAGTTGTGCTGGACATCCTAGGACTCCTAGCACCCTGATCCCGGCTACATTCCTACCTTTTAAGCTTTGTCAACGTCAAAAAAGTGCCAAAAATATCCTCCAATTTAAAAACTATTTTTCAGAATGTTATAATATTGGAGAAGCTTACTTGTACTCGTAAAATCTACTTCATTAATCTCTCATCCCTGTGGCTGAATACTTAGCACTGTTACTTTGCACTACTGGGATCATATACCACAGATCATATGACTGGGTTTGTGTGGGTTTTCTTCCATACGCCATAGATATTGTGAGCCCCAGTGGGAAAAGTTATGATAATGTCTGTAAAACGTTGGGAAATATGATGGTGCTATATAAGTAAATAAAATATATAATAAATAATCCATGTTAAACCCAGGAAAATATCTTGCGTGCAAAGAAAATGTATCAAATTTGTATGCGTTTTCCTGGTTTAACAGGGTACGTCTGCTCCCTGCCTTTGATGCTGGCTCGCAAGTCAAGCCCGCATCTTTGCTGACAGATGCTTACTGTATCAGCCATTATCTGCCCATTGCTATTAACCTGTCAAATGCTGCTGTCAAACTGTGACATATCACAAGGAAAAAAAATATTTGTGGTATATAGTAAACTAATCACAATTCACAGTCAAATATATACCCCTAAAATCATGATTATTTTAGGAGTATAAATTTGACTGTGAATGGTGTCAGTCTGTAACACCAGCATTTAGTCTGTGTTCCCACGATGCGTTTTTCAAGCGTTTACGCTGCGGAATTTCGGCAGCGTAAACGCTTGGGAAACGCTTGGTAAACCTTCCCCCATGGTCTCCAATGCAATTCCGCACTTTCAAAGCCCATGCTGCAGATTTTTCCGCAGCGTTTATGCTGCGCTCAAAAATCCGCAGCATGTCCATGCGTAATTGGCGCGTTCTAATGTGCGGTTGGTACCCGGGTGTGGAGGACAGGAGATTCTCCTCCACACCCAGGTACCATAAAAAAAAGAATAAAATAAAAAATAAAGATTATATTCACCTTCCGACGGCCCCTGGACTCCTTCTCTTCGCTTGCTGACAGCAGCCAGCACAGGAGCGCAGCAAGTCTCTCGGGGGCCATCAGAAGGTAAGTATTAGTTTATTTTTTTATTTTTAACCACTCTCTTGGGTCACACTATATAAATCCATGCCGTTTGCATGGATTTATATAGTGTGACCTAGTTGTCACAAGCACTTTCCAAGTGATGCTAATCGCTTGGAAAGCGCTTGTCAACCCGCATGCCGAAATGCCAGTGAATAATGCTTCATTTCCGCATGTCCCTGGCAGGAAAACGCATGTACAATCTGCATGCGTTTTTTTCTGCCAGGGAGATGCAGAAACACTCAGGAAAAAATCCTGAGCATTTCTGCATCGTGGGCACATAGCCTTAGGGTGCGCCGGCAGGGGGACGCACTATTCTCATGATCGCAGGGCGCCATTGGGTCTTCTGTAGATTCCTGTGCCTGTCATAATGATACTCATGTGAAAGCTAGCCCATGGCTGGTGTTTATAGGAGAGTGTGATTTTCGCTTAATACAGCAATGCTGTGGCATTGCTGTATATAGCACAAGTGAACAAATGATTGCAGGTTCAAATTCTCTAAGGGGACTAACAAAAAGTAAAAAAAAAATACATAAAAATATTAACGTTAAAATCACCCCTCTTTTCCCTCATTAAAAAGTCAGAAATAAAAAGTTATACACATTTGATATCGCTGCATTCGAACAACTCTATTCTATCAAAATTGATCGATCAACGACGTAACAAGAGAAAATGCAAAAATGCCAGAATAGCTTTTTTTTCAGCAGCTACAACACAAGAAAATGTAATAAGAGGTGATCAAAACCTCATATCTACCCCAAAATGATGTCAATTAAAACATTGTTTTTTTTTGCGCCCAGAGCCAATCAGAAAAATAAAAAAGTTAAAGGGAGGCAAAAACTAAAGTGTAAAAAAGGCAAAATTGCCCTGTCCTTTAGAAGTTAAACATCCAATAAGAAAAGTAGCTTTTAACAGCGCACGCAAGATGCTGCATGAACT